>NC_139513.1:137392795-137992795 GCF_947247035.1 Vipera ursinii | reverse complement strand
TTACAACAAATCTGTGAAATGTGTTAAGGTAAGAGAGTTTGACAGAACAAAGTTGCTGAATATACAGCTTCACAACTGTGGTGTCAATAAGGTGTCACCCAAGGATTTAAGCAAAGATTAACATCACATTAAATACAACTTGCTGTGGGGGGTCTTTAAAAATGCTGCTGGTGGTGGTGGTGGAATAGAATCAGATTTAAAGCAATCTAAGCTTTGCACAATAATTTACCACTAAGCTGACAACTCAACAATGTGCTGGCTTGGTTGATGTTTTGATATTCACACAAAACAAAGAAGCATGGTAAATCACGGAATTTGCCTTTTCTTCTGCATTAGGAAAGTTTACTGCCATTCAAGGTTTACTAAGCTGAAGAGTTCCAATCACCTGTTCTTTAATCCCTCAAGCTTTTTTTGATAGGAAACATTTTGTCTTGAGCTTCCTTTCTTTAATATGTATTTGCCTCCTTTCTGAAAACTTTCTGGCTTTGCTTTTCTTGTTCACCTACCAGTTTATAATTTTGGATCTATATACCTAATGCCTAAGAAAGAACAAGTGAGAAAGATTGTCCATTATACAGATTGCTACTCAAGAATAGAAACATTTAACTGTCTGTTCTTGTCTATCCATACAGGAGTATGTGGTGGCTCGAATTCCTCAGCTGAAATTCCAAAAAAAGTTTTATGGGAAGAACACAGAACTCTGAATACAAATGGAAGAGGTTTGGCTCCACCAAGGGGGGGAAAGGGGGGGCAGATCCTCATGGGGTCTGAATTGCACCTCTTCTGAGTACAAGATACTCAGCTGTTTGGGGACTGAGACTTACATGGCCTTTGAGTAGAGTTCCAGGGGTTACACTTTTAAAATGGGTGGAATTAGAATAAATGTATTAGGACAAAAAATGTATGTGTATTCTAGCTTTAATGTAAGCTTAATTAAAATTAAATTACACTGATTACAGTTAATACGATTGTTCCGTACACGTTCTTGATGTCCTCTCCTGACCATGACTGATCTTGAAAATCTAAGGAGGGTCAGATCTGATTTGTGCTTGAAGGGGGGTACTTTCAGGAAAGCCTAAGCCAGGGGTCTTCAAACTTGGCCCTTTTATGACTTGTGGACTTCAACTCCCAGAATTCCTCAGCCAGCGTGTCTGGCTGAGGAATTCTGGGAGTTGAAGTCCACAAGTCATAAAAGGGCCAAGTTTGAAGACCCCTGGCCTAAGCCTATAGGGTGGACCAGGAAATAAAATTTAGAAAACCTGAATGAAATTCAGCAACCATTTCCATGTGGTTGCCAACATGTAACCCATTTTGACAGCAACAGCCAAGCCTGTTCATAGGAAATAGCTTAGTTTTACCACACTAAAAATAATGCTAGAAAGTAACAAACCTCCCTACCTTTGGCCAACATCATATTAAAAGAATTTGAGCTATTGGATATACATCAATCAGGATAAGACACGTAGGCTACCCAAAATCTGCCCTGTGGATAGGGCTTACCCGCATAGATTTTTTTAGGACCAGGGATCTATGTGTGTGGGGGAAAAGCCATGAGACCCTTGGTCCTGAAAGTAGATTGGTCAGCAAAGTCTAACCGGGTCACTATGCCAGACAAAACCCACATACACACAATGGGCTTGCAAAACATCTGTTTGCTACAGAGATTCTAGCCATGCCCCCACCAGATTTCAAGTAGGCAGCCAGACAGAAGAAAAGCACCCACTCTCTTGGGATCTGAACAGTCAGTCAGGAGAAAAACAAAAAACAAAAAAATAGCAGTCGGCTGCTCATAACCATTATGTCCCTCTTTGTGGTTAGATTTCCGGATTCTCTCAAGTTTTGAGACCCCATTGGCTGCCTTTTGAACTGTTCCCACTCTGTTTTATGCATCAGGTTTTTTTTTCCTATTCCAAAGGATCTTCCCTGTGTGATAGAACTACCGAAATGCTAAGTAGCGATTAACTTTGGTCATCTGGACGGGATTTTTAAAGGACTCCCTGGCATCCAGAGCAGAAGACTCACTTAAGCTGTCCACTCCTTTTACACTTTGCTTCTTATGTCAACACCATTTCTTTCCTGTTATTTTCTTAACCCTGCAGTTAAGTTCCTTGGAGACAGTCTCAGTTCCTGATGGCTTCATGGACTGGTCTGTACATTTTTCTTGGGGATGACATTCCACCGATTTGCCATTTCCACCTTCTGGGATATCATTTTAAGTTCCCAGTCTAATCTACAAGCCTGGGATTTATCTTCTTCTTCCATCCAAGAATTCACAAGATCTGACCCTGCTTAGCTTCACATTTTACTAATTAGTGTCAATCGATTTGATTGAACTGCTGCAGAACACAGCTGCGCCAGCAGTCCTGGGCACCCCAAGGACTGTCCATGTAACACCTATGTGAGCTGCTATCAGACCAGTTTGCTTCAATTCAAGGTTCTGGTTATCCCCTTGAAAGTCCTTCATGGCATGGGACCGGGTTACCCGAGGAACTGTCTTGTCCCAATTATATTGACCCCTCTCATCCAATCAGGCAGAGAAGCTAAGTGGTGGAGACCATACAGGGAGTCTCAGCAGAACCTCTGTAGGAAGAGAACCTTCTCTGCCATTGCCCCACCCCATGAACATTTTACCCCCAGAGGTGAGGCTTCTGGGACAGTGTGAAGACCTGGCTCTACCAACTCATGTGGGGATCAAAAACGGCATGCAACCTTGGGAGTGGTTGCACACTGAGAGCTCTCCCTTGTCATTTAACTTATCTGTTCGTCATGTGGTTTTAAATCTGTTTTAACTGTATCTTTATGAGGATTTTATGACTTTTTACCTTGTAAACTGCCTAGTCACTTAGATAGTGAGGTGGCTGGTGCCTACAGTTGAAAAAAAGTTGAATGAATAAATAAATAAAAATCAATCCATTACGTGGCCATTGCTCATTATATGGATCCCGGAGCAGATGTTCCCACTGCTCCTCCTAAAACAGGGCCTTGAGGCCCTTTGCAGAAATTGGAGCTGCTCCCTTATTGAATTGTGATTTGGGCTGTTGCTTTTCTACAAAGTGAGACTGAGCCCATCTCCCCACAAAGATAAAGCTTTTATGCTGGGCAGCAGTTCATTGCCAGGAGGTGGGGAGGCTCACAGGATGGCGAGCCCCTGTGGAAACTCTGATGCCCTTGAGCAGTAAGTAATATCTCCCAGGCAGCAGCTGTAAGTCTCACCACCTGTCGTGCTGTTGATTTGTTCTCCCCAAAATAGGCCGGCCATCATGATCTCTTCACTTCCCCCCCCAACACCGATGGGAATGATTCCCTACCTGGCATGGAATCAAACGTTCTCCAGTGTCCCTGCTTGGTATATCCCCCTCACTGGGAAAGGGTTTCATCAGGTCGCTGAAGAATGATGTTTAAGTGGAGGGAGGAAACAGCGAGAGGCCCAAGGACTATGTGACTCACCAACTTACTCCCCGCTGACCAACAAGGGAGGGTGGGGGTAGAGAGATGAGTTCTGCCTTAGTAGGAAAGGGTGGCTTTGCATGCAGAGAGCCCTGAAGCCAAAAACAACCCTTTGAGGATCCTTCCATCCGAGGATTAGCCCCCAAGGGTTTCAATGCAACTGATTGCTTGATTGCTGCTGCCCAGCCTTCTTATGGAGACCAGAAAAAAAATCCAGGTTTTGGAGCATCTCCCCAAAACTGCTTTAGAAAATTGATTAAGAGTTCAAAGGCTAAGCAGCTGAGTTAAGAACAGCAAAGCTCTTGGTTCAATTGTCTTCTTTGTTAGGAAGCTCCTTGTGCTCAGCCTTTCTCCTCCACCCTCCCCCAGTTTCCAGCATGAGAAGTATGGCTATGGTTGCACAGCATGCATATTCGCTATTAACTATAAATTCCTCAGTTAATCCATTTTCTTGGGCTTGGTGCAACACTAATCATAAGCTACATACATACCATTTTGTATAACATAATAAAACATGGCTGGTTGTACTGCTGCTGGTTGTACATTATGTGAACCTGGAAAGTAAGAACAGCCTTTACAGATTGAGGTCTAAATCTCATTTGTAAGACATGCCTAAAACCGGATTAGTGGTGTTCTCTTCTTCTCAAGAACTTTTGGGATCTTCAGTTCTTAAGGGGCTTACCTGACTTGGCATCTGTCAGCGGTGTCGGACTACAACATCCAGCATTCTATGAGGTTTAGAATTCTGGGAATTTAGTCCAGTAACTGGAAGTCTCTTGGTCTTTGGAGATTGAGGAGAGTTAGAACTTCTAGATCAGGGGTCTCCAAACTGTGGCCCCTTGGCACACTGGCTGAGGAATTCTGGGAGTTGAAGTCCACAAGTCATAAAAGGGCCAAATTTGAAGACCCCTGTTCTAGATAAAAAAAATGTTGAGCCCCATCTCTATCTTCCCACCCACCCCCCACTCCTCAGAAAGCTCAGCACATTGCCAAACTGCACCAACACTTGTTTTTCTAGTCTTAAATCAAGGTCATTTTGCAATCTAGATAGGATGTAGAAGCCTGATTCCTTTAACATCCTCTCCTCACTCCTTATGGATCCCTTTAAGTATCCACCTACCCTATCTCCAAGCTTCCTTGGCTATTTTCTCTCCTCCTTCAATGGGCAGGACACTAACCGTGGACCTTCCTGAAGACCTTGCAATGGTTTTCTCCAAAAGCTACTGAAGTAAGGTTTTAGCTGATTTATGTTTTCACGTATACAGATACATAGATTTTTATGACTGTAAGCCACCCAGAGTTACCCTGTGGTAAGATGGGCAGCCAATACATTTTATAAATAAATAACTAAATAAAGCTCTGACAAGCCCCTTCCCCTCTTACTGGTTTGGTTAATCTGAATGCTATGGCATAGCATACAGCCCCCTGAAGAAGACACAGCTCTCCAGGACTTCAAGATCCCCTGTTGTCTTCCAGGTGAGATGATCCAGCAGGACTGAACTTCCATCAATCCCAGGAGACCACGTGAAATGTTCCTGGGGGAATGAGGTCAGCTTTCCCATTCAGCAAGACAGGCTGTCAGCAGCTCCCCAGGTCCCACCTTTTTAAGTCGGCCTGACTCTGCCAGGCACATGGGTCCTTCCCAAGGGCAGGGATGTGCTCTTCAGGACAGTGCAGTGCCAGTGCTTTAGGCCGGTGATCTGTCTAAAATTTTTCGCTGGGCCTCCATCACCAGGCCACACATGCTACTCATGGCAGGATGTGATTTACTTCTGGACATGACATCCAACTGGAGATAATATGAGTGTGCAGAAAGAAAAGGGCACACACAGGAAAAAAAAAACAATGCAAAAGTTATTCTTAGTAACACAGATGTTATTCTTTAGGGAGGGTGGCTAGAGAGAAAATTCAAGAAATAAATCTTTTTCTTTCCCGGTTCTTCTCTTCCAATGCGCTAAAGGAAAGACGATCCCCAAATAAAAAAGAGCAGTTGCCTATTCTGGTATGGATTTTTAAAAGATAGACATGTCAGATGGGCTTGTCCTCACATCTCCTTAACTACAGCATATATGTGCCCTGGTAACTGTTCTTTAATGCCATGTCTCTGGGTGCTGCCTTCCTCTCATTCCCAACGCACAGCTGAGGCAGCTAAAAGGCCTTGTTAGCTTCTAAAGTGGTATTCTCCGTCTTCTCTTGACATAATTTTGGCCAGGGATATGATCTGGCAGGCTTCCCCAGCAGTGTTGTTGATGATGAATTTAGGGGTGGGATCTGCTCATCTCGCACTGGCTAGTAGAGGCTGCTGTAGATACGTCTCTGCCTCTGGTCGTTGGCCATTGCCCTCTATGGCCAGATAGGCTCAGACTGCAGGAGAAACTGGACCCCTGGCTTCCACAGTGGCATCTGTCACTATAAAACAAAATAGGTATTTTCAAAAGGTCTGTTCCGATACAAGGTTTCACTCTTTTTTCGATAGTGCGTTGAACCTATTTTTTAAATGCTTAATTTGTCCCATATTAAAACAGTAAGGATAGCTTGACTTCTGAACAAGGAAATTTGAATCTTAGATGGAACCAAGCTTCCTTCCTTCCCTCCCTCCTTCCTTCCTTCCTTCCTTCCTTCCTTCCTTCCTTCCTTCCTTCCTTCCTTCCTTCCTCCTTCTTCCCCCCTTCTCGCTATTTTTTCTCTCCTTTCCCTCTATCCAAAATTAACTTCTGGCACTAACAATGGAGTTTGTCTCACTGTCATGTTCTTGTCATCAAGACACATCCGCTCAGCTCTCGGGAGGGAAAGAACAGCCCTATCCTCTGGCAATGGATGTACAAGAATTAGAACTAATGCAAGCAAGGAGCATCAGAATAAACAGGAGCAACTCTAAATTTGTGAGGAGGCTGATAAGATGATGCCAAGTGTCCTCCTTGCTCGGGGTTTCAAAATAGGCTTTAAGCAAGGCAAGGGTCCCCAAGCACATCCTTAGCAAGAGGGCCATACAAAGTGAATAGAAGACCAATGTGCAAAGATGTTATGTTGAGAACCTGCTGACCCTCAGGAATGATGTTCAAGTCTTCATAGTTCAAAAGTCTTCAGAGGGCTAGAAGTAGAGGGAAAGAAGCAGATGAAGCAAGAAAACAGCCATCAGACTCAGCAAATAGCTCCACTGTCCTTTCTTATTCAAAAATCAGTAAATTTTATCACTGTTGGAATATCAGCCAGTCTGGTATGTTAGTTAATCCATTCATTAATGGACTGCCCCATTCCATATGCCTCAATCCATATGGGTGGCAACAGTTACAATACACAGTGAATTAAAACAGTGAACAACAATCATGAGCTAATTATCATGGCTGCCCAAATACGACCGGGGGGGGGGGGGGAACAAAAGCCTGCCAGAAGGGTCCCAATTTAAACTGCAAGGATGGTTGGGACCTTCCTGTAGTTCTGGGATTAAATATCCCATAAAGCGGAGAGGATTGGTTGGTAACAAAACCTTCTTTCTTAATTCAACTGCTTAAAATACATTATTCTTTTGTGCTGTGAAATGAGCCTTATTTCTGAGGCTCAGAACAATAGGACCGAACTCTCCCCTTTCATTTTTTTATAATCCGGATGGTGCTCTGCCTTAGCTATGCACACTCTGCAAAACGACTGATCTTCAAGAACGGATGCTCGTGATAGTCACATGCTCAGAAATGCTCTCCTTTTGGGCCCGGTGTCTCAAATGCCTAACTTGACTCTGCTGACATGACACAGGCACACACCTGAACAAAAGACAAACAATTCTTTACATATGCATTTGTCTTTTTAAAAAATCCAATCCAGTCCAATCGTGTGTGTGTGTGATCCCCCAGAATCTGCCATGCATCATTTACCTTCAGGTAGTGTCCTCTTTCTGTTCCCAGGCTCCTCCATGATTGCCGTGGTCGCATGAGGGCTTCATCCTTGAAGTGGTTTTAAAGAATGCTCTTTTCGTGGTTTCTGTAGCCTCTGAAAACCACACGAAAGCATGACCCATTCTTATGTGATTTTTTGGGGAGGCCCCGGAGCACAGCCCCTCTATAGACGCCACGCAAGAGTTGCATGGCCTTTGCAACTGCCAAAAGTCCCGCAAGAATTTAAACCTCAAGGAAGTTTGGACCTGCCTCTACTTCTCGGATTAAATGTGCCATAAAGCAGGGAAGTTTGGTTGATAACAAACTCTTCGGTATCACTTCTACTTTTTAAAATACGGTACTGTATGTTATCTTTTTCCACTGTGAAATGGATGTCACAGAGGCCATGCAAGAGCACAACCCATTTTTTGTGGCCTTTGCCAGCCACCAAAAGTTCTACAAGAACGTGCTTTTGAGAATAGTTGTCGGGTGAAGTCTATGTGTTGGTTGGTGAACATGGGTGTGTCACCCAGAACATCATGGCGTATCATTTTGACATGTGTGTCATATGTTCGTTATCATAGATCTAAGACATACTTCCCCTTTCTTGAATCACTAAATTTGGCAGCTGCTTTTCCCAGAATGCTAGTTGGGAATCTGACATCTGTAGGGGACTGTTCTGAACCAGCCTGCTACCGGCCTTGCAGAAAGGCAAACCCCTGTATAAACAGTAGAGACTGGAGAGCGTCTGAGGCTGGAAAGCGTCTGCCAAGATTTATTACACAAACAACAGAACAAGAAACAAAACACTGGAACTTGAATCCTCAAACGGAACGGTTGCTTTCAGCAACCAGCCCTTCCCCAAACACTCCTTTTATTTAGAGTTCAGGGCGTGGCCTCCCTGTGCCTCCTTCCGAGGAGTCCCACAGCCTTTCTCTGCTTGTTCCTGCTTGACTGCCTCCTGCGTCGGGCGTCCTTGAACAGGGCCAGCTGTGGGTCATCATCATCCGCACTCTCGGGCTCGCGCAGCTGAGAAGAGGGCCCTGGCTGGGGGCTCTGCGAAGCCTCCAAGCCATCATCAGCAAGCTCGTCTTCAACACCCTCCTCCTCCCCCTCATCTGAGTCATCCGAGACATCCGAGCCGGCTGCCGGACCCACAGGCTGGCCCTGAATCACAACAGGGACCAACTAGGGGAAGATTTTGTAACATTCAGAGATGTTTGCAGGGAAATAAAGGAGGCAAATAAGACATGTATAGGGTATGATTTACAATGTGAGTTATGTACTATTATGAGACATGGCATAATTGCTGCATTTGCAGAATGACACTATGACACAAGTATTGTCATTCTGACAGCAGAGCATTGTACTTACAATCTTTTCAGTAAAGAAATTTAAAAATGGGGGAGAGGTATGTGCCATCAAATACAAATAGAAAAAAGTCAAGAATGGTTAATAAAGAATCCAAGATAAAGTACAACAGGAGTGTTCTTATAGGTTACTATAAACATGTTGTTGTCTTCTGTGTTATATTCAGTAATATCTTTATTATAACTTATAAAACAGCATTCTATTGAAGTTCACATAATAAATCCCTGAAAATCTCTGTAATTTTAAAATTGATGCCACATGAGCACTTTTCAACTGCTTGTACAAAATACATTCTGGGGAAAAACAGCAGATATTTTTGCATTCTTGCAAATCTCACCTACAGTAACCTTTTGTCAATAAGGATTTCTGATAAATAAAGCCATGAACTTAAATGTTTGGGAGTTTGCTTTAGTTGTGTTTCAATATTTCACAATTTTTCTTCATTCCAGTTCTGAAGCAAATATATATAATCTACTACTACTTTGATAATTATCTTTTTTCCCTTTCTCATTGTTTTCCCGTTTATAAACTCAGTGAGTAATAAAGATATTAAAAAGCTACAAGAATTCTAATTCATTTTCCATGTCACCTTACAAATTAACGCCACCATCCTGTTATTACATCTTAGGGCAGGTTGACATCAATAGGATTGTTACTATTTCTTTGGATTAACATCAACATCTGAATTAATCCTTTTTTGATAAAGGGCAAGGGATATTTTAAGTCAGAGGTCCCCAACCTTTTGGGCACCAGGGACCGGTTCCATGGAGAAAGGTTTTTCCGCGGACCGGAGGATGTGTGGTTTGGTGTGCTGCCTGCATCCAACCGATGGGGCTTTGCTTGTTTGTGCGGCCCGGTTGCTGGCATGCTGTGTCCCGGCACTGGTCCATGGACCGGGGGTTGGGGACCTGTTTTAAATAATACAGGTATTCCTCAAATTACAACCATTCATTTAGAACCATTCAAAGTTACAACGGCACTGGGAAAAGTGACTTACAACCAGTCCTTGCCCTTAGAACCGTTGCAGTAACCCCATGGTCACATGTTTAAAATTTGGGCACTTGGCAACCTGCACTTATTTACAATGGTTGCAGCATCCCAGGGTCATATGACCACCATTTGTGACCTTCCCAGTCAGCTTTTGATAAGCAAAGTCAATGAGAGAAGCCCAATTTGCTTAACCACTACATAATTCACTTAACAAATACGGCCAAAATGATCGTAAAATTGGGCGCATCTCACTTAACAACCTTTTTGCTTAGCAACGGAAATGCTGGTCCCAATTGTGATCATAAGTCAGGGACGGCCTACTGTATGGTCTAACTTTTGGAATTGTTCTGCTTCTAATATAATTCTTAGACACCCCCCCTTTCTCCTTTTTAATTGCTATCCTTTTTAAAGTTAAAATGTTGTTCCATGTATGCTGACTTTGTTGGTTAATTCAATAAAATAAAATAAAATAAATTAATAAAATAAAATAAAATAAAATAAATAAAATAAAATAAAATAAAATAATAAAATAAAATAAAATAAAATAAATTAATAAAATAAAATAATAAAATAAAATAAAATAAATTAATAAAATAAAATAAAACAAAATAAATAAAATAAAAAAAATAATAAAATAATAAAATAATAAAATAAAATAAAATAAAATAAAATAATAAAATAAAATAAAATAAAATAATAAAATAAAATAAAATAAAATAAAATAATAAAATAAAATAATAAAATAATAAATAAAATAAAATAAAATAAAATAAAATAAAATAAAATAAAATAATAAAATAAAATAAAATAAAATAAAATAAAATAAAATAAAATAAAATAAAATCAGATAACACTGCATTGGCTTACGGTTGCCCTCCGGGTGAGATTCAAGGTGCTGGTGATGACCTATAAAGCCCTAAATGGCTTGGGTCCGGGATATCTGAGGGAGCACTTGCTGCCGGCATCAAGCTCCCTTCGTCCAGTGCGCTCCCACAGGGAGGGTCTTCTCAGGGTGCCACCGGTAAGAGATTGCCGGCGGACGACACCCAGGGATAGGGCCTTCTCAGTGGGGGCGCCTGCCCTTTGGAACCAGCTGCCAGTGGAGCTGAGGACCGCCCCCGACCTCCGTTCAGTCCGCCGGGGCCTGAAGACCTGGCTCTTTGAGCTCTCTGGCCCAGGCTGAGGATTAATCTTATTTTAACTGGGGTTTTATTTAGACAGGGACACATATAATTTCTTTTAAAATTTGCTTTTAACTTTTTGTATTTTGGTTTTTTAATCACCCTGTAAACCGCCCTGAGTCCTTCGGGAAAGGGCGATATATAAATGTAATAAAATAAATAAAAAAATAAATAAATAAATAAATAAATAAATAAATAAATAAATAAAACAGTTATGTAAGTTCATGATGAACTTTTGATGGTCATTTATGATTAGAAATTTGGACACAATATGAAAAGACCCAGCTCTCTGGAGGAGACTCTAATACTGGGGAGAGTGGAAGGAAAGAGAGGAGAAGGATCACCAGCAAAGTGGATGGACTCAGTTACAGAGGACAGGAGTGCATTGTTGGAAGACCCACAACACCGGGTTCTGGATGTAATACATGATCATGGAGGAAAATCTGTGTAATCATTAGGAGTCAAAAAAACAATCTGAGAGCACATAATCAATCAATTATTTTTAGCAAATTAATGAGCTTCTTGAATTCTTCCAAGTGCTGCCCGAATACAGCCTCAACTCTCACTCCTGGCAAGTACTTCCCCACCCAGTCAACATGTTTCAGGCGACCTCAAAATACATGTTTTTCTCCTCCACGGTGATCTTATTTTCAACATCATTTGCAAAAGAAAAAAGAAGAAGAAACCACACAGATTTGACTGAGCAATCCAATTGCTGCAGTTTTCAGATGATCACATTTTCTCAAGGGGAAGACGCTCCAATTAACTCGAGAGGCAAAGAATACCTTCTTTGTCTGAGTGCTTAACTCTATCTGAATCCAAGTATTCAGTCAATCGCTGAACCGGCAATCATTTGAAAGAAGAGCTTCTATAAATTCAAGCAACATGTCCCTTTTTTTTTATAAAAGCCATAACAACTGTCCACATGTAAACATTCCTTTGTGCCTCCGTTGCATGCATTACCAACAAATCCAGCTAGATTAAAGCAGCAAAAAAACAACTTGTTTTGATCAAGATTTCTGAGAGAGAAGCTTGAACACCCCAGGACGTGCCTTTTATAACAGATACTCCATCATATGGCTGAGCAATTAGCTTGTAAAAATGTAAGCGGAAGCTCATCGGCATTAAGAAACATTCAGATGTCAGAACAGTTGGTGAATGCTCCAACCTACCCACAGATATTTCTCTTCGTGTTTTGCCAGATATCAAAAAGCAACTATTAACTTTCAGTGCCTTCGCCCGTGCTGATCACAGCATGTCACAACACTCACTTGGCTTTGGCTAGGCCACGCTACATAGGATCAGACGTGGTTAATAGTTAGATGGGAAACTACCTGGAAAGATTAGTGCTTTAGGCTAGACCGGGCATTTTTTTAAAAAAAAAAAAAGACAGCAGCCAAAGACAGCAATAATAAACCACTTCTATAACACTACCCTGGATACTTCGATGCAATCACCCAGCATCCAATGTAGCTCCAGGGAGACATCCCATTCACCTTCTTCCTTCAGTCCACAAATCAACCCCAAGTACTTTGTCAGTGCACTCCACAAGATAGTGTTTTTATTAGTATCCTTTGCATACTAATTTCATTTTGGATTTCAGAACTAGCCCACTTTGCTATTGGCGGAGATACCTGGTGCAGTCTCTTGTAGCGCTCAGAGTATTTTCTCACAGAAGACTTCATCGTAAAAATCAGCCTACCTGGTCATTTTTTATTCACCCCTTATTATTTATGTGCTGAATCATTCCTGAAAGTTGAATAACAATTAGAAATTTAATTATTTCAGCAATTGAACAGTGTCTCTTGCTATCCTATAAAACAAAACTTTTTTTTAAAAAAAATGTTTCTCTGCTCATTATGATTTTTGCTGCTTTAGAAAAGTACGTGTTGCATTTTTGGAGCCTTGAGATGATGCCTGCTTTGAAGAAAAAAATTTTTTAGGCCAAACCTCAGTCTGAGCCCTGGTATCAGTCCACGGACAATTGTGAACTGGGCTGCGCAAGCGGCAGGCAAGCACGGAAAGCTCCATTTGCACATGCGTGGGATTAGAGTATATGAAACCATCCCCCCCCTCGTTGCCCACCATTGCTGGCCCACAAAGCTGGAAAGGTTGGGGACCGCTGCCCTACACATAATTCATCACAAAGCATTTTCTTGCAAGTTAAACACACTACCTGTACCAAACGAACCCTCCAGGAACACAAAACCTTCGTGTAAGTTCAGACATTGAAGATGCTGGGTATGATGAGCAATAAAGCTACATGGATTTTTTTTCTCGCCTAAATTTGGTTGTGTGTTTCCATCACCGACCGGTTAGTGTTTGATTGCTTCTTTGGCATGTTTGCTTTCCAAAGCGGTGGTCGATATGCTAGTAACAAAGGATGAGGCTGATACAGTATTTTCTTCATCTGTTTAAGGTGCAGCTGCTTTCAAATAGGCTTGGATGAGAGTTGCTGAATTAGAGCCATTTCCGTCGGAGAAAATTAGGACGGATGTTTGCTTTGAAGCCATGGTAACGATAATGGTGTTGGTGAAGTCAAGATTGGCACTTAGCAATTAGAGATGTTGAACGACCGAAAGCAAAGGCTCTATCTTCACAATCCACCAATCCAATCCCAGGCTGCAGTGCTGAGCAAAAAGAACCAGGTTAAAAGTGCAACAGACCTGGCGGAGAGTAATTTCTAGGCCTAATCAAAACTGCTTGGATGGGTTTTCTTCTTCTCCACTCATGTCTGATTGTTTCTTTTCCCTCCCCTCCCCTCTTTTCTTTCTCTGCCTTTCCTCCTTCGAAAGACAGCGGTAGAGAAGATCATGGAAATAGGCCACAGTGGAGGCCATTGAAACATCTCAAGACTTCATGGTCCCATTACAGGATAAGGAAGTAGACTATGGCACCAATCTCTATGCTCCATCCCGTCTCATTGAGAGTTGAAGGAACGGCAGATCAACTCAGGGGCAACTGTGATGGGGATTTATTTGAAGGTGACACTGATGGCTGGAGACCATACTTTGACTGGACCTTCGGAAAATCAGAAGGAAAACATCTCCTGGCAAACATATCTTACCCATAGTCCCTTGGGTCTTTAGCTTGTCCCTGCAGCTGGATCCTGAATCATCCTGGGGTGTTCAGCTTTGTGGGTGTGGAATGTTCCCTTCCCTCTCATTTTGCAACAGGCAAGACAGGAGGGGGGAAGGCATGGCCCATTGGCTGGCCACGGGTCTCTGCATTCTGGACAGTAGCGGCATTGAAGCCTGAATGGAACAATATGTGGGAGGGAAGGGACATAAATTGAGATTGCACATACAGAGATCTTTGGTGCTTCTAGGCTAGAAAAGATTTGTCAGATTCTTGCCCAAAAGCATCAGGGTGGCTTCCCCCTCCCACCCCTCCACCCCCCCCCCCCTGTTTTGACAGAAGACTCCAGAGAGATAAAGCAGAGGCACAACTCAGAGCCTGGCAAGGAAAGATCTGCAGCCTTCGAGACACAGTTCTTCCTGAAGCAGGAGGGGTGGGGAGGTGGAACAATCTGCAATACAGGACTGCTGCTTTTTGTCCCCATCCTAAGAAAGGGGTTTCCACTGAATGCGGTCCTTTAGCCAAGCTCTGAGCAACGTTGAGCCATGTGGAACTGCTGATGCTGCGCCCCATGACTTATGCATAATTCTCCTGTTAACACATCTCAAAATAGCATTTTATTTTTTGCTGTGCTTCTCAACAGATTGACTCTGTTGATTCACATTCAGTGGACCTGGATGAGAGACACTTATTGTCTTCCTTCCAGTTAGCAGGAAGTGGGGTACCCAGATTTTCAAGCATGCACTCAGGCACAGATTCACATACTCACCATGAGCATGAGACGTCTGTGTATGTCTACTAATATGAGGTCTGGCGCTGCAATTTTCCCCCCAAATCAGGGCGATAATGAAAAAAGTAGTCTGGCTTGTGCTTAAACCCTCTTCTGTAAAGGGCGTGTCCGCCAGCAACTGTACATACTGTACTCAGAAGAAACCTGATCCTAGCAGGATCACGCATGGTGGAATAATTCTATTCCCATTCAGAGCATCAAATCGTTCATTTGTTCCCCAACCAAGAAGTGGTTGCCCTGAACTGGAACAGTTCATCTCCATGTCTCTGAGGGAAAGGCCCCAGCAGTAATGCAAAAGAAAGAAAGAGGCTTTTAAAAGCAGAGAATCAGTGCCTTGCCTTCCTCAGACAATGGAATAACAGAATAACAAAGTTGGAGGGGTCCTTGGAGGTCTTCTAGTCCGACCCTTTCGAGGCAGGTTGTTCCACTGATTAATTGCTCGAATTGTCGGGAAATTTCTCCTTAATTATAAATTTCTCCTGGAATAACTAAGTAAGGTTAAAACAAACCGCGATTGCAAAATCAGACCTCCGAGAAAGGGAGGTTCCTTCTTCATGCTTAGAGCACCTGATTTGATTTGACAACTTTCACACACCACAATTCCTCCAAAGCCTTTGGGAGAGCTTCTGTGGTTATGTCATCACATTCAAATACTTTTGCTGACCACAAATCCGGAGGACCAGGAACCAAAACTACTGCCCAACTTGTCACAACTCCTGGAGTAAGAGAAATCTCGTTGTGCAACAGAAAAATTGATTATTTTCCACCCTACCCTCAAATTGATGTCTTTACCTCCCATTGTTTACTCCTGACAGATCCCCACAGCCATTGAGGAGGAGCTAGACAGGCTTCCCGGCATCCTTTGCCCTCTGAAGGAGCTGGAAGCCATTTCATTTGAAATATGAGTTTCACCATGGTTTCAAATACAGCAGAGCTAGACTCCATTCTCACCCTGGAGAGCTGAGAAGCAAGACACAGATGGAGGAAATATTTCAGCCGGGAATCAAGCGGTAGGCAGCCACTGACCCCAAAGGGCACAATGAGAGCTACTGAGGAATAAAACTTGGGGGCCAACATATAGAGACACTAGCCGGCTCCTAGGTAGAGAATGTCTTTGTATATATGGTTCCCTCATTCTTCGTAATAAACCTACTTACAGTATTTAACCTATTTGTGCCTGCTTGGAAAAGCGGAGCAGGGGGAGAGTTTAATTGTAATGATATAAAAGCTTGAGAATGGTGTCCTTTTAGTCAGGGCCCCATTAAGGCCAAAGGTTGCCCTATGTATAGCCCAACAATGGAGCTCCTCAGCCTGTCAAAGGCTTAACTGCCAAGACATTAAGACTCAACGAGCACTAAAAACTAAAGTTGAATGTGACAGTGAAATAGTTAAGGGCCTGATAGTAGGGGAGAAAACCCTCACTGTCCCAAGTATGTACTTGTGTAATGCTTAATCAATTGTGTAATTAAACCATGGTTTATGGTATAGGCACACTACCTCTGTTACCTTGAGGACAGCATCCTTAAGGAAGAGAGAGAAGAGTCACAGTGGGTCTAATCTGGAGAGATGAAATGCTGCCCTCATTCTCCTCTTTCACAGATTAAAACGTGGGATCCTGCCAACTCCAGAGGGGCTTCATGGATTGCAAAATGGATGCAGTAAGTTACATTTTTATATCTCTAATTTATAACATAGACTGGTGGGAGATTCTACTGAATTGTGGTTTATTCAATAAACCATCATTTAGTGCAAAATACAAATGCGATTGTAATGTAAGGCCAATCTGTGAGGAGCATTCAAGAAAACACTACTTCACACCTGGGATATATCCATTTTTTCATTTGCTCCCTTCATGAACAGCTATGCCCTTTAACTCCAGTTGCTTAGTGAAACTATAACATTTAGCTATAGTTAGCGCAAATCAAGTTTGCAGTCCCTAAGCAACAATTTCATATTCTTGTTTGTGGCTGATTTTACTATAAATTGGTTTTTTTTAACAGTAAACCTGAATCACGTTCAAGGCAATCCAAGTACAATGTTTGCTTTCCAATAGAAGAGAATAGCTCAGAGCTGAACTGTGGAATGCTGATGATGTTACTTAGTTGGGTAAAGAAATGTCTACAAGCAAACTGTTAAATAGCGGGTTCTTTGGGGCAGGAATGAAGAGGCGAAGCTGAGTACAAGGTAAATCATAGTTTATTTCGTGCTGAAACTGTACTGGGGAAATGGCTGCAACTAGCCGCAATATATAGTCTAGCCCCTAGGCGGCAGCCAATAGGTTTGAATCAACCATTGCTGCCTGGAGATAGCCAATTGCAGCACAGGAGACTTGTAGTCTGGGTTGCTGGAGAGCTTTAGCTGCTCCAGCAACCCACGTGGTATTCTTCAAGAGCCCAGTACATAACACCCCTCCCCTCTTAGACCAGATCACAATAACACCAATTAGTCTCAACAATTGTCAAGACTCATTATTCAAACACACTAAAGTAAAAGTGATAATAATAATAAAAGTTAAAAAAAACAAAGTAGGTTACAATGTTATTAAACAACGTCTGAATGAATAGGCTTCAAAGATGGTACTTTTAGACAGTTACATCATAGCACTAGTTCTGTAGTCTAGTGGCAACAGGAATTACAACAATATATAGCTTTTTATTTTACAATGTAATTGCAAGATATGAAGGAGGCTTGTGTGCCCTACAGGAACGCCTCGGAGTTCCCATCACTTTGTGGTCTACCAGCTTACCCAGTGGGCTGGGTAGACTTATGTCCCTTTGTGCTCCTGAGTCGAAGGGATTCGATGCATTATGGCTGGCCTCACCAGGTTGGCCCACCCCAGAGTCAGACTGTTCGGCAAAGTAGGCACAGCGGTTGCTAAAGTTCGGTTGGCTTGCTCTTTCAGGGGACCCATGTTGCACTCCAGGGCTCCCCAGTTCTCCCTCCGGTTCTGCCTCAGTTAAGAAGGAAAAGGCCTGATAGTTCATGTGAGGACTGGCTTGGCTGCAAGTTTGAGGACCTCGGGAGGGACTTATGATGTAGTCCTCGCTTAGTGGCCATTCTGGAAACCTTTTCCTGAGCTGATCAATGTGTCTTCTGACAACTCGCCCTCCCTCCAACCCCACTTCGTAAGATAGGGGTCCGGATACCTTGGTGATTTGACCAGGAACCCACAGATTCCCATGACCATAGTTCCTGGCCCAAACCCAATCGCCCATGTGCAACCCCCTTGGGGGTTTTGGTCGAGAGGCTTCTGCTGCCACTCTTTCTGGATGCAACCTGTCCAGTTTAGTAATCAAACACCTCCCCCAACGTAGTTCTGCAGGACTTTTGCCTGTAGCAGTGCAGGGCATAGAATGCTGGCAGAGCAAAAAATCTGCCAATCTGTGATGCCAGTCACCTGTGACAATGCGCTTGAGTGCTTCCTTCATTGTCCTCACCATGCGTTCAGCTTGACCATTAGAAGATGGATGAAAAGGCGCAGACATTGCATGTCTGATGAGATTAGCTCTAAGGAAAGCCTGAAATTCAGCAGCAGTAAATTGGGCCCCATTGTCTGAAACTAAGACATCTGGCAACCCATGTGTGGCAAAGAGTTTTCTCAGCACCTGGATGGTCCTAGCAGTAGTAATGTTAGGAACTGGAACTACATCCAGCCATTTTGAGTGGCTATCCACTACTATAAGGAAGAGCTATCCCTGAAAGGGCCCAGCATAGTCTATGTGAACCCTAGACCAGGGAATGTGCATTTCCTCCCACCTATGAACTGGAGCCTGTGGCATTTCAGGCCTAGATTGCTGGCATGTATAACAACCATGGACTTGAGCCTCAATGTCCTTATCAAGGCCAGGCCACCAGAGGTAGCTTCTAGCTAAAGCTTCCATGCTGACAATGCCTGGATGGCCTTCATGTAATGATTTTTTTTATTAAAGAGTTTTACAAAAACAAAATTTTACAATATATCCCCAAATCCCCCCCACCCCAAACCCGCCCACTTCCCCCCCATTTAATGATTGTAAAACCCTGTCTCTTAGGGAAGTGGGAATTAAGACTCTGTTTCCCCATAAAATGCACCCTTTATGTGCAGATACCTCATGCCTCCTGACAAAATAGCTTTGAAATTCTGAGCCTGGACTTTTGTCCAACCAGCCCGTGTATACCCATGACAACACTCTACTATTTTATCTGTGGCAGTTTCAGCAGCAATGTCCCCTTCATGGAGGGGAAATTCAAGTATGTCCTGTATGGACAATATTCTAGCAGCTGGAGCTGGAGCTGGATCCATTAGTGGCAGTGGTAGTCTGCTGAGGCCATCAGCATGGCCCATTTCCTTGCCCGGTTTGTAAATTAATTAAAAATTGTATGCAGATAGGAAAATAGACCATCTCAGCATTCTTGGAGATTAGTATGTGGGGGGTTTGTCTTTTGTGAAAAGTCCCAAAAGAGGTTTGTGGTCAGTGTATACCATGAAATCCCTGCCATATAAATAGTCATGGAATTTTTTTATTCCAGCAACGATGGCCAGGGCCTCTTTGTCAATCTGAGCATAGTTGCACTCAGCAGAGGACAATGTCCTTGAGTAAAATGCTATAGGAACCTGTTTACCATTTTTTTCTATGTGACTTAAAACTGCCCCCACCCCATAGGGAGATGCATCACATGCAAGACATACAGGTTTAGACTCTTTGTAGTGAGTTACAGTGGACTTTTCTGACAATAGTGCTTTTAAGTCCTAGAAACTTTTTTCATGTAAGTTAGTCCATTTCCATGGAGCTTTCTTATCTAGAGGCCTGTGGAGGGGCTCTGCTATTGTGGCCTTATGAGGTAGAAATGTGTGATAGAAGTTTAGGAGGCCCAAGAATGCTTGTAACTCTCCTTTTGATTTGGGCCTAGGAGCCATTTTAATGGCCTTCACTTTAGAATCAGCGAGGTGAATGCCGTTAGCATCAATGCGGAAACCCAGGAATTCTGTTGAAGAAACCCCAATACTATACTTGTTCTTTTTTAATTTGAAGCCTGTTTTGTGAAGCCTTTGTAAGACAGCTCTGAGCCTACTGGCCAACACTTCTGGGGATTCCCCTGCAATAAGAACATCATCAAAATAAGAACATCAATAAGAACATCATCAAAATAAGGTCAGACGCCCTCAATACCCTGACTCCAAACTGTAAGCATTTAACTTTGAAAGCCCCCCTGTGAGTCACGATCGTTTGAGCCGCGGCTGTGGCCTCATCAACTGGCAATTGCTGATAGGCCTGTGCTAAATCAAGTTTAGCAAAAATAGTATCCCCTTGCAAGGAAGCTAAAATATGGTTGACCACTGGGACCGGGTAAGCGTGTTGCTTGAGGGCTTTATTTAGAGTGCATTTATAGTCAGCACAAATGCGAATTTCCCCGTTGGCTTTAAGTGGAGCAACTATAGGAGTTTCCCACTCCCTACCATCAGCAGGCTGTAACATGCCCTATTCTACAAGCTTATCAATTTCGGAATCAATTTTATGTTTTAAAGCAAAGGATTGGAACTACGTTGGGATCTAACTTAAATGAGATAGGCGGGCCTGTGCATGTGCATAGGGCTGAATCAAAAACATCTGTGTATTCCTCACATACTGGCGCAAGGTCTGCAGTTTGTGTCTGGTTTATGCTAGTAATCTGAATACCTAAGGCATCAAACCAATGAAGTCCAATGAGACTTGTTCTCTGGCCCCCTACTACTATTACATTCAGGTGGCCCAAAAACCCTTTAAACTTTACCAACAGTGGCTTCTCCCTTAACTTTAACGTGAGCATTTTGAAAATCCGTTAGGATTATATCTGAGAGTCTTAGTTTGGCCCAATTGTTACTGTGCCTACACAAAGTTAAAAGTGTCTTGAGAAATAATTGAAACTGCAGAGCCAGAGTCCAATTCCATCTTACATGGAACTCCTTGTAGCTCTATCATGAGCTTAAGTTTGGGTTTGAGTGGGCGTCAAGCCCCGGTGCAGCGTATGCTTCTACGGCTTCTGAAAAAACCCACACTAACTGAACCCTGGGCCCCAGTACCTCTCCTAGTCGGTTCTTCCAACTGGTGTTTGGGTAGCAGGTCTCTCTGGTGGGCTCTGCAAACCACTGCGATGTGGCCTGTCCTTCCACAAGCTCTGCACGTGGCTGATCAAAATCTGCAGTTGGCGCAAAAATGGTTGCCGCCGCACCCCTTACATCTCAGTAAGAGAACTGCTTTGTAAATGACCTCTTGCTGCTGGCTGTTGCGGTGTTGCTTTTGGAGTCAGTTGATTTCAGGTTCTTCTTCCTCGGAGAATTCTTCGATGTATTTGGCGTCCTCACGGTGGACCGTTGCTTCAAACCTTGTCGATTTGGCGGGCTGCACTGTTTGAACTGCGCCCCTGGCAGCTTCGTCAGCCATCACCTCATCTTGTGCTTCAGAAAACGTTAAATTTGGCCTAGCAGAGTCTCTGCTGAAGCGTTCTGTCCCGTAGGCCGGTCTCATAGTCACTGTTCTAAATTTGAAAATTTGCAAAGGCGTGTGGCCTGCCTCAGGCCCACTATGAACTCGGAAGCTGATTCACCCGGTTGCTGCACTCTTTGGTCGAACTTGAACTGCCAAGCCATTTCAGACATTTTGGGCTGGAAATGTCTGGTTAGCTTCTTTTTGAGGTCGGCATAGGAGACTGCTTCAATTGGTGTCGGCACGAAAAGGTTCTCGGCCAAATCAAAGGTTGCTGGGCCAGACACACAGAGTAGCATTGCGGCCTTCAGTCCTTCTTCCGCGATCTGATTAGCCCTGAGGTAGTTTTCTACTTGCAGTAGATATGATGGCCATTCCTCCGGGTGTTTCACGTCAAAATCTCTCAGTTTCCCGACCTTCGGCATTCTTTTTGCTGGTTCCTGCATTCTTCCGGATCCTGTTTCCAGGCTCAGGGAATGAGTCCACTAAGCATGAGGTCACTAGCGTAGCTTGCTAGCCGACCTTGAGGGGGGGGAAATGCCTTTTCCCTCCGGTGTGTGCTGCCTTTCCCTCGTAGACTTCAACTCTTAATCAGCGAAGCAGGATCCCATCCTCGTCGCCACTGTTAAATAGCGGGTTCTTTGGTGCAGGAATGAAGAGGCGAAGCTGAGTACAAGGTAACACATAGTTTATTTCGTGCTGAAACTGTACTGGGGAAATGGCTGCAACTAGCCACAATATATAGTGTAGACCCTAGGCAGCAGCCAATAGGTTGAATCAACCATTGCCGCCTGGAGATAGCCAATTGCGGCACAGGAGACTTGTAGTCTGGGTTGCTGGAGAGCCGTCAGCTGCTTCAGCAACCCACGTGGTATTCCTCAAAGAGCCCAGTACATAACACAAACAACCAAACTCAGAGACCACTAAGGACTCCACAGTTTCTATTTTGCCCAGGAGAAAGCACAGTAAACCTGTAGACCAGCATGGAATGGAAGTAACCATGTTGACAAATCTATTGCAATACTGCCATTTTAATATGAAACATGCCTTGGTGTGCAAATAACAACAACAACAATAATAATTATAATTATGAAGTTGGAAGGGACCTTGGAGATCATCTAGTCCAATCTCCTGTTCAGGCAGGAAAACCTATACCATTTCAGACAAATGGCTGTCCAGTCTCTTCTTAAAAACTTCCAGTGTTGAGCATTCACAGCTTCTGGAGGCAAGTTCTTCCACTGATTAATTGTTCTGTCAGGAAATTTCTCCTTAGTTCTAGGTTGCTTCTCTCTTTGGTTAGTTTCCATCCTTTGTGTCTTGTCCTGCCTTCGGGCGCTTTGGAGAATAGCTTGACACCCTCTTAGATTTCGTTGCTACCATATCCTGCCATTTATAAGGTTTTATTGTCTGTTTCAGTGCATGATGACATATTTGCTATTTATTGACCCAGAGTCTGTTGGGTAATAGGAAATATATTCATACTGAATTTTTTTTAAAAATGAGAATAGGAGATCTATTTGTACATTCTACCCTCCTCAGCTGATGAATCCAGGTGACTTCCAATTGACTCTCTTTTCAGATGGACTGCAGACAACCTTACTAAGTCCAGGTCAGCAAGGAGCTGACTCAGGAAATTGGCACACTGACTCCAAGATATGAGGAGGGGCTTCCAGCAGTGAAATAGCAAGGAGATGACAAGCAGCATGTCAGTGGAGAGGGAAAAAAGGGAGTGATAGAATCCAAGGGATCGTAGATCAAAGGTCATATTAGAGCCTCCTTAGCAAGGGTTGGCAAAACCTTATTTCCTCTTCCAGCAGTCCTTCAGAAGAGGGTCGTCTAGCGAAGCTCTCATGATTCATTTAACACATTTACCAAATCTGAGCATGCACACATCAACACATTGATGTAAATAACTTTCTGCATGGATAAAATCACCCCTACATATGCTCATATGAAGTGTCCATCTCCTGCCACCACCCTGCCACTGTTCTCAACCAGTTTTCTCATGTCTGGATAGGTGCCAAGGCTTTTTGGCCTAAACATGCTTTTAGTGCTTGAATATTGAAGATGCTTGTACAGGTAGTCCTCGTCTTACGACCACAATTGAGCCCAAAATTTCCACTGCTAAGCAAGACAATTCTTAAGTGAGTTTTGTCCTATTTTATGACTTTTTTGCCACAAATGTTAAGTGAATCACTGCAGTTACTAACAGTTGTTAAGTGAATCTGGCTTCCCCATTGACTTTGCTTCTCAGGTGGCAAAAAGTGATCATATGACCCTGGGACACTGCCACTTTCATAAATACATGCCAGTTGCCAAGCATCCAAATTTTGATCATGTGACCGTGGGGATGCTGCAAAAGTCATAAGTGTGAAAAATGGTCATAACTCACTTTTTCAGGGTTGTAAGTTTGAACTGTCAATAGTTGTAAGTCAAGGACTCTCTGTAGCAACCTGAGATCATTTTTTCAAAAAAAAAAATCCAGAATGGTTAAAGAATTGTCCATATTTGGCTGAATAGCTTGATTTCTCAGAACAATTTCTTATTAAATAGGAGCTTCCTATTAAGTAAGTTTCCTTGAGACTTAGATAATATGCTAGATTTCATTTTATAGGAAGTGAAGTTGGGTTTCACCAGCACAAAGGTCATTTCTGTGGTAACCTTGCTGGTAGGGAATCCCCAGAAGAGGCCTATACTGTCTCACTCCACGTGTGGGGAGAGAAAAATCCAACTTCCTTTTGGTGCCATTTGAAAATTGAAGTTGAGTCCTGGGCCTTCTGTTATACGAGGATTTCACCATTTTGGATGTCTTTGATGGCAACACACAACATACCTTAGCTGGGCTTGAAGAGCAAACAGAATGGCAGCCATTTCTATATCATTGCTAAAAGAAAACCATGGTTGTGTCTGGGTAGCCACCAAGAATCTGCTAGGAATCTTTAAATTAAGAATTGTGCTGTGGTTTACATTGCCTAAATAATTTAGAATAAATGCATGCCTTCCTCCCCGCTGCCTTTAAGAATAAAAATCGGAAAGGGTTTTGGATGTCTTCCAAATAGAAATAAATATATTGTTGAAAGAAAAATCTTCATCAGGGTCCAGTCCAATCTGGGAATAATCAAAATGGAGACTGCCTTAGAAAGAAGGTTGTAGTTTATTGAAGAGGGGAGCCAAACAGAAAGATGGCTCTGGAAAAACTGACCACATGTAGCAGGGTGTGGTGGGTTTTATACCTTCTGGGGCTCTTGAGGTTGTTTCCTGTTCCTGTTTGAGGCTTTGTATTTCCTGTGTCATGTACTTTGACCTGAGTCTGAGTGTACCCTTTTGGTATTGGTGGGTTAATCCTATTATGTCTCCTGTCCTTAGAATTTGGGTGGGGGTATGTAGATTTTAGGTGTCTTTGTCTTCCTAATAGCTTCCTGGCTCCAACCTTCCTGAATGGATTATTAAATCTGCATTTCTAAAAGCTGACCTCTGCTTAGTTTCTGCTTTGGGGAGAGGGGCTGGAGCTGGTTTCAGGGGGCTGGTTTCTGTCTTTTTTTAAGATCTTCTCCATTATTCCTTTGGAGAAATATAATATTCTGCCTTTTAATATTCCCAAAAATATTTCTTTCGGGGGGGGGCTGACTTCCCACAATACATATGTATTTGGGAATATTTTTGGGGAGACAATGGGATTTTTTTTTGGCTTGCCTCTTTTATATTGACCCAGATATTAAAATTATACCCTGCTATCATAAGCAGAATTTTGTTTCCAGGATGAGCATGCTGGGGGTGCTAAATGGCTATTCATCCTTGCATTTTAGGGACAGGTTTAGTACATAAAGAAACCACATGTCTTATTCTAATGCAAAACTTCCAAAGCCTTCTCTACCCCATTCTTTAATACTGCCCAAGTAGCTGAATGCTCTGACTTCTCCAATGTTGCTAATCAAGAGGAACACAGTACACAATGTTCTTGATCAAGAGTTTTGAAGCCAAAGTTAGGGTGCCTGCTCTGAAGGAATGTCATTTCCATCAATTCAACACATATAGGCCACGTTATCTCACTAGGGTGTTTTATAAATACAACCACAAATTCCAGCAGCTCTCACTTCATCCATGATGAGAGCTGGTCCTCAACACTATTTGGAGGTTGTCTTCCCCTTCTTTGAGGCACCCCAAAAATGGTGATGTTGCAAACATTTCTGGTTCTAATTTAGCAGAGGTTCCTCTTACCTATTTCTCTTTCCTGCCTCCTGAGGGCAAGGATAGGAATGCAACTCCCTCTCCAAACACTGTTGCTGCTTTCTATGCAAGTGTTCTGAAGTTCAGTTTTCCAGGTAGGACGGGAAAGACACAGACACAGCTTCTCAGCAAAGAGTCTCCATGGTTGGCCCAGCCAGTTAGAGATGGGTTGTGTAAGAAGGCAAAGCACAAAAGGAGGCTGATGGGAAAGACTTCACACTACCAGTTTGTGAAGACACAGCTAGGGCACATGGACAAACTGAGTTGTGAGCCATAAGATAGCTTCCTAACACACTCTAAGAAAAAGATGTTGTTACATCCTTGACTTACGACCACAATTGAGCCCAAAATTTCTGTTGTTAAGAGAGACATTTGTTAAGCGAATTTTGCCCCATTTTATGATCTTTCTTGCCACAGTTATTAAGTGAATCACTGCAGCTGATAAGTTAGTAACCTTTTAAGTGAATCTGGTTTCCCCATTGACTTTGCTTGTCAGAAGGTCGCAAAAGGTGATTACGTGACCTTGGGACACTGCAACCATCATAAATACGAACCAGTTGCCAACTATCTGAATTTTGAACATATGACCATGGGGATGCTACAACGGTCATAAGTGTGAAAAACAGTCACATTTTTCAATGCCGTTGTAACTGAACAGTAATTAAATGAAATGTTGTAAGTCAAGGACTACCTGTATTAGTGTCTGAGTCATGCTATGGAAGCTGGATGAACACCCATCCTTACAATAGAAATGAATATTTATCCTTCTAAAGGAGAGAGGAATAACCTTCGCTATCCTTGCAAAGAAAGGGAGGACACAGCACTTCCTGCTCACAACAAAGGAGTTAATGAAGTCTAACTGGTGGAAAGGGCAGCTAACTAATTCATGGTCTGAATCTGTCTCTCACCCTAATGTCAAACCCACCAAATCCATCTCTCTCAGTTGCTGATCAAGCTGGCAATTCTCACAATCAACTGAGCCGGCCTTGGCTATTCTCTCCCTTCCTGAGTTCCCTATTCTCCAGAGGAAATGTTCTCCACCAGCAGCAGTATCTTAATCCTTCATCTTCTGCCTTGCAAAGAGCAGAGCCTGGTTCTTTAGGGTGGGGGGGGGCAGGGAGGGGACAGCAAAAATGACGCTAACAAGAACGGCATTGACATGGCCTGAGATAAACAGCTGGCTCACCGCCCTTTCTGGAACAACAGCCGTTCTGTTTGGTATTGATCGCTAATTTCCAAAGCTGTACAATAGTAAAAGGGAATCTGACGTAAAGGCAGGGATGGAATCCCAGGCAGCTCTTTTTCCAGGCCTGGATGCCACACGTTTTTGGCCGTGTGGGTTTAGGAAATCCTTGATCACTCCAAAGACAAGGGCCTCCTTGCAAGGCCCTGTCAGAGTTCCCAGTGCCTCAACCTCCTTTTGTGCTTTGCCTTCTTATACAACCCACCCCCGGCTGGCTGGGCCAGAACATGGGGTTCCTTTGTTGGGAAGCTGTGTGTGTGTGTGTGTGTTTGTGTGCGTGTGTGAGGAGGAGATGCAGCACCAAGGCTGTGGAAGAAGATCCCTCTCTCTGATCAAGAAAACCGCATGTGGTCCTCAAATACAGCCCCTTCTGCAATAGGATTTAGCACAATGTTTCCAAGGCCCTGAATGAAATCATTTCAGCTTTACGTTCAGTCTTTTCAGAAGAGACTTGAATTACTTTTCTGCACTTTGACTCAGCGGGGCAGAGACAATGAAGCCACATTCAAAATAACAGAGCTGAAATACACATATTCAAATGCTGTAAGAGCAGTGGGTAGAAATGTAATCCACATAATCCCTGAATTGTTCTTCAAAGATAAGCAAAACTGAAGTAGTTGCAAGTAGATTTCTAAAAAAAAAGGACTTTTATTGAATTAATATATGTGCAGGTTAAAGGCCAGACCTACATGGACCCAATGCAAATACAAAACCTGTGCTGGATGTTGGTAGCATACTGAATGAAGGCAAGTAAACTGAGGCCTCATCCAGTTGACACCAAAAGTGCTGATTTGAGAAACCACATCCAGAAGCAAGATCTTTTATTGGATGGACGCCTTTTTCTTGAAAGCTTGGGTTGTTTCCACAGTTTTGGAAACTCTGTGGACTCAACATTAAACAGTATTGTTAAATAGTGGGTTCTTGGTGCAGGAATGACGACACGAGGCTGAGTACAGGATAACTCATACTTTTATTTCTTGCTGGAACTGTACTGAAGCAAGGGCTGCAACCAGCTGCAATATATAATCTAGCCCCTAGGTGGCAGCCAATAGGTTTGAACCAACCACTGCCGCCTGGGGCTAGCCAATTGCAGAACAAGAGACAGTCTGGGTTGCTGGAGAGCCGTTAGCTGCTCCAGCAACCCACATGGTGTATCACAAGAGCCCAGTACATAACACCCCTCCCCTCTTAGATCAGACTATGACAACAACATTTAGTCTTGACAGTTGTCAAGACTTATTAATCAACACACACACAATAAAGTGATAATAATAAAAATAATAAAAATCACTGTGGAATACAATGAGATTAAACAATGTCTAAATGATCAGGCTTCCATTTGCAGTAATAGGCAGTTACACAAAGCACTAGTTTCTGTAGTTTAGTGGCAACAGGTTTTACAACAATATATATCTCTTTATTTTACAATCTAATGTTTAAGGTACGAAGGAGGCTTGTGTGCCCTAGAGGAACGTCTCAGAGTTCCCATCACTTTGTGGTCTACCAGCTTACCCAGTGGGCTGGGTAGATTTGTGTCCCTTTGTGCTCCAGAGTCAAGGGGATTCGAAACACTCTGGCTGGCCTCACCAGGTTAGCCCACCCCAGAGTCTGTCTGTTTGGCAGAGTAGGCACAGCGGTTGCTGAAGTTTGGTTGACTTGCTTCGTCAGGGGGTCCATGTTGCACTCCCGAGCTCCTCAGTTCTCCCTCTGGTTCCATCTCCACTGAGAAGGAAAAGTCCTGGTAGTCCATGTGAGGGCTGGCTTGGCCGCAAGTTTGAGGACCTTGGGAGGGACTTATGATGTAGTCCTCGCTTAGTGGCCATTCTGGAAACCATTTCCTGAGCTGATCAATGTGTCTTCTGACAACTCGCCCTCCCTCCAACCCCACTTCATAAGATAGGGGTCCAGATGCCTTGGTGATTTGACCAGGAACCCACAAATTCCCCTGACCATAGTTCCTGGCTCAAACCCAATTGCCCATGCGCAGCCCCCTTAGAGGTTTTGGTCGAGAGGCTTCTGCTGCCACTCTGGATGCAACCTGTCCAATTTAGTAATCAAACGCCTCCCCCAACGTAGTTCTGCAGGACTTTTACCTGTGGCCGTGCAGGGCATAGAATGCTGGCAGAGTAAGAAATCTGCCAATCTGTGGTGCCAGTCACCTGTGACAATGCACTTGAATGCCTCCTTCATTGTCCTCACCATGCGTTCGGCTTGACCATTAGAAGGTAGATGAAAAGGTGTAAACGTTGCATGTCTGATGAGATTAGCTCTAAGGAAAGCCTGAAATTCAGCAGCAGTGAATTGGGTCCCATTGTCAGAAACTAAGACATCAGGTAACCCATGTGTTGCAAAGAGTTTTCTCAGCACCTGGATGGTCCTAGCAGTAGTCATGTTAGGAACTGGAATTACTTCCAACCATTTTGAGTGGCTATCCACTACTATCAGGAAGAGCTGCCCCTGAAAAGGCCCAGCATAGTCTATGTGAATCCTAGACCACGGAGTGTGCGTTTCCTCCCACCTGTGAACTGGGGCCTGTGGCATTTCAGGCATTTCATGGACTTGACCCTCAATGGCTTTATCAAGGCCAGGCCACCAAAGGTAGCTTCTAGCTATAACAACAACAACTTTATTGATTAGCCCTTGGGCCATATCAAAGTACAAAGTTCCAGCAACAAACCGTCACCAAAACTAGATAAAAGCAATCCGAAATGGAATTTGATAAAATACAATTTAAAATGGAATTAAAATACAATTTAAGTTAAAATAGTAATAAAATGCAAATTTAAGATATAGATAAAATATGGAAACATTATATTTCGGAGTCGCCCTTACAATCTACCCCAATCAGTCCCACATATGCAGATCTTAACTGGATCATTTTGTTCAAATACTGTGCTACATTGGATGTTATTTTCAGGTTCTGGCCGGACATAAGGTAAGTTATTTTGATATGGGGATCCCAATGGATCATTCGTTTGGTATATAGACCAAGATACCTGTCTCTCACCCTCTTATACAAACAACAGCCAAATAGGATGTGAGCCAGGTCCTCTACCTCTGCCGCTCCGCAAATGCAGAGACGCTCATTGTACGGTATAGCATGAAATCTCCCATATCTGACCATTGTGTCAAGCTGTTCAAATCTTGCTCTCGTAAATATCTCCCTAAGATGTTTTGGGAGTTGTGACTTCAAATAACTGTCCACTTGAAAAGTACATTTGTATTTACTCAGCCATTTCAAGTTACCCACCTTACTAAGGATAGCTATATCAGTTTGTGCTTCTATATCCTTAATTCTTTGGGCAACTCTTTTTTTAGATTGTTCTCCTGTTACGCAAGAAACAGGAAGGCCACAGCTTCTTACAAAATTTGTTAGTTTGGTGATCCAGGAGATTTGTGATTGTAGTTTTATTTGCTCTAGTAGGCATAATTTGGGGAGTCTATCAGTCTCCATTTCATTAACTTTGCACCAGTAGTTATAAACTCTAATTTTAGATAATGCCTGAATTGTATGAATTCCCAATTCAGCTCTAACTGCTGCAGCAGATGTTCTTGGATCTACACCCAAAATGCATCTCAGATGCTGGGACTGTGTTCGTTCTAAAGCTGTGGTTGAATAAAGACCCCAAATTTCTGCTCCATACAAGAGCATTGTCGTAACCTTAGCCTTATAAACTTTGAGTAGTGGAGCTAGGGACCCTGGGTAACTATGATTCTTTAGTTTGAGCAATAAATTCAAACGGGCTTTTGCTCTAAATGTACTTCGTTGATGATGGCAGGCCCAAGATCCAGTCTTGGAAAAAGTTACTCCCAAATATACAAAGGTATTAACCTGTTCAATTGGTTCACCGTCTAATTACCACTTATGTCTCTGATGGTTTCTTCCAAACACCATTATTTTCTATTTGGATTTGCTAATAATTAGGGAGTTATCCTGGCAATAAGAGCTGAATCTTCTTAATAGCCTACGTAATCCTACTTGTGAGTATGATAATAAAATCATATCATCAGCATAAAGCAAGCTGTTACAGTAAGTATTTAGGATCATCGGCATGTGTACCATGGTATCCTTCATTAACCCTGGCAAATCATTGATGTATAAATTAAATAATAACGGGGCCAGGATACACCCTTGCCTTATCCCTTTATTTGTGTGAATCCTATTAGTCAGGGCCCCATTAACCCCATACCGCACCCTCAAACAGGAACTTGTGTAAAGGGCTTTAATCAAAGCCAGAAGTCTGGGTTCTATTTTAAGAGATGTCAATTTACTCCATAGTACGTCTCTATTTACCATATCAAATGCTGCTGTAAGGTCTATAAAAGCAGCAAACATGGGTCTCCTCTTATAGGCATATTTGGCAATTAGATGGTTCAAAACAAAGCAGTTATCAATAGTAGATCTGTTCTGTCTGAAACCTGCTTGTTCTTCTGTGAGGATGTTGTTTTCCTCTACCCAGATTTCAATTCTGTTCAAAAGGTACCTAGCATATATTTTTGCTACAATGTCAATCAGGCTGATGGGCCTATAATTACTAGGATCCTTTTTATTCCCTTTTTTATATATAGGGACAACTATTGCCATCTTCCACCCGTCTGGTATATGGCAGGTGTTATTTATGTGTGTAAAAAGACCTGCTAATACAGGGCCCCACCAGTTGGGAAATTTCTTAAATAATTCTGCTGGTAAAAAATCCTCGCCTGGGGCTTTATTGCTCTTTAAGCTTTTAATGATGGACTGTATCTCCTTTTCTGAAACTGGTGGCCAAGGGGGGAGGGTTCTCGGATTTACCAAATCACTGTTTAAAAATAATTTCTTTACCGGTTCGGTGGGGGCAAACAAGCACTGATAATAATTCTCCCAGTCCGCAGCAGAGATTGGTATGTCAAATGCAAATCTCCGTTCCTTCAGAATACCTGCTACTGAGTGCCAAAATAATACTGAATTATGACTTTTGGCAGCCAACTCAAGTTCTGACCAGATTGAAATGGCAAAACGTTTTTTCTTTAATGTTATAGTTTTTTTATATTCCCTTCTTGTGTGCAGCATCTTAGCTTGTATATGGGCAGTAGGATTCCTCTGGGCAAGCCTCATGGCTGCCTTCAATTTCTTTTTCTGTCGCTGGCAATCAGGATCAAACCAGCGAGGTCTACCCACTTGGGCTCTTTTTGTAGTAGGTTTAGCTGTTAGGTGTTTCTTCAGTATGTTACACAGATTGGAGAATGCATTGAAGGCTGACATCCAGTCAGTAGTAGATGACTGTATTGTTCTAGCCCACTTAGTAGCATTCTCTGTTTTAAGGCATTCTAATATTGCCTTAGTATCAACTTTGGCCCAAATTAACCTTTTATTTTGGGTCACCTCTACCTTTTTGGTGAGCCATCTGTCAGCCATGTTATATGGTCTTAAATCTGAGCAGCCTCGCAATGTCACACTTACAGGCTGATGGTCGCTATTGTCGCTAAGGTGTACTGTGACCTCTGAGAAGAGGTCAGCCTTATCTCTAGACACACAAAAGAGATCCAGTACACTACTTGAATTGGCTGAGTGGTATGTATAAGGGTATGTATAATTCTTGTCCTTACCTCCCAAAATTTGGAGATTACCCTTAAAAATTAAGGAGACTAGGAGCAGGCCAGTGGCATTACTTTTACAGTCTCTTGAGAGCCACTGAGGATGGTTATCAAAGAACTCCCCTGGGATTCCCTTCTTCTGGGCAAGCTCATACAGAGAGGGACCCAGTCTAGCGTTCAGATCTCCTAATAATACCACTATGGACTGAGGGTACAATATAGATAAATCTTCTAAGATAACTTCCAAGCCCATCCAATATTCAAAATTATAGTGCTGGGATGTGCTTGGAGGAATGTACACATTTACCAATATTAACTCAAACTGGTCATATTCAAATTTGACAGCTAGAAAGTACGGATACTTATCTTCGTTATATAATTTCTCTCCCTGCCATTGCAACTCTTCCTTTATAAGAATGCATAGCCCACCAGAGGGTCTCCCTTTGTTCTTTGTTTTTAGGGCTGGGGAGGCCCATCCCTGAAAGCCTGGCAATTGTACTGGTTCATCCACTTCGGTTAGCCAGGTTTCTTGAAAGGCTATTACGTCAAATCTAGAAAGAAAGCTCATTAGTCCACTATCAACCATCCTTTTCCAGCCAGCTATGTTCCAGGTCATCAACTGTATGGGGTTCTCAGAAGCAACGTGGTCTGACTTGGTTGATTGGCTAGATGGTGGAAATGCCAGATGTCAACTTGACAATGGAGCTGGGTCAATATCATCTAAGCTTCCCTCACAGTTGTTGTGAGGTTCGATATTTCTCCTCGTGGGTTGCAGAACTTGTTGTTGCTCCTCTATATCTCGGTTGCCAGTGTGCCTCTGCTCTTGCTCCAAGAATGATTTTTTTCCCAAAGAGCAGGTACTCTGGCTTAAGTCAATAAATGTAGATTTATGTCCATTTTTGGAGGGGCATGGCTGAGGGTTCATCTTGTGGAGAGATGTTGTGGGAACTTCTAAATCAAATGAGGATGGAAGCTGGATTATGTCCTTAGTGTTTGTCAGCTTAGGGGGCACTGTGTGATGAAGCCCTTTGTCTTTCAGTTGTTTCTCAGAGGCTGGGTCAGTCAGTGCAGTTACTCCACTCTCAGCCTGTGTGACAACACCTTTTTTTACTGTTGAGGTAAAGGCAGATTGTTGATTAAATATCTTGTCACAAGGTTGCGTGTTTAGTGGATCCAAATTAAATAGAGGCTTTGCTGTAGATTGGGTTATTGTCAGTGCCTCTTTTAGGTCGTCCAGTCTTTGAATGATGTTAACTTGCTCAGGTTCCGCCAATGCACTGAATAGGTCAATCAACATTTCCTCTGGCACATCCTCAGCAGTTCCTGCAGCTGTGGGTAACACAGTTCGTATATTGCTTCTTTGCTTTCTCAGGGTCAGTTCAGTTGCAGCAGCCTCAGGCCTAGTAGTGTGAGGGCTGTTGCAGCCTAGATTTAAAGCGACAGTTCCCTCTTGGTGACGCTGTTTCAGGAGTGGGCACACTTTTTCTGAGCAAAAGACCCTTATTGGAAATATTGAGAAAAAGCTCAGAAAGGGCTTCATTCTGAAGAGCATGGAGGGAATTGTGGGCTGCTTGAATGATAGGAGAATTCTCATACATTGTGATCTTGCTGGCAGCCACTCTGCGTGTAGTAGATCTATCAGAGTGAATTCACAGCGGAGCAGCTGGCTCAGAGACAGCCTAATAGCTTTTCTGTTGCTCCAACGCCCTCTATTTACTCTCTTGTCATAAATTTGCAAAGTAACCTGGTTAGTTTGCAGACTGTAGTTATATTGGTCATCTCTTAGACCTTTGCCTGATTGAGTGTTTTCTCTGTAGGTGTTCAAATTTTTGGGAGGAGAACAAGGTCCTTCTCTACTTTCACCTTCTGAGTTAGCCATCCCATGTCTGTCCATGGTTATCCTCCCAAGTCCTTCCACAGTATTTGGGTGGCTCCTAACAAACTCTGCAAAAGACTCTTTCAGACAATCAACCTTATCCATGACAATTGACAAGAGATTATATATTGAGTTTACAGTTTGGGCTGTAAGCAAACATTGTCTAGAGAGGAAGTCTGTCACATTTTCCCCCTTCAAATTTGCTACATCTCCCTCCTGTGTAAAAGAGGCTGTTGCCAGATTCCAAGGAGGGGAGCCATTCTCCAAGAGGGAGGAAGACAACTCCACACGCCGTCTGCTCTCCAGTTCAGTTTGTAAGTCCCATTCCAATGAGTCACATAAATTAACTTTATCTGATAAGGTGCCTGCGAATGAGTTACTTACTGGAGCAGACTGTCTGTTTGCAATATAATCCTCCATTTTCTGCTGCTTCAAAGGCTTGGATATACTTTCTGCTGCAGAGTGCTGTCTCTTCCTTCTTTTCCCCATTCAGGTTTGTTAAAACAGGTTTAAAAATAAGTTTAAAACTATGGTTTAAAAAGTTGAAATGGGTTAAAAATGGGTTTAAAAAGTTTAAAAGAGGTAAGTTAAAATACAATATTAAAAGAGGTTAAAAAGTTAAAATAAAAATAAAGTAAAATAAAATAAAACCTTTACTTTTGGAGGAGCTCTTTACAGCCTTTGCTGCCTCTCCACCATCTTCAGCTTCTAGCTAAAGCTTTCATTCCGACAATGCCTGGATGGCCTTCATATAATGGGTGTAAAACCCTGTCTCTTAGGGAAGTGGGAATTATGACTCTGTTCCCCTATAAAATGCACCCTTTATGTGCAGACAACTCATGCCTCCTGACAAAATAGCTTTGAAATTCAGAGCCTGGACTTTTTTCCAACCAGCCCATGTATACCCATGACAACACTCTACTAAGTATTTTATCTGTGGCAGTTTCAGCAGCAATGTCCCCTGCATGGAGGGGAAACTCAGATATGTCCTGTATGGACAGGATTCTAGCAGCAGGAGCTGGAGCTGGATCCATTAGTGGCAGTGGTAGTCTGCTGAGGCCATCAGCATGGCCCATTTCCTTGCCCGGTTTGTGAATTAGTTTAAAATTGTATGCAGACAGGAAAATAGACCATCTCAAAATTCTTGGAAATAGTATGTGGGAGGTTTGTTTGTCTATTGTGAACAATCCCAACAGAGGTTTGTGGTCAGTGTAGACAGTGAAATCCCTGCCATATAAATAGTCATGGATATTTTTTTTAATTCCAGCAACTATGGCCAGAGCCTCTTTGTCAATCTGAGCATAGTTGCACTCAGCAGAGGACAAGGTCCTTAAGTAAAATGATATAGGAACCTGTTTCCCATTTTTTTCTATGTGGCTTAAGACTGCCCCCACCCCATAGGGAGATGCATCATATGCAAGACATACAGGTTTAGACTCTATGTAATGAGTTACAGTGGACTTTTCTGACAGTATTGCTTTTAAGTCCTAGGAACTTTTTTCGTGTAAGTTAGTCCATTTCCAAGGAGCTTTTTTGTCTAGTAGCCTGTGGAGGGGCTCTGCTAATTGCTGCCTTATGAGGTAGGAATGTGTGATAAAAATTTAGGAGACCCAAAAATGCTTGAATCTCTCCTTTTGATTTGGGCCTAGGAGCCATTTTAATGGCCTTCACATTAGAATCAGCGGGGTGAATGCTGTTAGCATCAATGCGGAAACCCAAGAATTCTGTTGATGAAACCCCAATACTACACTTGTTCTTTTTTAATTTGAGGCCTGCTTCGTGAAGCCTCTGCAAAACAGCCCTGAGCCTACTGGCCAACACTTCTGGGGATTCCCTTGCAATAAGAAGATCATCAAAATAAGGGCAGACGCCTTGAATACCCTTAAGTGTACATTCCATAATCCCTTGGAAAATACCCGATGCAACGCTTACTCCAAACTGTAAGCGTTTAACCTTTAATGCCCCTCTGTGAGTCACGATCGTTCGAGCCGTGGCTGTGGCCTCATCAACCGGCAATTGCTGATAGGCCTGTGCTAAATCAAGTTTAGCAAAAATAGTCCCCCCTTGCAAGGAAGCTAAAATATGATTGACCACTGGGACCGGGTAAGCGTGTTGCTTGAGGGCTTTATTTAGAGTGCATTTATAGTCAGCACAAATGCGAATTTCCCCGTTGGCTTTAAGTGGAGTGACAATAGGAGTTTCCCAGTCCCACCCCATCAACAGGCTGTAACACGCCCTGTTCTACAAGCTTATCAATTTTGGAATCAATTTTATGTTTTAAAGCAAAGGGGACCCTGCGAGGTTTAACCCTGATTGGGACAACGTTGGGTTCTAATTTAAAAGAGATAGGGCCTGTGTATGTCCCTAGGGTTGAATCAGAAACATCCACGTCTTCTTCGCACACTGACATGAGGTCTGCAGTTTGTGTCTGGTTTATGCCAGTAATCTGAATACCTAAGGCATCAAACCAATCAAGTCCAATGAGACTTGTTCTCTGGCCCCCTACTACTATTACATCCAGGTGCCCCCAAAACCCTTTAAATTTTAGCAATAGAGTGGCTTCTCCCTTAACTTTAATGTGAGCATTTTGAAAATCCGTTAAAATGATATCTGAGGGTCTTAGTTTGGCCCAATTGTTACTGCACCTACACCTGTTCTTGCGTGATGATTAAGACTGCAGAGCCAGAGTCCAATTCCATCTTACATGGAACTCCTTGTAGCTCTACCAAGAGCTTAAGTTTGGGTTTGAGAGGTCGTCGAGCCCCGGTGCGGCATATGCTTCTACGGCTTCTGAAGAATCCCACACTAACTGGACCCTGGGCCCCAGTACCTCTCCTAGTCGATTCTTCCGACTGGTGTTTGGGTGGCTGGTCTCTCTGGCAGGCTCTGCAAACCACTGTGATGTGGCCTGTTCTTCCACAAGCTCTACACGTGGCCGAACGAAATCTGCAATTGGCACGAAGATGGTTGCCGCCGCACCCCTTACATCTTGGTAAGAGAGCTGCCTTGTAACCGTCCTCTTGCTGGTGCCTGTTGCGGTGTTGGGTTGCTTTTGGAGTCGGTTGATTTCAGGTTCTTCTTCCTCTGACAATTCTCTGGTGCATTTGGCGACCTCAAGATGGACCGATTCTTCGACTTTTGAAGGTTTGGTGGGCTGAACTGTCTGCACTGCATCCCCGGCGGCTTCGCCAGCCATCACCTTGTCCTGTGCTTCAGAAAACGTTAAATTGGGTCTAGCAAATAGTCTCTGCTGAAGCGTTCTGTCTTCTAGGCCACAGATGAGCCGGTCTCTTAGTCATTCTTCTAAATTTGAGAGCTTGCATATCCATGCAGCCTGTCTTAGGCCCGCAATGAACTCTGAAGCTGTCTCCCTGGGTAGCTGCACTCTTTGGTCGAATTTGAATCGCCAAGCCATCTCAGACATCTTGGGCTGGAAGTGCCCGGTTAGCTTCTTTTTTAATTCTGCGTAGGAGACCGCTTCAATTGGTGTCAGCGCGAAAAGATTCTCAGCCAAATCAAAGGTTGCTGGACCACACACGCAAAGCAGTGTTGCGGCCTTCAGTCCTTCTTCCACGATCTGATTGGCTCTGAGATAGTTTTCTACTTGCGAAAGATAAGATGGCCATTCCTCCGGGTGTTTCACATTGAATTCTCTTAATTTGCCAACCTTTGGCATTCTTCTCTCTGGTTCCTGCGATCTTTGGATCCTGCTTCAAGGCTCAGGGAATGCGTCCACTGAGCACAAGGCTGCTAGTGTAGCTTGCTAGCCGGCCTTGAGACAGGTGGGGGGAAAATGCCTCTTCCCTCCGGCATGTGCTGCCTTCCCCTTGTGGACTTCAGCTCTTAATCAGCAAAGCAGGATCCCATCCTCGTCGCCACTGTTAAATAGTGGGTTCTTGGTGCAGGAATGACGACACGAGGCTGACTACAGGATAACTCATACTTTTATTTCTTGCTGGAACTGTACTGAAGCAAGGGCTGCAACCAGCTGCAATATATAATCTAGCCCCTAGGTGGCAGCCAATAGGTTTGAACCAACCATTGCCGCCTGGGGCTAGCCAATTGCAGGACGGGAGACAGTCTGGGTTGCTGGAGAGCCGTTAGCTGCTCCAGCAACCCATGTGGTGTATCACAAGAGCCCAGTACATAACAAGTGATTTGGATAATACTTACATGGCTAAGGATGTGCTTGTCCAGCTAAAGATGTCAAAACTTGCTGGTATGACTTGCCTTCAGTCCTTCTCATGTCAACCCCTCTAAGTAGCTCTAGGTAATGTTGTCTCTGAAAAGGAAACACATGCTATAGCCAGGCTGTTTATTGGGGATCAGTAACAGGAACCACATGGTCTTCTTCTTGTCACTACATGTCTGTTGATAATGTGTCTCTTTCCCAGCACAAATCATCTCTGTGGTACAGCAAGGTTTACATGACTGAAGATGAGGCTCTTTGAAAGAATGCACTCAATCCAAGTGAAAGCTGATATTCCTGATTTATTTCTGTAAATTCTACAAGGTTGAGGAACCACTTGATGGCTTTGGGCTGCCCTTAATGTGATTTGGGAGCTTTAACTCAACTGTGATATTTTATCTTAGATTACAGGAATATCATTTCTATTCTTTTCTAAAGTTGGACCACATCTGTTGTAGTGGTTGGTGTAAGAATACCTAGAGCGAAATAGCTCTGATATATTGCCCTGGAAACAGCAAGAGATTTGGATAGACGGTCTTTACTTATACAGAATATTTTAGGTCAAATACACACTTTAAAAATGATTTTTTTACATCATACATAGCATTTCTCTGCATATTCCTGCAATACACTTTCATAAATAAAAAGCCCTGTTTGGAGGAGTGATGCAGGAAAATTCTCAGGATGGGAAGCTTCAATCGCAGAGTTTAAACTATTGGAAAAGGAGATTTAAATTTTTCAAACTTAAGTTTAGATCATAAACAAATTGTCTTTCTCAGTTTAATTAATGCTTAATTTTGCCCCCTGGAAACTTGCCCTTTATACATGTTTTGATATGGGCATTGTGACATCCTTTACATAAGTTAGAAGACCTAGCAAGAGGTAGCACTGAGCCAGTCATAGCTTATCTCTGAAACTAAAAATTGGCCCAGTGGCCCAATTTATTACTTGGATGCTGGGTTTCTTAGCAATTCCAGTGCTGGCTAGGATGGGAAATCAAAAGAACAGCCTGGAAAAAGACATTGGCAAGGATGTCCATAATATTGCCCAGATATTTTCCTGGGTGCACTCCTAAGGCTTGAAGGCATCCCTTCCTTATAAGTTGTACGGTGTTTCCCAGAATGTGGAAAGTTGGAATTCTCCTATGTTAGCTGCTTGAAAATCATGACGTGCATTGACATCTTCACTGTGATCATTACAGGGAAATATAGATAAGAAGAGAGCAAGTTTGTTCTTTTGTTGGAGAACCTGGACAGAGTGTTGAATAACAGGATTATCTTATGATTTTCAGTTATTTACAGAGTTGTGACATAAGCATTGTTTGACAAAAAAAAAGGACAGAGAGGCTATATTTTCAGTTAAAGCACTTTTCAAAATATCAGCAGGGGGCCATCTTAGGTGCTTAAGAACAAATTCTGGTACCAGAAAATGTAATATATCTATTACAAAAAATAAAGTCTATAAAAATGAAACATAAATGGTTGTTAATATAGATTAAATTAAATGTTCAAGAAGATAATGAGGCATGGAATAAAAAAAATTGGAAAGTTCAGTAACAAAACATCAAGGAAGGCAATGTTCACAACTATAAATCACATTTTTACATATTTAAAATTACTAATAAACTCTTCCAAAATATTATGCTAGGTCTATTGAACACACATGCATTTTAAAAAAGAAATTGGATTTGGTTACTGGTGCTCAAAATACCTTATTTTCCTGATGCAGTTTTGTACCATACTGTAGTACGCTTTATATATTAATTTTGTTCTTTAGATTTAATAATATTTTAAATACTATATTAGAGACTTTTTTTAAAAAAATATGGTTTGAAAATTAACAGGAAATGGATATTGTACCCTTTTTAATGATTACACAAAAATGATGGATAAATATGTCGTGGGCACATTTTTCCCCCGTCATTGTCTTCCTGATAACCCCAGTCCAGGATTAAGGCAGGCTTAGAGCATTCTGGGCTATATTGATACTGAAGTTTCCTCTTAGGCCAACAATATCCAACATGCATAAAATTGTTCAGGTTTGGGCTCTTCCACATGGCAGTGCTGAAGTGCTATTATTCAGTGTGTAAGTGGCAGAAAACAATGCTACCTTAAAGAAGTACTCCCTGCATGGCATCTGTAGCTGATTATACACTGAATCCAGGCATAAGTATGTCTCTTTCCCAGCCCCCATGAGCCAATCTGCCAAGTCAAGATGTTCCATGGAAAATCCAATTATATTTATAGAATTACATGTGAAGCTTGAAATCCTTCCAGGGTTGGCATGTGAATGCCAGATGTTCAGAGAAGTTGGGGTATCTTAGCCCATTTGGAATAATGAATGTTTCTACCATTTTTAGAGAGTTGGGGCACTTTATCATGACTGTGTTGCAAGGGAAAATTACAATCACTGTTACCCCAGAATTCTAAACCCCAATAATAAAACAAACTATTATCTCAAAGGTTCTATGCTAATAATGTAATTTCTCACAGCAAGCAGAAAACTGCAAAAAAAAAGCAAGGCAAAAAAGTACAGTCAATCATTTCATGAGTCATGGAGGGAAGGGAACATAATTTATATCGATATTACCTTGTAATATTATTTAGTGACATTTATTCTTATTCAGCAACTTGGTGCCTTACAGATGTGTTGGACTGCATAGCAACATCTGGGGAGGAGGTTAAATCAGGCAACAGGGCAATCGTCACAGTCAATCAAAGCTCTGCTCCTTTGTAAAGAGGCGAGGCTGAGACAAGGCTTTAACAGTGCTGCTCTGACACCATCTTAGTAAACATAAAGAATATGCTTTGTACCAAACATGTGAGAAAAATACATAATATGAAGACCCAAGTATGTGTAGGAAGGCCCCCTCCCCAGATTAAAATATTCTTTATTCTTAATATTAAAAAGAGGCAGAATATTATACTTCCCCTGAAGGAGAAATAGAGGGGGAAAAATCTTAACAAAGGCAGAAACAGCCCCAATCTACCTTCCTCAGGCAGAAACCTGAGGAGGCCAATCTTTAAAAATTGAGGTTTTTTAAATCCATTCAGAAAGCCTGGGGCCACACTATTCATAAGCAAAAACGCCTTCAGCCACAGCTCCCACAGAAGGCGTCTTACTCCTGGCTTGGAACTGGACCTGATTTTTCTTTTAACATATGCTTTTCATTAGTTGTTTTTAAGGCCATTGTTTTTACTTGGCAGCAACAGAGTAAAGGCAGGCATCCTTTAGTAACAACTATAAATTCAAGTTTGGTTTATTTAGGCAGGATAGTTCTAAGGTTTCCCATAGTGGGATGTCTCAGGTAAAGGAGCAAGCAAGGGCAGACATCAGCTGGGTTTTCCCTTAGTCTTCTAATCTTCAGAGTGTCTAATGGGAGGGAGCTTTCTAGCTCACAGCAGTTGATGATTTATTTATTTATTTATTTATTTTATTTAGATTTATATACCGCCCTTTCCCGAAGGACTCAGGGCGGTTTACAGGGCATTTAAAAAACAGTCAATACAAACGTTAAAACAAATTAAAAGAGATTAAGTAGAACCCTACTTAATGGTATAAATATATGACTTCAAATGGTATAAATATATGACTCACTACAAAATGTATGCTGCAGTAATCATGCTCTTTTTTGAGGACCAAAGTCTAGGGCAGAATATTAAAGATCCCTTAACTGGTATCTCCATCTAATCAATAACCCATGCACCTGCTACAGTATTTGCCTTTTAAAACAATATGTGTAGTTACTAATGCAAAACTCCCAAAAGGCTTCTTTTTATTAAGTATTGGAAAAGTCACCTGTGGTTTCATGAAACTAAGGAGACTTAATTATAATTTCAGTACAGTAATCAAGTAAATTCCTCTTATGGTTCATTAAAAAATCAGCCGTACTCTTTCTAACTTGTAAGAACACTGATCTCCAGATGAAGAGCATTTTAAGAACCAGTTCTGTTCACTGATATTCTCATAGCTTGGGTGCATCTTGTTTAAGAAAACAGAGTGCCTATTGTGTATTTTGTGGTTGAATTTTTGTTTATTCACAGTGTTATAGTGATGCCGTTGACAAAAGCTCTTGAGTAAACTTAGTGATCATGGGGTAAGAGGATGACTCTTTATGGAGTGCTAACTGGTAAAAATCAGACAGCAATGATTAAGAAAAAATGGCAATTTCTCAATGGAACAACATTAAAATAAGACATTCAATGAGATGGGCTGGGATCAATGCTTTTGAATGACGTTAAGGCTAAGCATTAAGATGGCCAGGTTTGCAGACAATACTAAACTAATCTGGATGCAAAAAACTCAGAGCAATAATGAAGAGTTGCAGAAGGATCTTTTTTAAAAAGGTGAACATTGGCCTACCCAATAGGTTCTAGTAGGGTGAGCTCTCTACATGACTCTTTAATTAGAAATTGTCATCTTCAGGAGTAGAAATATGCCTTTTCAGTTGCTGCCACTCTTGTCTGGAATAGTAATTTCTCTCCCCCCCCCACTCCCCAATATATGATTGGCCTCAGCCCGCCTGGTGAAAACAAGGTTATTTCACCAAGGCAGGAAAGTGCACTTGTTAGAATTTTTTACTCTTTATCGGGTGTCAAACTGCCACCCCATGGGCCAGTTGTATCATGCGGAGGCTGCGCCCACTCCATCTCCGGCAATGCAAAAAAAGTTGCGATACGTTGCAACATGTCACATGACACGGCAAGTTTGACACCCATGCTCTAGATAATGGCTCAGTTTTGATAGCTTTGAAGCTCAGCTTTATACTTTTTTCCCCCCAACGTGATCTGTATGGGTAGTCCTCAACTTACAATCATTCATTTAGTTACCATTCAAAATTACAAACAGCACTAAAATAGAATAGAATAAAACTTTATTGTCACTTTAAATGTACACTAATCAGCAAACATTAAAATGAAGTTTTGTTGCATTCAGCTCTCATAAAAATACCATTATGCATATACCAACATACACACATATATGACACGGAAAAACATCACAGTCTAGTTTGGGAGAAAAAGAATCCTGGAAATTCACAAGACAGATGGCATAAGGAACAAAGCTGTTACAGAATCTAGTAGTTCTGTTATAAATACTTTGAAACCTCCTCCCAGAGGGGAGCAACAGAAACAGACCGTGAAATGGATGTGTGGAGTCTCTAACAATGCTTTGAGCTCTAAACACATGGCAGTTATAAGCAGTATGCTTAATAACAGGAAGTGAATGTCCTATAATCTTCTCAGCTGTCCTTACCACTCTCTGTATGGTCCTTCTATCTGAGGCTGTGCTACCACTAAGCCAAACAGTTATGCAGTTTGTTAAAACACTTTCAATTGTGCCTCTGTAAAAAGTGGCCAGGGCAGAAGGTGAAACATGTGCTCTCATCATCCGACACAAGAAATGCAAATGCTGGTTTGCACGCTTCACTAAAGATAATGTATGAAGAGACCAAGTCAGATTGTTAGTTATCTGCACCCCCAGTTACTTAATACTATTGACCACCTCCACAGCTGCAGCCTTGATACAAAGTGGAATATGATTATGCCGGCTCTTTCTAAAATCAACAATCATCTCCTTTGTTTTATTAATATTCAAAACCAAGTTATTTTTATTGCACCTGTCCACCAAAGCCTTCACCTCCTCCCTATAAGAATCTTTGTTATCATCCCAGATAAGACCCACCACTGCTGTGTCATCTGCATACTTAAGAAGAATGGAACAGAACAGAACAGAACAGAATAGAGCTGGAAGGTACCCTGGAGGTCTTCTAATCCAGCCCCCTGCTCAAGCAGGAGAACCTACACCATCTCAGACAAGTGACTGTCCAGTTTCTTCTTTAAAATCTCCATTGATGTAGAGCCCACGATTTCTGGGGGTAAGTTGTTCCACTGGTTGATTGTCCTCACTGTCAGGAAGTTTCTTCTTAATTCCAGGTTGCTTCTCTCCTTGAACAGTTTCCAACCATTGTTTCTCGTCCTTCCCTCTGGTGCTTTGGTGAAAAACTTGACCCCTTCTGCCTTCACAATATGATTCGTAGCAGACTTAGCACAGGAATCATGGGTCATTAAGGTAAACAGTAACAACTTAAAACACAGCCCTGTGGGGAACCCATGCTTATAACGATGGAATTGGAAACTTTTCTTCCAACTCGCACAAACTGGGGCCTATCAATAAGGAAGTCAAGTATCCAATTACATAAGGAAGTATTAAAACCTAATAGGCCCAGTTTGTTCACCAAATGCTGAGAAATGATTGTACTGAAGGCTGAGCTGAACTAAAATCAACAAACTGCATTTGCATGAGTGTTCTTCTCCAGGTGTGTCAAACTACAACAAAGCACACAAGAAAATGCATTATCTATAGAGCAGTTCAAAAAGTGATCTATGACCATTTTTCACACTTATGACCAGTGCAGCATCCTCATGGTCATGTGATCAAAATTCAGATGCTTGGTAACTGCAATGTATCACCTTTCTGGATGTTCTGCCAAACAAAATCAATGGGGAAGCCAGGCTCACTTAACAACTGTGTTACTAATGACTGCAGTGATTCACTTAACTGTGGCAGAAAATGTCATAAAATGCAGCAAGACTCATTTAACAACTGTCTGGCTTAACAGCACAAAATATGGGCTCAGTTGTGGTCATAAGTCAAGGACTATCTATACCTGCTTTTAATCCCAATTCTGCATTGGAGAGTTGTAGGTCACTCTGAGTTGGTCACTTTCTCCCTTCTCCTGTACACTGATGATGTCAGGACTATTTGTAAATAATAAAGAAAAAGACATTGGGGGTCATAGTGGATAACTTGGGGTTGACTCTGAGTGCACCATCTTTGGAAAAGGCAGATGAAAAAATGATAATGACAACTTTACAGTGCACATATATTCAAGTGCACGGTACCAGGGGTAGGCAACCTCGGCTCTTTTAGGACTCATGGACTTCAACTCCCAGAATTCCTGAGTCAGCGATGCTATGCTGACTCAGGAATTCTGGGAATTGAAGTCCATGAGTCCTAAAAGAGCCGAGGTTGCCTACTATATGCAGTTGGAAAGCATACTTATAAAAGGATATAATAAAGTTAGAAAAAAAAGAAACCAAAATGTTTAGTAATTTGTAGCTTGGGAAAAACAAGACTGAGGTGGGCCATGTTTTAGGCATATAAAATCAAGGATGGATGAAGAACATGAACTCAAAATACTAAGACCAGAGACCATCCAATGAGGCTGATTGGAAAGAGATTTAAAGCAGATAAAAACAAGTGTGACCTGTGGATCTTGCCAATTCTTTAAGCTATGGTTGAGGAGAAGCAGGTTAACCATCATTTGCACTTATGGTTATAGTAAAGTTTTTTCAGCTAAACTGTGGTTTGAAAGTAGTTAACTCAGCCTTCTGCCTCAAGACTGAGACACAGATAGCAGGGCTACAAAATAAGGCCACTCCAGCTGTAATTGTTGTGATTCAGGGTCAGCCTGTGGGTTCGGCAGTTGGGTCGGATGACTCAGAGGAGGAGGAGTGGGGTGTTGAAGACCTTGCTGAGGGGGTTGAAGATCTTGCTGATGAGAGCCCTCAGCCAGGCCCCTCCCACTTGGTCACCACGGAGACCCAGTTGTGTGAGCCTGACAGCGTGGATGAAGATGACCCACAGCTGGCCCTGTTCAAGGACGCCCGACGCAGGAGGCAGTCAATTAGGAGTAAACAGAGGAAGGCAATGGGGCTTCTCGGAAGGAGGCAGAGAGAAGCCACACCCTGAACTCTATATAAGGGAATGTCTGGGAGGGCTGGTTTGCTGAAGGCAACCGCTTGGATAGTTCCTGTTTCTTAAAGCTCCTGTTTCTTGGTTTGTCTTGTTCCGTTTGTTTTTGTAGTAATAAATTTGGCAGGCGTAATTCCAGCCTCTTGCCTTCTTGTAAAAGGGGTTGTCCCTGCCTTTTCTGCAGGGCCGGTAGCAGGCTGGTACAGAACAGTAATATGTTAGCTGGTTCTGGCTTGTATAGATGATGGAACTGGATCAGGAGTGGCTCAGCCATTCCCTGCCCTGTGCACTGTAACTTGCACACCACATATTCAACTTCAATGTTTAAAAACCCAGGAAGTGCTGGTTGACTAGGTGCAGATATCCATGCCTGGGTGAAAAAGAAGTGGTACCTGTTTGTAGTTCGTTGTGTGGGAGCATTTGCTGGCTAATTAGCCACAATTAACATAATGCCTGACTGTGGTGTGCAATTCACCTCACCCATTTTATCTCTGGCTGTTTGCAGGAACAGGACCTCTCTTGACCTATACTGGTATTTGTGACTCAAAGGCAATCAATACAATTAGATAAAACATATTATGCAAGCCCACTTTAGTATGGAGCCAGTAGATGCCCTTAGAAACTAACCCAAATGTGCTGCTCAAAAGACAACTGGACTTTCTTTGCCTTTTGAACAGAATCTTTTGAACAACCATGACCTGGATGATTGAGAATCTCCATAGATAACCTCAGGAATTCTTTGACCTCCCATTTGGATAGTTTTGCAAGGTCTTCTGAGACAAGGGACTTGAATGAGCTGGCTGCCCCTGCTCTGGCATTCTATTCTATTCTATTCTATTCTATTCTATTCTATTCTATTCTATTCTATTCTATTCTATTCTATTCTATTCTATTCTATTCTATTCTATTCTATTCTATTCTATTCTATTCTATTCTATTCTATCCAGTTCTACCCCACCCCACCCACCCCACCCCACCCTATCTACTCTACTCTACTCTACTCTACTCTACTCTACTCTACTCTACTCTACTTTACTCTACTCTAATCTACTGTGCCTCATCCCTTCCCACCCAAGATATTGTATTTGTTCTTCCCAACCCAAGTCTTTCCTTTAATCGCTATCATCATGAGCACTTTTCTGAGGAGACAATCTGACACATCCTAGGAAGGGAGCACAGTTGGGCTATGGCTATGGCTACCAGAGCTGGGCTGAATAAAAAAAGCAGAAAATCTCAAGATGACATCCATAACTGTTGGTCATCTTCTAATGATTATCAACTTTTTGTAGGTGACCCTATTATTGTCCATAGAAAAGACAAATCCTAATCATGTGATGAGGATTGTCAGCATATTCATTTGTTTGGTCCTCTGACTTTTTTTTTTAAAAAAAACAGTCTTTCTGGAATTCCAGAAGAGCAACTTTAATTGTTGCATATATAAAGGCAAATGCTGGCATCCTGAGCTTTCTGTTGCCACGTTGTAGAGAGAAAATGCTAAAATGCTGCTTGTTAAATCACAAAAATGGCAGGAGTCCTATCCTTAATTACATTGGCTGCTTTCATTAAACCTGGGCATTTGCCTTCCTTGTTGTATCAGAAAACATAGATATACTGAAAGAAATTAGGAGTTAGCGCCTCTCTGGCGAGGATCTGGGAGGAAACCAGCTGCTCAGAATGTTCCACTTTTTGAATGATATCCATTTAGGGAATTTACAATGCGAATACAAGCAATGGGGATGAATCTTTTTGGAATCTCAAACATTTATCAAACAAAATCTCATGATCAACTGCAATTAATTTTTATCATCATAATAGAGCATGTGTTTATTTTTATTTATTGATTGAGTAGATGTATACTCCACCCACCTCACTGTTGAAGTGACTCTGACCAACTATGTTGTATCAATTATACCTGGTTTGTGGTCTTCGTATGATCTTACACCTTTATGTATTACTTAGGGCTTAGGACTCACAAACCAAGCCCAGGGGGAGATTTCTAACTGGAAAGACACTACCAGGAGAAGGATCACTGTTTATCTAGGTCAGGGTAGGTAACCTTGGCTCTTTTATTTGTCTGAAATGGTATAGGCGAGGATCTGGGAGGAAACCAGCTGCTCAGAATGTTCCACTTTTTGAATGATATCCATTTAGGGAATTTACAATGCGAATACAAGCAATGGGGATGAATCTTTTTGGAATCTCAAACATTTATCAAACAAAATCTCATGATCAACTGCAATTAATTTTTATCATCATAATAGAGCATGTGCTTATTTATTTTTATTTATTTATTGAGTAGATGTATACGCCACCCACCTCACTGTTGAAGTGACTCTGACCAACTATGTTGTATCAATTATACCTGGTTTGTGGTCTTCGTATGATCTTACACCTTTATGTATTACTTAGGGCTTAGGACTCACAAACCAAGCCCAGGGGGAGATTTCTAACTGGAAAGACACTACCAGGAGAAGGATCACTGTTTATCTAGGTCAGGGTAGGTAACCTTGGCTCTTTTATTTGTCTGAAATGGTATAGGCGAGGATCTGGGAGGAAACCAGCTGCTCAGAATGTTCCACTTTTTGAATGATATCCATTTAGGGAATTTACAATGCGAATACAAGCAATGGGGATGAATCTTTTTGGAATCTCAAACATTTATCAAACAAAATCTCATGATCAACTGCAATTAATTTTTATCATCATAATAGAGCATGTGCTTATTTATTTTTATTTATTTATTGAGTAGATGTATACGCCACCCACCTCACTGTTGAAGTGACTCTGACCAACTATGTTGTATCAATTATACCTGGTTTGTGGTCTTCGTATGATCTTACACCTTTATGTATTACTTAGGGCTTAGGACTCACAAACCAAGCCCAGGGGGAGATTTCTAACTGGAAAGACACTACCAGGAGAAGGATCACTGTTTATCTAGGTCAGGGTAGGTAACCTTGGCTCTTTTATGACTTGTGGACTTCAACTCCCAGAATTCCTGAGCCGGCTGGCTCAGGAATTCTGGGAGTTGAAGTCCACGACTCATAAAAGAGCCAAGGTTGCCTACCCCTGATCAAGGTGGTGACCTTCTCATTGGATGGAGAGAAGAGAGGTTGAGTATGTTGGTGCAAATAGGAGAGATGGTGTCGTTGCATAGATGGGGCATAGTCTGGATCAAGAGATCCTTGCAAGCCCTTTCCATCAAATGAGCCTGGACTCCCTTTTGTCCCCATTTGCCAGAAACCTGACCTAAACAGATCTAGGTAGCAACCCACATGAGTGGGAATAAAGATATACAGGTAGTCCTTGGCCTGTGGCCACAATTGAGCCCAACATTTCTGTTGTTCAGAGAGTCATTTGTTGGGTGAATTTTGCCTCCTTTTACGACCTTTCTTGCCATCGTTATTACGTTAGTAACATGTTCGTTAAGTGAATCTGGCTTCCCCGTTGACTTGGCTTGTCAGAAGGTCACAAAAGAGGACCCCAGGACCCCAGATGCCACATAAGTGCGAGTCAGTTGCCAAGCGGCCAAAATTTTGATCCTACGACCATGGGGGATGCCGCAACAGTCATAAATATGAAAAACAGTCCTAATTCGCTTTTTCCCAGTGCCGTTGTAACTTCAAACAGTCACTAAATGAACTGTTGTAAGTCAAGGACTGCCTGTGTTCTGATTGGCTTTTCAAGTACCTGCGAGGGGCTTGGCAGTCAAAGCAAATCTGAAGAGCACCTCCTGAATGCAAGTGGCATAGAGAGAGCTCCCAATAGAAAGCTTTCTGTTCTGTGCTGGGAGCAGCATCTTCTGCTTGCAGGTCTGTGTGTCTGGCTCACTTGTGCCTTGCACTTCAGCTACCTTTGCCATACTACCTTTCAGTGGGAAGATCACAACTTCTGCTTTCTTGTCTTTGGCTTCTGAAATCTTGCCCAGGACTGCCTTGACTTTGACGTCTACATTATTTTATTCCTCCTGTATGTTTTGCTGGCTGAAAGAGACACATGTGGAATTAGACCATGATCTGCATTGCCTGGCTTTTGCGACTCCCAGTTCTTACCCCAAACAAGGAGGTTGGAGTAACCTGTTCACTTTGAGCTGTGGCCCTGCCTGCTGTTGATGGTTACCAGTGGAACAACTTGCACCGTTGGAACAACTTGCCTCTAGAAGTGGTGAATGCTCCAACACTGGAAGTTTTTAAGAAGAGATTGGTCGACCATTTGTCTGAAATGGTATAGGGTTTCCTGCCTGAGCAGGGGGTTGGACTAGATGACCTCCAAGATCCCTTCCACTTTTGTTTTTCTATTCTAAAGTGCTGCCTGATGCATTTGCCTAGTGCCAAAGTGGCTCTTGTGTTGCTTTAATTTTTCCTAGCAGTAAGCAAGGTAAAACTTTGGGGCTGGCAAAATTCAGTTAGAAATCTTGGTGCCAAGATATGTCAAACTGCACTTATGGCAGCTTGGCAGCACACCCAGTATTGCACATTTCTGAATACACCTGGCTCTGATTTGCCCCTTGCCAATTTCTTCTCTTTCATAGAGCAGGACATGAGACTGAGATCCAGCAGGCTCTCGTCGTGCTTAGGTATTGAAATAACATGGCAGGAATCACAGAAGTGCTATACACTGAGAGCTACCTTTTCCCAGACTCTTGGAATGTAGAGAAGCAGGGATCCCTTTTCAGCTAAGTAAAGTGTGCTAAGAACATCAAACGTGTTGGGTTACTTCCACACAGGATCTCGTCTGAAAACCTATTCTTGTTTCCTTGACTTTGCTGAGACATTTTTTTCTAAATCAGTAAAAGTTCTGAACTCCCTGGATTCTCCACCTAGTCCTAGCCAATACATGCGATATTAAGGTAGCTGGGTTGGTATCTGCAGTGTATGCCTCCCAGCATACACAAAGGACAGCACAGCAGGAGGCTGATGGTTCAGATCAGCAGAGGGGCTGGACAGCTCCGGGCAATGACTGCTCACTCAGGATAAGCCTAATGACTTAAGCTGTTGACAGCCCCAGGCATGGTCAGCCTCGTGGGAAGCCAGGATCTACACCCATTGTCACCTGCACTGGCAGGAAGCCCAGGTTTGAACTGATTGGATGCCATCCACCTGGGCAGGTACAAATAGACGCCAGGCTTCCCTGTTTCCCCAGTTCATTCTGTTCAGAATAAACTCATCTTCACCCCAGCTCTTTGTCCGTCTCTATGTGAAGCACGCGACCTTACACTGGCGGCGAAGGTGGGATCCTGCTCCGGAAAACGCTAGCCGCGGACGAAACCCCATCGGCAGCTCAGGACCCGACGCAGGACGACCCCGACTGAGGTAATGGCACAACTGGGACATTACCCCATCTTCAACAGCAACCGCCCTGAGGAATGGTAGGCGTTCGTTTGTGTATGCTGGGAGGCATACACTGCAGATACCAACCCAGCTACCTTAATATCGCATGTATTGGCTAGGACTAGGTGGAGAATCCAGGGAGTTCAGAACTTGGCAAATTTTACTCTCTCTATTCAGAAATACATCCAGCCCTAATTTTAATAGTGAATTTATTCTATAAACTACTGTTGTTCAGTGCTATAGAACAGGAAGAGGAGGAGGAAGACAAGGAGAAGGAGGAGATGTTGGAAGAAGGACTTATTCATTATCCTTTTTTTCAGATTTTACTAGCTCTGCTATAATTTGGGTTGTATTTTACCATATCCACTGGTTGTTGCACTTATCAATCAATAAATCTCTTGCTCGGTGCTACAGAGGAGGAGGAGGAGAAGGAGGAGGCAGCGAAGAAGGATTCAAGTCTTCATATTCCTCTGTTACTGAAACTGTGCACGTTCTTCTGTATTCCCTGCTTAAAAGTAAAGTTGTTGCTATCACTATCCATTTCAGAAATCAAACTAGATGTATTTGATATTTTTGTTATGAGGTGCAGCATGTATATTTCTTTGTTTCTAAATAAATAAATGTATTTAAAGCCTGCCGCCTCAATCTTCCTATCTAGCATCAGTTGGAAAGCCATTCATCACCATATTAACTCACTGTTCAACATTCACCTCTGCTTGACTGTATGCTGCTTCCCCATACACTGCAGTAGCCCTGAATCTATTGAATGACATGCCAGAGATGGTTTCTCCTTGGGTTAAAAATACCCTGGTAAAAACACATGTTCCCACACCTTTAAAACATACCTTAGAAGCTACAGAGTGGGCAAAGCCAAGGCTTCACAGGAACTGAAATGTTTGCAATTATACAAGCAATGCTCATCTTACAATCCCAACTGGGACCAGAATTTCCATTGATAAGCAAGGTGGTTATAAAGTGAGTCACACCCAATAGTACAACTTTTTGTGCCACAGTTGTTAAGCGAATCACTGCAGTTGTTAAGCAGACCATGTGATCATTAAGCAATCATCAAGCAAATCCAGCCTCTCCCATTGCTTGCTGGCTGTGGGATTCTGGGACTGAAGTCCACACATCTTAAAGTTCTCTAAGTTGAGAAACATTGAGACAGGCAGACAGACATTGTGGAACTAAATAGAGATCTTGGAGGCAGAAGTGGCATAAGGCTCAAAAAGCATGTTGCTGGCAAACCAAGGTAGCCCCTTTTTAGCGAGGCAAAACGAGAAGAAAACCACAACATTCTCCGTTCACAGATGATAATAGGGATGGTCTATTTGTGCATACGTACAACAGATAAACATCCCCCCTTGTTTCTTTGATCTGAGTTATTCTCTAGGTCAGGATTTAATCAACCCCTGCTATCAATGATCGTGCTTCAGTCTCCCAGCCTTGGGCTTTTAATTCCAGCCATTTGGTAAAAACCCAACAGGGAGAAGCCATTTTCATTGGGACGTACTTGCGGAAGAAAGGGCATGTCATTGTCGTCTTTGTCATCATCTTCTTATACTCTGGAGAAGCAGGCCTCTAAGACTTCCTACAGCTGCAGCTTGTTTTAATTTATAAGCAAGTCAAGGCTAAATTTATCATCAAGCGGGGATGACATTGCTAAGTAACCTTGGTGAGGAGCCTTAGTTGGCTCCTTTGCTTCAAGGGTAGCTGGATTTTAAAGGAATGCAATCTCCTTACAAAGACCTTGGGCTTTTTCAGCAACAGCTGTTGAGTCTGGACCAAAGCCTATCCAAAACCTAGCAAATTGGATCCATGGGTTTCTCATCTATCTACTTCATCTTAGAGGAGAACATATCTCCATTTATGATGCAGTTTGACTTGGTACCATTTCCAGTGTTTCTTACGGTCTAAAGTAAATGTGCAGTTTCACAGCAAGGCAGCATCCCACAACATTATAGAAAAGCAAATGGACATGTTTTCAGCTCAGATCTGAGCAGGTTGTAGGGACTCCTGAGAAAGAGTCAGAAAGAGGTGGCGGATTTCAGATACTCTCATGGGCCAGTGTTTCTCAACAGTGAGACACTGGTGAAGCGGGCACAGCAGTGCCTGCATTTTCTGCATCGCATGAGAAAAGCACATCTTCCTTCCCCTATCCATACCACTTTTTACAGGGGGACAATCGAGAGCATCCTGTCATACAGCATCACAGTCTGGTTTGGAAGCATCACTGCTTCAGACAGGAAGGCAGTGCAGACAGTGGTGAAGATGGCTAAAAAGATGGTTGGCAGTTCGCTCTCTCCATCCAGGACGCAGCACAGAAGCGTTGCTTGAGCAGGGTCCATAAGATTATCTGGGACACTACACACCCTCTTCACGACCTGTTTTCCTTGTTACCTTCTGGGAGGAGGCTTTGTGGTATCTGAAGCAGAACATCCAGATTCAACCGTAGTTTCATTCCATACAGCATTAACCTTGTGAACTCTCAGGCTTCCTCCTTCCGTTATATATTCAAGATGGACAGTATTTAATATTTTATTGTTATGTATATGTAGGGGTGTGGGTCTATACATAAGTTGTTTATAGTATGTATATGTTGTATATAGTATGTTTAAGTGTGTGTCATGTATGTGTTCACTTTGAGAGCGGGCAACTAAATTTCATTTTTTATGTGTGACATTGTGCCCACAGTTTTAGGTTTTCTAATCTATCTTAACAAGGGACGCGGTGGCTCAGTGGGTTAGGACGCTGAGCTTGTCGATCGGAAGGTCGGCAGTTTGGCGGGTCGAATCCCGAGTGCCGCGTAACAGAGTGAGCGCCTGTTACTCGTCCCAGCTTCTGCCAACCTAGCAGTTCGAAAGCACGTAAAAATGCAAGTAGAAAAAGAGGGACCACTCCGGTGGGAAGGTAACAGCGTTCCGTGCGCCTTTGGTGTCTAGTCATGCCGGCCACATGACCACAGAGATGTCCTCGGACAAGCGCTGGCTCTTCGGCTTTGAAACGGAGATGAGCACCGGCCCCTAGAGTCGGAAACGACTAGCACGCATGTGCGGGGGAACCTTTACCTTTACCTTTAATCTATCTTATCTTCTCAATCTTGGCAACTTTTGGGACTTGTGGACTTCAACTCCCAGAATTCCCTGGCCAGCTTTGTTGGCCGGGGAATTCTGGGAGTTGAAGTGCACTCATCCTCAAGCTGCCAAGGTTGAGAAACACTGCCATAGGCCATTGATGCTTAACTGGCACATTTTCCAGTTGTGGATTCCCAAGCCAGCTAGAGCATGGAAGGAATTCTGTGATCTCCTTGAGTCAGATTGTAGAATTTGGGTAACGTGGATGGGACGACCAGTGTGGGATAGTGGTTAAGGTTCCAGGTTAGAAGCTAGGAGGCCATCAGTTCTAGCCCCAACTTGGGCACAAGGCCAACCTGGTGATCTTCTCTCTCTATCCTAGGAAGAAAGCAGGGGGGAAAAACCACTTTGAAAATCTTGCCAATAAATTGGCATGGACTCATCCACACAGCCATCTGAGGTCAAAACTGATTCAAAGGCTTAAAGTATAAATATACTGATGACCTTACCTAGCTAGGTAATAAAACATCTGTAAGAAAACAGCCAGTCTCAGGGAGCACCAAGGTCTTCATAGTTCAATTCTGAGCTACAAATATTCTCATCTATTTCTAAAATGTGGATTGGTACACTAATTAAAATGAGTGGGACAGTGGATGTTAGGCATGGCAAATATTATGAGAAGGTAGACTCAGGAGTCTAGAGTGACATATGCAAAATAGCACAAGGTGCTTAGACAGAACAGTTGCACTATGATTTATCATAGCAGCACAGTGTTTACAAACCTATTAAACATAAATACCATAGTATAATAAATAAATTAACACTTGAAGAACATATAGCTGGCCATTATTGGAAACAGAAAATGACTGACGGTGTCATATTAAGGAAAAAAGAACATATATTGTATAGTTCTTTTTCTTGGAATCTCATTGGGTGGCATTATCAACTGTTACCGATGTGTCCTTGTTTTATTTGCATGGTCAAGCTAATGGTTTCATTTTCAAGTTACTTCAAAATAGTTTAAATCTTTACATAGCTTCTGGAAATCTGGGTTCACACATATCCTTGATGTTTAGGAGTAATCTGGAAATGTTACCCTAAAGTCAGATTGAATTTGATGTAACATAGGAGATCTGTAATCCCAACATTTGTTGATTTCTGTGCAGTCACTTGAGACTGCTAATTTGATTGGTAAGGGGGAAAGGCAATTTAAAAGCTTACCTTAGACTCCCCAGAGGTTGTTACTCCTCACATTCAAATTATAAGGGGGACTTTGCTATTGTGGAACTATTAGCAACTGTCAAAAGCGAAGCCATTTAGATTCAGAAATGGCAGAGGAGAGGAAACAGCCTCCTCTTGCAATTCTCCATTCCAGCCATACACATTCAATATTACTTCCGAACTAATATCAAGAGTTCAGTTTTTTTGTGGTTTTTTTGCAAACTAACCAAATGCTACACATAATATGGACTGAAAATAGCGGGAAGGCAAGATTAGTAACCTGTTTTTCTTCTTTCTATATAGAGCAGGGATGAGGGTGATTTTGTTACTCCAGAAGCTGCTGTAGCTCTGGACTAGCTGGCAATTTTTGCACTCTCTTAACGGCCAGCTTGAAGGAGCCATCGCTGGTTCATCGTGTCTCTGATCTTTCAGCATTCCAAGATCTGCAGAAATGATGGTGACCTCATGGCTTGCTTCTGAAACCATTGGAGATTGTGGTTAGAAGTGGCGCTGCAATAGAAGAATCTATAACTGGATCAGAGAATAAGACCCTGATTTGTGGGAACTGGTCACTTTTGCTACCTTTAATCTAAGAAAAGGTGCTGGAGGGAAAAAGGAAGGCTACTTAGCTTGTTATGTACTGGGCTCTTGAAGAATACTACGTGGGTTGCTGGAGCAGCTAACAGCTCTCCAGGAACCCAGACTACAAGTCTCCTGTGCTGCAATTGGCTATCTCCAGGCGGCAATGGTTGATTCAAACCTATTGGCTGCTGCCTAGGGGCTACACTATATATTGCGGCTAGTTGCAGACAATTCCCCAGTACCAGCATGAAATAAACGATGAGTTACCCTGTACTCCGTTCTGCGTCTTCATTCCTGTGCCAAAGAACCTGCTGACACTTCAAAATGTTGAGGATATTGTTAGGTTCGAATAGACGATTGACACCGTGAGGTTTAATGCAAGAACATTTATTAACACAAGCATAAGTCAACTGGCAATTAACCGTTTAACTCCCCCTTATATAGTCTGCTACATTCAAACAGTGGCCAATCCCCAGCCCGGAAACTCCCGCCTAAATTGCATTAGCCAATAATTGCACTCAGAGCTTCCCGCTTCCAGAAAGGCCCCTTTAATTAATCTACAGACACAACACCCCTTCCCCCCCACTAATGTTATTTGTTAACGTAGTCTCTCAAATATGATGGTGGCTTGTGAACCCTGGTAGGGTATCTATTACTCTTGTTAGCAACCGTCTCATTTGCTGTCTGGCCATTGGCACCTGTCCCAGATGTTTGGGCCAAGGGCTCTGATGACACAATGTTAGTGTTTTGTTGTTGTTGAGTTTGTTGTTGTTGTTCTGGACCTCTATGAGATGCACTTGAGGTACCCATTGGAACCAACTCCCAGTCATCATTGCCCAGCTGAGGCACTGTGTAAGGTAGCCTGGTTTGTGTTTCACCTCCACCCTCTCCATACCCAGTAGTTGTTGAGCTCGGGCGGTCAGGATTGAGTATGACATCCTGAGCCTGTGTGTATTGGCCCACATCATTTTTTACTATTTCAATTTCTGGGGCCCTTTTCCTTAATTGGTCAATATGTCTTTTAATTACTCTATTCCCTTCCCCCTCAATAGAGTATGACAACGGCCCCGTGACATCAATGACCACTCCCGGTACCCATTTGTCTCCCGGACCATAGTTCCTGGCCCAAACTAAGTCCCCAATGTTGAGAGACTGGGTTGGTATAGCCGCCTCAGCTTCTGTGGGTAGTCTATCAGGGTGAAGTCTGTCCAGCTTTGTTGTTAATCTTCTTCCCCACCTCATCTCAGCCGGGCTCTTCCCTGTAGCTGTGCAGGGTGTAGTATGCTGTGACAGAAGGAATTGTGCCAATCTCTGTTGCCAGTTGCCACGGATGATTCGTTTCAGAGCGTCTTTTGTTGTTCGGACGTTGCGTTCAGCCAAGCCATTGGTGGACGGGTGAAAGGGTGCCGAAGTCGTGTGCCTAATCCAATTGGCCTTGAGGAAATCCTGAAATTCAGCAGAGGTGAATTGGGGCCCATTGTCAGAGACAATCACGTCAGGTAACCCATGGGTGGCAAAGAGGCCCCTTAAAACCTGAATTGTTTTAGCTGACGACATCGATTTAACAGGCACAACCTCCAACCACCGGGAAAAGCTGTCTACCACAACTAGGAATGTTAGGCCTTGAAATGGCCCTGCGAAGTCAATATGGATACGTGACCATGGATTCCTAGCCGCCTCCCATTTGTGTGTTGTAATGTGAGCCTGTTCCGGCCTAGATCGTTGACATAGATAACAACCAGCTACGCACTCTTCAATTGCTGTGTCTAACCCAGGCCACCACAAATGGCTTCTAGCTAGAGCCTTCATGCGTACTATTCCTGGGTGACCATCATGTAATTCAGCTAATACTGGCTTCCTATGAATCTCAGGGATCACCACTCGGCTGCCCCACAACAAACATCCCAAATGAGATGATAATTCATCTTTTCTCCTAAAATAAGGTGTGAATTTGGGGTCTGGATTTTTGTTGGGCCATCCCCCTTGAACCCAGGCTGAAATTCTGTTGAGTATTAGATCTTTCCTAGTGGCCACTGCGATGTCCTTTGCAGTTAATGGGCACTCAGGTATTTCGTGTAATGACAAAATCTGACCCACTGGAGCAGGGTCCCCCTCAGTGTCAGTTAAGGGCAATCTGCTTAAAGCATCTGCATGGCCCATTTCTTTGCCAGGTCTATGTTTTAGGGCGAACGAATACGCTGACAGGAATATGGACCACCTAAGCATCCTAGGGGACATGATCTGAGGTGTCTGCCTATCCATAGTAAACAATCCCAATAAGGGTTTATGGTCAGTGTAAATGGTAAAGTTCCTACCATAAAGGTAATCATGGAACTTTTTTACACCTGCCACTATTGCTAAAGCTTCCCTGTCAATTTGGGCATAATTCCTTTCAGCTTTTGTAAGCGTCCTGGAATAATATGCGATTGGCTTTTGCTGACCCTTGTCATCCATATGGCTGATGACAGCCCCAACCCCATAGGGTGAAGCATCACACGCTAAATAAATTGGCTTATTTTCAATAAAGTGTGTAACAGTGGAATGGCTAGACAAAATGTCCTTTAACGTTTGAAAACTGATTCTATGTTTTTCCTGCCATTGCCAAGGGGTTTTCTTGTCTAAAAGCCTATGTAAAGGTTCAGCAATAGCAGCTTTATGTGGTAAAAATGTATGATAAAAATTAACTAATCCTAAAAAGGCTTGTAATTCAGCCTTGTTCTTTGGTTCAGGTGCCAATTTAATTGCTTTAATTTTTTCAGTTGTTGGATGAATGCCCTTCTCATCAATTCTAAACCCCAAAAATTCTGTTGATTTAACTCCAATAAAACATTTTTCCCTTTTTAATTTAAGTCCTGCAGCTCTAAATTTCCCCAATACCTGTTCCAATCGGTCAGCTAAGATTTCTTCAGTTTTTCCAGCAATCAGGACATCATCAAAGTAAGGGCATACACCAGGTATGCCCTTTAAGGTCCTCTCCATCACCTCTTGAAAGATGCCTGGAGCTGCTGCAATTCCAAATTGAAGCCTGTGAACTCGAAACGCCCCCTTGTGGGTAACAATCGTTTGGGCCTCGGCGGCTTCCTTAGACACGGTAAGCTGTAAATACGCCTGCGCCAAGTCGAGCTTGGCAAAGATGGCGCCGTCCTGGATCGTCGCGAGGACGTGCTTCACCGTTGGGACCGGGTAAGCGTATTTTTTCATTCCTAAATTTAGAGTGGCTTTATAATCGGCACAAATCCTCACATCCCCATTAGGTTTAAGGGGTGTGACGATTGGTGTCTCCCACAGGCCTCCCTCGACCGGTTCTAGCACGCCTTGGCCTACAAGCTTATCAAGCTCGGCCTCGATTTTTTGTTTAAGGGCAAAAGGTACCCTCCGGGCCTTCAATCTAATAGGTTTTACTGCGGGGTCCAAATTAAAATTAATGGGGGGGCCTTTATATTTACCTAAAGATCCATCAAATACGTCTGCGAATTCGTCGCAAACAGATTTGAGGGTCTTACTTTGAATTGTATTTATTCCCCCTACCCAAATTCCTAAAGCAGGGAACCAATTAAGGCCTACTAAACTAGTTCTTTGGCCCTCGGTTACTAACAGGTCCAATGACCCATTGAACCCCTTGTAATTAACCCCGATGGTGATTTTTCCCTTAATGGTTATGGGGGATTTTTGGAAATCGGCTAACTGGATTCCGGTCGGTTTAAGTGGAATTTTGTGACCACTTTTCCGTTCAATGTACTTCAAGGTTTCGCATGAAATTATTGATACTGAGGCCCCTGAGTCTACTTCCATTTTACAGGGTATTCCTTGCAATTGGACTACAATTTTTAATTTAGGCCTCAGTATGTGATTTATTTTTTGTTGTCCTATGTGGTTGACTCTCGCCCCCACCCCGCGGTTGGATTGTTGTGCCCTAGGTCTAGGGGTCTCTATGCCATGATCCCGGGGGGTTACCTTACCTTCGGCCCAGACGTCCATTTCGTGGATTCGGTTGTCTCGCGTCCGGTTGTGGCAAATGGCCTGGATGTGGCCGGTCTTTCCACACGATCTGCATTTTGCTGTGCGGAATCTGCATGTTGATCTGGGGTGGTTGCCCCCACAGCTACCACATCTGGTGTCCAGGTCTCTCGGTCTGGGCTGGCTGTCTCGAGGTAATCTTTGCGCTGCTTGTGGCTGTTGTCTTCGGGCCTGGTCTGGTACTTCGGTGCACTGTGGTCTGGCTGCCATTTTACCGAATCGTCTGGAGATCTCAGCTATGTCGGCCTCCCATTGCTGGTCCACCTCCCCGCTGTCCACATGGCTTTCCAGATTGATTTCGGCTGCAAAGCCCATGCTGTTTCGGGGGGTCTCGCGTTCCCGTTGATTCATAAGTCAATAACTCATCGAGGACTTCCTGTAGATCTCCCGTGGGCTTGGCGATGATTCGATTTTGTAGATTCTCGTCCCGCAAGCTGAGCACCACTCGATCTTGGATCCTAATTTCGAGGTTGTCATATTTGCACCTCAAAGCCGCCTCTCTCACCGCTGCCACGAACTGTGTAATCGATTCGCCAGGTCTTTGATTCCTTTTTTCAAAAATCCGTCTCCAAAATAATTCAGACCTTTTTGGCGTGAAGTGAACCTTCAATTTTGCCAATAAGTCTGCATACGAGACACTAGAGACCGGCAGCGGTTGACACAGGCCGACGGCAATCCGATACACAGGCGTCCCGCTAATGGTCAGAAGAGCTGCGGCTTTCTTCCTGTCGTCCGTAATGCCGTTTACTAACAGGAACCCTTCAACCTGGCCAACATATTCTTCCCAGTCTTCAGGAAATCGCGGATCGAACTCTTTCAGCGAGCCGACTTGTGCCATTGTGAATTTTATTTGGCAGCGTTGTACTTCGGTTGACTGCGTTCGAATTTTCCCACCTTGTGCACAGCTGATTCCGCCGTTCCTTCACCGATCTGTCGTCTATCCCACCTTCGTCGCCAATTGTTAGGTTCGAATAGACGATTGACACCGTGAGGTTTAATGCAAGAACGTTTATTAACACAAGCATAAGTCAACTGGCAATTAACCGTTTAACTCCCCCTTATATAGTCTGCTACATTCAAACAGTGGCCAATCCCCAGCCCGGAAACTCCCGCCTAAATTGCATTAGCCAATAATTGCACTCAGAGCTTCCCGCTTCCAGAAAGGCCCCTTTAATTAATCTACAGACACAACAGATACTGTTTCCAAAGTGTGAACAACCCATCCTTCCCTCATTCACTTTTATGTGTCAACCACATGAGATCTCGGATGATTTAGACACCCAGAAAGTGCTTTTTCTAAAACTCCTCCTTGCTGTTGCCGAGGGACAGCTACTACCATTCCCAGGCTAGCTTTGGAGAGCTTGTAGCATAACATGACAGCCTCATCTCTCGGAATCCAAAGGATGGATCTCTCATAATCTGTCTGATCCCCAGGTGCTGCTGACTTTCCATAAAAAGTGACCTAGCAACCCTCTTTGCAATTGCCCTAATACACAGGTCTGCATCCCGCGGCTCCGGAGCCACATGCAGCTCTTTCAGCCATCTCCTGCGGCTCCCAGTCTTCTGCCATGTGCAGTCCAAAAAAAAAAAGTGGGACTAAAAAAGTTCAACCAATCAATTCAAATATGCAGGGTAGGTGCATATCTCACCATGGCTCCACTCTTCAGTCAAACCCTGTTCTGCACATGTGCGCATGTACGCGCATGCGCACACATTTTTTTGTGGCTCCCAGTTTTTCCTTTTGTGAGGGAACCAGTTCTGAGTGGCTCTTTCACTGTTTCAGGTTGCTGACCCCTGCCCTAATAGAACAGGGTGATGTAAACAACAAAAGCTTGGCCTCTGGCTAGTGGCCATTTGATCATGCTATGGCAGGGGTCTTCAAACCTGGCCCTTTTATGACTTGTGGACTTCAGTTCCTTGAATTCCTCAGCCAGCATGCCTGGCTGAGGAATTCTGGGAGTTGAAGTCCACAAGTCATAAAAGGGCCAAGTTTGAAGACCCCTGTGCTATGGGGATTGTTGCAATAAAAAGTATAGCTTCCTTCCTCATTCTTTTTGGCTTGCATGCCATAACTTTTGCATGGCAAGCTTGAGAGTACGAGTTATCTTACCAATATCATTCATCTGCCGTGCTAATGTTTGGCTAAATTCCAACAGCCACCTTGCCTGCCCCGAGGTGATTTGCTTACCATTTGTTGAGGACACCCTGACATTGAACCTTCTGTCTCACTGAGGTTAAGCTGATCTAGAGGAAAGTAGAGAACAGAAAACAGGAGCTTTCTTATGTGAACGGGCTGTGTCACGTGGGGTTGTTGCCATTGGAGGGTTGGCAACTTGCTGAAGAACACTGAAATTAAAGATTCTTGATTTAAAGTTTATTAAAAGTTTATTAAAGTTTATTAAAAGCTCAATTACGGTAACCAGCAAAATAATAAAAAGCTGGGTCTTTTTTCAAAAGTTCACAAATGGAGGAGAGGGTTATTTTGTTTGGGTTTTTTTTGCCTAAAGGCCAAAAGAGTGATAAAACGTCTCTTTCACTTTTCTGACCAGTGGAGCATAGAGCAGAACTATTTCTCCTGATCTTGAAAATATACAGATAGTCCTTGACTTACGACCACGGTTGAGCCCAAAATTTTTGTTGCTAAGTGAGACATTTGTTAAGTGAGTTTTGGCCCATTTTAGGACCTTTCTTGCCACAGTTGTTAAGTGAATCACGACAGTTGTTAAGTTAGCTATATGTTTGTTACGTGGCTCTGCTTTACCCATTGACTTTGCTTGCTGGAAAGTGGCAAAAGGGGATCGCATGACCCCGGGACACTGTGACCGTCATAAATATGAGTCAGTTACCAAACGTCTGAATTTTGATCACATGACCGTGGGGATGCTGCAACGGTCATAAGTGTGAAAAACGGTCATAAGTCACTTTTTTCAGTGATGTTGTAACTTTGAATGGTCACTAAATGAACTGCTGTAAGTCGAGGACTGCCTTACTCTGTTGATGGAACCTAATATTTTTTTTTTATTGAAAAGTTTTACAATACAGTTTTCCTTTAAAGAACCCCCCCTTCCCCCACCCTCCTCCTTACTCTGTTGATGGAACCTAATATTGAACCGTGTCTTTTGGCAACAGCAACACCCTGCTGGCTCATGCTTAAATGGGGTCTAGCAGAGATCCTGTATCCTTCTCACAGAGCTTCTAAGCCAGAAATTATATACCTTGTACCTGTGTGTCAGGGTTTCCATATTTACGTGCAGAACATTACCTTTCTCACCACTGAAAGCTCTTTTTCTTATAGAGAGCTCAATATTCAAATCAAGAATCTTTTGAGTCTGGCTTCTGTGGTAACACCCTTCCCTCAGCTTTGTGTCATTTGAAGGTTTGGGCAGCCCTTCTCTTCCATCCTTTTGCCTTTTTATAAAAAATAGTGAAGATCATGGGCCAGGACAGAACTCTTGAGATAACCCACTACATGTGGCTCTATTTAGACTTAATTCCACAAAGGACCTCACATTGGGTATGGTTACTAATCCATTGTTCTATCCCAAACTCTCCAGAGATTGTGGTGATCTGAAGGTGACGGTTCGTTCTCCGAGCTTGTGGGTTGATTTCTGAACATTTCGTTACCAGGCTAGGTAACATCTTCAGCAGAGTTGAGGGGATGTCAGTGTCAGTGTTCCACTTATATCAGGGCTTCAGGTGTGGGAGTGTCAAGTGAGGGTCTGTGGTGGGTCTTGTGATAGGCCAGGTGTGGGTAAGCAGTGAGTCTTATGATGAGTCTTGTGATGGGGAGGTTACCTCAGGTCAGGGTCATTGGGAGGTGAACTGCTGCTGGGGGGGAGGGGACTTACGTGGGTTGATTGGGGGTCGGTGCTGTGTCAGGGGTGGATGTGTGGTTGATTTGGATCGTGAGGGGTTCATAGGCTAGTTGTATCTGTTGATGGAATTGCTGATGGAATTGTGGGTGATCTGTTTTCGTCTTGGCTGCTCTTTTGCCCTTCCCCCCTGGGCTTCGGCTGAGTGAATATTTTTCTGCCAGTGTCCACCATGACATCTGCAGGCTTTGTAAGGAAAGTTTGAGTATAAGGCAAAAAAGAAGGCTCAAAAGTGTAATCAATCTTCGTTCCTGACAAGAGTTCAAGTTTTGGTTTTGGGACAGGATGGGACACATGACCAGAAAAATGCATAGCATGATGCTTTAGAGCAGTCTCTACAGATGCTTACAGCGGTCTGTCCACACAGTAGACTAGAGAAAGGAAGGATGCATGGGCAAGTTTTGCCCATTTTCCCCTTTTCTTCACCGAGGACCAATTCCCAGAGTCATTTGACACAAGAAGGACAGCAAATAAATTTCATAATAAAAGAAATAAATAATAAAACTCTCTCTCAAAGCTTCAGGCTGCTTTTACTTTGTCATGGTAGAAGGTCGGCGAGGGAGGGGGTGGGGAAGCAATTTATTTTCTATCCCTGAAGAAAATAGTCCTTGACTTATGACCATTCGTTCAGCAAACCAGGACCTCCCACCCGCCCGGCCACCTCAGGCACTCCATGCTCTACATAATGATTGCAGTGGGGAGAACTGGGATTGCATGGGTGCCTTGCTTAACGACAGCAACAAATTATTGCTATAATTCTGGGCTCAGTTGTGGTAGTAACTTGACTACCTGTATGTGCAGAGGAGGCTAAGGGACATTCGCCTCCCTCTTCCACAACCTTCAGCATTGTGCTCCTGATGACTGTCTGCAAGCATTGGTTAGAATGCAGTTCCTTTCCTGCCACCCCAGCAACAGGCAACCATGGCGACAGCTGGTGGGAAGAGCACCTGGCAGCAAGATTGCTGGCATGCTATCCTTTCACCAAAAGTGCTGGCAAGAGGCTTTGAGTTCTTCAATGTGTTATCACATATCTATCTCCCCATCCTCCTCCCCCACAATTTCTCCAGGAAATAAAATTATGGCATATGGTGGTGGTGGTGGTGGGGGGTGTTACTTGTCTCCCACCATTTTATTTCCACAACCATCCTATTCAGGAAATGGAGCTTCTGAATAGAAGAATGTGACAGAGGAATGCTGATTTGATTGCCCCTTTATAGCAATTACTTACATACCTTTTCTTTCCCCCTCAAATAACCAGACACTCTCCAAAATGCATTGTGAACGTGACAGGGATGGGTGGGGTGTTGTAGTTTATTTCCTGCTTTCGCAGTGATAGCGGGGAATATTTCTATTGCTTCTTACTGTAGGGCCTACAGTAGTTAAAGTAGAAAACTCTGGATATAAGTCTCCTATTGGTTGGCTGGACAAAGAGCACTGATTGGCTCATGGACCTGCCTGTTTTTATCTTCCAAGGTGAGATCATGAGCTATCTTCAGACTGACTGAGGATTAAGGGGAAATGAAATAATATAGAAATACTCCAAACCATGGTTTATTCAAGTAGCCCAATTAATACAGTGACCCATTAATTACGCATAGACTGAGTCTGTACAACAGGCTAGCTAAGGTTAAAAGGTAAAGGTAAAGGCTTCATTAGGGATCACCCATCAATCAAGTTTTATTAATCTCTTCAAGAGATTTGAAATTCTTGGGTTTGTATGATACACTGAACCACAATTAGCCAACCATAACCTTAGCTAAGGGACGTGGTGGCTCAGTGGGTTAAGACGCTAAGCTTGTCAATCAGAAGGTCGGCAGTTTGGCGGATCGAATCCCGAGTGCCGCGTAGCAGAGTGAGCGCCTGTTACTTGTCCCAGCTTCTGCCAACCTAGCAGTTCGAAAGCATGTAAAAATGCCAGTAGAAAAATAGGGACCACTACAGTGGGAAGGTAACAGTGTTCTGTGCGCCTTTGGCGTCTAGTCATGCCGGCCACATGACCACGGAGACATCCTCGGACAAATGCTCGGACAAATGCTCTTCGGCTTTGAAACGGAGATAAGCACCGGCCCCTAGAGTCGGAAACAGTCGTGCTTTCGAACTGCTAGGTTGGCAGAAGCTGGGACGAGTAACAGGCGCTCACTCCTGTTACTCGGGATTCGACCCGCCAAACTGCCGATCATCTTATCGACAAGCTCAGCGTCCTAACCCACTGATCCACCGCATCCCTTAGCTAAGGTTATGGTTGGCTAATTGTGGTTCAGTGTATCATACAAACCCCAAGAATTTCAAATCTCTTGAAGAGATTAATAAAACTTGATTGATGGGTGATCCCTAATGAAGCCATTCTTAATTCATTGGATGTTAATTGTTTATAGCTAATATTAACAAACGTGCCCATGAGTCATAAATTTCTGAAGCAAAACACGTTTCTGATTAGGTGATACAAGCGTATGCGTATTATTGCCAGCATGAGCAGCAGAGCAGCAGAGCAAAAAATGCTCTTTTTAGTTGCCAGTTATAAGTACTGTATTTACTTACTTAAATTAAATTAAGAAAAATCAGCTGCTTGGGTAATTGGGGACACATTTTTGGTCAATTGAATTTTGGGCCTGCAGCTGTCCTTTGGGATGGTGTCCAAAATTTCTACTCCAAAATACTCTGCCACCGGCACTCTGAAGGCCATTAGGGTAGGAAGAGTATGAGGGTGGAAACTCTGGATTCGCTACATCCCTTTCCTGGGTAAGAGAAAAACAGGTGGAAAATATAATCTGCCCTGGGGCTGGCAGCTAAACTGAGAAAGCTATAGCATTGTAGGCGACCCTGAGTTGCACATGGGCACCAACACAGCAAAAATGGAATAAGCTCCTTTCTTAATGACTTGTATGAGGGTTTAAAAAGTTATAGTTCTTCTGCCATGACTAACACATGTGTACACCCCAAATTAATTGGATTCTTCTTGGGAAATAAGATTTGCCACTATATTTTATGGAAGGTCCTAGGTATCACTTAATCTAATACAATGGGACCCATCTATTTGGCCCGAAAGACAGATACGCAATTGTGTGAATATCGGCATTCTCATCAAATGGTTATCATGGCAGGGGGACACTCACAAAATACCCAGATATTGGGTAATTATGAAGTGGAATGGGATGTGAGAATAACCCTGAGGAAAAGCCATAGCCAAAGCAGCAGTCAGTTAAGAGAAATCTTAATCCAAAGTAGGAATGAAATTGGAGAAAGCCTCTCAGATTGGACCTTCCCAAGATCTCTTTAGGACAAAGCAAGGGAAGAGAAAGACACACTCAGGATTGCAAGATTCTGTCACTTTAACCCTGTAATAAAAGTAGTTTTAGTATTCATGGCTTTGGTCTTCAAAATTGGTGAACCTTGAAGGGCTGACACTAAGGTCAGCTTCTATACTGTACTTTCTGTACTTCCTTCCCATATGTCCTCCACTATTCTCTTTATCTCCGTTCTTTCTTTACAGACCATTAGACTACAACCATCCACAATTTTTATACTTGAAGAATGCTTCTATAGTCTGTAACAGGGTCATTTGTTTCACATTTTTTAAAAGAAAGAACTAAAATAAATGCATATTTGGAGACATACAAACACAGATGATCAAAAGAAAAACCAGAAGCGCTGTATATTGAGGAGATATTAGGATGTTTTTGTAAGCACTGGTGTTTACAAAGGAACGCATCATTTATTAAAAAAGAAATCTAGCCCAGGTATTACTGAGCAGGTTGTGCTGGAATGCACAGCGGCAGCTAAAAAAGAATTAGGAAAGTGTCTTAATGGAAAAGGAGTATTCCAGGAGAGGAATGGGGGGGGGGGGCTAGATAAAATGCTGATCAGAAAGTACTTCTATCAGGAGGGAAGAAACTCTGTAATATTTAGTCGTAGGACTGGTTTTCATTTTTACAGTATTTAATAGCAAACCCAAATAGTGTCAAGACAAAGGAAAGCAAAGCAGAATCTTTGGTATAAGGAATTTACCCATCGGGATTTGAAATTCAGACAAAACTTTTCCATTTGTTTTTCATGTTAGGATCGATAGGGGAATGTTGCCATTACTGTTTTGTGCTTTTGCGGTGTAGAAGAAAAGCTATTCATGGTCCAGGCCCATAGATACGTTGAAGCCATTGAGTTTCCAGCTTCAGAACTGAAGGTGACCCAAGACTAGCATGAAAGAAGCATCTGCATGTTCAAAAGTGAGGCAATCAGCAGGTTATTATTTTGAGCCCAACATATTAGTCACTCATGGTGTTGCTTTACTCTGCCAGGCAAAATGCCGAAAAATGCCCAGAGGTAGTCATAGCTGTAATAGATGTTTCATCCATGCAAACTATACTGTCAGGTGCAAAGTCTACTTCCCGAGTCAGCAGATCATGCGGACAAATTTCCTCCAGAAGGGTGTCACCAGGAGATGCTCTATGGCTTTGAAAGGGTGCAGTCAGAGGCCTTGCAGCAGAAGTGGGTTTAAATTACAGGAAGGCAGATTCCAACTGAACATAAGCCAAGACTTCCTAAGGGGAGAGCAGTTTGACAGTCTAACCAGTTATCCAGGGAGATGGTGGATTCCCATTCACTGGATGTATTCAAGTGGAAGGTAGTCAAGGCACTTGTTAGAGAAGCTTTTATTTGGCTTACTGTCGTGAGTGGGAAGTTGGGCCTGATGACCTCAGTGGTCCCTTCCAACTCAGTAATTCTGTGATTCAGAATTGTTCAGTTTTTAGCATTGGTTGTCACACGGGATGTATCCATGATACTCACAATTGTTTCTCTGCAAACATCACTGAAGCCTAGAAACTGCAAAAGCTCCTTTTTTGCTTCTTCTTCTTGTCTCCTTGTGTTCAACACAGAGCAGGGGCAGTGCCCAAATCACACCAAAGGGAGAGGGCGCCTGCCCCCCACTGGCTGGAATGGCACTTTTTTCCCTCTCTACTGTGTACTTTGTACTGTAGGCAAGTGGATGATTCTCACTGAAGCCCTATTCCACACGCTTTGGGAAACTCATCATTGTTTTTTCATCGTACAAAGATGGCTTTTAACATTCGCTGGACAGACCTAAAGGGAAAAGTAAGACAGGCTTCAAGAGGAGCCCTGCTGGAATATGCAGGCATACAGTTTGTGTCAACCCTGTCTCTCTTGCCATCATTGGGCACAGTGGGTTATATTTAGCACTGGCAAATTATCTGGGCAAAACCTAGGTTACAAGTGTGCACCAAGCAGTGCATTTCACCCTCTGCACTAAAAAGTAACATGCAGAAAATAATGCTAGGAAAGCAAGCCAAGGCAATATTAAGAGAGGAACGAAGGGAAAATATTGTCAGAGAGTTTGACTTAATTTAAGAGGTAGGGTACTTCTGCTCCAGCTTGTCTGTGAAGTCAGGCGCCAACTTTGGCTACATTTTTCTCACTCTTTCAATCTTTGGCACAGAGCTAGTGAAACTCATACCTTGGCACATGCTTGAAATCTAGATTTCACACCCAGTCTTGCCATGGCTATTTATAGTGTGGAATGCCCACAGAGAGTATCAACCAACAGTTCCTGCATTCAGTTGCTGTCTTGCTATCTTTTTATCCACCCATAGGTTAAATTAACAATTTATTTACTTTTAAAACCCCAGAAAATTGGAATTTCGGTATTGCAAGTCATTCAGAGTGAGTGGGATATACACACAGCCTTCTTGCCAAATTGTACTTGAGCTTTTTAAAAAATTTGGTCATAGATGAGAGATGAATATACTTTTTTTTATGAAGAGTAGAGACAACATCAGTTGTGAATAAAAAATAAAATATGGGCAACCAGATGGACAAAGTGAAAGTAAGTTATTTCTTCAGCCATTTAGCAATGTTCATTGGGAACAAATGCAGGATGGATGTACCAAAAGGAAACCATGGAAGCTGATTTCATCTCTCACTTACAGAATATGAATTTATTAAAAATTGATGTATCTGGTTAATAAAATCTGTAACCTTTCATGTGTTGCTAAATAACCACCCCTGTTGTGGTCAGCCGTTAAACAACCTGTCTGAGGATGATGGGAAATATAGTCCAAAATCTAAAGGAAGGAACCAAGTTCTCCATTTTGTTGTACATATTAATTTATTAGTGCATAAGTTTACTTTTCAAAGTTGAATATATGTAGATGAGAAACTAGGAATTTTTTTTCTAGCTGCTGCTTTCCCACATATCAATATGTATGTATGTTTCTTCTACCTATATTTAATATCAATGAGCAGCTTTTGTCTACCAAAAATTGGTAAAAAAAATGGGCTACTTAGAAGTTTGGGCAGGCCAGTAACTTTTATGGAATCAACTGTATTTTGACTTTCGTTGAATAAAAAGAAGGGAAGTAATAAACGAGGTATGTATTCAAATTATGTAAAATAAGGTACTTATTTATTTTATTTGTTTACATATATTTAAAAACCACTCATCTCCCTTATATAGTGACTCTGTACAAATAGACATAAAAAGAATTAAAAGAGGAATAAAATAATTAAATTTCAAGATTAAAAGGTGGGGGGGGGCTTCAGGGTGCTAAACAGTCCCATGGCTGCATGCGCTTCTATGGGCCCCAAGTGAGTCAACAGAGCCAGGTCTTCAAGCATTTACAAAAGGTTTGTCTTTCATACAAGTTACGAGTGGGGGCATGCCTTGCCTTTTGGGGGGAGAATGTTCCACAGGGCAGGGGCAATAGCAGAGAAAGCTGTTTTCCTGAAAAAAAAACTCCCCCCAGAGGGTCTGTGACATTCCCTCCGTGCCTGACCGAGTGGGGCAGGCTGATGTAATGGGGTGAAAATGGCTCCCAAGGTAATCTGGCTTCAATCCACATAGGGCTTTAAAGATCATAACCAACACCTTGAATTGGGCCTGAAAACAAACCAGCACCCAATGCATCTCATGCAGCAGAAGTGTTATACGCTCCATCCTTGAGGTCCCCAGGATTGCTCACGTGGCTGCATTCCACACCAGGGGTCCCCAGCCCCCGGGCCACAGCCCACTATCGGGCTGTGAGCCATTCAGAACAGGGCTGTGGAAGCAGTGAGTAAGCATGCCAGTGCATGTATGTGCACATCACTGCTTATGTGAGCAGCAGGCAAGCACAAGTTCACACACTCCATTTGCACGAGCGGTGTGTGAGGGTGCCCGCCGCTCGTGCAAATGGAGCTGCGTGGATACGAGCGCTTGCCTGCTCCTTGTGCAGAAATATTGCTCTCCTTGCCCCCCACCGGTGCGCAAAGCCGGAAAAGTTGGGGAACTCTGCTTATACCACCTGAAGCTTCCGTATACTTTTCAAGGATAGCCCCATGTACAGCATATAATACAGCCCAGTGATACAATACTCCTAAAATATGTTTTCATATTTTACACGTTTTTGGTTTTCAACATAACAAAGAAAGAAGAACTGCTAATAAGCAAGGGACAATCCTGCCCTTATTAAAGAGAAGCAATCCATTGCTTCCTGCATGGCCTAGTTTTGTGATTATAGGATAACAACTTGCTTTTTACACGTGTTGTATTGGAACTCCCATTACTTTCAGACAGTATACCTTCTGGTCATGCCGCCTGGGAATGGTAGAAATTGTAATCCAAAACATGCTGAGTATACCAAGGAAGGCTATTCAGGTGGGATTCCACAGTTCTTCCCAGTATGACAATCCAATGAAAAGCCAGCATGCTCTTCTTCTCTATTAAAATGATCACTCTGATCACTCTTTTTTCCCCCTTTAATTGCCAGGTGAATTCACTGCAGCTTTAAACAATAGTTTTAGTTTTATTGTGGTTTACTGAATAAACAAACTGATAAGAATGTATGAAATGAGTCATAATAAAGCAATTCAAAATCATCTGGTTATCCCTCAGAAGAAAACATGTTATGGGTGGGTATGGGCTCATAACAAATTATCTGAATACACTGAAAAAAAATAGCTTCTGACTGGAGAAAGAGAATGCCACCATCCTGTGGTGCAAAACACGAGCTCATATGACCAACCCAAATATATAGTTTCCCTTGTTTAGCAAATGCCAAAACTGCAGCGCAAAGTCTGAAGTGCTAGCTCCCTCTGTTGGCCAGCTGCTAACTACGACTGGCTTGCTATCACAAGAAGGCACAAAAAGATGAATTTGCCCTATTGTAAATAAGCATAATCTGAGTGACCAAGTAAGTACGGGAGAAAACAAGAGACATTAGTTGTACAAAAAGAAGGATTTAGCCCGAAATCCTTATGGAGCAGTAGAGTTAAGCGTTGTCTTATTTTTATCAACGTTTTCTCTTCAACCTTGTTGAAAGGGTACATATGGTTTCCTCAGGCACTGACTTTAGATCAATCAGCTTTTGTTTTAGGAAATATGGTCTCTTCTAGTAGTTAGTGATCCTTGCAAGCTGTTCTTTTATATGTTCATTCCCACTTTGATTCAGCAGTGTGACAGAGCAAACCAGAAGCTAATGCTTTGACCAGGATATCAATTTTTAATTTGTAGCATGAATTTCCAGCTCATATTTCAGTGGTTCAATAATTCAATGCAAGCAATGACATCTGATTCCATCAAAAGAAATTCAAGGAGTATTTCTGAACTTAGCTTTCAGTATTTCTCAAGCTAATTTAGCTGGAGCCATAAGTGACGCCACAGGCTATGTCTGATCTGCTGCCCATGTCTCCACAGCAGTCATATCCTATATAATTTAATGGGAAAACTAGTGTCATCAAAAGCCTTCTTGCTGCATGTTGCTCTGTGGTCAAGACTGAGAGACCTTTCTTAGTGAAAAGAAATTGGTTGGGATTGGATGGGGTTAGATCTCATGTAAGTTCATAATCAACTGCAGCTGAATTTTACATATTTATCACTGCAGATTTAATTTTACATTTTTAATTGCACCTGAGAGTTTGAAAATATTTTTATAGATCATTTTGTAAGTGATGTATATAGTCTATGGTTTGAAAAAAATATTTTACTAATAAAACACTTTCACTGAATGAAACAAAGGTTAAGGTACTCCAGAAGGTAGGCTTAAAATACAGGAGGATCTGGACAGACTCGAACACTGGGCGCTATCTAACAAAATGAAATTCAATGGTGAAAAAAGTAAGGTTCTACATTTAGGCAGGAAAAATCAAATTCACAGGTATAGTATAGGTGGTACCTTGCTCAATAGTAGTAACTGTGAGAGGGATCTCGGAGTCCTAGTAGATAATCACTTCAATATGAGCCAGCAGTGTGCTGCAGCTGCCAAAAAAGCCAACACAGTGCTAGGCTGCATTAACAGAGGGATAGAATCAAGATCAAGTGAAGTACTAATACCACTTTACAATGCTTTGGTAAGGCCACACCTGGAATACTGCATCCAGTTTTGGTCACCACGATGTAAAAAAGATGTTGAGACTCTAGAAAGGATACAAAGAGCAACAAAGATGATTGGGGGACTGGAGGCTAAAACATATAAGGAACGGTTGCTGGATTTGGGTATGTGTAATTTAATGAAGAGTGAGGGGTGACATGATAGCAGTGTTCCAATATCTCAGGGGCTGCCACAAAGAAGAGGGAGTCAAGCTATTCTCCAAAGCGCCTGAAGGCAGGACAAGAAGCAACGGATGGAAACTAATCAAGGAGAGAAGCAGCCTAGAACTAAGGAGAAACTTCCTGACAGTTAGAACAATTAACCAGTGGAACAACCTGTCTCCAGAAGCTGTGAATGCTTCAACACTGGAAGTTTTTAAGAAGAGACTGGACAGCCATTTGCCTGAAATGGTATAGGGTTTCCTGCCTGAGCAGGGGGTTAGACTAGATGACCTCCAAGGTCCCTTCCAACTTCTTCTTCTTCTTCTTCTTCTTCTTCTTCTTATTATTATTATTATTATTATTATTATTATTATTATTATTATTATTATTATTGTGTTCACAAATGGAAACATACAAAATAATTATCTGTCTGATTTCAGATACGCAGATGTAATATTGATTTTTATACTCAAGCCACAATAATTAAATGAAGTTTATTCTCAGATATAGTAGCTTTAGTAGTACTAATTTTACTCTCCTCTTATAACAAAGCATAGTACAGAAAGCAAATAAAATAATAATTGGAACAATAATACATGACACAAAAAGACTTAAGAGGCTTTCATGTTTGATATAATGCACTCTGTTTTGAAATATTCTAATCAGTTTCAATTAACAATGAAACACTAAACAAAATGTGATTCCATATAGACCCAGAAAAATTATTTAATTGGTGTATGGTATAAAGCTCGGCAACATAGTATATACTAAAGTGGTGCACTGTTTCTAATTATCATTAAATAATCATATCAAACATTGGTTATTGAAAAGTAACTACTGTTGAAGTCTTTGATTTTTTCCCCCAATAAACATATTTTTTTAAAAATCCCATTTATATCCCGCTCTTCTCTGAAGACTCAGAGTGGCTTACAATCTAAGAAGCACAAATCAATGTGCTTAGCAATAGCCTTCATTCTATGTATACAGTATACCTGCTTATTAGGGCTTTCGGGGGGGCCCAAGCGGCATTTTTACAAAATCAGCTTACTGCCCCCAACAATCTGGGTCCTCATTTTACCTACCTCGGAAGGATGGAAGGCTGAGTCAACCTTGAGCCTGGTGGGACTCAAACCTGCACTAATTGCAGGCAGCTGGTGTTACTTAAGGAGGTATTAGCCCACTGCTCTGCCAAGGCTCTTATTAACTTTGCAATGTGCAAGTCTAATCCCAAACTTGTTTTTCAGAGAAAAAACTCCCATGAGTTTTCAGGTATGTATTAATTTGTAAACCTAGCCAATTCAAGCCATATTCCAGTCCATCATAAAATGTACCACAATATTTATAGTTGATCATAATGTACATAATTTAAGTTGTCCAAACAAATGCATATGGTTATCCTATGTAATATCTCAATATCTTATAGAGGGCTGCCATATATTCAACATGCCTTCTGTACATTATTTATTTTATTTTATTTTATTTTATTTTATTTTATTTTATTTTATTTTATTTTATTTTATTTTATTTTATTTTATTTTATTAGACTTATATACCGCCCTTCTCCCGTAGGACTCAGGGCGGTTCACAAGGTTTTTTAAAAACAATACAGCAAATTACAAAAATTAAAAACAATTAAAATGATTACATTAACCTTCAATCTTTATTACTTAGAGTTTTTCAAAGAATCTAGAAAAGATACATTGCAAACCAATGTTTACATTTTGCAGTCCAAGTGGCCGTTTTTGACACACGGTGTGCTAACAAGATCTTTCTTACAGACTGTATAACAGGCAGGAAAAAGAGTGACGATATTGGATACTTGTCTATTCATCTTGTTTCAGTCACATTAGATTCCAAGATGTCCTTGTCCTTCAAGAATCTTTGTCAGAATAGAAATAGTTTAGCTAAGTATCATTACTGAAGAAGCAGAGAGAGAAAGCAATCCCATATACACATACTTATAAATTATACAGAATACAATAGGATATGCTTCAGTGTGCACACACAGGCTTGTGCTACAAGTCAATGCTGTTGGGTTATGTTCCTTCCAGGAATTTTTTTTTAAAATCCCATTTATATCCCGCCCTTCTCCGAAGACTCAGGGCGGCTTACAATTTAAAGCACAAATCAATGTGCTTAGCAATAATTTTCCAAGAAAAGTTAAAATGCTGTTGAGATGTTGGTGGAGCAGTGGGCTAATGCCTCCTTAAGTAACACCAGCTGCCTGCAATTAGTGCAGGTTCGCATCCCACCAGGCTCAAGGTTGACTCAGCCTTCCATCCTTCCGAGGTAGGTAAAATGAGGACCCAGATTGTTGGGGGCAATAAGCTGACTTTGTAATAATGCCGCTTGGGGTGTGTGTGAAAGCCCTAATAAGCAGGCATATACATAGAATGAAGGCTACTGCTAAGCTTGTAAGCCGCCCTGAGTCTTCGGAGAAGGGCGGGATATAAATGGAATTAAAATAAAAAAATAAAATAAATGTTCTATCTACAATCATGGAATCCAGTTTCCCCAAAAAACAAAACTGTCTAGGATGCAACAAAGCATGTCCCAAAGCAGCCTGGGTGGTAACTAAGCAACCCAGTTTGTCTCCTATGTAAGGACTGAAACTGGGCCAAGATGAAATTAACTGATGTCACAAGAATGGCAGAGCCCTTGTCACAAAGATGTTTTAACAGTTCTGCAATCAATTACATATTTTTTTCAGTTAAGAAGCCTGTGAAAAATTAACAAGTGAACAGAGTTGACAAAGCCTGGCCTTGGAAGATTGCTTTAGTGCAGTTTAGCAAAGATCTTTTGGGAAACTGATCACAGCCCGATATCTTTTTTGAAACGTTAGGCATTAATCAGGGTTTTATCTGCTATTACTGTAAGTAAAAGACATAATTCTAGATTATTATTTTTTCAGAAACACTAAAACATGCATAAGATGCAGGCAGGCAATTCAAATTCTATCAGCAGAGGAGACATGTGTTGCTCCTCCATTGAAACAGATAAACATGAGAGAGAGAGAGATTATTTTTTCTGTTCACTTCCTAGTTTGGCTGTTTGGTTAACAGATCTCAGAGTGTCTAGTTTTGCACATTCTGTCTAAAAGGCTGGAACACAGGAACTGGCACAGCTTTACTGGCTTAGCAGAGGGATCTCTCTCACACAGATATAGCTGTGGACATCCAAGAATGACATCATATGATGCTGCCAGTTGTTATATATTTTTACCCCTCTCTGGCTCATGGAATACTGAGAGCAATCTGTATTTTAAAAAAAAATGTAGTACAGTCCCAATCAAACAAGATTGGAAGTAGCAAACTATTGAAGTAAAACTACAGTATGATAATACTTAACAATGGTGTAAGAGCCTGGCTGTAGCTGATGGGGCGATGAGAAATTGGATTGTATTCCCAAAGCTCCATCAAGGAATAATAATTTCTAAAATTTAAGATGCCCATCTGAGAGCCTGTTATGTAATTTGGAAGAATCTTTTCTCCAATCTGGTGCCCTCCAGGTGGTGGTGCTCTGGCTATGCTTCAATGACTGTTCCCAGCAAGCATCTGTGTTGGTTTCTTTATATGTTCTTTTTGTATGGGCTTTTCATATACGGTGCCCAAACCCTGTTGTTATTTGTGCATAGTGCCTGGAAAGTTACTCTTCTTCTTGCCCAAACGTCCTTTTTTCCTCAATCTGACTGTAAGGGGTGGTTGTGCAATTAAGGAAACAAAACAAGGCAATTGGGGATCTAAAACTGGAGCAGTCACTGTGTAGTTTATTCCTGTACAGGAACTTGTTCAGGTGACACATACACATGTATATCCTTGCAACACCCCTATATTTATCAATAATCACATGCTACCTAAGCTGGGGAGCCCGAGGCAATTTTTCTGAGCATGAGATAGGGATGTTCCCTGAGCCCAGTTTTGGCTGGACGCCCAGCTGCACGGAAAGATTGGAACAGACACGTCTCTGCTGTCATAGCTACTGGCACACACAACACCCTGGTGCTGTTGCAGATCAGCAGTTGGGGATGAAAAGAGGGCCTGTTCTTTTTAAATCTGTTCTGGCTCCCGGGTTTTTAGGGATAGTCTAGAACAGGAAATGCAAAATACCTTTTCCTACCCCATATTGCTATGTCAGAAAAGATTTTGCATGCTAAATTCCTGTGTGTTTAAAGTTGGAATTCATAGGGCAGATGCCCACCAAAACGCCACAAGGGAGTTATAGCTTCTGCTGGGACTTTTGTAACATGGAAGGCAATCACTAGACGGTTGATTACAAGGAAAGATAACAGCGCAGGCTGTGATTTTATACGCAGCAGTCCAGCAAAATCAGAACAGTAATCCATGCGGTGTACAGATTTAAAAGATTATGCTGAAAAACGTCGGCATACACACCAATGGCAGTGCCTGCAGAGCTTAGTACAGAAAAGGGGTTTTGACTGAAAAATTGGTGCATCTTTATGTGGAAGCAGTGCAGCCTGACAGAAAGTGACAAGAGACGGCTTGACCTGTCATTGTAGGAGGAGAGCTGGATTAGTCTAAGGTGGCAAAAAGTCAGGAGGAGTCTAGTAGCACCTTTTCCAACTAGCACATTTCACCCGCTAAAATGGAAAGAGTTCATTATTTCACTGATGTGCTATAAGGCTAAGTGAAACCGAGTCCAATCACATGGCAGGGTTTGCATAATACATGGCACAAGAGAATTAGTTTGTAATTTTGTAATTAGTAATGCCGCTTGGGGCCCCCCCGAAAGCCCTAATAAGCAAGCATATACATAGAATGAAGGCTATTGCTAAGCACATTGATTGTGCTTAGATTGTAAGCCGCCCTGAGTCTTCGGAGAAGGGCGGGATATAAATGGGATTAAAAATAAAAAATAAAAAATAGTTGTCCTGTGTTTTTCTATCACTTTGTACACTTTTTCCCCTTAGTCCACAAAATAAATCATGGGAACGTCAGAATATGGATTTACTGTATTTGTGTACAGGTGGTCCTCGGCTTATGACCACAATTGACCCCAGAATTTATGTTGCTAAGTGAAAAATTTGTTAAGTGCGTTTTGCCCCCTTTTGCGACTTTCCTTGCTTCATTTGTTAACTGAATCCCTGCAGTTGTTAAATTAGCAACACAATTGTTACTGTAAGTGAAACTGGCTTCCCCACTGACTTTGCTTGTCAGAAGGTCGCAAAAGGGGATCACGTGACGCCGGGACACTGCAACCGACATAAGTATGAACCAGTTGTCAAGCATCCGAATGTAAATCATGTGACCATGAGGATGGTGCAATGGTCATAGGTGTGGAAAATGGTCCTAAGTCACTTTTGTTTAGCCGTTGTAACTTCAAATGGTAACTGAACAAACCATTGTAAGTCAAGGGCTACCTGTACTGTCTTTATATATTTACATAGTGCCTTTTTATATGAGCTCTCGGTAGGCTAATGTGAGAGTCATAGAATACTAGCCTTTGGAGTATTAGCAGCAGACAATTTTGAAGCATACTCAGTCCCACCCTATGTAAGTGTGTACAGGAGATTTAATTTTAAAACCACTAGTGTAATCACACACACACATGGGATTAAATAAGTGAGGGGGGGGGGGGAGGATAAACTGAGGATAAACAGTGTAGATTTTTAAATGCTTCAGCAATTGCACTTTTGGTCCCTAACATCTTATTTAAGGTCTTTAGCCTTGAGGAGACAAGAGAATATTTAATGGATTCATGAAAGAGGGTTGGCCTATCCAATCTGCTTCTAATTAGGAAAAGCAGCATTTTATATCGAAATAATTACAATTATTTAGCTTTAGCAAATGGCTTAGCAACTGAGTCTTCTTGAGGTTTTTACTATAGTGACCCAGAAAGTACCCCAGCTTACTGTAATAAGCATCCTATATCTTCCATTAACATTGGAAGGATTGAGCAACCAAGGTACTCAGTAGGACTCGCTCTGAATTATGCAAAATTAGATCTATTTTTAAAAAGGATCCCTGAGCCTCTACCGCCCTCTGCGTATGATAAGTCATCTGCTTAAGAGGGGCCAGAGCTCAATGGAAAAGCCCCATGTAGAAAGAGCCCAGTGTAATGGGAAAGGCATCCAGAGTAAATTGACACATCTCCTTGCTGCAACTTTCTTGGGGAAGGACTTGGCAGACATGCCAGGCAAGTGGAATAATAACCTGGTCTGGATTTAGCAGTGTCCTTGACTGTAAAAAGAGCAGGCGAGTAACCCATACCATAAATGTCCAGACACAAAGTCATTTTGGACCACAGACAAGACATCTGAGATGGTGCAAGCTCACTCACAGTTATTACGCCCCTCTTTTAACCCTGGTCAAGTTCAGGCAGTAGCTGACAAGAAGGGCGCGCGCCTCTAGTGGGGAGGGAAGGGGATCAATAACAAGGCCCCGCTTTTCACCTTTGGAAAGGATAGCGGGTTGTCAGCTGATGCCACAGTCCTCATTACCAGGGCAGTTCTGTACATGTTTTCTCAGCAGGCTCCAGTGGATCAGTGCGATTCGCTCTGAGGTAAATATGTAAAAGATTACAGGTAGTCCTTGCTTGACATCCATTTATTCAGTGACCATTCAAAAGTTATGGCGGTGCTGAACAAATTATAGCCATGACTGGTCCTCGAACTCCCAACCTTTGCAGCAAACCTCCAGTCACATGACCAAAATTCAGATCCTTCTCTTCGAACATATAGGAGTGCTTCAACTCCCCTCATCCATCTTTCTCCCCTGATCACTGCCCTTTTGGCTTTCCTGCACTCCGCCCGTATGCCCCTGCTGCCTTCCACCATCGCTGCCCCCGGGCTGAATTTCACCATCTTCTTTCTCCTGCTCCTGGGCCTAGAATCTAAGCCAGCGTTTCCCAACCTTAGGAACTTGAAGATGTGTGGACTTCAACTCCCAGAATTCCCCAGCCAGCTATGCTGGCTGGGGAATTCTGGGAGTTGAAGTCCACGCATCTTCAAGTTCCTAAGGTTGGGAAACACTGATCTAAGCACTGGGTGAGGATGTAGCAATGCAACGTGCGCAGAGAGCGCAGCTTAGCCTTGTTTGCTGAAGAGAGCACCGATCCCCACTTACAAAACCAAACTTTTCTGCCCTTTGGGCCAAGGGAGCTGCAGTTAAAACGAAGCAATGCTATTGGTGCTCCTTTCTGCGCTGTCAGCCACCGTTATCCCCGTTAGTCTAATTTTCTTTAACGGTCTCTCCAAAGTTCCTTGCTGCTTTTGTCTTGGGTTTCAAAGCATCCGGCTGAACTGCCTGCCTTCTTCAGTTCCATCAGCTAGTCAACCTGCTCTCTTTTCCTGCCTTCATTCAGATCTTGCAGCGTTTCTGTGCTCCACTTCCGTGGCAAAAGTTATACAGATAATCCTCACTGAACAGAACTGGAAACAAAATTTCCATCACTAAGCGCAAGGGTCACTGGCAAAACATTGTGTGGTTGCACTGCTTAGTGACGGCAATTCCAGTTGTGGTCATTAGGTGAGAGCTGCCCCATTGTTGAATGAGGACCTCACACTTCTCCTGCCCTGGTGTGCTCGCCTCCACTTCAACTTTCCCACCCTCATTCTCTGCCCATTTGGCCATGCTTCTCTCTGTTGATTATCCCTACCATCCCCAGCTGACCGTCACCCTCTTCTTCCTCCTGGCACTGGCTTGGGACCCGGGCACTAGGGGAGAGTACAGCTCTGGGATGAATGTGACAAGCAGGAAAGGGCGGCAAAGACTTGTCTGTTGAAGAGAGCTTGCCGGGCCCAGCTAGGGAGGAGGCGGTGGGATGGGACAGTGAGGTATGGTGTGGTGCACTTCATCCCTGGGTGAGGTAGAAGAGGCAGCAGGAGGGGGAGGCTGTGAGGAAGACACTGTTTGAGACGGCAATAGAACTGAAGAGAGACCATGGCTTCCTAGAAGCACAGTGCACGCTCTGCAGCTCATGTTGGTAGTGTACCTGGAGATCTGGCTTAAAGGCTTCAGGAGAATTACAGGCAAGCCCAGCACCAACAGAGCTTAATCAAAGGCCCTTTGCTCGCTCTGTCCAGCCTTCCTTTTGCAAAACCTCAAAAAGGTGTGGAAGTCCACAGATTGGTTCTCTAGGGTGCTTCCGGTGTACGCTCTGCATCTCACATTGGAAGCTACTGGCTCTTCTCCACTCCCTCTGGTGATACAAGAGACAAATGCTGTAGGTTTGGCTGCACTCAGCTTTGTGCACAGGTGTAAAAGCAATCTTCAATCAGGAAGCATTAGAACAACATTCTATAAGGTTAATGATCTCTTAATGTACAGGAATATATTTCCCCTCAAAAGGATATTATTTAGCAGCTCAAGTTGCTTTCCTCAATTGATGTTCCCCAGATGTATTTAATGAAAATTATCATTCTCTTCTCCCCCAATAAATGTATCACTTGGAGATAAATAATACTTTAGGGAGGCAGTAGTCTCTGATTTTTTATCACATATACCTTAATTTTTTTAAAAAAACTGAGCACTATTGCTGTTTCTTAATAGTACTTATAAATCTGTTTGCATTAACTAAAATATAATGTCAGTTTATTAATATAGGTTCAATTTTTGTTGTTGTTGTTGTTAGTTGCGAAGCCGTGTCCGACCCATCGCGACTCCATGGACAATGTTCCTCCAGGCCTTCCTGTCCTCTACCAATATTTTACATAAAATTAAATACAATAGACATTCCAATACAGTATCTTCTCCCCATATTGATTACTTTATAACTACGTTTTGGAGACCATCTCTTTAGAATGAGACCACATTATCTTCTACGAAATCTAGTTCTAACAGCCAAATTTAATTCTATACATTTGGAAAAGAAAATTTAAAATACAAGAAAACCCATATTAGTCAGCCAGTGCAACAGTACTATAAAAACCATATTGCAAATATTACAAAGTCCATCCTGTTTGGTCCTCAGTATATAAAGCAAGACTTGCAATAGGTAGTCAACATCACTGGTGTTGAGTACCTGTGGCAAGTATTCCTTTATATATTTACCGCATTTTAAAAATTCAAAAAGATCAGTTCACCAATGTCTGATTTCTAAAGAAGCAGAAATACTGCAACTTCAAAGAAAGTAAGTATAGTTCCCAACAATATAACCATTCTTTTTTTTTCCCCAAGGGTGTCCTTCTAGGTTTTCTTCCATTTCTCAAAACACTGGATTCTATGCTATTCTCACTTTCTTATTTGTAACAATGCAACTGTAGAATCTCCCAGTTTGAAACTTTGGACTGTTCCCTCACAAGTCAGCTGCACTGCACAAAATACGCCTTTTGGTTTCAGCCAATTTCCTGCGCTTCTCTGGCTACACAAGCCTGACTTATCTGCCATGGGCTGGGCCATTTCCATACATTCCTCATTTCTAATTGAAGGACATAACTCTTTCGAATATTAACAGTCATTTATTTTGCTCCACTTATCACAAGAGTAGATCATGCTGGTTTAAAAGACAGAGAACTCTCTGTTTCTTGCACCACCTCTATCACTGCTGACCCTTCTGATCAGAGCAGAGACAGAGTCAGAGTATATTAGCTACACCATTATATAAGGGACTCTTTTCTAGTGAACCTGAAAGAAGTAACTATAAGCATATTCAACCATGAATCAAACCCAACAGCTGGACATCCGGAGTGATGGTATAGGACCATTTATGTTTAAAAATTTACACAGCGTTTATTGAGGAATATTAGTTCAATGAGGCAACCTGGCAGTTGATGATAAAATATGGAAACCAGAGAAGTCATTAATCAGACTACATACACAAGATCAATTGTTGCTCTATTTCCAAGTTTCAGTCATGAATGACATGCTTGATTTGTGAAGAGTCTTTTCATAGAAGACATTACTGTATAAATCAAGTGCACAAACACAAAAAAACATATTGGACTTTTGGTACACTTAATATAACGTATCACAAACACTATCTTATTTCCAGAATGCTAGATGATAAGCATGTCATGTGGATGGGTCTAAGTCAGGGGTAGGCAACCTCGGCTCTTTTATGACTCATGGACTTCAACTGTCAGCATATGTGACTCAGGAATTCTGGGAGTTGAAGTCCATGAGTCATAAAAGAGCCGAGGTTGCCTACCCCTGGTCTAAGTAATGAATTCATCCTTGTTGAAAGGGTTGTTCCCAGCACCTTTTAAAGAGGCACTGTTGTACCCCCTCCTCCACCTCAAGAAGCCATTGCTGGATCCTATCATTCTGGACAATTTTTGTCCAGTCTCCCCTTCTCAGGGAAGATGGAAATTTCTTGTTTGCTATCTGCCATCTACTCTTCATTGTTTGAAATCTGTGTTCAATACGTCATGCCATATTGGACAACTTTTCCTCACCACACTCCCTCCCCACCCCATCCCCAAAAAGCTTTGTGAACAAGAAGCTCTCAATTTTGTTGGTCAGGATTGTTTGTCTGATTTCAAAACTACATGGGAGGAATTGAAGACCTGTACATGCCCCACTGGGCTGGGCTTTTGGGGTCTTGGGTGAAAGTGAGCAATGTTCTACTTAACCTGGGATTCTATCTATTTTTGTTTTCCTTTATTACTGAATACATTAAGAAAGCAACGAGTAAAACATGTTTCTGTTGAATTGAATGGAACTAATCAATGTTACACTAAATCTTTTTGTGGTCCTTCAGAAAGTATGGGGTCCTATGATCTGTTAAGATTGCTGTCATTCTAGAGCAGCTTCAGCTGTGAGCACTCAGAAAAAGAGATTTATTGCTGCTATCTGGCTTCACGATCCATGTTTTCCTGTAGCTCATGCATACTCTCTTCTGACTTTAAAAGGGGAAGGGGAAGGATAGGAACCAAAATAGCAAAAGCAGTTACAAGCATTGAAAGATTCCTCTCAACATTTGAGGATTTTTTAAAAAAAAATCTGAGGAAAAATGTACTGTTTTTATTATTAAACAAGACAGTCTTTACAGCTGCACAGTTCTGGTATTAACTCAAATATTAAATTCAGTTGTGGCCTTAAGATCAGTAATACTGAATAGACAACGAGCTATGCCAAAATGTAGCATGTTTTTAGTTTAGCATGTAACATACACCCAGCTAAGCATGATTTACTCAGTAAACCATACTTAAACAAGCAATGTTGTATGAGATCAGCCACTTTTCTTCAGCATGAAGTAGAATGAAAACAATCATATACACTGCCTAAACATTTGTAGAAAGGGTGGCCTAAAACAGAAATAATACATTGTATTATTCCTAATGCATTTTTTCTACATTTCCGTAGCAATTCAGACAAATAGAAATGAAGAAACCCTATGACCAATCAGGTTTTCATAAATGTCAGAAACAAATAACCTACATTTATAGCTATCAGCAGCAGAGTCAATTTTAAAATCTGTCATCATGAGTTATTTACCTTTTCAATAATTTTACCGAAATATATTCCATAAAAGAAACAATTAGAAACACCATCAGTAGAATAGTTCCATTCTTTAATTACCTAAGGAAGAAAAAAAGTCTTATATTGCAGTAAGGCATAAGAAGTGGGCCTCAAACATTTGGAGGCACTTTGGATCAGCCATTAGAAGTGGGGGAGGGGAGAATCCAACATTTCAAGAGAAAAGATGAAAAATAAAAGCTGGATCATCTTTTTATTTTAGTCCCCAATAATTTATGTTTTAGGCTACCTTTAAAAACTGTGGAACTCAATCCTTAAATATGCATGTTCTTATGTCTTTTTTTTGGGGGGGGGAAGAGACAAAGTCTCTTTGATAGTTTAATTATTCTAATTATTTTGTAAATAAATCAACCTTTGACATTTGAAAGGAATTACATTTCTACAAATATGTCAAAGTTTATGTAAATAAAATTGTGAGAACCAGACATGAAGCTTCCCAAACTGGTCTGAACAAAATTCTTTTGCCAGCAAAAAAACAAGACACCTTGATTAGTGTAGTTTTTAATTACCAAAAACAAAACAAAAAACATGAAAAACATAGCTACAATATAAAGGCGCTTATTTGTAATAGGTTGGTTTAGCTTCTAGATTTTGTATTTATATATTGGCCACTTGTAAATAACTTATTATTCTCTTTATCTTATATTTATGTTGTATGCCGCTCAGAGTCAGTTGGGAGACCTTGTAAAACCTGAAATGAATGAAGATGGAATCAAAAGAGGCGTCTATGGAGATTCTCCGTCATAAGATAACCTTGTCATTTTTTTACTGTGGGCACAACGGCACACATCAAAAATGAAATTTAGTTGCCCGCTCTCAAAGTGGAACGCATACATACATGACACACACCTAACCACATCCAGATCACGATTGTCCCCAAAGGTGTTTTTTTCAAGAGGCAACTAGACTTTTCTTTGAAATTGTTTCAAATTTTCTTTGCAACTGAACCACCTTTAGCAACAATTTCAAAGAAATAGAAGAAACTCCAGTTACCTCTTGAAAAAGCACCTTTGGGACAATCAGACACTAAAGAATTGCTGCAGAACACTGCTGCAAAAAAGAAACGGGAGAAGGACAAAGGAACACCAAGACGCACAGAAGACGCAGAAATCGATATAACCTGGCAGCCGCCGTTTTTATTCACAAACACCAAAGATCCACCATCGTGGGAGCCTTCACCCTCGCACAGAACGTCGCTCAAGCGACCTCAGAATTCCCGCTACGCCTCGTTTCTACCCTTTCGCTTTGTGCCCGCCTCTTCCGGTATTGTAGCTGTACACCAGGGGGTCTTCAAACTTGGCCCTTTTATGACTTGTGGACTTCAACTCCCAGAATTCCTCAGCCAGGCATGCTGGCTGAGGAATTCTGGGAGTTGAAGTCCACAAGTCATAAAAGGGCCAAGTTTGAAGACTCGTACACGAATGACGTATTATCTCTTCTTCCACAGAAGGAAGCAAGAAGGCGCATGCGCAGTCGCGGCCTTCGTCGTTCCGGTTGGTGCAAATTAGGTATGGTACTCAAATGATGTCCCATTTCAAGAGGCAACTGGGCTTTGTTTTTCTTTGAAAAAAAGCACCTTTGGGACAGCCTTGGTCCGGATGGCTGAGAATCTCCATAGACGTTTACTCCAATGTTTGTAACGAGGAACGCAAAACGATGGGAAATCGGCTGTTGGCTCTGCAGCATAAGAGTGAAAATGTACGTCTCGGAGATCACTCCTTGTTCCGAGAAATAATTTGATTTGCTCTATGTCTGCCGTACTAGAGTCCTAATAATAAACAATGCCTTCTCAACAGTCAGTTTGAACCACCAGTTATAAGGTGTGGGGAAAATGCAAATCTTGTGGCAATAGAATAAGTCGGTCCAGGGAGATCGGAACTAAGAAGAACGAGGGGGGGGGTTATTACTGTAGAACAGGGGTAGGTAACATTCTGGGAGTTGAAGTCCACGAGTCATAAAAGAGCCGAGGTTGCCTACCCTTGCTGTAGAAGAAACACGCAGTTGTAGCTTTTTTTTTTCTTCCCCTGCTTCTCCGCCAATTAAAACATACTGTGGGGCTATTCTGGAGTTTTCTGGAAGGGAAGGGGAAAACTGCATCTTGTTACGCAATCGCTCAGGGCAGGCGTCTTCAAACTTGGCCCTTTTATGACTTGTGGACTTCAACTCCCAGAATTCCTCAGCCAGGCATGCTGGCTGAGGAATTCTGGGAGTTGAAGTCCACAAGTCATAAAAGGGCCAAGTTTGAAGACCCCTGGCTCAGGGTATGAAACAAAAACAAATGAATAACAAACTCCCGCCCTCCTTTTTTGGACAGCATCTCGTGTTTTTTAACCAATGAAATGAAGCGCCGATGAAATAAAACAATAAGCTTTCTTTTTAACCAGTAAAAAGCACCACCAAATTTTCGACCTTTTACTGCAGAGAGCCCTACGAGCTCATCTCCAATGTGCAGGGGGCAGCAAAGGGCGAAACTGGTGCTCTTAAAAACCGGAAGTTGACCCTTCCCGGTTTCGTCTGTGGTTTGCTTTTCTTGGACGGTACCAAGAGCGGCAGGGGGAAAAGCTTATCAGCAATTTATACTTTAAAAGCCTGGAAAAGGGTTTAAAGGCCTTAGGTAAATAAAATTCAGAAGTTTCTTCCGTCTGAGGGAGGGCGGAAGCGACCCGTGGCAAGAAGAATAGCTTCGACTCGCCCTGGAGGATGATTTCTCAAATCCCTCTCTCCCATGTTTTCTTAGTTGGGCCAATCCGAAGATTAAGTTGCTTGAGTAGGGAAGCACCCAGATCTGGGACAGGTGAGTTGCCAGCTGTTATTCCCACCGGGCACCCCTCTACTTCTTTAAACCCCCCCCCCCCACCTTCCAGAGGGCGCGAGCCCTTGTCCGGTCGGTTACCTTAGTTACCGAGCGCCTCCTCCCCCGAGGAAAGCCTAGGATGTTTTTGGTCACAGGACGGCGGAAGTCACAAGAGGTTTAACCTCCCCGAACCCCCCCCCCCCCGATCTTCAGGGCTGCGACCTGCGAACAAAACATGTTCTTCCCTGGTGGGGTTCAAAAGCCAGCGTGTTGTATTGGTGAAAAGGCTGAATTTGTTGTTGTTGTTGTTGTTAGCTGCGAAGTCGTGTCCGACCCATAGCGACCCTATGGACAACGTTCCTCCAGGCCTTCCTGTCCTCTACCATCTTCTGGAGTCCATTTAAGCTCACACCTACTGCTTCAGTGACTCCATCCAGCCACCTCATTCTCTGTCGTCCCCTTCTTCTCTTGCCCTCAATCTTTCCCAGCATTAGGCTCTTCTCCAGTGAGTCCTTCCTTCTCATTAGGTGGCCAAAGTATTTGAGTTTCAGCTTCAGGATCTGGCCTTCTAAAGAGCAGTCAGGGTTGATCTCCTCTAGGACTGACCGGTTTGATCGCCTTGCAGTCCAAGGGACTCGCAGGAGTCTTCTCCAGAACCGTAGTTCAAAGGCCTCAATTCTTTGGCGCTCAGCCTTTCTTATGGTCCAGCTTTCACTGCCATACATTGCAACTGGGAAGACCATAGCCTTGACTATACGCACTTTAGTTGGCAGGGTGATGTCTCTGCTTTTTAGTGTGCTGTCTAGATTTGCCATGGCTTTCCTCCCCAGGAGCAAGCGTCTTTTAATTTCTTGGCTACAGTCCCCATCTGCAGGCTGAATTATATACGTTCAAATGTCCCAGCCAATCAGGTCATTCGGAAATAATTAAAACATAAAAGTGATCTCATCTCTAGGTAAGTACATGAGGACAAAAAGAACATCCTGACTTTTATCGTTGGAGCAATGGGTGGCCTTTAAGAGCAATTTTTCAAGTTACAGTGCTGCTACGTCGAGGGGTATTGCCTCTTTCGAAAGTGTTGGGAAATAATGGGATTCTTTTTCGTTTGTTTGTTCGTAGATCAGTTTCAGTCAATGCATTTGATGACACAACACATTGGGTTCTTGCCATGTTTGGCTCTATCGCTTATTTTGCTTCCAATGAATTAATAATATTGGTTGAAAAGTTACCGTTAAATGAATAAATTGAACCTTTTTAGCATTATTGTTAAGGACTGTCTCAGTTTTCAGAAAGCAATTTTTAAAACCACTGTAGAATTTAGACTGATTCTGATTTGCCTTAGAGTGCTTCTTCATAGTTTATTCAGTGTCAGCATTTTTATTAGAATTTTGTAGTTCCAGAGAGCAGTGCGATAATTTGGAGCAGTCCTGAATGGATTGAACTGTAAAGTATCTATTTAACATGCAACTCAGAACAATAGCAAAATCCTTAAAATGGCACGTTTTATGCTGTTCTTTAGAAGAGTTTGGAGCAAGACGTTTTCCATATTACTTCCCACCTGTACATATCTATCATACCATCGAGGTGAGAGTTTTCCGGTCTGCTCATGTAGCTTTTTTTTTCAGGATTGCCTGCTTATTTTTCCTTTGCAGAAGTCACAATGAATTGCCGTTCAGAGGTGCTGGAGATATCAGTTGAAGGTCGCCAGATTGAAGAAGCTATGCTGGCACTTTTGCACACCATATTACTTCATCGCAGCACAGGGAAATTCCATTACAAGAAAGAAGGAACCTATTCGATTGGGACAGTTGGCACACAAGATGTTGATTGCGACTTCATTGATTTCACCTATGTCAGGGTTTCTTCTGAGGAACTTGATCGTGCATTGAGAAAGGCAGTTGGAGAATTCAAGGTAAAAGTTACTGTGTTTATTTCAGAATGATGTGTGTTCCCATGTTGCTGGTACAGAAACATTCTTTGGCCCAGAATACAGATGCCAGATAGTTAACAGACTGTTTCCAGGATTAATTCAAGGTTGACTTTAATTTTCAAAGCCCAAACCAGATTGGGGTGGAACATATCTCAAATTAGTGTCCAAGAATTCTGTTCCTTTGCTGAAATTGTTTACTATTTTTCAGGCAATGAGTGTTCCTAAAAGAGGGAGTCTCCACATGCAGATTATGGAACAATTTGTTTAGGGAAATATTCTTGATTCCATCAGTACACATCAGCAAGCTGTGAAAACAATATTACTTCTATTACTTTTTTATTCTCTATAATGATTTAAAATACTTCACTTAAATTGCTGCATTTTTGTTATGTATTTAATATGTTTCTGCATCAGTTCATATTAAATTTCAAAGCAATTTATAATTAAAATTGTAAGTAGTGAAATACAGTCAGTTTATAAAATTTAAACTTTCAGTAAAATAAAAAATGCAACATTAGCAAGATACTGTTAATACATAGAACAAAAACTGGCATTGAAAAGTTTAAGAACATAACATCATTAACATAGTTTTGAAAGCCCTAGGAATATAAAAATATCTTTGCTACTCAACAAATTCCAGTTTGACATAGAGTGTAAGAACTGTAAGAATTTGAGTAAGAATACACTGGAGTCAGAATGGATCCAGAAACATGATAGGGCACATATTTAATCCTTTTGAGAAGCATAACTTCATCCAAAACAGTTGGAATTCTGCTCATCTGGATAGGCAAACTATCCACTAACAGCATTCCTGTCTTCTCTGGAGTGATTTCAGTTTGTTGGCCCTTACTGCAACCAGGCATTGATTCAGCAGTTTCAATGTGTCACGTGGACCCCTATGAAAAGGCAAGATCAAGGTTAATTTCAGCATGCTGCTAATATTTTACTTTAAAATATTCAACACATTCAATGGTTCAGTGTAAAAAATTGAATAGCAGTGAAATTGAATAACAGTGAAACCTTACAGAACTAGACAGCATAAACGTCATGGATAAAGCTATCCATGTACGAGCCGAGCGACTCCAAGCCCATTTACTCACTTTTAAACTTTTGCACCCTGTGCAAAAGAATGTCACTCTGGTGGTATCAAGCGAGAGATCCAAGAGAATCAAGAGAGTTTCACTCTCCCTCTCTCTTTCCCAGCAAACATGATGACCAAGGCAGTTTCAGGACCTAAATTAGGTCTACATTCTTATTGAAAGGTACCTAGAAATTTTCAGCTAAAAATGTTTGGATATGATTAACCACTGCATGCTCAATCCCCTTAATCAGAAGAGGGATACTGGCCTATAAATATTTACAATTTTTTTAGTAATCATCTCACTGTAGCCTCCTTTAATAAAGCTAGTACCACTTCTTGCAGCAACGTATTTATAGTCCTCAAGTTCTGGAAAACATTCCCTTTCTACTAAGCCATGAGGAGCAAATATAAAATAAGCATGGCTAGCCAAACATAATCAAGCACCGTATCTGTATCATCAAGCCTTAAGAACTGAAACTCGTCCCAAAATATCTGACAGGTCCTTGGACATTTTGCAGCCTGAACAGTTGAAATAGTAGAGTCTGCCATGCCAAATTAGACTAATTTTGTTCTTGAAGTATCTAGTTGACATGTCATCAGAAACTTATCAATTTTTTTTCATATAATTCACGTCTGAGCCTGCACTCCTTGCACCACTAAAAAAGTTCCAATGGTGCTGAGGGTACACAACAGAAGGAGAAAAAAAATCTTCCAATATTCCAGTATAGGCTTGATAACTTCTTATTAGCATCCAATCAGAGTCAAGATGAGTTTTCTTCTACCTGTGTTTTAGTCTTCCTCCAACTGCCTGCTTTGCACTCAGCTGAGATGTATATCAAGAGACTGAATGGACTCTGCATTGGGAAGAGGAGATTGAAGAGCAATTGTTTCAATTGCTGTCATCATTTCTGTAGTCAAATATTTTACAGGGATCATGGAAAATGCTTCAGAGCCTTCTGGAAGCCATTGGAATCTATGGTATCATCTTGAGATGATAGAGTTCCTCACCTCTGCAGTGAAAAATATGGTAGTCTTTGCAAGCTTCATTTTCAATAGAAAATAAATCTATGACAGAAGAACAGATATAAACATAGCCCTCTTTTCAAACCACCATCCACTTGCTCACTAGGGAAAAAAAATCCAGAATGTGACTTGCTATTTGTGTTGGTGCAGTAACAACTTAAGACACTCATTATCAAGAGAGTTATAACTGTCTCAGTGGCTCCTGTAAGGCAATCCCCATTTAAATACTGTAGTATTCTAAAACCAATATTCTAGAAGTCCTACACATCAAATCTGAAAATGTCTCTAACAGCTCAGGCAGGGAGCATCCCAATCAGCAGAATGAACTACCAGCAGAAACCCCCATTTGAAATGTACAATGCAAAATGCAAACATTCTAGATTGCCATTTGAATAAATTGATGGGAGGGGGAGAGTCCTTTAAAAAAAAGAACTTTAAATGTATACGCATTAATACCACAATTTCAATACTGTGTTAGTATCGTTATTAAAAAAATGTGCATATTGGTAAGATTCTGTGGATGCTATCATTTACAGCTTTCCACTGCAAAAGTACATAAGTTCATACATTGACAAAAGTCAATAATCATTATATAAATGGCCACTGTTAGAAGGCAATTATTCTTGGCTATATTTTTAAATTACATTGCTAACAATCTTTTCTTCCTCTTCTGCTGCCATGAAAGTAAATATATTACAAAGCATGCATCTGATGAAATAGTTGGTACACATGAAAGGTGATGCCATAATAAATATGTTATCTTTAAGATGGTGCCACATAATACTTTGTACTGGAACAAGCTAAATGGCTATTGTTCTAGAAAGTGTTATGTTTCTATCATCTTTTTTCCAGTGAATTTCCTCCCCTAGATAACACTCTTAAGTTTCCACTTTTCTATCTATATGAAAGCTGTAAGTCGTTGCAGTTGGAAGTCACGTAACTGGATCTGATGGGGTTTTTTTTACTTTTTTTGCAGTTGCTATTGTTATGGGTATTTTTTGTTGCAAACAAAAGTAAATGCTGGAAACTGGCAAAAAATGTTGCAAAGCACTGTCATATGATTGCAGAAGGCTGCAAATGGCCATAAAGATGAGCCCGTTGCCAAGTGCCCAAAATGCAATCATATGACTGCCAAGGTGGGGTGCTGCTGTTGTAACTTCAAAAACAGGTTATAAGTAAGACAATTGTAATTTTGAATGGTTGTTAAATGACCAGCTGTAAATTGAAAACTAGAAACGGATGTTGAGAAAATAGTCTGACTGAAACTATACCCATGTGTTAAGACCTACTATAAGGATCCTTCTTCAAGTCTTTTTATTAGAGGGTACCATATGTAAACAAAATTGTCTTTGTTTCATTAGTGAGACTTCGATTTTAGAATGTCTTCTCTCTACAGAAAAAGAAAACATCGTTGAGCATGGCATAACTTTGTTCCAAATAAATATTCATAATATTTTATTATAAATATACTGAAAACATAAAATTATTCCAGTGAAACATGGAATAATGCTTTTTTTCTCCCCCAGGATGCATTGCGAAACTCAGGTGGTGATGGGATGGGCCAAATTTCCCTGGAGTTTTATCAGAAGAAGAAATCACGATGGCCTTTCTCAGATGAATGTATCCTTTGGGAAGTTTGGACAGTCAAGGTAAATGTAGTGAGTCTGGCTAATGAGCAGGAACGGCAAATATGTCGTGAAAAGGTGGGTGAAAAACTTTGTGAAAAGATTATCAACATTGTAGAAGTGATGAACCGACATGAGTACCTGCCCAAGATGCCTACCCAGTCAGAGGTGGATAACGTCTTTGATACAGGGCTGAGGGATGTCCAGCCCTACTTATACAAGATTTCTTACCAAATCACTGAGTCACTTGGGACCTCTGTCACCACCACCATGCGTCGCCTCATCAAGGACACCTTGGCACTCTGATGTCCAGGATATCATGGACCAGACATTTTTGAAAAGCAATGCAAGCAACTGGTTTTCTGCTTTCACCTAGCCCCCAAGTACCACATCCATTATTCTCAGAAATTTTTGGATTCTTGACATCCATACATCCTATTCTCATTCACTAACTATTACAGGTCAAGGCTAGAATTAGCTTGTCCACCAGTTCACCAGATCCCAACTTCTTTCATTTGCAATAGAAAATAGAAACCAAGAGACCTCTTCAATGTCCTTTTCTATTAAATCCAATTCCATTAGATGAACTACAGTGTGTCTATGGGAAAAGATGGTATGCATGCTTCATAAGTATTTTGGTAGCACCTAATACACATAAGATAATAACATTTGCACTATCAATGAGCCGTCAATGTAGGTTAGATTCCCTGATTTTTTAATTTTGAGATCTTCTACAAGGCTGCCAAGGCTAAGGTTACTTTTCTTGGCAAAAAGTGTGCCTTCCTTCCTGATTACCTAGTTGTTAGCTCATCTCTGGCTTTGGAATAAATACATTTTTGCTTCTAGGTGCATGACTTCAGGGTGGGAGTGTGTAAGGATTTCAAGCCTTCCACCTTTTTTGTGAGTAAAAATTACAAAAAAGGACCCATTCTACATACCTATATTTTTCAGTAGAGTGTGAAATATGTAGCCTGTATTTCTAGAAAAAGAAAATTCCATGTTTTGTATATATTTTACCAGTATATGTATTAAATAATCTAAGAATAAAAAGAAAATTCCTGTTTTTTGTGTCGTAACTTTCTATAATAAAAGTAGTTTAAACTAACATACACTCAAAGAGGCCTAAATTATTCCAATTTATTTGATTGATAATCCTTGAAATCAGTTTCAATCCTGATATCTACTTATCTTGTAAAAGGACAATTAAATGATAATAGAAGAGATCCTTATAGTTCCGCAAAGTTACTAACAGGTATAAGGAAATATTGACAGATTTTATTTTCCTGGGCTCCCAAGATCACCGCAGATGGGGACTGCAGCCAAGAAATTAAAAGACACTTGTTTCTGGGGAGGGAAGCCATGGCAAATCTAGGCAGCACACTAACAAGCAGAGACATCACCCTGTTAACAAAAGTGTGTATAGTCAAGGCTATGGTCTTCCCAGTTGCAATGTATGGCAGTGAAAGTTGGACCATAAGAAAGGCTGAGTGCCAAAGAATTGAGGCCTTTGAACTATGGTGCTGGAGAAGACTCCTGCGAGTCCCTTGGACTGCAAGGCGATCAAACCGGTCAGTCCTAGAGGAGATCAACCCTGACTGCCCTTTAGAAGGTCAGATCCTGAAGTTGAAACTCAAATACTTTGGCCACCTAATGAGAAGGAAGGACTCACTGGAGAAGAGCCTAATGCTGGGAAAGGTTGAGAGCAAGAGAAGAAGGGGACAACAGAGAATGAGGTGGCTGGATGGAGTCACTGAATCAGTAGGCGTGTGCTTAAATGGACTCCAGAAGATGGTAGAGGACAGGAAGGCCTGGAGGAACGTTGTCCATGGGGTCGCGATGGGTCGGACACGACTTCGCAACTAACAACAACAAGAAGGAAATATTCCTCAAATTATCATGCAAGACCAAATATCGGCTTTAATGTGGAAAGGAAAGCAGGATGCCCTGGTCTGTCCTATAGTTTCAAGTATGGGTTATGCTTTAAATTGATCCAAAAATGCAGATGTTAGGTATGTGTTTTGCTACAGTGCTAACGAGCCATCAATCTTTAAAATTGAAAGAATCTTGGTACTGTAGGTATAATCTTACGGAAAAGTGTTAAAATCTAACATATGTCCCATCTTACACAGCTAGCTCACTTCTTCCTAGGGACTGTAGCTGTTCATTATCCAGTTTACACATATTTACTCAGAAGCATGCCTGTGAGTTATGTTCCCCTGATTCTACTGAGAGTTAATATTCTTACATTGCAATCCTTTGTAGAGTTATACTGGAAACTTAATGACCTAATTTAACATAGATCTGAACCATATTTTATATCATTAGTTCAATGGGTTTAAATATGGTTAACCCTGCACAAGATTTTGTTGTTAGTTGCGAAGTCGTGTCCGACCCATCGCGACCCCATGGACATCGCGTACCTCCAGGCCTTCCTGTCCTCTACCATCTTCTGGAGTCCATTTAGGCTCAAGCCTACTGCTTCAGTGACTCCATCCAGCCACCTCATTCTCTGCTGCACAAGATTATAACTTTTCAATTCAATATAAATCGAATCCGAATAATTCTTAACGCACTCTGCCTTTCGCAATGTTTTCATAGCTGACAGTGGGACACCCCATAATTTCTACGACCTACCAAACAACCGAAGCTTTCCTTTTACACAAGGACAAGCCTAGGTCGTTTGTTCAGCTTTCAGTCTAGAAAAAAAACCACTGCCTCTTACATTTCTAACCGCTTTTTTGTACTCATTAGTTCCTTTAGAGGCGTGGCTTTTAAAAATTGTCCAATTCATAAGCAGGATTTCTTTGAAGCGCATCGATGGTGTCCAATAGGAGAGGCCCTTAGTGAAGCTAGTAGCTCACGGCCAGGAAGAGCTCTCCATTGGGAGAGCTCAGCATGTGCCATAGTTCCGCCCTTCGAAGCCTGAGCGACGCAGAGGGAGTTAAAACCTCTCCAATCAGCAAGTCCTCAAGCAAGCGAGTGACAGGAAGGTACCCAATTAGAGTTTAGAAAGGCAAGGTCGTTGGCCAATCCCGATGCAGAATTTACAAAGCGAGCCCTTTAGCAGCCGATCTAGGTCGGCGGTAGGTCTGCTCTTCCACTTCGCCGGTGGCCGCCATGTTGGGGTTCGCGGGTCGCTGCTGCGCCTCTTCGGCTTCTTTTTTACTGAGGGGGGCGCGGGGAGCGCCGAGTCCCCTCCAGGGTCTGCTGCAACGTCGGGGTGGTGTGGTTGCCGCTGCCGCCGAGGCCCGTAAGTTTTGGGCGAAGCACAGTGGGAGCTCGAGGGCGGGGTCACCTTGGGGCCTAGTGGCGGCGGGGACTGGCTACGGGCGGATTCAGGAGGAGCGAGGAAAGCATCTGCACCGAGGGTGCTGCTCGGCCCGGATGGGAGGCTCGTCTTCCCTGCCACGTCTCTCGGCGCTGCCCTCGGAAGAAGGCGAAGCAGAGTTCTCGCCCTTTTTTCTGCGGGATTCTCACGGCTCATCGAGCCCCGCGTTTGGCTAACCTCACCTAGAAGGGTGCATGCGCCCGTGAGAACCCAGAAGGTGGTTTGAGTCTCTGTGTGTTTGTGAGTATTTATATATATATAATTCAGTAGGCGTGAGCTTAAATGGACTCCAGAAGATGGTAGAGGACAGGAAGGCCTGGAGGAACATTGTCCATGGGGTCGCGATGGGTCGGACACGACTTCGCAACTAACAACAACTATATATGTGTGTGTGTGTGTATGTATATGTATATGTATATAATATATGTATATATAAAGACGGGACGGCGTGTTGCCCCCTCCCCCCCAGCGCCTTCCTCTGCAGAAACGCACAGATGCCCGAACCCCGGTCGTTGGTTACGTGTCAGCGGTGTCTCTTCTTAGCGACCACACGGATGGATTGTCGCCACGATAATCTCATCCTTCAGTTTTTGCCCACCCCGTTAGATTACGATGGTTTCGGGTCCGGCCTTTCTGCATGGGCGGGAAGACGCCGAGGGGCGGCCCCAGAGGGGTCGCGGTACCTTCTTGCTTTGGTGTAAGATGCCTGGGGACGATGGACGCCGCCGTCGTCCGCCGCATCCGGCGAGCGAGCGAGGAAGACGGACTTGGAGCATCACGGAGCTCATCGCTCTTTTGCCAAGGACAAAGATGGCGTCCTTCGGCACTAGAGGGCACGGGAAGGCATTGCGGAGCTCTTTTTCAGATCCTGGACGCCGTGGGTTTGTTTTTTTGTTTTTTTTTTTGCCATCCCCTCTTCTGTGGGTACAGTAAGCCGGGCGAAGATGGAAAGAAAGGCCCGGCAGAATGGCCGAGCGAGTTAAAACGAGATTGCCACGCGGTTCTCTTCAGATCTAGGCACGGACCTTTCTCCCATGAATTTCTATGGTGTATATATAGAGACAGTTATAAATTGCGCCGACAGGATTTGGGAACGATTTACAAGAATTTAGTAATGCTTGATCGATTTAGGAGTTTTTTTTAAAAAAAAAACGAATTTTCCACAATGCTTCATCGGGTTCAGTTTTGTGACCATTGGTTTCATGAGGTTTAGGTGGATAAGATCATTAATATAACCTGGCCCGGAGGTTTCATGAGGAGGAAGTTGTTTTATCAATAATTTGGTGTTAGGGAGAGAGCCATTTAGGCATCTGCATTTTGAATTTTTTCAGAGCTTATTGTTGGTCTGCGAGAATTCCAGTTGTGATAAGGAAATATATTGTTAGAATAAAATCCCTTCAAAACATTACGGGAAACCTGAGACTCATTTTCCTCCAGGGTTCTATATTTGACTGGATTGCTGCTTTGAGTGATTTTGCATAATTGCCAGAATTATTTATAAAATGTATGTTGCCCAACACCCAACAACTTTGGAAAAGAGGAGAATCTCAATCTTAAATCTTTTTCAGGAAGGGGAAGGTGTTTTTAAGTTGCTGAATGTGAAGTATAATTAAGCATCTAATTTGCCTGATGATGGTTGTACTTTCTTTTGTAGGCCGAAACTATGCTGCACAAACAGCTCCTGCAGCTAAAGCTGGAGCTGCCACTGGACATATTGTGGCAGTCATTGGTGCTGTGGTTGATGTCCAGTTCGATGATGCCCTGCCACCAATCCTCAACGCCCTTGAGGTACAAGGCAGAGATACACGCTTGGTGCTAGAAGTGGCTCAGCATTTAGGTAAATGACATTGATAAACCTGAATAAGTCTGTTAATTCTCCTTGTGATGATCAATAAAAATGACTTTCGTTCTTCTGAACATAATGAAGTCATATTTGTGATCTGAAAAGGAAGGTCTTTTAGACTAGCATTACTGATTGATATTGTGGAGCAGCTTTTATGAGCCTCCTGTTACGTTTCAAGGCTCAATATGTCCCCGAAGCTCTTTGGATAAAAGAATACTTAAAATTTTGCATGTCTAACTGGGCATTCAATACCAGTTAATTTTTCAAGCAAGATGATTTCTGTTAAAATAATTTTTTGACCGCATGAATTTTGTGTATCTCTAAAGCTGGCATTACCTACATAATAGAAGGCATGTTGTTTCTATAAACAACCTTCTACCAACTTTCCTAAAAGTTATTTGGATTCTTTATTTTTACCCATTGGTATAACTTTTCAAATTACAAAATACATTTCTGTTGCTCAAACATTCTTTTAGGGTAAAGGCATCTTCTATTATATTTCTTCTATTCCAGGTGAGAATACTGTTCGTACCATTGCTATGGATGGTACTGAAGGTTTGGTGAGAGGCCAAAAGGTTTTGGATTCTGGAGCACCAATCAGAATTCCTGTAGGACCTGAGACCCTTGGCAGAATTATGAATGTGATTGGGGAGCCAATAGATGAAAGAGGTCCAATAAAAACCAAACAGTAAGCATGAATTTGGGGGAAGGAGTAAGGCAACCATCATTCATTTGGTTGCTTTGTTTGTTTGGTGTTCCTCCCCACCTAGGGAACTATATTTTAACCACAAAATCCCATCAGTAAAATGGAAAAGGAGAGACATGTGTATCCACTAATTTCCATGCCACTTCCCAAACATTTTAAGGGACAAGAAAACTTAATTTTGCACATATGTGGTGTCTGAATTATCTACCTCAGGGGTTTCCAACCCTCAGGCTGTGGCCCACTACTGGGCTGTGAACCGTTTGGAACCAGGTTGCAGGAGCAGGTGAGCGCATCTGCTTGCCAGCTGCTTGTACGGGACCATCTCCTCACCCCTCCCGCCAGTCCGCAAAGCCAGAAAGGTTGGAGAACTCTGGTCTACCTAACTGGGAAAAGTGGTCTTAGATGAGTCCTAGTGAATGTTGACTTAGTATATAGTTGCATTTGACAAGAATATTCCATATTAGGGATCATTAGAAAAGAAATAGAAAATAAAAATTCCAACGTTAGTATGAAATATGACACTGAAATATACGTCTGCATTTGGGGAACAGTATAGCGTGGGTCATCTTGGGAAAAGATATACTTAACATATGACCCACCTTTTTCAGGTTTGCTGCTATTCATGCTGAAGCACCTGCGTTTGTGGAAATGAGCGTTGAACAGGAAATCCTTGTGACTGGCATTAAAGTTGTGGACCTTCTTGCCCCATACGCAAAGGGTGGTAAAATTGGTAAGTGAGGTGGAATGGTGACCGGTTGTGTTTTTGCTGCTTCCTTGCTCTTGCCACAGCATGGACTTTAAATCGTTATCAGCCTCAATGTTTTACGTACACATTGTGTTAGCTGTCTTTCCTTCACTGATGAGCAAAACTCTTGACTTTCGTTCTTCTGAGATTGCTGAAGCAATTCATCTTCTGAGAAGGAAAATGTGAAATTGTAGAGGAGCTCCTGATCGTTCTCTAGTACTGAAGCAGCTTCTTTTTTCAGGTCTGTTTGGTGGTGCTGGTGTAGGCAAGACTGTATTGATCATGGAACTGATCAACAATGTTGCCAAAGCTCACGGTGGCTACTCAGTATTTGCTGGTGTTGGAGAAAGAACCCGTGAAGGGAATGATTTGTACCATGAAATGATAGAGTCCGGTGTCATCAACTTGAAGGACACCACATCCAAGGTGAGCAAACTAGTCAGGCTTTGGCTGTGGCCCTAGACTCCAAAAGTGTCATGTGGGTTGGCTTTATCTGTCTTGCTTGCGCCCAAAATTGGCCATTATTCTTGAGGGCGTGCAGCTCTGAATTTCCAGTGTTGATCTTGGGTCATGGGTTGACAGTACTAGAGAAAGTTTCAAGGAGTGAAGTTATTTCTAGTGCACCTGGAATATTTTGAACAAAATACAATGTGTGCAGATAGTAGACAGTCACTCTATGAAGGAATTACATAGGCTGGAAGAAGTAGTACATTATTAGAAGTAAATCTGCATTATGTTTCAGAAAGACATATTAGAGTTGGTAGGATAATAAGAAATGAGCTAGAATATTTCTGGGTATAGATCATAGTACACCAGTTGATTGCTATGGAGTAGGAAAGTTTTAGCCATATGCTAATGAAATTGTGTGTTATTGTTAACATTGTGTTATTTTAAGTTTCTTTCCTCTCCCGCAGGTTGCTCTTGTTTATGGGCAGATGAATGAGCCGCCTGGTGCTCGTGCCAGAGTTGCTTTGACAGGCTTGACCGTTGCTGAATATTTCAGAGACCAGGAGGGTCAGGACGTGCTACTCTTCATTGATAACATCTTCCGTTTCACACAGGCTGGATCTGAGGTAAGCTTTAAACCAATTTGTCAATCAAAACAGAATAGTAGGATCTTCCTAAATAGTGGACAGGGAAAGCATAGATGTGTTGTGTGAGACTGTGTATAAAAGAAACAACCTTGGCAAATGCAGAAGATTTTAATCTTCTCTTCCAGGTATCCGCCTTGCTGGGTAGAATCCCCTCAGCTGTGGGCTACCAACCTACTCTGGCTACTGATATGGGTACCATGCAGGAGAGAATCACAACCACAAGAAAGGGATCTATCACCTCTGTGCAGGTAATTTCTTATTATAAATGCGTTTCTCCAGTTATATTGTCTACCAATTCAGGGCATACGATGTTACTGTCTCATTTCTAGAAGGCAATTCTATTTTCATCTCCACCATTCCCTGTGGGATCTGATGGAATTGCTCCCCTTCCGTATGAAGAGCTGCACAAAGCTGCTAATGGTTAGCATTAAAACTGCCTATAAATCATCTTCTCTCTCCCAAGGCCATCTATGTACCAGCTGATGACTTGACAGATCCAGCTCCTGCAACCACCTTTGCCCACTTGGATGCCACCACCGTGCTGTCTCGTGCCATTGCAGAGCTGGGCATTTACCCAGCTGTAGATCCTCTGGACTCGACTTCACGTATCATGGATCCTAATATTGTGGGACAGGAGCATTACGACGTGGCCCGTGGGGTGCAAAAAATCTTGCAGGTGAATGGTGTGAAAATCACAGAATCCTAACTTACGAATTAGTGAATGCTTTTTTTGTATTTTTTTTAATTGCATACATAGAATGTTAACACATTTTTATAGCAAGTGAGACTGGTTATACTGCAAACCAGCAACAGCCGCTTGGAAGAGGCAGAATGTAGAGAGGGTGGCCTATGGCTTGATCTACTCCATGGTGCCCTTGCTGTCTCAACTCACCTGTAGGCTTCCTCTCTAGGACTACAAATCCCTCCAAGACATTATCGCTATTTTGGGTATGGATGAATTATCTGAAGAGGATAAGCTGACAGTGGCACGAGCCCGTAAGATCCAGAGGTTTTTGTCCCAGCCCTTCCAGGTGGCTGAGGTTTTTACTGGCCATGCAGGCAAGCTGGTGCCTCTGAAAGAAACAATCAAAGGATTCCAACAGATTCTGATAGGTATGTATGACAACTGGAATTGAAAAACCCTGAAGTTGCTGGCCGTCTTGTTGCCACCTTTTCTCACTGATAATTTTCCCTATTCTGCCTATAAGGCATCTACTGCACTACAGTCTCATTGCTTTTCAGATGTAATATAGGCATTTTTCCAAGTAATTTGTCTAGTGATTGCCATCCAACATTTTTCCATTCAAATTTAGGAAATTCTGTAATGAGACTATGAGTAATTACAGGTAGTCCTCAGTTGACAACCTCTTGTTCAGCGATAGTTTGAAGTTGTGGCAGTGCTAAACAAATACTTACAACTGGTCGTTGAAGGTCCCAGCATTGCCTAAGGGCGTGCAACTATAATCCAGGCACTTGGCGAGCCATTTTTGTGTTTAATGATGGCTGCAGCATCTGGCAGTCACACGATCACTATCTGCGACCTTCCCAGCCAGCTTCCCACAAACAAAATCAATTTAGGGGAAGGTGGCAAAAAGGTCGCAAGTTGCTCTTGATGCTTTTTCTTCTGAGGAGCCCGGCTTAGGGGTACAAGGCCCCAAGAATCTTGTACTCTATTCTGTGCACACATGCCCACAGCACCCTTCCTGAAGTGTTGAGACACTACTGCGGCTACTGCAAACACTCCCACACCAGCAGCAGCCATCCCCAACCTCAGTTGCTATTTGTTATTTAGGTGATGGTAGAATGAGCAGAAAAGGCATGTAGTCATGATCTGTCTCAACAGTTTTACTGATTTTCAATTTTTGACTTTTTGTCTCTGCAGGAGAATATGACCACCTCCCAGAACAGGCTTTCTATATGGTGGGGCCCATTGAGGAAGCTGTGGCCAAGGCCGAGAAGCTGGCAGAAGAACACTCATGAGTTTACCTTTGAGGCAAATCCTGTACACTTTCAAATGTCCAGGGGTTCCCTTTGTCCCACCTCACAGTTCTTGAAACTCTTGGAAATTTCTTGAAAATATTTAAGTTTCCAATAAACCATCTGGTGCGGTTATAGAAGTAGTTAATGGTACTGTTGCAATCAGGAACAGGAAAAGAAGCTATAGCTTGAAGCAGACCAAATTTGCTGATTCTGGATTCTCTGACCACGAGTAAGGCATTCTTGCTGACTGTATTAGAAAGCAAGATTGCGCTGTTTAATTCCAACATGGTGATTGCCCAGAATATTCCACAGAGAGAATTGATGAGAACTGGGTTGATGCAGAAAATCCTTCTACCCTGTAAAGATCATTAAGTGCTGGCACTTACTGATTCCTTCCTCTTCTCCAAAGCATTTGCCAAATAAGACAGATTAGCATATTTAATATGCTGGCCTACAGCCAGCTACTCACGCAGGCGGAGATTCCTTGGACAGCAGTCCAGAAATGCCTCTGAATATTCTAGATAGCGTGCATTGAAATCTTGTTCTCCCACGTTTGCTATGAATTCCAAAACTGTTCAGTTTTTTTGTAGGCAGCTTCACCCAGGTTTGGTCAAGTAAGTGCCATGTTCTCTAATGCAGTTGAATGGATACAACTTGGAAGGTTGGAATGGAAATTTTTTGGCTGCGTAAGTCTTTGAAAAGACCATTGTTTGAAAGAATGCTCAGATGTTGCTAAATCTTAATCCTAGAATAGAATCTGAAGATTCGTTGACACTCAAACCCTCTGTGTTTCCACAACTTTGTACCAACCCACAACACTACCTATCTAGTTTTGGCTTAATGCACGGGTGTCAAACCCGATCTGGTGGTGCGAGGGTTTTTTTTTTTTGCCTTTGCAGAGGCAGAGTGGGTGTGGATGGGCAATGGCGCATCTGGCCCACGGGCTGCCAGTTTGGCAGCACTTCTGGCTTATTGTATTGTGTGACTCCAGTAATATACAAGGTTAAAAACTACCTAACTACATAAACCTAAAAAAATGCCGCTTAATCTGATGCAACAAAGTATGTTTAAAAGAGATATTACTCACTTTGGCTTTTTCAATCTTGAACTAGCTTTGGTTTTTAAGTACTTAAGCAACTTCCTCCTGAATCTCATTAACTGACTCCCACACTATACATGGAGATGTGTTTCTCTTTCCCCTTGCCTACCATGGCCCATTAAGGTTGCCTCTTGGAAGGGAGGGGGACAGCAATTTTCTTTTGCCTACTGTAAGGAAACTGGGCAACGTTAACCTCGATGTAGTTGCCATGTATAAACAATTTCATCAAACTCATTTTAAAGGTGTTATGCCTGAATGCTCAAAGAAAGAATAGAAATCAATAACTTGCTGTAAAATGAAAGTAATTGGGATTAATCGGCTAAGACTCAAGGGATGGGTAATTGCTCTCGTATCAGTTTCTCAAGCTTATTGCTCTGCCTGTGTCTGGGAGTGTTCGGTTACAGAATCTCTTGATCCCTTTACAAAAACACAAAACAAGTCAATTTGGCAGACCTTGGTTGTAATGAGATCTAAAACAAGTAGGGTTTCCATTAGGAAAAGACTTTCAGAGGGTCCTTTATGGCTGAGAAGGTTTATCACACGTAGGTTGTGTCCTGCAAAACTGAGATTTGATAGTTATGTGCTATTTATTACATTTCTACTCTGCTGCAATTAGAATTGACAGAAGATCCATGGCAAAAGTTATAAATGAGAGATTCCTAGTAAACCTAGCTTGTGCTACGGTACAGGGCAGTTATGAATCTTATCTTTGATTTGATGTATTTCTGCACCTGATTAGTTTTGGTTAACTGATCAAACCATGCAACGTGTGAACCATGGGATATTCTGTTCAAGGGAAGTAGAATTGTCCATTTCATTCAGTCTAGGATTTTAATCCTGGAAGTCATCTTAAAACATGCATGCTTGCTGTAGGAATGCCTTTTCATTTTTTTTAAAGAAGTTATTCTGTAATGCTGAACTGCCCAGTTAAATGCCACATACGAGATATTACACCAGGCCTTACATTTTGTAATTTATCTTTTTTGAGAATCTAGAAAATATAAATTTAATTGGAAATAATTTCATTTTTGATACCTTGACACGCTGTCATTTCCCATTTTGCCTTTAAATTTTTTATTAATTTACCAAAATATATAAAGAAGAATGAAAATAATGGAAAAGTAAGAGGAAAACATTTCCAGCTCTTATAGGGCAGTACAATAAGATAATAACACACCCTCAATTCTTAAGCTTACATAGTAATATATACTAACCATTTTTATAACATAAATCTGTCCAGCATTTCATTTTTCCCACCTCAAAGTCCAGAAGCGATTTCCAAATGGAAACAAAGCTAGCTCTATTCCTTAAAGCAGGCAATTTAGCTAACTGCTAGCTCCATCAGCTTTTGCAATCAGAATTAAAGTATCCATTTTTGTGCACAGAGCATTCTTGCTGCTTCCAGTATACTGTATACAGTGGTACCTTGGTACTCAACTACTGTGTAACTCATCAGATTTGGTACACAATGCATTTTTACGCAAAAAACTGTCCTGGTACTCCAAATTGTTTGGTATTCAGTGCACAAGCTAAAACTTCTTGTTATTGGCCGTGTTGTGATTCACTGCATTATTCCTTATGGGAAAAATGTACTCAGTTTTGGTACTCATTGCACCTCCTGTTACCAATTAATGAGGAATACCAAGGTACCATTGTATAACATCAAAGTTCTAATTTTTTTCAAATTCTTTTCAAATTCTTTGTCCATTAAGTCTAATAGACAAATTTGATTTTACTTTTATATTCACTTTGAGAATCTTCAGTATTAAGATACCAATCTTACTCCAATAATTTTTTGCTTTGTCACAAATTCACCAGAGATGGTAAAAGGTCCCTTTTCATTTACATTTCCAGCATGCATTTGAAATACTATTTATCTGGTGTCTATGGAGATTCTCAGTCATCCAGGTCATAGTCTTGGTGGGTCACCTTTGCATCTAACTACAGTAGTAGCTAATTTCCTGACTAGGATCAGCTGGATGGGATAGGTTGTCTGCAACTGACTTAGATCAGTAACTTAACTCTAGTATGGGTCAACCAGTCCTTTGGCACTTCCCATGCCTAATAGGATTCTACTTGGCACTACTGGTATAGCAAATCTAACTACACTAATCTTGCAATTTTACATACTCCAGGAGCAGAATTTTCTTGTACACATTGCAGTTGCTTCCTTTGCTACCTAGTGGTCCTGGAAAGGATCCAGTTTTCTTTCTGTACATTCTAGGCTCTCTGCATCTCTGTTGTGCTATCTTACAGCCAGATGAACTTGAATGAAAAAGAGGCTTTGCAGGATAGGAGAGCTGTTCAGCCATAACCACTGTAAAGACAGGTGACAAATGCTGTGTTTTTACATCAAGTTGCCTGGCCTGGGGTATAAGAACATCAGCTACAGTACAACTTGTTAGTGAGGATGTCGAAGTAATGATGTAAGCGGGTGGGTATTGCTGGTAGTTGCCATTGAAGCAGAATGTGGGATAAAACGGGAAAAGAGAATTATTCTGTGCAAATGTTGCTGAAGTATTTGACATACTGGTCCAGGATGCTGGGGTTCTGGGAACTGCAGTTCTGACTTTTAAACTCTCATCTCTAGCCCTGGAATAATGATTTAGATCAGCTAGCTGACCTTGACTGAGCTAGAAAGCCAAGAGGGATTAATACTGATTAATCTTTGGATAAAAGATTTCAGAATTGTAGACTAAAAGATGGCCTGAAAAAGAGGACAATAAACCATTACCGCATTCTGTTGAGAGAACTACCGTATATCAATATGTCTGTGAACTTAACCAGGAGAGGAACTCAAAGGAGACTTGATCTATAAGTGTGAGCCACTAAGAATAGCAATCCTTGAGTGGCTGCCAAAAGGAAAAAAATGGGTAGGAAAAGCCATTGGGTTTAAAAACCATGCAATGCACCAGGCTCCAATCTGCTTTGTTTAAGCAGATAGCATGTTGTGTTGTACTGAGCTCAGCAATTTGGTGAATGGAGTAAACCACAACTGAGTCAACTATATGTAGTTTACTCATACACCACAGCCTCTCACCTTTGGAAAAGAAAAGTGAGAATGCCCTTCCGTTTGGAAGTGTGGCATTATGAAAGACTGGCACGTCTGGAGATAGCTTACTGTGCCCTGACATACTCCTGATGGATTTGTTAAAAAATGCCCCCCCCCTTTTGTTTCACCAGTGCAGAGCAAAGCAAAAGGTTGCCATCTGTGTATGTGTAGGAAGGATGCTTGGCATCTAATTTGCATGTTCTTTAAGTAAAAAGGGGGGCGGAGATACAACAAAGCAATTGCTGAAAGGAAAGGTGCAAAGCAGTAACATTTAGCCAAGAAGCTGTGTTTCTTTAGTGCAAGGCAGGTGGGGGAAGATGGAGGCAGGAAAACTCCAAGCAATTAACTGGAGCAGAATGATTTTTTCCCTGTCTTTGCTTATGCATATGAGATGTTCTTCCTGGTGCCCTCAGGAGAGGGAAAATAGAGCTGAGAGGAAGGATACAGGCTTTCTGTAAGTGCCAGGACTGGACGCCAATTCACATGGGAGTTCAAGGGGAGGACTGAATGCAAGCTGCTCCCTTACCTTACAAGTTCCTTTTTCTGGAATCTCCGACGACATCACCGCTCCTTGCTTCGTGAGCGAATGACATGCACCTGCAGGATACCTGACGAATTATTCCCTCTGGCTGGTCTTTATATTTACATGATAGTGCATTGTTATTTAGGCTGCTGAGACACACCGCATAGAATACCATCACTTTCAAGTGGGTGGGGTCTCCCCCCCCCCCTCCATCACCTTCACTGAGAAAAATTAGTGACATTACTTCCAAACCCAGAAAGTGCCATCCTACGTCTTCAGGCTAGAAGGAGCCTTTGCTGGGGCTCAAAGATAATTCTCACTCACGGCTGTCTCATATAGCCTCACTGCTTCTTGCTTTTTACAGCTTTTCAATGCAGCAATTCCAGCTTGCTTGCAGCATCGCTGTTGCCACTGATGAAACGGTTAAGCATCACTTTTTGTGATCCTTGGAAATACAGGATTATGCATTCAAAACATAATTACATTAAAATTAAAAAAGAGAAGTAACAAATATACAGAACCTTGTATATACGAGACTTTTACAATTTCAGGCACGAAAACCATTTACTTGCTAAATCCTGGCAATGCCAGCATGGATACCCAGCAAAGAACCACCTCAAACCCTATTTTGCCATCCCTCCCTTTCCTCAATTTCCCCATCATTCCCCCAGCTGCCCTTCATGGTCTCTCCTCTTTCCAATTTTTCTTTCCATTCTGCCTTCCTCTAAAACGACGTAATTACCCAGATGACACCGGTTATGAACATTGCACCATATGTCCGATGATGTCCTGATCCATATGACCTCACTCACTCTTTGGTTGGAGCCCTCTGAGGACCAACAGGAGTGAGTTTTGTCAATTGATTGCGTTATTGAAGTAACCAGAGACAAATATATCCCCCCATTGGCGGGGGTCGGGGTGGGTAATGTGTCTTAAGTATTGTGAAGGCTTAAAGATAGCTAAATGATGTCTTTTTACTGAAAAACAGAGTGGGTGTTCCTTGAAGGCTACAAAATGGATCTGAGGCCACATAAGCTGCTCACAATCCTTTTTTGAAGGAAGACGGGAACCTTTTTTTTTTTTTAACAAAGATTGTATGGCTTTTCATTTGGAGTCTTCTACAATGGGGACCTGTGCTTATAACCAGAGGTAGATATACTCTGCAAAAATCTGGACAGTCGTTAGCATCAGCAACGTGTTTAAGCTTTCTGTGTCACTTTACTGCCAGTTATGATCATTTTCACTTTGTTTTTATCTCCATGAGGCACCCAAAGGTCGAGAAACGTGGCAGTTCTCTTCCATGAAGTTGTCTCCAGCCACTGATTGCCTAGAGCAGATAAATCCCATTTACTTACTGAGATTTGTAACAGTAAATAGCCCCGTATTTCTTCATTTGATCTAATAATTTCTGAAAGCAAGCTAACTGAATGAAAACTGCCCCAATTAAATTATGCCTGTCCTGAAGAAATACTTCTTTTTGTCTGTTCTGAACCCATCACAAAAGAAGTTGAGGTGAGCATAAACTCTTGCAATATTAAAGAGGACGGAAGGCCGTATTGTATGAATTTCTAAATGTGCAATTTTAGAAACGCATCTCTCTCTCTCTCTCTCTCTCTCTCTCTCTCTCTCTCTCTCTCTCTCTCTCTCTCTCTCTCTCTCTCCCCCTCCCTCCCTCCCTCCCTCCCTCCCTCCCTCCCTCCCTCCCTCCCTGGAGAGCTGCTGCTCTTAACAGTAGCTGATACTGCACTGAATTAGACAGCTCTGGTTTTGTTGAAAACAGCAGCCTAAATGCCTGCCGCCTTTTGCAGATCAGTTCACCCCGCAACTAACTGCAAGCTACTGCCCTTCTCAAAATGGTCTGATTGGTGCAAATTTTGACGTGGCAAATGTGACAGCGCTGGTTGGGCTGGCTGTGTGCGGCAAACGCACAATCGGTGGGCAAAAATATAAGACCCTGGGATTGCTGTTCCACGCAGTCTTGAGATGGATATAGCTACCGGTCATCCGATGCAACGTCCTGTTTATTCCCTTGTGGTCCATTCCTGTTTTTTGGAAATTTTCTGCAGACCTCAAAAGGTCTTCTTCCTTCTTCCCCTAGGGAGTTGCTAGGGTACCATCTAACCGCCAGGGCAGCCTTCAGCCTGCAGTTCCGCCTGATGTCTGCGAAATCCTGGCTTATTGCAGGCAGAGCGGTGGGGGTGCCACGTGGTTCTCTTCCGCCTCCACTCCCCTTTAATTAGCAAGATGAGGCCTGCGTCATTCCCATCCTCCCATCCGTGGGGAGAGGTCAGGGTGCGCTGTCTTCAATGCAGCAGCAACAGAAAAAGCGAATCTGTCTTTTCTTTTTCTTTTTTTCAACCCACCTCCAGTTTCTGAAATCTTCTCCGCTGAGCGCTAGAAGAATAAGAGAAAGCATCCCCTGTTAATTACTCCCCCCCCCCTTGTCAGTGAAGAAATGGCAGAGAGGAGGAAGAGGAGGAGGAGGAGGAAGAGGGAACAAAAAGGATGAGCAGCATGTCAGAACTGACGCACATTTCCTTTATTTACATTGCTCTAGTTCATTACTTTTTGTCCCTGGGGATTTGGGTCCTTAGAAGTTCCCTATCCTGATCAGTTTAATTTAGCAAAATAATGGAAGCCATGAAATCAGCACAATATGTACCTGTGACTTCAGTGCCTCTGGAACTATTTGGTGTAGAACAGAGGAGGGAGTTGTTGCTTTCTCTGAGGCTCTCTCCTAATTATGCGGCATCATGTTTTGCTTCCTTTCATTATAATTATAATGGAGGACAAGGGGGTTCTCAATAGTTTCAAACCCCCCTCCCTCCAGTTTCTGCAAGCTGCACTGGTTGCCAGTTTGCTTCTGGGCCCAATTCAAGGTATATGGCTATCACCTTTAAAGCCCTTTATGGCCTGGGCCCAGGTTATCTGAGGCAGAGGACGCCAACCTTTGTCAGTTGGCGGACCGGAGGAAAAGGGAGGGGGGGAAGCATTTTACACGCGTGCATGTGCGCACTGCAAACAGAGCAGGGCTAGCATGCACACGATACTCACTAGCCCTGCCCCATTCTTGCATGGCACAGCGCCTTGTTTCCGTGCCTCGCGGCAGTGGCGTAGCGTGGGGGGTGCAGGAGGGGCCGGCCGCACCGGGTGCAACATCTGGGGGGGCGCTCACACTGAGCTGCTCAGGGAGCCCCAAGGGCTGCACAGAGTCGGCTTGGCTCCGCTCTCAAGCTGCTCTTTCTTGCAAAGCGAAACGAGTACGGCAGGTGAGATGGGCGGCCACATAAACTGAATAAAATAAATAGAAGCGCCCAACTCTCCGCCCAGGCTCAGGCCAACTGCAAGCGCCCTGCAGGCGCCCCGGCAGGGTTGGCCGAGCGAAGACGGACCCGCCGGCCGGCCGGCCTAGCTTCGTGCGCATGTGTGGCTTTATTTAGCAGGGCTCACGTGCGAGCATGAATGCAGTGGCTCTTGCAGGTCGGAGCCCCGCCCAGCCGCCCTCGAGAGGGACCCGGAAGCATCCCGCATGCGCACGACTCTTCTTGGAAAGTCTACGCCGCTGCGGGGCGCGTCTTTTCGGCGGTGCCGTGACGTCACTTGCCTTGCCCCGGGTGCTGACAACCCACGCTATGCCACTGCCTCGCGGCGTGTCATTATCCATTTTTGCACCTTGCCCCATGGCCACAGCATTAGTGCAAGTGAGGGGGGGTGCGTGCACACGCGTGCGCACTGGCCAGCCTATCTCACGGCCCGGTGGCCAGTAGGCCACGGCCCACTACCAGGCCACGGCCCACAGGTTGGGGACCCCTGATCTGAGGAACCTTCTCACCCTGATGCAATTAGCCTGCCCCCCCTCCATGCCGGCAGAAAAGGCATACTGCGGATCCTGTCAGTCAAGGAATTTCAGCTGACGGAGTCCAGGACAAGAGCTTTTTCAGCCCTGGTGCCCACCTTCTGGAACACTATGCCTCCCCAGATGAGATACACACCTTCCCTTCGGAAAGGGCTTGAAGACCTGGCTCTGCCAGCTGGCCTGGTGCCCCAATGGGGAAGTGGTATCTTGGAGGTGGTTAGTGGATTAGACAGACCCCACCTCCTTCCCATGTACACTTTGTTCCGTTATTCTCCATCTTGGTCAATTGAATTTTACATTTATGGTCTTCTTTATTGTTTTATATAGTATTTTTATTGAATGACTATAAGCCGCCTAGAGTTGCCTTGACAAGGCAGGTGGCATAGAAGTTTAATAGATAATCTGAAGCAGGGTTATGAAACTTCCCTCCTTTGCTTCCTCAGTAGAATAGGGAAAAAAACCTGATTTCTCAAACTCGAAGACTTCTGATGCAAGAAACTCCCATTTTATTGGTCCATTAGGAATCTTTGGCCTTAAAAATTCTACTCCTAATATGAAGGAATAGGAGATTCACACCTAAGAGTTAAATGATATATTAGGATGTTGCCTGCAGGTATATTTTTCCTTTCCTTACTAAAATGTAATTTTGTGTACGTACATATGGCGGGAAGATCAAAAGCACAGGGATAAGAAAAGGCAACTTTCTCTTCTCCTACTGTAACCCAAATTTGGGAGGAGGGGGGATGAGTCAGTCTGCTTTGTCCCTCCTCCAATCTGTTTGTTTTCCACCTGCATCTATCAGATAAGAAGAGCAACATGAAAAGTGGAATCTTCAATATTTTTATACCTGGCTCTCTGCTGAGTACCTGAAATGTGTTTCTGATCTTAATGCACAATTATTTCCATAGGACACAGTTCAGTCATTTTTATGATATTTCAAATCAGAAATGGAAAAAAAACACGCTATTATATGTGGGTGTTGGGAAATTGCACTTGATAAAGTGGCTGGGTTTATGCAACATCCCGGCTCATGATTTGTTTAACCATAGTTTACTGAGTAAATTACACTTGCATTCTGAGTGTCTTCTGTACATATATAGATATAGAGTAAACCGCAAACCACACTTGCATGCTGAGAATGTTTTTGTACACTCCATGTGCTCCTTAATTAATGGGCTGTGGGCAACAATACATTTATTGTAAGATAATTATTAGCCTAACTTGCATAATACAGTATAAGGACGCTGGGGAAAACAGCTTGGTTTCCACTTGTGGCATTCTAGTCAAAATGTGCCAGAACTGACCCCTCTGTCTCCTGCAAGAAGGCCTCCAACGTCCTTTCCAAGTCTGTTATTCTGTATTCTCTGTTGGTAGAGAATATTGTTTGTGATATAGAATGACGTAGGCTGGTAACTCAGTCCCTACGAAACAGTGTTATGTGAAAGCCATAATGATTCATGGTGGGGGCCCAATCACAGCATATGGAACAGTGTGGCTAGGAATGGAAGAGGATTAAATGGTAAAGAATATGAATTAACATATGAAGTTGCAGAAGAAAAACAAAGATGTGTTATGTCTGTGAAGCCAAGAGAAAGGGGAGGGGTGTAATTGATGTGAATGAAAGGCACCAGATTGTGTGGAGTACAGCTAATGAATACATTTATAGAAATGGTTTAATTATGAATGAAAGAACTACTAGAACGTCTGTCAGAAAGTCATCAAGGTTGTTGTAATTGTATATGAAAGTAGGAATCCATAGGATGGCGATAGTCACGTGATGTGCTCTAATGAATAGTTACCACTAAATAAGAATTAGTTGGAGAAGGACTAGTGTTGTATGTGATCCAGAAATATATACTGTTAAATGACATGAGTAGATGGGAATAGCCGGGAGAACAGAAAAAGTGATTGAGCCATTTGGAGACCTAAGAATGAATGAAAATGGTGAGGGATAAGTATCTGCTTCGAAAGAAAGATTTACTTTAACTGTGAAGTCCTTGGTGCTCTCTGAGTTCGGTTGTTTGCTTTCAGACATTTCATTACCCAACTAGGTAACAAACTCAGTGCTAATGACTGGGGGGTTTGTTCCCTGTTTATAAACTGTAGCTTGCCCTGCCAGTGTTGGTGGGAGTGTGCTTTTGTCTTTGGTAGTTCCTGATTAGGGTATTGTTTTCTGCTTCCAAATAGCCAGAAATAGTTAAGTCTGTTCATAGGTATAGATGGCAAAGGTATGAATATATATGTAATAGCATGGCTAATATCATGATTTATGATGAAAGATTGATTCAGTTATAGAAATAGGGTGATGAGAGTCCTGACTGTGGAAACATCTTTTTTTTCATTGCACCAAGAAATCTTGAGATGAAAAAGATGGATTGAATATATTCAGCAAAAATATGGGACTAAAAAGTTTCATTTAGGATTAGAATATGTTTTTATGATGTATTACTAGTTATTCATTATTAGTTAGTAATTTAGTTATGTTTAAGGGGAGTTAAAGTGTGGTAGAATTTAAGGTGTTTTTTTATTTAGCATATTTTAGCTTAAGTTTGTAAAGTTAATACCCTGTATTCAGCTCTGGGAAGTTGGGGGGGGAGGAAGAGGGAGGGTAAGTGGGAGGGGAGGGGGAGGGAGGGAGTTTATGTTTTTAAAATGTATTTTAAAACTTTTCAATAAAAAGAAAAGAAATAATCTTGAGATGAAATGGACATTGAAGAAAAGGGAACAAGTAAAAGAAATGAAAATAGAATAACTGCAGGGTGCAGGTATGATTCCTGTATAAAGACGTGTCATAAGATAATATCCACAAAGAATGAACACAAAGTAGACATAAGGAAAGAGGATATAGAAACTATTTGGAACAGAATAAAAAATAAATATATTCTACAAAGTACTACAGAAGTTTCTTGAGTTCCATTATTGTAATGTATGAAAAACTGAGTGGCATGATGAACTGGAAGAGCCTGTGGATGACACATAATATACATTCAAGAGAATGATAATTGCAAAAAATGAAGAGAGAAAGATATTCTACAATACTTATAGAAAAAAATACAGTTGCAAATGTAATTAGAGAGAGCAAGAAAGGCTGGGAAAATGCAGAGCAAATTGGATAGAAACATGAAAAGAGGAAGTTTGAAATATGAAAAAACAATCCTATTCAGTGCAGTCAATAGGATTAAAAATATAAGTGGAGAAAATATTTGAGATTAAAATTAAATAAACGAATGCTGGAATTTTAGAAATTTCTACGGTATCACAGAGTGAAATTGAAACAAATGCCATAAATCCTAGTCTTCAGGAAAAACGATGATAAAAGGGAAATTGTAAGTACTGTGAAAATGTTGGACACCAGTCAAGTTTTAGATTACGTTACAGAAGAAATGGTAAAAAATGAATCTTGTTTGCTTATCAAGTGGTGTGCAACTTGTTTAATGTATGTGCAAAGCCTCTGTGCCTGGCAATTGGAAGGATGCTATTATTACATTAATAGGGGAAACTAAAACATTTTTTTTGAGAAGCCCTTTGACAGTATTCTGACTGAAGGTTAGATGAGCAGACTTGATAGTATTGTCCCCCTACCTAGTCAATATTTCTATCCTACAGACTGACTAAATTAATTAGGAATCTATACTGATTAACCACCCTACCCATTCCTGCAGAGATCTGTAGCTCTTGTCAGATTAAAATCAACTTTGCCTATGGCAAAAAGATTTGAAGAAAGCGCCTACACTCTCAGATCATTAACACCAACCAAATGGCATAGCCCATTCAATGGGAATCTTGCAACACTAGATAACGCTTGGGAAAAGTCCATAGTCATCATGTTGTTGTTAGCTGTGAAGTCGTGTCCAACCCATCATGACCCCATGGACAATGTTCCTCCAGGCCTTCTTGTCCTCTACCATCTTCTGGAGTCCATTTAGGCTCATGCCTACTGTTTCAGTGACTCCATCCAGCCACCTCATTCTCTGTCGTCCCCTTCTTCTCTTGCCCTCAACCTTTCCCAGCATTAGGCTCTTCTCCAGTGAATCCTTTCTTCTCATAAGGTGGCCAAAGTATTTGAGTTTCAACTTCAGGATTTGGCCTTCTAAAGAGCAGTCAGGGTTGATCTCCCCTAGGGCTGACCAGTTTGATTGCCTTGCAGTCCAAGGAACTTGCAGGAGTCTTCTCCAGCACCATAATTCAAAGGCCTCAATTCTTTGGCGCTCAGCCTTTCTTATGGTCCAGCTTTCACTGCCATACATTGCAACTGGGAAGACCATAGCCTTCACTATACGCACTTTTGTTGACAGGGTGATATCTCTGCTTTTTAGTGTGCTGTCTAGATTTGCCATGGCTTTCCTCCCCAGGAGCAAGCGTCTTTTAATTTCTTGGCTACAGTCCCCATCTGCAGTGATCTTGGAGCCCAGGAAAATAAAATCTGTCACTACCTCCATTTCTTCCCCATCTATTTGCCAGGAATTGAGAGGGCCGGATGCCATGATCTTGGTTTTCTTAATGTTAAGTTTCAACCCAACTTTTGCACTCTCCTTCACACGTAACATGAGGCTCTTTAGTTCTTCTTCACTTTCTGCCATTAGAGTGGTATCATCTGCATATCTTCGGTTGTTGATATTTCTTCTGGCAATCTTAATTCCAACTTTTTATTCATCTAGCCCTGCCTTTCTCATGATGTGCTCTGCATATAAGTTAAATAGGCAGGGCAACAGTATACAGCCTTGCCGGACTCCTTTCCCAATTTTGAACCAATCAGTGCTTCCGTGTCCAGTTCTCACTGTTGCTTCTTGACCCTCATATAGGTTTCTCAAGAGACAAATAAGATGGTCTGGTACTCTCATCTCTTTAAGAACTTGCCACAGTATAGGTGGCATTTAGATACTAAAAAGCTTGCAAGTATGTATCCGAACTATCAACCTAAATGTTGGAAGTGTGGTGGCGAAGACGCAACGTACTTTCATATATGGTGGACCTGTAAAAAGGTTAAAGCTTTTTGGATTAAAATCTGGTGGAATATGCAGAAGATATTTAAGCAAAGGATAAAGTTTTGTCTGCAATTGTTTTTATTGGGCATAATTACGGATACTACTGTTGTGGACACTAAGTTGATGTTGAACTTAATTACGGCAGCAAGACTTTTAGTAGGTCAATATTGGAAGCAGGAGGAACTGCCGACTATAGAAGAATGGACTTTAAAAGTTTCTGACCTGGCGGAAATGGCAAAGATATCGGCCTATTTGAAAGACCATTCGCAACAACGTTATATTATGGAGTGGAAAAAGTGGATTGATTACATCCAGAACAAATATGGGACCAAAAAGTTTCACTTAGCATTTGTATAAGTTTTGAAGTGATATTAGTATTGCTTGTAGTCATTTTATATGAGCTAGAGTGTGATAGACTTAATAGCTTATTGTTGTTAGCATATGGTTGTTTATGATTGTTTTTACTTTTATACCTTGTATTTAGCTCTGGGAAGTTGGGGAGGGGGAAAGGGGGGAAGGGGAGGGTGGAGGGTTAGGGAGGGCTAGGAAGGGTTGGGTGGGGTGTGGGGGTGGAGGGATTGTTAAAGATAAAATGTATTGAAAAACTTTTCAATAAAAAAAAAGAACTTGCCACAGTTTGTTGTGATCCACACAATCAAAGGCTTTAGCATAGTCAATGAAGCAGAAGTAGATGTTTTTCTGGAACTCCCTAGCTTTCTCCATGATCCAGCTTATGTTGGCAATTTGATCTCTAGTTCCTCTGCCTCTTCGAAATCCTGCCTGTACTTCTGGTAGTTCTCGATCCACATACTGCTGGAGTCTAGCTTGTAGGATTTTAAGCATAACTTTACTAGCATGTGAAATGAGTGCAATGGTGCGATAGTTTGAACATTCTTTGGCACTGCCTTTCTTTGGAATTGGAATGTAAACTGACCTTTTCCAATCCTGTGGCCACTGTTGAGTTTTCCAAATTTGCTGGCAAATTGAGTGAAGCGCTTTTACTGCATCGTCTTTTAAGATTTTGAATAGCTCAGCTGGAATACTGTCACCTCCACTAGCTTTGTTGTTGCTCAGTTTTTCTAAGGCCCACTTCACATTCTAGGATGTCTGGCTTGAGGTCAGTGACCACCTCATCGTGGTTATCAGGGACGTTAAGCTCATTCTTGTATAGTTCTTCTGTGTAATTTTGCCACCTCTTCTTAATCTCTTCTGCCTCTGTTAGGTCCCTGCCATTTTTGCATGAAACATCCCCTTCATCTCTCCAATTTTCTTGAAGAGATCTCTGGTCCTCCCTATTATATTGCTTTCTTCTATTTCTTTGCACTGTTCATTTAAGAAGGCATTCTTATCTCTTCTAGCTATTCTCTGGAATTCTGCATTCAATTGGGTGTGTCTTTCTTTTTCTCCCTTGCCTTTTGCTTCCCTCCTTTCCTCAGCTATTTGCAAAGCTTCCTCAGACAGCCATTTTGCTTTCTTGCATTTCTTTTTCTTTGGGATGGTTTTAGTTGCTACCTCTTGTACAATATTGTGAACCTCTGTCCATATTTCTTCAGGCACTCTGTCTAATTTCTTGTCTAATTTCATATTTCTTCAGGCACTCTGTCTAATAATCAGATCTAATTCCTTAAATCTATTTGTCACCTCTACTGTATATTCAACAGGGATATGATTTAATTCATACCTGAGTGGCCTAGTGCTTTTCCCTACTTTCATCAGTTTAAGCCTAAACTTTGCAACGAGAAGCTCATGGTCTGAGCCACAGTCAGCTCCTGGTCTTGTTTTTACTGACTGTATAGAGCTTCTCCATCTTTGGCTGCAGAGCACATAGTCAATCTGATTTCTGTGTTGACCGTCTGGTAATGTCCATGTGTAGAGCCATCTCTTGGGTTGTTGGAAAAGAGTGTTTGCTATGACCATCGTATTCTCTTGACAAAATTCTATCAGCCTGTGCCCTGCTTCATTTTCCACTCCAAGGCCAAACTTGCCTGTTATTCCAGTTATCTTTTTTTAAAATCCCATTTATATCCCGCCCTTCTCTGAAGACTCAGGGTGGCTTACAATCTAAAGCACAAATCAATGTGCTTAGCAATTTGGCTTCCTACTTTAGCATTCCAATCCCCCATGATGATAAGGACATCATTTTTTGGTGTTAGTTCTGTAAGGTGCTGTAGGGCTTCATAGAACCAGTCAATTTCATCCTCTTCAGCACCGGTGGTTGGGGCATAGACTTGGACTACTGTGATATTGAATGGTTTGCCTTGGATTCAAACTGAGATCATTCTGTCATTTTGGGGATTGTATCCCAGTATTGCTTTTCCTACTCTTTTATTGACTATGAAGGCTACTCCATTTCTTCTGAGGGATTCTTGCCCACAGTAGTATATCACATGGTCATCTTAATTAAATTTAACGATTCCTGTCCATTTTAGTTCGCTGATACCTAAGATGTCGATGTTCAGTCTTGTCATCTCTTGTTTGATCACATCCAGCTTTCCTTGATGCATGGATCTTACATTCCAGGTTCCTATGGAGAAAAAATCTTTACAGCATCGGACTTTCCTTTCACCACCAGACACATCCACAGCTGAGCGTCCTTTCAGCTTTGGCCCAGTCGCTTCATTCTTTCTGGCACTACTAGTACTAGCCCTCTGCTCTTCCCCAGTAGAATATTGGACGCCTTCCGACCTGAGGGGCTCATCTTCCAGCGTCATATCTTTTTTCCTTTTGGTACTGTCCATGGGGTTTTCATGGCAAAGATACTGGAGTGGGTTGCCATTTCCTTCTCCAGTGGATCACATTTTGTCAGAACTCTCTGCTATGACCTGTCTGTCTTGGGTGGCTCTGCACGGCATAGCTCATAGCTTCATTGAATTATGCAAGCCCCTTCGCCACGACAAGGCAGTAATCTATGAAGGGGTAGTCATCATAGTGAACATTAAATTTTGAGCAATCCCTGACAGGCAGTCTCTGGAAGGTCATTAAATTCCTCAACATAAACCCAGGATAGTCCAATGCTAAGCTAGAAATCACCACAGCTAACTGGAGTGCAGTAGGGTGGACAGTATACTAACAGTATCCTTACACTATTCTAGCCATCTAATGATGATACTGAAAATCTGCAGGCTGTTGGATGGAGCTTCTAGTGACTAGTCAATAAGATGCGATTCTTATGAACCACAATCACACCATCACTTCCTGTCCCATCTAAGCCATTACTTAAGAGTCAGGTTGGAACTGAAGAGTGAGAAAATAGAATGATGGCCATTTAACCTTACTACACATTGAAACCCCTTCATGGATTACTGCCTTGTCATGGCGAAGGGGCTTGCGTAATTCAATGAAGCTATGAGCTATGCCGTGCAGGGCTACCCAAGACGGAAAGGTCATAGCAGAGAGTTCTGACAAAACGTGATCCACTGGAGAAGGAAATGGCAACCCACTCCAGTATCTTTGCCATGAAAACCCTATGGACAGTACCAAAAGGCAAAACGATATGACGCTGGAAGATGAGCCCCTCAGGTCGGAAGGCGTCCAATATTCTACTGGGGAAGAGCAGAGGGCTAGTACTAGTAGCGCCAGAAAGAATGAAGCGACTGGGCCAAAGCCGAAAGGACGCTCAGCTGTGGATGTGTCTGGTGGTGAAAGGAAAGTCTGATGCTGTAAAGATTTTTTCTCCATAGGAACCTGGAATGTAAGATCCATGAATCAAGGAAAGCTGGACGTGGTCAAACAAGAGATGACAAGACTGAACATCGACATCTTAGGTATCAGCGAACTAAAATGGACAGGAATGGTTGAATTTAATTCAGATGACCATCAGGTATACTAATGCGGGCAAGAATCCCTCAGAAGAAATGGAGTAGCCTTCATAGTCAATAAAAGAGTAGGAAAAGCAATACTGGGATACAATCCTCAAAATGACAGAATGATCTCAGTTCGAATCCAAGACAAACCATTCAATATCACAGTAGTCCAAGTCTATGCCCCAACCACCAGTGCTGAAGAGGATGAAATTGACCGGTTCTATGAAGCCCTACAGCACCTTATAGAACTAACACCAAAAAATGATGCCCTTATCATCATGGGGGATTGGAATGCTAAAGTAGGAAGCCAAAAGATAACTGGAATAACAGGCATGTTTGGCCTTGGAGTACAAAATGAAGCAGGGCACAGGCTGATAGAATTTTGTCAAGAGAATACGATGGTCATAGCAAACACTCTTTTCCAACAACCGAAGAGACGGCTCTACACATGGACATTACCAGACGGTCAACACAGAAATCAGATTGACTATATGCTCTGCACCCAAAGATGGAGAAGCTCTATACAGTCAGTAAAAACAAGACCAGGAGCTGACTGTGGCTCAAACCATGAGCTTCTCATTGCAAAGTTTAGGCTTAAACTGAAGAAAGTAGGGAAAAGCACTAGGCCACTCAGGTATGAATTAAATCATATCCCTGTTGAATATACAGTAGAGGTGACAAATAGATTTAAGGAATTAGATCTGATAGACAGAGTGCCTGAAGAACTATGGACAGAGGTTCGCAACATTGTACAAGAGGTAGCAACTAAAACCATCCCAAAGAAAAAGAAATGCAAGAAAGCAAAATGGCTGTCTGAGGAAGCTTTGCAAATAGTTGAGGAAAGGAGGGAAGCAAAAGGCAAGGGAGAAAAAGAAAGATACGCTCAATTGAATGCAGAATTCCAGAGAATAGCTAGAAGAGATAAGAATGCCTTCTTAAATGAACAGTGCAAAGAAATAGAAGAAAACAATAGAATAGAGAGGACCAGAGATCTTTTCAAGAAAATTGGAGAGATGAAGGGAATGTTTCATGCAAAAATGGGCATGATAAAGGACCAAAATGGCAGGGACCTAACAGAGGCAGAAGAGATTAAGAAGAGATGGCAAAATTACCCAGAAGAACTATACAAGAATGAGCTTAACGTCCCTGATAATCACAATGATGTGGTCACTGACCTCAAGCCAGACATCCTAGAATGTGAAGTGAAGTTGGCCTTAGAAAAACTGAGCAACAACAAAGCTAGTGGAGGTGACAGTATTCCAGCTGAGCTATTCAAAATCTTAAAAGATGATGCAGTAAAAGCGCTACACTCAATTTGCCAGCAAATTTGGAAAACTCAACAGTGGCCACAGGATTGGAAAAGGTCAGTTTACGTTCCAATTCCAAAGAAAGGCAGTGCCAAAGAATGTTCAAACTATCGCACCATTGCACTCATTTCACATGCTAGTAAAGTTATGCTTAAAATCCTACAAGCTAGACTTCAGCAGTATGTGGATCGAGAACTACCAGAAGTACAGGCAGGATTTCGAAGAGGCAGAGGAACTAGAGATCAAATTGCCAACATACGCTGGATCATGGAGAAAGCTAGAGAGTTCCAGAAAAACATCTACTTTTGCTTCATTGACTATGCTAAAGCTTTTGATTCTGTGGATCAAAACAAACTGTGGCAAGTTCTTAAAGAGATGGGAGTACCAGACCATCTTATTTGTCTCTTGAGAAACCTATATGTGGGCCAAGAAGCAACAGTGAGAACTGGACACGGAAGCACTGATTGGTTCAAAATTGGGAAAGGAGTCCGGCAAGGCTGTATACTGTCACCCTGCCTATTTAACTTATATGCAGAGCACATCATGAGAAAGGCAGGGCTAGATGAATCAAAAGTTGGAATTAAGATTGCCAGAAGAAATATCAACAACCGAAGATATGCAGATGATACCACTCTAATGGCAGAAAGTGAAGAAGAACTAAAGAGCCTCGTGTTATGTGTGAAGAAGGAGAGTGCAAAAGTTGGGTTGAAACTTAACATTAAGAAAACCAAGATCATGGCATCCGGCCTTCTCAATTCCTGGCAAATAGATGGGGAAGAAATGGAGGTAGTGACAGATTTTATTTTCCTGGGCTCCAAGATCACTGCAGATGGGGACTGTAGCCAAGAAATTAAAAGATTTGCTCCTGGGGAGGAAAGCCATGGCAAATCTAGACAGCACACTTAAAAGCAGAGACATCACCCTGTCAACAAAAGTGTGTATAGTGAAGGCTATGGTCTTCCCAGTTGCAATGTATGGCAGTGAAAGCTGGACCATAAGAAAGGCTGAGCGCCAAAGAATTGAGGCCTTTGAACTATGGTGCTGGAGAAGACTCCTGCGAGTCCCTTGGACTGCAAGGCAATCAAACCGGTCAGCCCTAGAGGAGATCAACCCTGACTGCTCTTTAGAAGGCCAGATCCTGAAGCTAAAACTCAAATACTTTGGCCACCTAATGAGAAGGAAGGACTCACTGGAGAAGAGCCTAATGCTGGGAAAGATTGAGGGCAATAGAAGAAGGGGACGACAGAGAATGAGGTGGCTGGATGGAGTCACTGAAGCAGTAGGCGTGAGCTTAAATGGACTCCAGCAGATGGTAGAGGACAGGAAGGCCTGGAGGAACGTTGTCCATAGGGTCGTGATGGGTCAGACACGACTTCGCAGCTAACAACAACAACGCATTGAAAAATAAAAGCACTACAGCTGGATTCTAGTCTAGATGGCTAGTGTACGCAGAAATCAAGACAGAAAGAGACAGTATGTATTCTTTGTAATTTAACAAAACCTAGACAGCTTTCCTGAGTGATATTAGCAATCTGCATTGCCCTGGTCTTTGCAAGATAACAACACACCTAAGTGCCTTTTACCATCTGCCCTGCAGCAACCGGACTCATGTTTTAACAATTGCCCCAGCTAGCCTACCATGAGATTCACATCTTTTCCCCCCCACTTCTGCTCAAACTGGCAATGTCAATCCTTATTAGCATATAATATTACATGCTCACCAAGCACCTAATTACCTACCCAGAGAGCACACTGAATTACCTGAAGTGAAATCTCCAACCTGGCTTGATTCCCTTTAAAGCAGAAGAAGGAATATCTAGAAGCAGATCTGTTCCTAACAATGGAGCATCTAAGGAAGAATGCTCAATTCAAGTTAAGATCAACATATTGCAAGATTTCAAGATTATTTTCTAGCACAGGTCTCTGCACAGAATATATCAGCAATAATACAAGACCCAAGGGTGTGTCTGAGTATGTGCAGTATCATTTCTTCACCACTGAGTAGCTGGGGACTTGTCTTTACATGATAAGAAATGGGAAGTAAGGTTTCCTGAATAGCACTGGTTCAGTAACTTTTTTGGGGGGGGCTCACCCCAAATGCAACTTTCTCTGGAACTGACACATAAAATGAAAGGAAATCCTTCACATTTCAGAATTCATTCAGATATAGCATTGAGCAATTTGGGATCACAGTTGCTACCCGTAATTTTGGAAAGGTACCAAGAGATGCAGAAGGTTGAGCAGTTATGCAAAGCAGGCAAACCCATGTTCTTCTTGTTGTTAGCTGCGAAGTCGTGTCCGACCCATCGCGACCCTATGGACAACGTTCCTCCAGGCCTTCCTGTCTTCCACCATCTTCTGGAGTCCATTTAAGCTCACGCCTACTGCTTCAGTGACTCCATCCAGCCACCTCATTCTCTGTCGTCCCCTTCTTCTCTTGCCCTCGATCTTTCCCAGCATTAGGCTCTTCTCCAGTGAGTCCTTCCTTCTCATTAGGTGTATGACTTATCAAAACAAGGCCAAGACTGGGAGTGGGTGGGAGTTTTCTTGGCTTTGGAGATGTCTTTGAGGTTCTCCTACATTTCAACAATGAAGTCTATTTTAGGAATTACGCTACAGTTTGAACGTTTTAGTGGCCTCAAAATGACCCACAATGGTAAAGCCATGTTAGTTTACAGTAGCAAAAAAAATGAGAAACCTGGGTGTACCATTTCTGATTAGCGAATGTTATTAGAAGATTATAACTTTCTTCATGGGATACTGCAGCTCAAGAAAGCTTATGTCTTAAATACAATTTGTTAGCTGGAAAAAGTGCTATCAGATTCCATCTGATTTCTTGAAATGGTAGGAAATTGACTTTCCTATTTTTAACCATTGCAGTTAAGAGGCAGCTACAAGAGCACAAAAAAATGAGAGCAAGAAAAAGAAAGAGTTTTGGTTCGGTTTGATTAATTTGGTTAATTATCCAAGCCCTTTTTCACAGCTGTGGCTGCTAGATAAACTGGTATCTACCACACATTTCTGAGGCTTAACATGTTTTTGTATGTGCTGGTTTTATCATCCTAGTGATATATATTCATTTCTTTATAAAGCAACCCATGAGGTCCAAACTAATAGCTTAGTTTTCATTCCGAATGTGTTGAAAGTTCTAGTAACATTTATTAAAAGCTTAAAACATTCTCCATTATAGTTATTTTATAATTAGCATTTGTGCACTGCAATTCTTTACAAGAGCCAATGCATTAGGGTAGCCTATCAAATCAGCTAAAACAAAACAAACCAGAATTAAAACAATCACAGTCAAATCTAACAAGAAGCAAAGAATGTTCCAGAGATTCACTCTGGGAATGACTACACAAAGTAAGTCTCATTGTAAGGCTTACTGTTAAGTAAACAGTAAGACTGCAATTCAGCTGACATTTAAATGCTATTGCATTTAAATTAAAATGCTTAAAAGATAGCCCAAGTGAGCTTTCATCAGAAAGATTCCACAATGCAGCATGAGAGATATTACCAAGAGGGCAAGTCTACATCCTAAAAATTTAATATCTTTAACAGGGATATCAACACCGCACCCACCAAATCCTCTTTACCAGATACGATGGCATACATAGAAATGTCTTTTCTTACCTATTGTCTCCCAGGCACATTAGACTATAGGCCCCATCATTCCCAGCTCACTCACTCGATTCCTAGAGCAGAGGTCCCCAACCTTTTGGGTACCAGGAACTGGTTCCATGGAGAGAGGCTTTTTTCCATGGACCAGAGGGTGTGTAGTTTTGTGTGCTGCCTGCATCCCGTGGATGGGGCTTTGTTTGTTTGTGCGGACCGGTTGCTGGCATGTCACGGCCCAATACTGGTCCACGGACTGGGGGATGGGGACCCCTGTCCTAGAAGATATCAGGGCAGGAAAGATGAAAGAATGTTTATCTGGAGAATGTAGCCTGGTGCAAAGTTACTGTCCCATACCTGCCTACTAACCATCTTAAAGAAATTAAGAAATGATTGCATTTCCCCCTTCTTTCCATTTTGTTTCTCCTTCTTCTGTTGTCCGATAGAGCAAATAATCCTGATTTGGCCTGGCAAAAGTAGTTAATCACACTGATAACTCAGTACAGGGAAAAATGTGCCTATGGGAACAGAAACTTTTAAGTGTTGAAGCCACAGCCAGTTTGTTTCTTGAGCTACCTTTTCTAGTGACTAACTTTTTTATTTTTATTTTATTTTAATCCCATTTATATCCCGCCCTTCTCCGAAGACTCAGGGCGGCTTACAATTTAAGCACAAACCAATGTGCTTAGCAATAGCCTTCATTCTATGTATATGCCTGCTTATTAGGGCTTTCGCCCCCCCCCCAAGCGGCATTATTAGAAAGTCAGCTTATTGCCCCCAACAATCTGGGTCCTCATTTTACCTACCTCGGAAGGATGGAAGGCTGAGTCAACCTTGAGCCTGGTGGGATGCGAACCTGCACTAATTGCAGGCAGCTGGTGTTACTTAAGGAGGCATTAGCCCACTGCTCCACCAAGGCTCTGCAGACATCACCATGCCTGTAAAGCAGGGGTCTTCAAACTTGGCCCTTTTATGACTTGTGGACTTCAACTCCCAGAATTCCTCAGCCAGTGTGCCTGGGAGTTGAAGTCCACAAGTCATAAAAGGACCAAGTTTGAAGACCCCTGCTGTAAAGGCACATATAAAATCAGCCTCCTCCAACAGCATTGGCCAAGTGTAGTTGTTGATTACAAAATGCTGCAGACTGATTGGCTGTTTGATAGAACAATAAATAATTTTAGATGATTTAGCAGTCCAACTATGGGTTGGTAGAGTTTTGATATTTCAACTTTGGAACAGCTCCTCAATCTTTGTATTACTTTTTCAATATATAGATTATTAAAAAAATGTGCTTTGAATGTATACATTCTAATACAAATCTACGAATGGGAACTTGGAGGTCTCCCCTCGCCTTGGCATGGTGTATTAAATTAGAAGCTGTTTTCTGTAGTTTTTGCAGGGTTCCCAGACTTGGGCAGCAAGAATTCAGAGGAACACTAGGTGGCTGCCAAGGACTAAAAGTTTGCGGTATTGCATATCTTTGCTGCCATCTAGTGGTCATCTGATTTGTTTGCAGCCTTCATCTAGCTTTTGCAACCCCAATAGCCCAATTTTTTTTACATCTTTTTCTATGCTAGCCCTTCATTTTAGCAATGCTCCAGTTCATTTTAGATTATGGATTTAATGGTTGTATGTTTTCTTTAACTGACTGGGTAGCACTTCCATTATTTCAGGTATGTAATAATCCAGCCCTTATGCATTTGTGGGCCCACCTACTCTTTCTGCTGTTTTCCTTGAACTTGTGATGCTGCCACTGTTTTTCCTTAGGCCAGTTTGTTTTGAGGTCATTCTGCTCTGGAACTATCTTGATGGAGGTCTTTCTTCTGTTACAGGTTCCAACTTAAACAGTTAACGTGGACAGCAAAACCAATTCTAGATGCTTTGCTTAAGGCCAAGTTGCAAACATCTGGACAGCCACTAGAGGACAGCAAAGTGATACAGAATCTCTAATTCTTTGCTACCATCATCCATGCTGCCCAGGCAATTCTGGGAGTTTACAACATCTAAAAGTTGCTGAGATTGAGAAACAGTGACCTAGTGGTTGTCTGAATTTTTGCATCCCAGATATGGGCGACCCCAATTTTGCTTAGCAACCTCAACTTACTTATAAGACAGGGATCCCCTAGACCATTTTTTAAAAGGCTCCAATCTTATAAAGGCTTTTTGGAATTCAGCTAGATTTGCCCCTCTTTCTACACTTTCTGAATTTGATTTAAAATACAGTATCCCGTTTCAAGTCAATAAAAAATAGAACTTGTCTCAGGTGTGTTTTTTTTAAAGAAAAACAAAAAAGGGCAAATTTAATTTAACCTGTCATTAGTATAAATTACAGACTAGACTATGAAGTTAGAAAAAAGAAGCCTCCCTGAGGAAAGTGACGGCAATGGTGCTGGTGTTGTACAGAATCTAATAACTTCTCATAAAATTTTCCTTATTTTGCAGCACTTCTGGCGACCAGGCTAAATCTGATGCTACAGCACCAGTATAAATCCTAGTTGCTCAGGTAGGCTGCAGAATCTGCTAAAAGCCAAAGCTAAGAAATAACAGCAAAAAATACAAGCGAGCCTTATTTGAAAAAAGGTGATTGACATATATGTATTCTCAGTAACGGGAAGAAACAGGATGCTCATTAAGTCTCTCACTACCACCCCATCTCTTACACAGCAATTGAATGTGTGTGTGTGGGGGGGGTGGGGGTGGGGAAGCATTCACCGAAACGGGGCTTTCTGTGGGAGGGGATTGTACGGTACCATTACCATAGGACTATAGTCCGTTTGGAGCTGCTCCTGCCAAGAGAGTTATAAAAGCGGGGTGGGGCCAATACGTGTCCTACTTAGGGCCCCTCACGGTGAGCTTGGAGTAGCTTGTTGACAAGGTTACTCAGTCCGACTCGGAAGTCTGGATAGATAGGGCATTTCTTTCCGTTCGCATGCTTTACTCTCCCCCCCCTCCGCAAGGCGCAGTTAATACTGCCCGACGTAAAGCGTCTTTCTCCCGCTGGAATAAATCCTCTCGACTGCGGTAGGATTTACTTCTAGCCGCGGAGATGATCCCGCGTCCGCTCGCAGCCTTCGTGGTTTCCCAGAGAGCGGGCGAGAGAGAGGAAGGGAGGGCCGGTGCCTTCATCCGAGGGCTGTAAGGAAAGAACTCGGGGCTGCCTGTTTGTTCCCCAGGGTGCGTTAAGGTACCCAAGGATGGTGCGTCCGCCCGCAACCAACCGCGTGACATAGACCCGTGAGTGACCTCCTGGAGTACGAAGAAGGGGAGGAGGAGGAGGAGGGAAGAGAAATCCCCATTACTAAGGATCTTTTCTGCCCCCTCTCGACTCGCTCCTTAGCCGGAGGGAATCTCCCCGTATCCCCATTTCTGGCTACAGCGGGAGGCTGGCTTGTAACTGGACTAGGAAACGGGGGTGCGCCGCCCCCCCCCCCCATTGGCGATCTCCCTCGCCTTTGCCTGCCAGGCTCCTGCACCTTTAAATAATTCATCGTCCTGCCTTCGCCTCTGCCTCCTGCATGGGGCTGGGGAGGAGACAGCAGCAGCAGCAGCAGCCTGGTGACATCAGCGCCGGGGCTTCAGCAGCCACCTGCTCCCCGACGGAGAGGAAGGAAGAGAGGAAACGGCTGGGAACCCCCGTCGGATCCGCCGCCCTCCAGCCCGGCTCCCCAGACCCGTTCTGCCTCGGGAGAACCTTCCCTCCACCAGGTAAGCGGGCACGGGACGTGCAGGACGCGTGGCGCGGGGGGGGGAGCGTGTGTGTGTGTGGGGGGAAACCCCAGACGATCCCACCGAGTTGATCGGATCCGATCCAGGCGGAGCCTGGGAGTCCTTGCTTCACCATCACTTTTCCCCCGCCTTATTTCTCTCGTCCTTCATGCCCTGCCTGCGGCAGCTGCCGCCGCCGCCGCCGCTCGGAATCCCCCGGGTCCAAAAGCCGGGACGATTCCGTGCGGTTTCTGTTTTCCTTGACATTGTTTTAAGCCAGGGGTCTTCAAACTTGGCCCTTTTATGACTGGTGGACTTCAACTCCCAGAATTCCTCAGAATTCCTCACAAGTCATAAAATTCCTCTCAGAATTCCTCACAAGTCATAAAAGGGCCAAGTTTGAAGAGCCCTGTTTTAAGCCGTCGAGAGCCCTGGCGGGGGAGGTTGTCTCTGAAGCAAGTTCTCCCGAGTGTTCATTTTTCTTCTTGCAGTCCAATCCCAAGCCATTTAGACCCCTTCAAGAAACAGTAAATTCCTACTAAATCCGAAAAGAGATCTAAAATTGGAAAGGCTAGCGGGCGGCTTAGAGGAAATCCTGGCTTCTAGAAGTCCCCTGAATGAAACGAAGCAACTCGATGAAAAGCAACTCGATGAAAGACGTGTTATCTGGTCCTTAGGCTACCTGAGCGATTCTCTTTAAGATCCTGAAGTGAGCCGTTGGGTGTTTTCCTTTTTGGAACTCTCCCGGAGTCCTTCGGGAGAAGGGCGGTATAAAAATCGAATAAAATAAAATAAAATAAATAAATAAAATAAATAAAACTTCCCTTGATCGTGAATTGGCTTTATCCACAGTTGATTAGAAATGGGGGAAAGCACAGCTCTGTCCTCTGTTACGAACATTTAAGAACATTTAAGTCGAGGATGGTGTTTTAATAGAGCCTGAACAGCCCCCTGAAGGTATTTGGGCATCCTGAACACAGGGCTGGGGTTTTTAAAAATTTTTTAAAAAAGGATATTGGTAATAACAACCCTTCCGCTCTGGGGAGAGATGGGTGAAAAGCTATTCTGAGAGGCGGTGCTCTGACTCTCAGCTGCCTCTCAGGTGAAATTGGGAGACGGTATTCCTATCCCACAAGAAGGTGAATGAGTTTGCAGAATAAATGCATTTGCTTTGCAGCTCCCGGATTTTCACAGTCTTCATGAAAAGCACTTTCGGTGGAGCTGTTTCACCCTGGAAGAGGTGGGTATGCTAATGACCGTCTTAGCTGGCTTCTTCACCTTCATAGGAAGAAGGGGAACGAAACCTGACTGGAGAGCCCTTTTCTCATTTCAAGCGCTAGCAAAAGGCTAGCAAAAGTCCTCGTTTCTAAAGCTTGGGTTGGCTAAGTCTGGGGGGGGGGGGTGGTTAATGGTTTTTGCTCTAGAATTTTCTGCTGTTGACCTTGTGTTTTGGTCCCAGGTAAATCCCAAGCTTCCTGAATGGGGTCTAGTTGGTTCTTAGCCAAGCTTCCAGACTGATGAAAAAGCTGCTATTGATTGACTAGATCAACATATCACATTGTCATAATCTGTTGTGTTTGATTTTGTCTTGTCTTGGGTGAATTCACACATCGAGTCTATAAATCATTTGTCTTTTGGTGACATACATGAATACAGTTAATTGTCACTTGTGAATCAGTGTAGACCAGGGCTTTTCAACCAGTGGTACAGGTACCACCTGTGGTACATTGGCACCTGGCAGGTGGTACGCGACCATCCTAGAAAAATGGTAGCGGGGGAGGGGAATGAGCTGAACTGGTGGCAGCACTGCACAAGCCTGAGCAATAGATGGCTGGAGCTGCAGGGCTGTCAGGGCTCAGCGGAAGCGCCAGGATCAGAGCTTCGGGGCTGTCAGGGCTCAGCGGAAATGGCAGGATCAGCGCCAGGCTCCAGCTGGAGCTCGGTGCTGATCCTGGTGCTTCTGAGCCCAGAAGAAGTGCCGATCAGCTGGAATGTTGCAGCATTTCCAGGGTCTTGTGATTTACATTCAGAAGCTTGGCAACTGATTCATATTTATGATGATCACAGTGTCCCAGGGTCATGTGAAGTGACCAAAACCTGCTGCAACCACCCAGCAGATTGGGGGGGGGGAATAAAAACCAAACACCCCCCCCACCCCACCCCCACTACCAATCCTCAACAGAAATGCTTACAACAATGAAAACCGGGTGCCTCCAGGCAGGCAGGCGTTTTGCTTGGCTGTGGCTTGGGGGGGCACTTTTTTCAGTGCCATTGTAAGTTCGAACAGTCACTAAGCAAACTGTTGTAAGCCGAGGACTACCTGTACTTCATCACTTTTTTCTTTTTTTTCCCGTCAAGTTTTTGACACCTTGCTAGGCGACTGGTGGTACTCGGATGTTGCCATATCCTAAAAGTGGTACAATGGGTGAAAAGGTTGAAAAGCCCTGATGTAGACAATAGATGTAACCCATAAACCACGTAACTTAATACAGTCATATAACATACTTGCCCATGGTTTAAGTTGGCTACCAGCTTGGCTGGCTTCAGAAAAGGACTGGACCAATTCATGAAAGTTCTGGAGCTCAATGGCAGTCAGTGTGCCTGTCTCTTAAGGCCACCTCCTGGCATACTAGTGAGTTTCCTTATGCAGTTGGTTGGCCATTGTGAGAACAGACTCCTGGACCAGTTGGGCCAAGTGTATGATCCAGCAGGGCACTGCATACGTTCTTAACCAATCTTAATAACAGTGTTTCCTGGGTTCATGTGATGCAATGAACTATAAACTGGTAACATGGTTTGGGTTTAGCCAGCATGCTGGACTGAAACATGGTTTGCTAGTTTGTGATTTCTGCAAACAAGCATGGCTACAGATTCAGCTCCAGGTATTGGCCTACCCAAGTCAGAGCAGCAAATTCACTTACTCCTTCATGATAGCTGTGAGTTTTGGTCCATAATACAGGAAGTCCCACAAGATTCCTCTCCTTGACCTTAGATGAAATAAATGCAATACAGGTAGTCCTTGACTTACAACAGTTCATGTAGTACCATTCAAAATTATAACGGCACTTAAAAAGTGACTTGTGACAGGTTTTTCAGACTTACAACTGGTGCATCCCCATGGTCATGTGATCAAAACTGACGCTTGGCAACTGACTCATTTTTATGACAACTGCAGTGTCCTGGGCGACGTGTGATCACCTTTTGCAACCTTCTGGCGAGCATAGTCAATGGGGAAGCTAGATTTTTAACAACTGTGTTTCTAATTTAACAGCTGTAGTGATTTACAACAACTGTGGCAAAAAAGGTCCTAAATGGGGCAAAAATCAGTTCACTGTCTCACTTAGCAACAGAAATTTTGAGCTCAATTGTAGTAAGTCAAGGACTACCTGTAACATCAGAATGCTTTCTTTTCCTGTCTATAATAATCGACACAGGATGACCACATACCTCTTCCCTCTCAAATTTCAGATCTGACCCTGAAAATCACTTTGTGACCTTGGCCTTTGCATTGTCTGAATACATCTCTATAGTGCATGCATCCTGATTTGAAAAACCAGTGTGGTAGGAAAAAGAGAAATTCTTTCTTCAGGTAATGACTTTTGATTCAGTGCTCAGAATATTAGTAATGGTGCTTCCTAAACTAGATCACTTGCTCCATGAATTAAATGTTCCTATTTTGTTTGTTCTAGTCTACTCTTCTGTTGAGAAACGTATCCAGTAGACTACAGGATCTTTTAAAAGATGCATGCAATAAGAAAACTTGAACTTCTATAATGAGAAAAGCTGAATCTTATATACCTACAGTAATTCTCATTCATTTAAATGTAGAATATACAAAACTAGACAGAGAATAGAAACTGGCACTTTATTTTGTGCAGTTTAACATTTCGCATAACTTATTCTGATTTTTTTAGAGATGAGGGATGGCAAATTAACCTTAGTGCTGAAGTCTCTCCCAAACAATTTTTACTCTTTCAGCAAATATTGGACAGACATTTTTAACTACATTTTAAATCCTAAAAAGGATTAAGACTTCTCAAAGTTGTGTTCTATTCCCAAGACCCATGACTAAGGCATGGTTTAAGACAGGGGTTTATTCAATAAACCATGTTTGGATGGGTGAATAGAAAAGCTAAAGCAAAACCAAACAAGCTATAACAGCATAGTACAAAGTGCAAACATAGTTCTTATTTAACTTTTTTACTGCCTGATTTCCAACAGCTCTGGGCAGCTCACAAGACAAAAATACAGGTAGTCCTCGACAGATGACCACAATTGAGCTCAAAATTTATGTTGCTAAGGAAGACATTTGTTAAGTGAGTTTTGCCCCATTTTACGACCCTTCTTGCCACAGTTGTTAAGTGAATCATGGCAGTTGTTAAATTAGTAACACAGTTTTTAAGTGAATCTGGTTTATCCATTGACTTTGGCAGAAGGTCACAAAAGGTTGGCACATGATTCTGGGACACTGCAACTGTCATAAATGTGAGACAGTTGCCAACAGTCTGAATTTTGATCACATGACCATGAGGATGCTGCAACGGTTGTAAGTGTGAAAAATGGTCATAAGTCACTTTTCAGTGATGTTGTAACTTTGACCGGTCACTAAATGAACTGTTGTAAGTCGAGGACTACCTGTAACTATAAATAATATTTATGTTTTACTCAAGCTCTAACAGAATCACAGCAAAGAAAAAAAAGTGCAACAATTCTCTTCTTTGAACCAAAACCTCAATTCTATTATAAAAATGGAATCCACAGGAGTTGGCAGCTGATAAATTTAAATATATAATGTGAATAAAAACGTTACATCTTATGGAGTTTATTTTTGTTTGGAATTAGGTTTCCTTTTCAAGTACTTAGATTTAGTAAGACATGTAATAGATCTAAATAATGAAAAAATTGTGCCCCAAATTAGGTGTTTCTTTATGCTTAAAGAGCATAAATAAGAGCATAAATAAATAAGAGCATATCTTATTCCCTGCTAAGGAGATTTTAATCAGAGATGGACATGACCTAACCAGAAATGGATTGCAACCAGCCAGAAAATCTACATTAGAAATTATACTCTGAACTGAGTTTGCTAGCTGTGATTGTAATATTTGCAGGTTAGAATTTTCAGGCTTGAAACAATAAGTCTGATCTACCTTAGCCTCTGATTGCAAGATGCTAAGTAGAAAGAAATTGAAAATAGTCAAGCTGACTGTGATTCGGCTAAAACAGAAAGAATATGATTTGGGAGATTAATCCATTATTTGACTCTCATTCAGCTTGGAAGGATTTTGGGTCAAGAATCAGGACTAATGGAACTAAATCACACTTTGTAGCTAGTTTGAACCATTATTTGACATGACATCAGAGCTGAGCCAATAAATGAGTTCACATGTTGGGCTCACTCATTTGTTTAACCATAGTTTATTAATCAGCCTAGCAAAACACTATCTTAGGATACCTAAACTACATGTAATCATTTCTCTGGTGGCTTAGATGTGGTAAAATAGTTCTCAGGTTTCAGGACAGCGATGCAATTCTTGGCTAGAGATTTCTATTATGCCACTAATATAAACTCACTAGCTACTCCCTTTCCATTCACTTATTGAAGGGCAGTTCCTTTAGTATTCTAGGATTACTTACCTTAGCCAACAGATGCAGTGGCTTGGAAAAAGAGAATATGACTGGCTTCACACAAGCCATACTAATAATCACTTGACGATTTGTGGGAACTTCGTCTTTGTGGTTTTGTCGGTTCTGTCAATCCAGTCAACTGTTGTTCCTTCAGAAAACAGTGATAAATCAAATGTTTATGCATTGCTGGAATTTCTTTCAGAAACATGCGTTTCAGAATCTAGGGTTGCACCTAAAGTAATGACATAAGAGTTTACAGATTAGGTAAGGATTTCTTAGATGGAAGACCCAATAAGCTTCAAAGATCACAAGACAATGGAAAACGTTTGAGATGACCACTTAACCCAAATTTGGCAGTTCACTGCTCCAAATTTCAAAGCTTTTATATCGACTCCTTAACAATTGATATTTATTGCTTAAATCGCCTTTTGTTGAAAAAGCCTTTTATGAAATTCTAAAGGCAGAGATGGGAAAATGTGGGGTGGGTTATACTACCATTAGATAGATGTAGAACTGGTTGAATAGTTGCACCCAATGATTATACATTAGTGGCACTGCATCAGGCTAGGACAGTGGTGGCGAATCTATGGCATGCATGCCAGAGGCGGCACTCAGAGCGCTCTCTGTGGGCACATGCGCCACCGCTGCCAGCACCTTGCGCAGGTCCTTTAGGCTGCCGCCGCCGCCCAGAGCAGCTGCCCCACCCAGCACAAAGGAGGTGAAGCGGACAGCTAGCAAGCTCGAGTAGAGATGGTAGAGCACGCCCACATCCATCAAGCCAAAGGCCACCCCGAGCCGGGAAAGCCGGATCCCCATCGGCGCCATGACCCCCCAGTCCCAGCTAGGATTGCGTGTCTCCCCCCCATCTATGCTAGGCCTCCTGCCCACCATCCCACCCACCAGAGACCCCCTGGATCTCCCCCAACCGTGCCCAGCCCTCACAGGAGTTCCCCCCATGAGCAACAGCGAGGTGGCCATGCCCACCCCAGCCACACCCACTCAGTCTGCTGTGACAACCGCAGCCATGCCCACCCAGTGGGCCATGCCCCCATGCCCCCCCTGAGGGCACCACAATGCTGATGTGGCCCTGGCACTTTGCGATAAGTAAGTGGGTTTTGGGTTGTGGTTTGGGTATTCGGTCTCTAAAAGGTTTGCCATCACTGGGCTAGGAGTAGAATAGCACATCACAGGGCTCTGTGCTGTTCAACATATTTCTATATAAGACTTGGAAGAAAGGCTAGAAAATACAATTATCAGATCTGTGGATGACACCAAAATGAGTGGATAGGTTAACACTTCAGAGGACCACATCAAGATGTAGGAAGGCCCTTACAAGTTGGAACAATGGGGAGAAGCGAGCAAGATGAATTTATCAAGGACAAATGCAAAATCCTTCATTTGGGTAGAAAAATCACAGGCATGAATTTAGGATGGAGGACACTATGTCGAACTGCAGTGTGTGTGAAAAGGATCTGGGCATCTTGGTTAATTACAGAATGAATCTGAGGTGATAGTGTAATAAAGCTAGGGGGAAACGCAATGCAATCCTAACTACATCAATAGAAATATGTCATGCTTGAGAAATTAACATTCTTTTCTCTGTTGATCTGCACCTCAATGCTATGGCCAGTTGTGAACACCATTTTTCAGGATGAAAATTAGTTCTGGGCATGGAAGAAAAAACTTAGAAGGCCAGAAGCACTGAGTTTGTGCAGTCTAAGAGAACCGGGAGACATGACAGCTTCTTCTGAAGGGCTGCCATGTAGAAGACGAGGTAAATTTGTTCACTGTTTTAGGAGACAAGACAAATACTTGATTTAAATGACAAGGAACATAGTCACTCGGAGTTGGGCGGCATATAAATGTAATATGTTTATTTCATTTAAACACCAGGAAGAATTTCTTAACAGTGGAGCTGTTCAAATGGAACAGAATGCTTTGAAAGTGGTAGACATTTTTCTTTTGTTAAAATATTTAAACAGGCCAGATGGACATCTATAGGGATTGTTGCAGAAGTGGATCCTTGTACTAGGCAGGGGTTGCAGTACAGGTAGTCCTTGACTTATAACAATTTATTTAGTGACCATTTGAAGGTATGAGCTCTGAAAAAAGTGACTTATGACCATTTTTCAGCATTTGGTCACATGATCAAAATTCAGATGCTTGGCAACTGCTTCATATTTATGTAGTGTCCCAGGGTCGTGTACTCACCTTTAGCAACCTTCTGATAAGCAAAGTCAATGGGGAAGCTAGATTCATTTAAGAACCGTGGCAAGAAAGGTCACAAAACGGAGCAAAATTCACTTAACATCCGCTGGCTTGCTTAGTAACAGAAATTTTGGGGTCAACTATCTTAAGTCAAGGACTACCTTTATATGATGTCTGACGTCTCTTCTCAGCTTCTTTACAAATGAGCAATCATTTGATTCCTTATCGGTTAGTTATCTCATTTTTGAGGAGTTCAAGATGTCAGGCATGGCATGGCCTCCTCATTTTTCCCCACGGCAACAACCCTGTGAGGTAGATCGGACTGAGAGGGTAACAGGCTCAAAGTCATCTAGGCAGCTTTTATACCAGACCAGTCACTTAATCATTCCCCTATTCTGCAGGCATGGGGATTCCTGCACCATATGACTGTAGTTCCATCAAATTGTTTCAATTCATCAGTGTAAGGTGCTTTAGATTTTAGAAAGCTATCCTATCCTTTCTTACATTTTAAAAATAAACCAGATGCATTCAAGGATTCTTACAGATATGCTGGAGTTGCTGAGGTCATTACAAGGACGATTCCTCCTCTTATTTCTATAAACGTAGTGCAGTCTTCCACAACACAGGGTCACCTCTTTAATCTGTTGGAAGCTCATTGCTGGACTGGCTGAGACTTTTGGCTGTTATGTAAGTCACCAGGTTACCAGTGAACAGCAGTTTGGACTGGGCTGGAATTGAATCAGAAGAGCAATAATGCTGGATCCAAGCTCGCCTTTTCTTCTTGCCGGTCTCCCTAGCGAGGATAATTATCAGGCCGCCTCACTGAGGGCGGGAAAGGCTTCTGTGCTAGTCAGTCCCCGAGCGTGACTCACACGCTGGGGGAGAACACGGAGGTTTGGGCTAAAGGCCCTGGGAGAGGGGAAAGGGAGGCGGGGAAGAGTGCGAGCGCCCACCCCGCTTCTGCCGCTACTTCGCTGTGTGGAAAAAGGAAGCCTTTGGCGGCTGCAGCTGGGCAAGGCCGGGGAGAGAGGAGGGAACTCGCAAAACCTTAAACCAGGGGTCTTCAAACTTGGCCCTTTTATGACTCGTGGACTTCAACTCCCAGAATTCCTCAGCCAGCAAAGCTGGCTGAGGAATTCTGGGAGTTGAAGTCCACGAGTCATAAAAGGGCCAAGTTTGAAGACCCCTGCCTTAAACCATCTCGCCTCTCCTGGCTTACCAGCCCGCACCTTGCAGCAGCAGCAGCAGCAGCAGCAGCAGCAGCGTCGTTGCAAGCGCACGCAGCCTCTAATGGCCTCTGGGTTTGTTTTCTTGTTTGCGGGTGGGCGTCGACAGATCTTGGGAGCGACAAACGAAATGGAGCGGGGAGGAGGAGATAAAAGAGAGACGGGGAGTTTCCCAGCTGCCTCAGAGAGCCAATCCCGGCCTTGTCCAGCCGTCCTCCTGGGAGCAGCCATCGACCAACTCACCCCCTCCCCGCCAACTCCCCGAGAAGCCGCTGCGTGCTTTTTCTGTGTTGTCTGGGCGCGCGGCCCGCCCCGCTGTTTTCTATCCCCCGTGACTCGAGGAAGTTGCTTCTCGGTCCTCTCCCGAGCGCCTCCCGCCTGCAGCTCGAGCCTTCGAGGGGAGGCGAGGTAGAAAAGCGCCTCACAGCCGCCGGAGGTCCCTCGGAGAAGGGCGTTGGGGGGTTGTCGCCGCGGAGCGGCCTGAAGGACGTGCCAAAAGCTCCAGGCGAAACGCCTTTCTGGGAAGAAGTCTCCCCTCGTCCCGAAATAACAAACTTCGCGAGTCCATCCCCGAATGCTTACGTTTGGCATCCCTTTGACCTCTATGTTTTCACTCCTGACGCAGTGAGTTGTATTTCAGTTTGCCATCCAGGGGCCTTCCTTGCCTGGGCTAGTCCGAGGCAGTTTTCCCCCGTCTGCTAAATGAGCGTTTAAACCCCTCTCTCGGCTTCCTCGCGCAGAGGAGGATCAATTCTGTAAGAAGCATATTTTCCTTCAGAAACAAAAATGCCTTCAAAACCCGCAGAGCGAGCCAGATGAGCAATGTGCTCCTATTCTGAGTCTTTGGCTGTAAAAGAAATGGCCTGCTAATTAATAGCTTCCAATGAAGGGAATATTTGTAGCTCGAGGTTGAAAGGAAGGGTCCTTGGTGATAACACCGTCAGTGCTCCCATCAGTGCATCGTCAGTACTGGTGATTTACCTAGTTAGGGTAATGAAACGTCTGCAAGAAAACAAGCTCAGAGAGCACCAAGGACCCCTCAACTAATAATACTTAATATTCAAAGCACTCCATGCAATGATGCGATTCAGCCAGTTCGTCAGAACCGGTAGCTAATTTTTTGTTGCCCAGTCCCAGAATGGACTTCCGGAGGTGGCATCCACACACAGAACCGGTGGTTCACATATTTGAATTCCACCACTGACTCCATGTATGTGCTTTTAGTAATCCTTGTTCTGTAGGGAGTTCAAGTATTGCTGTCCCCATTTTGCTAAGAAGACTGAGGCTTAGAAAACCAGGGCTTACCGGCTTACCTCAGCTGGTCAAAGGGAGGCCTGAAGTGGGCCCCAAGCTGAACAACTGACTCCCTGGCTCATAGTCTTGGAGGCCCTAGCTGGTTCCCACAGGGTTCCTGGTCACTGTTTCCAATAGCTTGAGATGCATTTCCCCCAGCTTGGATCTCTCGGAGAAAAGGAAGGCGTTTTCTCTGAAATATATAAAAACAGAAACAATACATCAGCAACTTTCCCCATTCAGCATCCAGAAGAAACTTGCCATGTCTTGTCCAGTCACTGTGACATCCCACACCCTTGCTTTTTGACGCTTCTGAGACTGACAGGACAGAGACTATTGCTGGTGAATCGATTTATAGGATGCTCCTGTCTACAGGCAGCCTCAGCCATTGGCAGGGTTCCTGTTTGACAGATCTTTGGGATTTCAAAGATCTGTTTTTTCAACATGATGCCCTATATAGATTTTAGTGTAGGACTGTTGTGAGATGAGAAGATCAATCTGAACAATGGCCCCCTATCTCCACTTTTAAAAGGAATTGGTCTCTTATTTTATTTTGAAAAGTTAATTCCATCTCTCTCTCTCTCTCTTTCTCTTTCTCTTTCTCTTTCTCTCTCTCTCTCTCTCTCTCTCTCTCTCTCACACACACACACACACACACAGACACACACACACACACACACCAAGCCCTCTAATTAATACAATAGGTCCTTTCATAGAATTACACTGAGGATTCATGCTGTTACTCAGTCTCTATGGTTCCCACAGTGGTGCTACCCTGAATGTTTATGCAGCAGATGTGTGGGCATCTGCAAAGGAAAATCTGTATACAAAAATCTCTGTATATTTGGAATGTACAGGAAGCCTGTAAGGTACAGGGACATATGATAAATTCTGATTTTTCTTTTCTGATGTTTAATGAATTTCCAAATGGTGCTGTTACTCCCAACTGCTGAAGTGTTGGATTTTGAACACATTTTAGCCAACAGGAATGTCTTGCCATGATCTGATAGTATTTTATAGTAAACACACCTTGAATCCCTGCTTTTGTTTTCTTCTTTTCTGCTGTGAAAAGTAAAGGCAGAATCTGAAAACCTATACATTTTCTACATAGGAACCATGTCACTGCAGTATTTTCGATTAAAAATAATTTGCAGTGAACGTGATGGTATTACGGGAGAGAGATGTGCACAAAAACTAAATTTACAGTTCTTAGATGCAAATCTATGAGGGCAGAGTGTTAAATGAAGGAAACAGAATAAAAGTATAAAATCACCATGGGGGAGATATTCACCATGTATTATTTCACTTCAAATTTGTCACTGCTGAATCTTGGTTTTCACTTAAAAAAGCACAGATAATGTATATTTCATCATCTTAAGATATAATGTAGATGAGTGTGTGTGTGTGTGTGTGTGTATTCATTCAGCTTATACTGAATTTATAACATTTTTTTCTGTTCAGATAAGTATGGCAATTAGCAAGTTTGTAAAACTACAAAAGATTAATTAATATTAAAAGATTAAGTAGTACTGCAACACAAAACCAATTAAGAGATTGATTAAAAGGTGCATCTTCAGAGACTTTCCAAATACACAAGGAGGGTCCAGACAAAACTCCTTAAATGTGGTACATTCTGCATCCTTGGGGTAATGCAAGTAATGCATCCATGTATGTTACAGACAAGCCTCTGACAGCAGAGCATCTTCAAAAGGCCTCTCTTGTAGAACCTTATGAGTGGACAGATTTGAAAAGAGAATGGCAGTCCTTCAGATAGTTGCCCCAATCATTTTAGAGGTTTAAAAGTTCAGTATAAAAGCCTTAATTTATCATCTGGCAAACATAGTAGATATTTCCATATTGGCATCATATGATCCTTGTGTCCTTTAGCAGACTTGCTACAAGGCAACCTCAAGAAACTTTTCAAGGATAGATCCATATATAATGCATATTGCAATAATTAAGGCAGGATATTAGCAAAGTATGGACCAGATGTGACATGCCCCAAAGTTACCTAGTAGCTTATATATCTGAATAAGAATTTGAATTCAGATCCAACTTTACCATAACACATATATTAAATTTGTATTAAGTTTGTGTTGGAGTTTATAGGACACTATTAGTATCCCTGTACTACACAAGGGGGCGCTGAGGCACAGTAGCTTCTGTTGTGAAGGAATTATTTCCTTACTTGATTGTATTATTTCTGGACAGTTCCTAGGCAGATTTCCTGAACTTGGAAGAAAAAAACAAAACAAAAACCTCAGAATTCAATTCCTGTAAAGACCAAGTATTTTTCCAAGGAAAAGTGCTGGCAAATGAGAACTCATTTTACTGCTACCTAAACGTGAGGCAGCTGTCTTTATATTTCCTTGTCAGACAGCCTCTCAGATCCAATATATCCCCCACCCTATGCTTGAATGCACAGAAAGGTTCCTGCAACACACTGTAACCTACTTTTGCTCCCAGCAAACAGGGCTGGGAAAACCTCCCTTCCGCTTGCTGGATTTTGAGAGCTTGCAGCTCTTGGTTAATGGGTTTGTCTGATGCACTCCTGCAGAGAGTCTGGCTCAGAAAATGCTGGACAAACTGGAAAATAGCTGCAAGCAGGTTTGGCTGCAGGTTGAAAGATGAGCCAGCGTGCTTTCATCATAGATTACAATATCTGTCCCAATGAAGCAGAAGTGGTCAAATTCTGGTTTAGGCTAGCATTCCTAAAGTGATCATTGTTGGTCTTGTTTTCCAGTCTACAAAGTGATTGGAACTCTGTGTAATTAGATATTCTGTACCGGCCTGGGCCGTGTCTTTAGTAAGCAGACAATACTGTAGTATTTTTGAGAAGTCTAATTCCTGTACTGTAACTTCACTTGTAATTATCCACTAAGCCCCTAGGAAGCATAAGAATTTAGGAAATATATGTGCTAAGAATATATTTAATGGAATTGATCAAATATCAGTGATTATTTAAAACCTAAAAGCTGATGGATACACAGCATTGTTTTGAAATCTATACATCTAATATTTGCATACAGGCTTCCTTTCCCATAGTAGTGAAGTCCTTCAGCCTCCCCTTACATAGGGGAGTCTGAGGAGGCCTTGTGGGAAATTGATGGGGCTTTATACCGACATTTTTGTACTGCATTTTGGGCAAAACATGTAAGGAATTCCTATCTCGATTGGAACAGGATGTTAGCTGTTTCTTTCGTATTTATCCAGAGGTATATCAAATACTCTCACTGCAGTTGTAAGCATGCAACCTTCAAGCCATTTATTTTGTAGAAACATAAGTGTTGTCTATAGCTTTATTATAGTTTTTACCAGTGGACAGATTTGTTACAATATAATTTTAGCAGTTATATTCTTCCATGTTTTGTGGAATAGAAAATGTGTAATGAGTAATCTGTGACATTAAATGCTGTGGGTAGTGGTTATATTCTTCAGGGTGGCCGGCTGGCCTGCCTTCTTCATATCAAACCTTTGGATACAGACCTAATATAAACTATAATGATATGAAGGATATCTAAGCTTTTTATGGCAGAAATGGCTTCCATGGTAATGCAGAGTGGGCAGGTTCTTCAGAGGGAAAGGGGTGCTTTGGCCATAAAGGCTTGAAACCAGCTTTAAGGTTTTTAAAAGCACACTGTTGTTTTAAAGGGAGATAGCAGAGCCAATACAAACATGCTGTGAGAGGGAGCGTTGTAACGCTGCTTGGCCCTGATGTATTCTCCTCTGCTGACTTACTTGAGAGTAATGCTTCATGTCTCTTTATTTCCCCAACTGCAGAGCATAGCTAAATCGTTATCAGTGGTTAATTAATAAGTGCCTTTCAGCATACGAGGTGGGAGGCTGAGCTGAGGGAAGATAAGAATAATGCGTTGTTTTGCTGCGTCTGGCTGACTCAACCAGCCGGATTCAGCAAAGAATGGAGGGAACTGGGAAGAGAGGAAGATGCGTTCTGCTTCATTTTCTTCCAATCCATTACGATCTAGGTCCCACTCCCTATAGATTGTAGTCTTTCCCCATTACGGTCTCCAGGTGGGGTGCAAGCATGCGTGCTTCTTCCGTTCTTCCCTCTGCTAGCGGGATTTTTACATTTGTGTTTTCCCTGTGTCCTCCAGCTGCCCTCTGATTCCATCCCCCGCCCTCTGGTTCAGATTTTTCCTGCAGCCACAAGAGATATATTTTGTGAGCATTGTTGGCGTCAGCTTCTGTATCTCAGAAAAGGAGGGGTGGGTGAGTTGTGGCAGTTCCAGTCTCCTCACACCACAAGCAGCTGGGAAAGCTGAACTTAGCAGTGGGCATCTGCATGGGGAAGCTGCTGCTTTTGTAGTCCCACATACACTACATGCCTCTTGTTGTGTGGGCTTGTGAAAAGGAGTTCTTTATAGTCCTGTCCTAAGCAATCTTGTGCCCTGCTCCTCCAAGTTTGTGAATGGTTTCAATACTATGGATGAGCATGCCATAAGATAAACCAGACATTCATAAAACAGGGATTAGAGGTCGTCTTATATTTTTAGAATCTTGCACTCTGTAAGGAGAATTTAATTCCCTCATTTGCTTTTTAAAAAAGATTGGACATTTGTGGATGAGGAAATCCAGATAGCTGTAGCTGAAAGAGTAAGGGTCTGCAAGAGATGTGTTTTATGATTCCCCGCCCCCTATTAGTGAGAGAAAAATGCAAATTGTTGTCAGCTACAGTTTTTCTATGTTATCATTACAAAAGGATCGCTAATTTATTTATTTTATTTTAATCCCATTTATATCCCGCCCTTCTCCGAAGACTCAGGGCGGCTTACAATTTAAGCACAAACCAATGTGCTTACCAATAGCCTTCATTCTATGTATATGCCTGCTTATTAGGGCTTTCAGCCCCCGCCAAGCAGCATTATTACAAAGTCAGCTTATTGCCCCCAACAATCTGGGTCCTCATTTTACCTACCTTAATATTAATAGAAGTGCATCAGGAAGAAATACTGTTAGACTGCATAAATGAAGTTCAACAATTTCATAAGCCTTTCTCAGAGTGGATCCATCCCATAATTCCCCTCCATACCAGCTGGGCATGATCAAGTTAGTTCAACACATCTGAAAAGCAACAGGCTTAGGGATAGTGTCTCGCATTAATAAAATAACCTAAGGGGACCATAGCTACACATACAATCTGACTGATCTTTCCTAGAAATTGTCATTATAAACTCATGATAAAAGCTATGCCAGAAAATTGCTGCCAGTCCGAGTAGATCAGTTTGTGCTGACTTCGTATAACACAGCTGCATTTAGTCAAAAAAACATAACAGAGCTCTATCTTCACTACAGCAGGAGGGTAACCTGATGTTCACTTCATTTTGGAGTTTAGCTCCCTTTTGCCCAAATCAATGTGACCAATTGTAAAAGGTTGTGGGAGTTGTAGTATTAAATATGCGAAGGGCACGATTGCTTACTCTTGCTTTATTGGAACCAACAAAATTGCCACATTACTGTGAATGATTGTGACACTTCAGCTGATCCAAAAATAGCTATTATCACCCCCCCTCCCTGTTTTTGAATTGGCGCTCGTGCGCCAACACAGCTATCTATACCTTCCATACATCCAGACAATTATTTGTAGAGATTTCCCTCTTCATAATGCTATGGAGGAGAGCCAGTTCTGTGTAATGGTTAAAGACATGGGACTAAAAACCAGGCCGCACTGAATTCTAGCCTTGGATTAGCTTAGCCTAGCCACGAAGCTAGCTGGTAACTTTGTGCTAGCCATTACTTTCTCAGTGCTACAAAGACAACAATGCCAAACCACTTTTGAAAGTGTTGTCAAAAAGATTGCATGGACTTTCCAGTTGCCTGAGTCAAGATTGACTCAAAGGTGTACACACACACACACACACAAACACACACACACAGAGAGACACAAAGAGCTAGAGAATCCTCATTCACTATACAGTTAACATGAAATATGCTGCTGCATGCACCAGTGAGGGCCAATAATATTCAAAGGAAAACAGAATGATAAAAAAATGAAATGCGTAGTATTGAGGATGGGGAACAATGGGTGGGTTGTTCTAAAACAAAATAGCTTGATACTATTGCCAAAATAAGACACTTGGTTTAATCTAGACATACTCCTATGTCATTACAGTAAATTTACAAAAACACAAACCAGATTATGGAATATCATTAGGACAGATTGAGAGTCATTCCATTGCCTTTTAAATAACAGAACTGGCCATCTACAGGTTTACAACTACTTAAAACTGCTGGTTTTCTATTCCCTTACTCAGCAGATCAACCTTGGGCCTTCCCAGATCCCCCCAGGTTTGCATTGTCATAGTATAGGGGGAAAAAGCCTGATAGCTTTGGAAGGAGAGTTTCACAGATTCCCACACCCCAGTTAAGAAGACAGAAGTATACAATTTTATTTCTTTTACGGCAACTAAAGAGTGCTTTTGATACTGCAGCAGAGAATATTTCAGTATTGTATTCCTAAAGATGCACAAGAGCACATAGAGCCTATGAGTGGGCAGTTGTCTAATTCTGTTACCATCCCTTTAATTCTTTATAGATTAGGAATGGTGACACCAGAGACTTGCTGTTCAGTTTAAATCCTTGTGTTAACAGTTCTTTCCCAGGATGCTTGTTCTCCAGATCCACCGATTTGTATATCTCTATATACACCAAATAAGGGACACGGTGGCTCAGTGGGTTAGGACACTGACCTTGTCGATCAGGCGGTCGGCAGTTTGGCAGGTCGAATCCCGAGTGCCGCGTAACAGAGTGAGCGCCTGTTACTCGTTCCAGCTTCTGCCCACCTAGCAGCTCGAAAGCACGTAAAAATGCAAGTAGAAAAATAGGGACCACTACGGTAAGGTAACAGCGTTCCGTGCACCTTTGGCCTCTAGTCATGCCGGCCACATGACCATGGAGACGTCCTCGGACAAGCGCTGGCTCTTCGGCTTTGAAACGGAGATGAGCACCGGCCCCTAGAGTTGGAAATGACTAGCACGCATGTGCGGGGGAACCTTTACGTTTACCTATATACACCAATACTCTTCCTGTTGTTCCTGTTACTACAGCTCAATTCTCTGACAATAAATAATAAATGGCATATTAAATGGTATATACATGCCTCCACACTGATCCCCAAAACAGGCTACTGTACACGGTAGTCAAAGGCCCATGGCCACACAATCTTAACCTCCAAGAACTACGCTTAATTTCCATTAAGAATTTGTTTCATTGGCACCATGTTCTTATTTTGATAGATCCTAGATCAGGCTAGGAGCCAATCTCCCTGCTCCCTATATTGCTTGGTATGTCTTTTTTCTGTTTAAGGGATTTATCTTTATTGCTGGCGTTACAGCAGTCAGTTGCCCATTGTCTGATAGTCACCATTCTACTAAGCACCCTTGGTCACTAGAAACCCTTTTTAGCTTGTCTCTGTGCAATAAGCCTTTTGCGATATTCTTTCCTGTTCCTTATTGCATCAGCCTACATCAGTCTAAATTCACTCTATGACAGAGGTCCCCAACCTTTTGGGCACCAGGGACCGGTTCCATGGAGAAAGGTTTTTCTGTGGACCGGAGAGTGTGTGGTTTTGTATGCTGCCTCATCCCAAAGATGGGGCTTTGCTTGTTTGTGTGGACTGGTTGCTGGTATGCCGCGGACCAGTACTGGTCCATGGACCGTGGGTTGGGGGATTGTCTATGACAACCACACATCTGTAAAATCAAAGAATTGTTTTGTCATATAGTGAAACTTACCTGCACCCATCATCTTTTCTAACTATGATGTTTCTCTGTTTCAAATTAAGCCCTTTCTGATTTCCCATACAATTGCTTTTAAGCGCACGCATCCCCTCACTTCCCACAAAATGCTTCACATTGAAGCTATAGCCCACGCACAACAAATTACAGGTAGCCCTTGACGTATGACCACAGTTGAGCCCCAAATGTCTTTTGCTAAGTGAGAGTTAAGTGAATTTTGTCCCATTTTGCAACCTTTCTTGCCACAGTTATTAAGTGAATCACTGCAGTTGTTAAGTTAATAAAACTACTGTTACGTGAATCTGGCTTTCCCATTGACTTTGTTTTTAAGAAGGTTGCAGAAGGTGATACTGCACCATCATAAATATGAGTCAGTTGATCATGTGACTCTGGGGATGCTGCAACAGTCGTGTGAAAAATTATCATGTCAGTTTTTTCAATGCCATTGTAATTTTGGTCACGAAATGAACTGTAAGTCGAGGACTACCTGTACTCTATTCCTTATCCTTTGATAACCTGACAGTGGTCGGAGCCAGGGTCGCAAAAGGACACAACGGGTCAAGGAAGTGCTGGTTGAGCTCCTCAGCCACTGTGTGTCTCGCTCAGTTCCTTTCTGTCATCCTGACATCTGTTGTTGAAATAGAATGAGGCAATGGAGAATCGTATCCAGGGTGCCTTTATACTTCATCACAAAACAAAACCCTTCCCAAATCTGGAACGTGAACCGAAGTTGTCTTGAGGCTAATCATCTTGGTCGTATTTCCTGGCGAAGATTGTCCAGAGTTGGGAGAGCGGGGTCCTTCCCAAGCCCAGCCCTGACGGGAGGAGGGTGGAACTGTACGTGCGCGCCTGCAGAGCCTTCGCTGAACCCGCAAGATCCCATTGCCTTAGACCAGGGGTAGGCAACCTCGGCTCTTTTATGACTCGTGGACTTCAACTCCCAGAATTCCTGAGCCAGCTGTGCTGGCTCAGGAATTCTGGGAGTTGAAGTCCACGAGTCATAAAAGAGCCGAGGTTGCCTACCCCTGCCTTAGACTGACCTCCACTGGCAATCCCAATCCCTACGTCGCCTCCTCGCAGAAGGAAGTCGACCTCATCTCGGTGTTCGTTGCAGACCTTCTTCCGCCTCAGCAGCTTGGCTCTTGCGCGGGGAGGGCGACCTCGGACCGACTCGCTCTTCCTTTTAGGCCGCGCGTCTCCTCTGACGGCGGAGGTGGCGCTCGCGCCTCCTACTCCATCTTTCAGCGCGGCTCTGGAGGGGAGGGCGGGCGCTAGGACCCAGCGGCGGCAACGGCGGCGGCTGCCGTCGACCGTGGTCCCGGCGCTCTCTTGCTCCTTCGCAAGCTGGCTCGGCTTCCTGGCCAGGGACGACGACGACGACGACGACGACCAGGAGGGTAACAACGACAACGGCCGCCTGGCCTGGCTCCGGCCTGCCTTCGCCTGCGCTCGCCTCGGCCGGCGGCTCCTTCCGCGCGCCGGCTCCGGCTAGGTTGCCCCCGCAGGGCCCGACCCCGCTCCTCGGCCGGCCATGTGAGGGGAGCCGGCTGACACCTCCCACAGGTGAGGGGAAAGAGCTCCTCCAGGAGGCCGCGGGGCGCCTGGGACGCGGCCCCGTTTTTTTTTCTTTTTTTCCTGAGAGGAAGTGAGGGAAGGAAGTTTGGGCCCGGATCCCTGAGGAGGAGCGGCGGCGGCGGCGGCGGCAGCAGCGCTACTTGGGCAGAGCGGGCGAGGGGTCTGGCGACCGCCGGGAAGCGCGTCCCTCCTCGCCTCGCACGGGCGGCGAGGGAAGGCGCGGGGGACGGGTGTGTGAGGCGAGAGCGGTAATGGCCCCGGCGGGATGGGAAGTCCTGGCGGCCATCCCTCAGGGGTGGGGAGGAGAGAGGCTGGGCGAGAGCCGCCTCCTGGGGAAGGAGTCGGGGCCAGACGTTTTCGTGGGAAAGCCCAGCCGGGTGGGGTAGAGTTCAGGGCGGTTGCGCTTCTCCCGTGTGAAAGGGCAGCGGGGACGCGGCTCTTGCAGGGCTTTGGGGGGTGGGGAGAAGGGGGAAAAAAGACTCGAGAGCTTTCTAGGGGGTGAGCGAGGGAGGCTCGGCGGCCAAGAGCGCCGGGAAGCCGGCCGGGAGGCCTGGCCTGGTGGGGAAGAAAAGGCGAGGAGAGTTATCTCTCATTAGCCACCGCAGCAGCCTCGCCTGTGAAGCGGCGAACCCCGAAAACTTGGGTGGCGGGGGTGGCGTTTGCGCACTTTTTCTGGGGGGGAGGGAGGCCGGTGATGGGCCTCGAGCGGGGAGTTTGGGACGCGAGCGAAGAACTCCCATCTTTTCGCTGCTTTTAAAGAAAGGAGGAGGAGGAGGACGACGAGGGGGGGTCTGCGGGCAGAGGGCTCCCGGGGATGCAGGAAGAGCGTTATATCCGATGAGGTTAGGAAGACTTTCTTGGAGGTGGGCGGGCGGGTGGGTGGGAGGAGGTGACCCAGCCGAAGAATCTCTCGTCTGAGCTTTTTTTGGATCCTTCCTTGCGTGTGAAGAAAATGGCTTTGGAAAAGAGAGACGGGTAAAAGAGCAAGGCACGGGACCCGGAGCCTCTGTATTGGCTGATCGGCGTCCGTTGCTACCTCGAGTGTGATTGGCGCTGGCAAGAGGAGCTCTTTTTTTGTTGTTGTTTTTTTTGTTGGGCATATGAGAGAGAACCTGGGTTTCTTGCCGGTAGCAGAGCTTGAGATTCTGGCATCATCGCTGGCATACTTAGTGGGGGAGGTGCAGTCTGATGCCGGGGAATCTCCTTTTTTTTCTTCTTCTTCTTCCATGGGCGTATCGTGCCTATGAGAAAGAGCCTTGCCTGTAGATAATCTGAGGTGCTATTTAGTGGCAATCTCTTAAATTCTTGGAAAGGCCAATGTACCTGTTTTAGGAGACTGAGAGAATAGTTCGGGTAGATAATGGCTAAGGCTTGAGAGTCTTTTGTGTGGGTGGAGGTGGGATGCAAGCCTAGTGAAAGAGCCTTAAGTGGCTCTAGGGTCGATGAATGCTCAGAGCTGTTGTTTTCCCTTGCTGAATCATGTGTGCTGAACCTGATGCAAACAATCCTTTTCTTCTGCTCCCTCCCCCATCCTTGCAGGAAGTTGCCTGGAAATGGCAGCTGTGTTTGTTGCTTTTTGAAATGTTCTTTTTAATCAGAAAGGGCTTCACTTTATAACTTTCCCTTAAGCTCCTTGATTAGATTATCCTTGTTTCTCTGCAAGGAATTAAGGAAGTAAATAAAATTCCTGCAGTTTGAAGATATTGCCTTTTAAAAACATTATATAGGATTTAGGCAGTCATATGCATATCTTTTAATCTAGCAAAATGGCAAATCCTACAGTGTGATCCACATCTAACAACTTGCTCAAAGACGCTAACCCTTTTCAGGTAGACATATATTTCTATACTTAATTAAAATTAAACTTAAAGGATTACTATATTTCTCACACATAAATATTTTCTTATGGCTTCCTATTTGGAGTTGTTTTTAACAAAGAGGAACATAACCTTGCGTAAATATAGCTCCAAAGGTGCCCAGATGTTTAAATGATTTTCAGTAAAAAATATACTTTAAATAATTTACATTTGAAATGAAGAGATACTGAAACCCTTTCATTGGTGTCTCAGCAGGTGGCAGCACTTAACTTGACCTTGACTTAGTCTGATTTCAGGAACTAAACAGAGTAGAGCCTGGCTCAAATTTGGAGGGACTTTCAAAGAATGCCTGTGCTTTAAGCTAGACTAGAGAGTCAGAAAATAATTCCGGGCAAAGATATTTGCAAACTATTGTTATATTGCTGCTAAGAAAATTACATAAAAACTGCATAAATATGACCAGGAGTTGAGCTCAAATTGGAGTCTTTCTACTTCATTGATATCTATTAGAGCAGGGCTGTCAGTATCACAACTTTTTTCCCATTGCCGGCAATGGGGTGGGTGTGGTTTCGGCATGACGCATCCGGCCCATGGGCCGGCAGTTTGACACCTCTGTATTAGAAGGTGCCCTAAATTGGGCTTTGTACTAAAACCTATCCTCTTTTATTTGTTGTTGTTAGTTGCGAAGTCGTGTCCAACCCATCGCGACCCCATGGACAACATTCCTCCAGGCCTTCCTGTCCTCTACCATCTTCTGGAGTCCATTTAGGCTCACGCCTACTGCTTCAGTGACTCCATCCAGCCACCTCATTCTCTGTCGACCCGTTCTTCTATTGCCCTCAACCTTTCCCAGCATTAGACTCTTCTCCAGTGAGTCCTTCCTTCTCATAAGGTAGCCAAAGTATTTTGAGTTTCCACTTCAGGATCTGGCCTTCTAAAGAGCAGTCAGGGTTGATCTCCTCTAGGACTGACCAGTTTGATCGCCTGGCAGTCCAAAGGACTCGCAGGAGTCTTCTCCAGCACCATAGTTCAAAGGCTTCAATTCTTTGGCGCTCAGCCTTTCTTATGGTCCAACTTTCACAGCCATACATTGCAACTGGGAAGACCATAGCCTTGACTATACGCATTTTTGCTGGCAGGGTGATGTCTCTGCTTTTTAGTGTGCTGTCTAGGTTTGCCATGGCTTTCCTCCCCAGGAGCAAGCGTCTTTTAATTTCTTGGCTGCAATCCCCGTCTGCGGTGATCTTGGAGCCCAGGAAAATAAAATCTGTCACTACCTCCATTTCTTCCCCATTTTTATTTATTATTACAGTTTTAATACTTTACATCTGCTCTTCAGTGCATAAATTTGGGGAATAACTGGGAATATATAAACGCATCTAAATGATCTTACATAGGAAGTCATATCAGGGTAGGTAATGTTTGGAGAAAAATATATTTCTCCCCAGCAATTTTTTTATTATTTGTCAGCCTGACGGATAATTTCAAGTAATTTAAAGCCTGAATATACCTGTTTAACTTTTTGCATGAAAATTCAATAATACAGCTAATACTGCTACAGGTAGTCCTTGACTTATGACCACAATAGAGCCCAAAATTTCTGTTGCTGAGCCAGTTGTTAAGTCAATTACACCTCTTTTTACGAATTTTTTGCCACAATTGTAAAGCGAATCACTGTGGTTGTTAAGTGAATCATGTTAAGTGAATATGGTTTCTCTCATCGATTTTGCTTGTTGGAAGCCAGGTGGAAAGGTAACAAAAGTGATCACATGACTCTGGGACATTGCAGTTGTCATAAATACATTCCATTTACCAAGTGCCTGAATTTTGTTCAGGGGGCCATGGGAACGCTGTGGCGTTTTTAAGCGTGAGACCAGTTGTAAAGCAACTTACATTTAACCCAGCCCACAAGAGAGAGAGGAAGAGCAGCTATTCACTGGCAGTGACAGCTCACCACCTCGGAGAGCTGGTTTGGTGACAGTATCACCAGCTGCCCAGTCATAGGTGGAGCAACAAGTGCAACTAGCACTAACTAGCTTGGTGCTAGTTAGAACAAACGGTGGGGCAGAAAAGGAGGAAGAAACAACAGTGGCAGCAGCATGGCCTCTGACTCCTATGGAGATGAAGATTGCCAACCTTTGTCCTATCTAGTACAGGAGTATAGATAGCATCCTTGACTGGTGGCCATGCAGCCTCTGTTTAAACAGTTTCAGTGTAGAAGGAATCTTATTATCTCCAATCTCTTCTGCTGTTGAATACTTAGGAAATTTTGTCCTGGGATCCAACCAAAATCTCCTTGTAATTTAGATCTGTTTCTTGTCTTTTTGAAAAACAATTTTGTCCTGTCTTCTATATAAGAGGCCTTTTTTATAATTGAAGATAACTATTGTGTCTTTTTGCAGTTTTCTCTAGGTTAACCATACCAACTGTTCCTCATATGCTCACTTTCCAAGCATCCTATTATTTTGATTGTTCTGTTCTTGATATATTCCAGTTTTTTAGTGTTCTTCCTAAAATTTGAACATAATATTCTAGATATAGTCTGACCAACTGTTGACGCAGCAAGAATTTCATGTAGAATTGCACATGCTCTGCTACATAGTATGGTATTCTTCCATCCTATACTGATGCCTCTGATTTTTTCCTATCCAGTGTAGGATTTTGCTTTTGTCCTTGTTGAAGTTCATCTTACTGTCTTCTACTCAGTGTTTCAAGTTGTCAGAATGGATCTTGTTACTAACTTGTAAACCATCGCCCCCCCCTCAGCCCCATCCATCTTTGTCTGGTGTGCATTTCCCTTATTACATTCACTTTCCATTTCCCAAATTTTCTCTTTTTTATAGTACTCATTAAACTGGTTTGTGATGTACTTTCAATATTTTATTTTTATTTTATTCCAACCATACTGCACTCTTTCACCAAAGGACTTCTCTTGATGAATGCTAAAATACTCTAAGCATTTGAAATTAACTAAATAGATGACTAGGTTCCAAATTGTCTTTCTGTAATGTCGTGAACCAGAAGATGACATGGTGACTTCCTTTCAAAGTTCTCACTGCTCATCCCTATTTTTTAGTATCAAATTTAAAAGAATGGATCTTCTTATTTCTTCTTCAAACTTATGAAAAATAAAGACAAATAAACCAGGTGCCTTAAACTTTTAAACTTGCATGTGGATAGTTACCCCCAGCCCCCAAGTTGGGAAATCCCCAAATCTTGGAGAGTATAAAAAAATGGGCTCAAAATCTGTAGAAGAGCAGGCAGAACTGGGAGTGGAGTTAAACAAATCATCAGTTTAGAGTTGTTGAATTGCCACAAGCGATCCAGGTCCAGCCCTACTTGAGTTCCGTTGACCCTTATCTAGCGCCAATTTAGTACTGTTAGTTGACTAGATTCCTATTTAAGCTTTGAATGAATTTTCTATGCTGATGGTCCTGATTCTTTACAGCTAACAAAATCTTGCTCCTTGCTCCATCTAACAACAATAACAAACATGAAGCCCCAGGCTACAAAAAAGACATCCATCTTTTTGAGATTTTTTTAAAAAAGGATCCAGTTAAACAGATAAAGAGGTTTCATAGTTCATAGTGGCTGAGAACAGTTGTTGCCTAAAAAATTGTATGTCCTTTTTGTACGCTTTCATTTTGGATGTGGCATTATTGGTAAATTGCCTTGCACTGCACAAAGCTGATTATTGATTTTTAAGAAAGTTCTGACTTTCTATTACATGTCTCGGATTTTCCTTATCTTTCATACAAGGAAAGCTTCAATAAAATATATTTCCTTGGTAAAAACCTGATATTGTGAAATACTTTTAAAATATGGAGTTGATTGGCATTTCACAGCTTTAGTTCTTTGTAGTCTGGTCAGATCCTTAGGATTTTTGCAAGACCAAACAGATCCTTTAAATACAATTCTTAAGTATCCTTTTTAAGAAATACTAATTTTGGTAGAACAGGAAAGGATAACATTTCAAGACAAGTCTGGGGATAGGATTGGCCAGGAGAATAGAGCACATTAAAATAAGTTCACACTGCTTAAATCAGGAATTCTCCAGTTTTTAGGCACAATTCCTTGTTTCTTTGAGGATGTGCAGGAGATTATATAAACTCCATAAAAAATTTGTTAAAGCATAATTAAGAATGGAAAATGTTATAACTACACAAGAGCATGTCTCACCTAAGTTATTTGCAAATGCCATTCCTCTCCACATGGAAACAACTGTACCTGGTTAAATACTATATGAAAGAAATACATTATCTCTTAGCCCTCTTTAGACTATCATGCTTTTATTACTACTACTCTTGTACATTTAAACATGAACTGTTACAGTGTCATAAAAAATATAGTTTTGATATAAATTAAGCCTCTTTGACTTACCAACTGCTCAGCATTATCCCAGTGTTTCTGTTTAACCACCCACCCACCCACCCACCCACCCACACACACCCTTTACACTTTTCCCCCCTGTGTTGACTACAATTAATTCAACCATTTTGCTTGGCCTTTTTCCTAGCAAGCCACTCTGTTTTCCTCTTTAGTTACAATGCTTTCCTAGCACCTCTCTTCAACTCAACTCCCAGCTCTCTGTGCTGGAACAGCATCTGTTTTTTTTTTCTCCTGATACTCTGGCCCTTAAAGAGAGATGCAAAACAATGTTATGACTTAGGACACTTCTTGGGATATCATCCATTGCTTTTTTGAAGAGGAAGCAGTAAGTGGCATAGGATGTCCTTAATATAGTTTTGGAAGATACAGGGAACAATATTTCCTGTGTTCCTTCTAGCTGTTGCCCTTTTCCCCTTTTCTTTGCAGTTATAGAAGCTTTCTAGTTTAGATGATAAAGCTTGATATGACATTGCAGGAATAGAAGGTTGTGTTTGAGTGAGAAAAAAGCTCCCTAATGTGAGATTTATTGAATCTGCAAAGGAATAGTTATTTAGGCCAGATCAATCACATGAATAGATTTCAGGGTGAGAAGGAAAAATATATTCTAAAATTCTCTACATTTTTGTTTTCTCCCTTTAAAATTGTCCCCTTTTTAAATCACTCATCTCTTCCTGTGCTTGTGAGTATATGAAATCTTCATAAGATTGTGCCTGAGAGTAAGGGCCCTTAAAACTGTGATTTTTTTCATGTATTTATTTTTATTTATTTATTTTATTAGATTTATATACCGCCCTTTCCCGAAGGACTTAATTATGTGCAGATGATTTTCTGTGCCTTCTAGAATTGGGTGTGGAATCTACTTGTCAAAAGAAATGCACATACCTGAAGAGAAAATTTCATGTTTTCCTATATATAGTTTTCACTCATCATTCAGCAACAAGAACAATCTTTTCTATCAATTTAATCTAGAATAATTGGTCCTTTTTATCCCCATATTTTTCTGACAGTTTGCACTTTTATTTTTATACATTTGGGTCATAGTATATTTATTCTGTTTACATTATTGCTGCCAACAGCATCTTTTCTGTAGAAGAACTTTTATTTAAGAACATTAAAAGTTGAGGTATAAATTTTTCCACAACAGATGGCCTTTTTTGCTGTTTCCTTTGTCTTAGGGGAAAATACAGTGTAGTGTACACTTATTACTCCTAAAATTCTTGAAACAAAATAAACAGTATGGAACAGTTTGTCTTTGAATCACATGTGGTAGTAATATGTTTTGCCAGCATGGGAACCCAAAATTACTTTCCAGCTTGCAGTCCTGAAAGCCTCTTTGCTTTATAGTATCTCTGAATTTTCAGTCTACAGTCTTCTGTCCAGTGGCTTTCTCCAAATTAGTATAAGTTCATTCTCAGTGATGGCCACTAACATATATCTAACCAGTTTATGTTCAATATATGAAAGCCATCTGGGGCCACTATCTGCCTGAAACCTCAATCTGCTGTCTCTTAAGGAAATCTTGGTGGCCATGGGATCTGCATACTAACCAAGCAATACCATACTTATACCTTCCATTAGAATCCTGGTCTTATGATTAAAATAATTGTGGTGCTTTCAGCTGTTCTATTGGGGAGTTTGTTGTTATCTTGAAAAGAACAACTTGAGTTGAATTGAATTACTAGATTAGAGAGAGTGATTGTGAGACTCAGGTAGCATTACTCTTTCTGCACTTCCTGCGCTAGAATCAGTCTGTCCAGTAAAAATATCCTGAAAGAAATTCCTGGGAATTCTGCTAGTAATTGCTATGGTATTAAGATGTAAAAATGAGAAGTAGATGCTTCTCTATCATGACCCTCACATTAAGGAATGCCCTCCTCCTAAATATCCCCTGACAGTTTATTTTAAATAATAGTGGCTTTCCAGTATGTGATAATGATAATAATGTACCGTCAAATTGTTTTCAACTTTTAGCAATCACAGATAGCTTGGAAACATTGTTTTCTAACAAATACCATATAAGTATAGTAGTAGAGCAATTATGCGTACACACACACCACACACAGAGTCTGTGGTGTGTGTATATATGTGTATAAATAGATTCTCGCGTTACTTGAATAAGCAGCTGAGAAACGAGACTCTTATTTGCTTTCTCTTCTAATTATTTCTTTTGCACAGTTTAGTTATTCATATTCTAAAATAAACTAAGAATATGTCATGAATGAAGTACACATATACACAAGTATGTATGTACTTCATTCATGACATGTTCCTGGTTTATGAATCTGAATAATATATATATATATAAACGTGCTCTAAAGTTGCTGTTGCATTCAGAATATAGCTGTGACCCTCACCAAATGCATCAGTTTCTGATTGAGTTTGTTCTTACTTTTTTGGGATTATCCAGCCTTTTTTTTCATTGACTCTCAATTATTAAGCATGGCTGAGATGATTTGCAACCTATAAAAATAGCTGATTTGGAAACATACCCGAGTACTTGTCAGATCATAGAGAAATTGCTGGAAATTCTACTGGTGATTGCTGTTTGTGGCTTGTTTAGAATTTACTGTATGTCTACTTCTAGGAGCAGCTAATCAGACGGCCTTGCTGTAGAAAACCCAAACAATCCGTGGAAACCCTCACAGAATTATCCTACAGACACAACTAAGTTCCAAAGGAGCCACAGACAGCACTTTTCAAGCTGAGCTACTTGGTGGAGGATGAAATGAGATTTTCCAGTAAATCATCTTTATTGTGCCATAGGACAAGTTAAAAGTCTATTACTAACATTTTTTTAAGTTCTTAAGCATTATTTTTTGAAGAAAATCACCCACAATATTTTATGTGAAATTTGAGACTGATTTACTTTGCATATTTCCAAACAAATGTCAACCCTTCACAAGAAATTGATTCATTTCATATGTAGAAATACAATTTTGGCAGGAAATCTGAAAATGTTCATATTTACCCTCAAGTTTATTTATCGACATGAATGTGTTTATTTTCCTTTCCTTTTTTAAAGTATACTCATTGGATTTCTTAACTGTTATTCCTTCTAATTCTACACCATTATTGATTTTTTGTTCTAGTTTATTTCTTTTTCATCTTGCAAAATAGATGAATAAAATAAGCAATTCTTGACCTTTAACTTTACTGACAGAGGTAGTCCTCGCTTAGCGATAGCTTTGTTTAGCAACCATTCAGAGTTATGGTTGGAAAAAAGCACTGTAATTAATAGTCACATTTATAGCCATTGTAGCATTCCACAATCACATAATTGCCATTCAGGCACTTTGTGACTGGTGCACATTTACAAGCATTGCAGTGTCCTGTAGTCATGTGATTGCCATTTGCGAGCTTCCAATAAGCAGAATTAATGGAGAACAATGAAGTGAAATTGAAAGTCATGGTCACGTGATATCTCACCTAATGACAATGGTGATTTGCTTAGCAATGAGAGTGAAAGTGGCATGAGTCCAGCACGGTCTCATTTTCCGCTTAGTGACTATGTTGCTTAATGGTAGTGAACTGCTGGTTCCAATTGTAGATGGTAAACAAGGACTACTTGTACATTCATCACTTATTAGCAGAAGTTCCAGCAGGCTGGTGGCCATTGTAAGCCTAGGACAGGGGTTCCCAACCGGGGGGGGGGGTGCAAGGTGATATTCCAGGGGATGTGAAAACTTGGGTTTTCAAAACTATAGTGTATATGCATAATTCGTTGCCGTTATTTCGAACTCTTGTAAGGGGTGCGAGAATATATCAGAAGCTTTCTAGGGGTGCGAGGTATCGGAAAGGTTGGGAGCCGCTGGCCTAGGACTTGCAGATCGTCACAAGGGAAAAGGCAGGAGTCCTAGGTAAGGAACATAGGGGAAGGCTTTCGGGGGGGGGGATGTACTAGAAAGTGCACGAGGGTTGGCAGACGCTGTGAGAGGGCCTGTAGGATGATTGGCACACACTATGAAGTGTGAGCAGGCAGGGGGCCCTACTTAGTACAAGGTCTTTTGGATCACATAGTCCACGGCAGACAGACTGAGAAAAAAAAAGCAGTGGAAGCAACTTATTGGCACAATTTCCAACCTTCCCTGCCGGCTTCCTCAGTAACCTGAAAGCCCTCCCTTCATCTTTTAACTAATTTTAATCTCTTGCTTCTTCTTAAACTTTTTAATTTTTTAAAACTTTTATATAAACTGTTTTATAATTTAACATTTTAGTATACACTGCCAAAAGTCCCTCTTTCAGGAAGATGGGCAATACAGAAATGTGAAAAATAAACAAACAACTGGTTGTGGGAGGCTGGCAGGGAAGATAACAAATGACTTATCACATGATATGACTCACTAGGACATTGCAATTGCGACTCCAGCACCTAGATCATGATCACGTGACCGTGGGAATGCTGCAGTGGCTGGAATTTTGGTGACTGGTCATATGTTCCATTTTTTTCAGCATTGCTGCAACCTTGAACAGTTGTAGAACAAATGAACGTAAGCCGAGGACTGCCTCTGTTGGCAGAGTGGACTGCAGCCTGGTTTGCTTTCATTAGTAGTTGAGACATTTTCCTCTTAAAATATAAAAGAAAAAAAATCCTATATCAGTTGGATAGAATTGCCCAAATTGTGAACATGTGCTCCTTAATTGAGTACAGGTTGTAACTTTGAATCATCATTAAATGACGATCACAACTTATGACCGTAATGGACTTAAAACTGTAAGGGCTTACAACTGTGGTGGAGCCTGCCCATTAAGGTTGTAGATTGTGATGGTTGTAAAGAGGATCACCCACAAGACCGAACCAATTTTTCAACTTTTTTTGCAGCAGTCAGTAAGTGGACACTGGACATTACACGAACCCATTTTTGCTATGGGGCATTTTTGCCAAAACCCAAAATAAGTGCTGGTTTTGGGGGGGAAAATAAATCAGAATCACGTTGCTGTAAATACAGATTGGTTGCCAAGCACTCAAAATATGATCATGTGACCAGAGGAGGCAGGTCAGCCATTAGAACTTTGGAACTAGGTCATAAGTATCTTTTGGGGGTGGGGGTGGGGGCAGCTGATAACATAGAATGGTTGCTAAGTGACCAGACATAAGTTGAGGACTACTTGCATAACTTTTCAAGGAGAAGCAACATTAATAAAAGCATAGAATAGCAAAAAACAACAATAAGTGAATTATATTAAAGGCATGAACAAGAAGAAAAAACTTATTTAAAACTCATTCCAGGTGTTTATCACCCAGTCAGATCCATAAATATTGATTTCTGCCTGTTCATCTCTGCCTGTCAGCTTTTGTCAATTGAGGTTCCAACCTAATGGTTTTTAGTAAGATAGAGAGGGTGTACACTAGGTTACCTGTGCCACCTGCTGCAATTATTGCTAACTCTATCTACAGTACAATATCAATCAATTTTGGCAGACGTAGGCTAGTAGGTCAAATGTTCTACCAAAACTCAATTTTACCAGAAAACTCAATTTTACCAGAGGCATGCTCCTGTTATTCTATGCAAGTTAAGGTTTTAAATCTCTTAATTTACCATGGAAACCAACATACCGTTGTTCCCATCCATCAACTAGGTGGTTATTTGACCTACCTCGGAAGGATGGAAGGCTGAGTCAACCTTGAGCCAATGAGTGCAGGTTCGAGTCCCACCAGGCTCAAGGTTGACTCAGCCTTCCATCCTTCCCAGGTAGGTAAAATGAGGACCCAGATTGTTGGGGGCAATAAGCTGACTTTGTAATAATGCCGCTTGGGGTGTGTGTGAAAGCCCTAATAAGCAGGCATATACATAGAATGAAGGCTACTGCTAAGCTTGTAAGCCGCCCTGAGTCTTCGGAGAAGGGCGGGATATAAATGGAATTAAAATTAAAAAAAATATGCAGTATACTAATGGACCCTTAGAATGCATCTTTGTATTGCCATTAAGTCTTCCTTGAATGTCTTTTTATTTTAGAAATGGAAGCAAACAACCATTTTAATTTCACTGGCCTTCCCTCTTCACCTGCTGCCTCAGGACTGAAACCTGCTCCTTCCTCAGGGGACAATGTCTACACAAATGGATCTCCTATGAACTTTCCCCAACAAGGCAAAAGTAAGTGAAGACCAATTGACCTGACCGTTATTGTGATGTTAATAGTAGACTTAATCCTTGATTATACACAGTCCAGTTACTAATGCTACCAGCTGTTCTCTTTTTGTTGTATGGTTCTCTGGGTACGGAATTATTACTTTATTACTTTGCAATGAAATGTGGGGTTCAGAAGGTCTTAACAGAGATGGATAATTCAGCAATAAAAAAGATTTTGTGTTTCCTTACATCCATGCAGATAGTAGAGTTGGTGCACAAAAAGTCTGAGCTTTCCTATTTTATTATTAGGGGGAGAGAAAGGTCTAGACCTTATATGGTTTTTTTAGTTTACATTGAAAATATCTATATACCACAAAATCTCTTTGTTTCTGCTTGAAACTTTCATTTGAGCAAAATGGTGCATCGTAGGGCAACAATTTCTGAAGCAAAGTACCTCAAACTACCCATTACTTCCCTGGGAATGAAATTTGGGAAAGTGACTGCTTCAGCACTGCCACGCTGCTGCAGTCAGCCATGTCACATGATGTTATTTCCACCATTCTCTCTCATAAGTCAGTGGGAATGCCAGCCGGAAGTATAAACTCGATCGTGATTGCAACACTTCTGCCACCTCCCACAAGAAAAATATTTTTTTTTATGGAAAGCTTGCAGGGAGTGTTGGCGATGGGGAAGCTGGCAGGGAAGATCACAGGTTGCTTGGTTAAGTCTCCCCCACTTTTGCAACTTCCCCAACCTCTCTGTACGTGTGCTGGACCTTAAGCCATTCTGCACCCCTATGCCCTCCCCATCCCCATGCACCCACCCCCCCCGTGCCCTCCCTGATAAGTGGGGCACATCATGCACCCCTGCACATCCTTCCTGACCTGCACCATATCCCTGCATATCTTCCTGTGGGGAGAAGGCACCATGTGGGTTGCAGGAATACAAGGAAGTTCACAAGAAGCACAATGTGGGTTGGGCACATTGTGCAAGTGTGTGAGAGATTGCACAGGATGCAGTGCGAGAGATGGGGAGGGTGTGTGTGAGGGGGCACATGTTGTGGAAGATGTGTCAGGATACTAGAGTGATGTGATAAGAGGAGAATGTGCAAGTGTTAGGTAATGAAATATCTCTGAAACAATGACCTGACAAGTCATAGGTTGTCTAGTGAACATCTAAAGGTAATCTGCTTGCTACGAATAGAAATTGTTAATCAAATGTAATTTTCCTTACCATATGTTAAACTTCACATTATTTTGAAAAGTTTGCAAACATTGCTGCTATTGTTTTGTCTTGTTGCTAAAAGGTAAACAGTCCCAAATGGCCGCACCCTCACCCACGGTCACATGATCACATTTTGGGCATTTGGCAACTGACTCACATTTGTGGCTTTTTGCAGTGTCCCACAATCATGTCACTGATTTGTGGTTTTTTTTTTTTCTGATTTCCCGCATTCACTTCCAACCTCTGGCAAAAAATGCCCATTGAAGAAATCAGGTTTACTTAACCATGGCATTTGCTTAACAACCGCCACAAAAAAGGTTGTAAAATTGGATATGGTCAAGTGACGATCCTTTTAATGTCTGCCATGATGTATGATTCTGGGCTGAATTATGATCATAAGGACTACTTGTACTATAAAAATCAGCACGAAGCTATTCAGTTTATGGATGAATTAAGGGAAAATGGTAGAACATAAACAACGGCTTGATTCTAGCTTTTTTCGTACTGAAACAGTACCATTTGACTGCATAGAGCAGGAGATTTCATACATGTTATCATTCATGGTTATCGTCAAAACCATGACACACAGTAGAATGTGTGACAAATCTTTAGAAATTAGAACCTAACATAAAAACGGAGTGCTTATTCTTTCCTCTTCCCAATTCATTTAGAATCATTTTTTACTTCTCTTTGCCTTCATCACTCTTCTCTTCGCCTACATTCTTTGTTACGTTATACTTCTCTTTCAGCAACAGCTTCCACCCTTAACATTTTAATGCAAGATAAAAGTAGAATAAAATATCCTTTCTGACTGCTCCCTGTGTGACAGATGTGGGAAAACGTTTTTTCTTGTTGTGGTGTACATTGCAGGGATAAGCATATCTGTAGCAGAAAGTGAATTGAGCCAGAAGTGCTTGAAATATGGCTGTGGTTCAAAATGCAGTGCAAAAAGAAAGAATGAGAATACAATTGTATCCGTGCATTGTTTTTATGTCTTCAAGCAACTCCGTAGTGAGAGAAATTGAAGGATGGAGTTGGAAATAGCCAGAAAATGATGTGAGCTGAGAAAATGTGAGAGGATGCTGACTTGCATTAGTGGAGTAGAGTATTCAGCTTTTTTATGTCTTATCTCATTTTGCTGGTTCTACTTTGAAAAAGAAGGCAGGCCTAAAAGAAGAAGATAATCTCTCTCTTAGTCACTGTTCCTGGTATTTATTTTTATTGATTTATTAGATCTTTTTAATATCACCTTTATTACTTCATAAGTAACTCAAGATGGTGAACATACATAACTTCTTCCTTCTCCTGTTTTCCCCATAACAACAACCTTGTGAGGTGAGTTGGGCTGAGAGAGAGCAACTGGCCCAAGTCCTAATCTAGTCCTGCCTAGTCAGCTTTCACGCCTAAGGCAGGACTAGAAGTCACCGTCTCCTGGCTTCTAGGCCAGCACCTTAACTACTGCACCAAACTGATGATGATGTTATCCATTCTGTCTCCGCGATTCCATGGGCCAAATCTCTCCAACCTACTGCATTGCATTGCTTCTTAGAGTTTTTCTATGCCCTGGCTGGTATCAAATTTGATGGTGACCAAACCCGCTCTCAGTATTTGTTCTTTCTTCTTCTTTCCCTCACGGCAGGTTTAAATGGAGACATGAATGTTAATGGCTTATCTACTGTATCTCATGCTAGTACTTCAGGGACCCGTTCCTCAAACAACTCTCACCTCCATCATCCCTATGACTACCTGTGGAATTACTCCCAGTATCCCTCGGGCAACGGCAACAATCTCAAAGATGGTCCACTGTTCTCCCAATATCCATTGAATGGTACCCTTGAGAACAATCGGCAGAACTCGCCTGGACATAACACTAGTCTGAGGGGAAGCAGTGGGCAAGAGTTCTGGGCCAATGGTACCCCAGGCACCATGGGATTAAATTTTGACTCAGCAGAGCTCTACGACTCTTTCCCTGATGATCAGAACTTTGAAATCCTACAAAACGGCCCAACGAGCTTCTACACATCATCTCAGCCTTCTCCCATGCTTGCTTCAGGGAATCAGGACTTCTCACCACAGCAGGATGAGCCAGGCAATGAAGAGGCTGTGAAAGAACCACCTTCTACAGCTGCAGAAAATGGCACCAGATTGATGGGCAGTATGGAGCTGGAAAATGCACAGCCAGGTATAACTCACAAATGGACCTCGGAATTTTTAGTCAGTATTTCAGGACATGCTGAAATTTGACTTATCTTAAGGCCACTAATACATTATGATTAATTCCAACTTAGGCTGGAAGAGTAGGCACTGTACAAGTCTTGCTTACTGTTAAGATTTCAATATTGCCACTTCTAATTGTTTCTTTAAATTTCTAGAAATAAATGACTGTTCCTCCTACACTTCAGTACAATAGTAGCATATCCACCTTGGCATCTGTGTGGCCTTGAAATACATTTTACAATAGTAATTCCCAATACTCGGTTCTTTACCTACCAACCACCAACAGTCAGATTAATTTACTGTAATATATTGTAACACGTTTTTTGGGTTTACCAAGGACTATGGCCTTCTTTTAAATCTATATTACAGACTATTGTACTTGGGGCAGGGATCTGCCAGTTTTCTTCTTGTTTCGCCAGGTACCATGGACATGAATGGCATTTGTAGAATAATGGTAAAGTATTTTTTCCAGGCAGATGAAGCGATAGGGTTAGAATTACTGAGATAAGGAATGAATGAAAAGTTCTTCGATTAATTTAAGGTTTAAGGTTTATTAAATTTATATGCCGCCCTTCTCCCTTAGGACTCAGGGCGGCTCACAACAATAAAAAGTTAAAAGATATAAATGCAAAAATTAAAAGAGGATTAAACAATATAAGAAATAAGAACAATTTAAACCAATAAAAAACCAAATTTAAAAACTATGATCAGTTCAGGCCCGCTTGTTGGAACAACCAGGTCTTTAGGTCACGGCGGAAGGACCGAAGGTCAGGGGTCGTCCGCAGCTCCAGGGGCAGTTCATTCCAGAGGGTCGGTGCGCCCACAGAGAAGGCTCTCCCCCTGGGGGTTGCCGGTCGGCATTGCCTGGCCGACGGCACCCTGAGGAGGCCGACTCTGTGGGAGTGAACCGGGCGATGGGAGGTTGACATTGGCAGCAGGTGGTCTCGCAAGTACCCCGGGCCTAAGCCTTGTAGGGCTTTAAAGGTGATTATCAGCACCTTGAATCGCACCCGGAGGGCAACCGGAAGTCAATGCAGCTCACGCATTAGTGGTGTAACATGGGAGTATTGAGATACTCCCATAAGCACCCGCGCGGCCGCATTTTGCACCAGTTGAAGCTTCTGGGCGCACTTCAAGGGCAGCCCTATGTAGAGAGCATTGCAGTAATCCAGGCGAGAGGTGACAAGGGCATGGGTGACCGTGCATAGGGCATCTCGGTTCAAAAAGGGGCGCAACTGGCGTACCAGGTGAACCTGTGCAAAAGCCCCCCTGGTCACGGCAGTTAGATGATCTTCCAAATTAAGCCGTGAATCCAGGAGGACACCCTAGTTGCTGGCCATTTCTGAGGGGGGCAATAGCTCCGCCCCCATCAGAAGAGATGGAACCTGTTGGACAGTACGAGATTCCAGTATCCACAGCCACTCAGTCTTGCAGGGGTTCAGCCTGAGTCTGTTCCTTCCCATCCAGACCCGCACCGCCTCCAGGCACCAGGACATCACGTCAAGGGCATCACTGGGTTGGCTCAGGGTGGAGATAAACAACTGGGTATCATCCGCATATTGGTGATACCTCACCCCAAAGCCACAGATGATCTCACCCAGCGGCTAAACAGGAGGGGGGAGAGAACCGACCCCTGAGGTACCTCACAAGAAAGGGGCCTCGGGGTAGATCTCTGCCCCCCTGCCACTACAAACTGCGAACGGCCCGAGAGGTAGGAGGAGAACCACCATAAAACATTGCCTCCCACTCCCAATCTCTTGAGCCGTCGCAGCGGGATACCATGGTCGATGGTATCAAAAGCCGCTGAGAGGTCAAGTAGGACCAGGACAGAGGAGCAACCCCTGTCCCGGGCCTGCCAGAGATCATCTACCAGTGCGACCAATGCTGTTTCCATGCTGTAACCAGGTCTGAAACCGGACTGGTACGGGTCCAAATAGTCCGCTTCATCCAGGAATTGCGGAAGCTGACGCATCACACCACTCTCGACAACCTTCGCTACAAAGCGAAGGTTGGAGACAGGACGATAGTTATTCAAGGAGGCCGGGTCCAGAGCAGGCTTCTTGAGGAGGGGCCTCACCACCGCCTCTTTTAAGGCGGAGGAGAAGACACCCTCCATCAATGAAGCATTGACAACTGCCTGGAGCCAGCCCCCTGTCACCTCCCCAGCGGCCGAAACTAGCCAGGAGGGACATGGGTCCAATAAACAAGTTGCAGCGCTCAGCTTACGCATAATCCTGTCCACATCATCCAAAGACACAGGGTCAAACTCACCCCAAATGGTATGACCAAGACCTGCCCTCTCCACTCCGTCGGATTCCGCCCAGTCGGAGTCCAAACCAGTCCGGATCTGAGCGATTTTGTCCTGCAGATACTGAACAAATTCCTCAGCCCTCTGGTTAAGCAGTGAGCGGGTCACTCTAAACAGGGTGGCTGGGCGATTATCTGCGGACGCAATGAGAGCGGAAAAGTAAACACGCTTTGCCGCTTCCATCGCCACTAGGTAAGACTTAAGACAGGTTCTTAGCTGTGTTCGATCAGATTCGGATCTGCTGGACCTCCAACCGCTCTCTAGGCGTCTTTTCCGGCGCTTCATCTCTCGGAGTCCCTCGGTAAACCAGGGGGCCACCCGGGATCTGCGCTGGGTCAGAGGCCGCAAAGGCACAACTCGATCCAAGGCCCCAGCAGCCGCCCTCCCCCAGGCCGTCACTAGAGCCTCGGCAGAGTTGTGGGCAAGGGAAGCAGGAAATGTCCCAAGCTCCGTCTGGAACCTCTCAGGGTCCATCAGGCGCCTGGGGCAGAACCACCTGGTCGGTTCTGCCTCCCAGCGGCGGGGGGTGGCGTACTGAAAGTCTAGCCGGAGAAGGAAATGATCGGACCATGACGGGATGGATAATTAAATCCCCCCTACCCAGATCATTAAGCCACTGCCCAGAGATAAAAACCAGGTCGAGTGTGTGCCCTCCATTATGGGTCAGGTCTTGAATTATTTGAATCAGGTCCATGGCCGTCATGGAAGCCATGAACTCCCGGGCCAACTGAGACGCCTTACCCACAGAAGGCAGATTGAAATCCCCCAGAACTATAAGCTTGGGGAACTCAATCGCCAACCCGGGCAAGACGTCGAGGAGCTTAGGCAGGGCCGATGACACGCAGCTGGGAGACAGGTACGTAATCAATAGGCTCAACTTCAAAAAGAGAGACTCACACCTGCCTATCTGAGGGACAGTGGTCATTCGCGGACAAAGACTCTCCCTAATAATAACCGCCACCCCCCCCCACCTCTGTCCTGGGCCCACGGCTGGTGAAGCACCCGGAAGCCCGGTGGGCATAGTTCCGAGAGGGGGACACCCCCCTCTTGGCCCAACCAGGTCTCTGTGATGCAGGCCAGGTCCACGTTCTCCTCCTCAATAAGATTATGTATGAGGGGAGCCTTGTTCACCACAAGGTGAACCTGAGCCCAGGGTCCTGCAATCCTATGCCCCCAGGGGAGCAAGAAGAGCCACGAGGGCGGGAACAGGCAACTGCTTGAAGACAGCGGTGGCCCGTTCCCCAATTGTGATAAAGCCCTCTGCTCCCACACACTCTGCCCCTCCCAATCACCGTCAAAATAGGAAGACCCTCCTCACTCATGGTGTGCGTGTCTGTTTGCTGTGAGATTCTGCTTATTTTTAAAGCTTTCTCAAGACCTGAAGTGAAATATAATTTTTAAAATCACAATTTAGAAAGTTCAGTGTGACACTTTTAATAATATTTCCTGTAGAACTGAAAATATGTGGCTACAATGGTTCTTCTCCAGTTGTTGAGCCTCTTAGCCAAGAGGCCTCTGTCTTGGAACCTGATGCTGGAGCTAGTTGCCTTGAGGATGCTTCTCGGATCCCTCCTCCTCTGGAAGACTCTTTGGAGCCTTTTGAGTCACTAGACAGAGGTAAGTGGGTGAAATTTTTCTTTGCATTTTTGTATTTATACAATTTGAGCTGGTGGTTTCTTCGAAATGATGTCCTTGTAGAATGGAAAAAAAATATGAAAAAAATATAAGACATCCACATACTTGAGTAAATAAGAGAATGTAGTTTGTTATACAAGCTATTCACGCTGAAATTTCCCTCTCTACTGTTCAAAATGCAAGAGCTCTTTTGTAGAGATCTGGGTATCCCACGTTTCACCAATTGTCACAGTATTCCATGCATTTCATGTGGAATGGAAGTAGGCGGCTGTGAGTCATAAAAGATTATCCCGTTGTAAACTGGATTAAATTTTAAGACACACGGTGACTTTAACATTTCTGTAAATGAGTAACATGGTACCTTGTGAAAACGGTTTTGTTGGCATTGTTTTTCTTAAGGTCTTATAACTAATGACAGTGTAGAAAACTTATCTTGCCTAAATGTAGCTTCTATAATCTATATCAATGTTTGCTGTTATTGTCATTGATGTGCAATTTCTCCAGCAGCAGCATTTCTTGGAAATGTAGACACTTTAGACCTAGCAATATAGCAATATACAAAACAACAAACAAGCGATTCCCCTGCAGCCCTGTTATTTGCTCTTTCCTATCTTATTGCTGTCCACGGCTAGAGGCTTAACCAAACGCTTTGTGGACTAGTGGTAGAGACACAGTCTCCTTCGTGAATTTATTATTCAATTATATTTTGTATTGTGTCAATGCATATAGATTTAAAATCCAGTTTTATAATTTAGTTATAAAGATCAAAAGAGACCGATGCCATGATGGAGGCAACTAGTTAGATTTAGAAGACAAAAGACTAATGGTTAGTTCTGATTTCTGCCCACATTTTATGTCTAAATGATCTCCAGTTCCAATAGTTGCTTTTAGTTTCAGTAATACGGGACCAGTGGGAGAACGGAGAACAAGGGAAAAAGAAATGTTTTTAGTAGTGTTTTTGAGTGGTTAAATAAATAAAGGGGTCGTGTATATATCAGTTATTATGTGAATATACAAGTTCCAACCCAACAACCTGTGTGCCTTTTCCAACCATTCTATACATTCTGCTATACATTATTATTAGAGTTATATCCTACGTTTATTTTTATTTTTTTTAAATTCCATTTATATCCCGCCCTTCTCCGAAGACTCAGGGCGGCTTACAAGCTTAGCAGTAGCCTTCATTCTATGTATATGCCTGCTTGTTAGGGCTTTCACACACACCCCAAGCGGCATTATTACAAAGTCAGCTTAATTGCCCCCAACAATCTGGGTCCTCATTTTACCTACCTCGGAAGGATGGAAGGCTGAGTCAATTTTGTCCAATTCAAGATGGCATACATAATATTGCCATGTCCTGTTTTTCCTACAACAACAATCCAGCGAAGGAGATTGGGCTGAGAGAGAGTGACTGGCTGAAAGTCACCCAGCTAGCTTTCATGTCCAAGGGAGGACTAGAAATTTCAGTCTCCCAGTTCCTAATTCAACATCTTAACCACTGTGCTTTTTGCTTATATGTCTTGTAGATGTAAACAGTAGAAACGGATGCAAGCACTTCATCTAAATGTTGCTAGTAACAGGCTAACTTCCATATTTTTCTATTTGACACTTAATTTTTTTCCTTTCCTAAAGTGGATTTCTAAAAGATGCACAATGGCTCAGATTTTGGAAGTTGGTGTAACAAATGTTTAGGATGCTAAGCCCTGGGCAGGTGGCAGTCTGTTTTCGTAAAAATAACAAGACATTTCTTTAAAATTTCTTTAAAACCATTTCATGATTCTTTAGTATAGCATTTCTGAGGACCGGTCTAATTACACAAAGAAGTGTAAGGAGCACTATGTATATTCAGTGTTTAAATTACGGATAGTAATGCAAAGACATTGTTGGAATTAAATTGCCGGCGGGTGACACCCAGGGATAGGGCCTTCTCGGTGGGAGCGCCTGCCCTCTGGAACCAGCTGCCGGTGGAACTGAGAACTGCCCCCGACCTCCGATCATTCCGCCGGGGCCTGAAGACCTGGCTCTTCGAGCTCTCGGGCCCAGGCTGAGGAGAAATTTTTAATTGGGGTTCTTTTTAATTGAGTACAGGGTCAATTTAATATTTTTAATTGGGTTTTTAACTTTTGTATGTTGGATTTTTAATTCCCTGTAAACCGCCCTGAGTCCTCAGGGAATAGGGCGGTATATAAATGTAACTAAATAAAATAAATAAATAAATAAATAAATAAATTGCTAGTTTGAATAGCTTGCAAGATCTTTACAAATATATGATTTGTAGACCCAGGGACAGGAGATCTGTATGAAATGGATACATCTGAACTTGTGAGTGGCAAGTCTCCACTGGAGGATCCTCCTGACATTTCTGCCCTGGATTGTCCTGGCAGTCCCTCTCTCAACCACTCTGACTCCTTCAGCCTATTGGCAGATGACAGTCAGCCTGACACCTCTCTTTTTGGAAGTGCCAATTTGCCTCCTGTTCTTGGAGAGTCTGTTTTGCAAGGTAAGCAAGACCCACCCATTGCTCCGTTCTCATCCTTGATCAATTCTCTGCCTTCAAATACAGAAGCTTTTGCTTAGTACTTGCAAAGGGAATTGTGGGATCTAGAGGTACACATTTCCAAGTAATAAATTGCATAGATCTGTGGGAGGGGAAGCTATTATAAACTTTCGGTATGGTTAGGAATTTAATTAGAAGGAGAGAAATCGAATTTAACTGTATACAGAACTTTGGAAAGGCGTATATTGGAATACCATATACGGTACAATATATATTTGCTTAACGGAGTCCTCGGTAGCTATTTTATTCAGCTGGAAATTTATTTTTTAAAATTAAGCGTAGAAAATCCTTCTCGAACAGTATTTAGAAGAAAAGACAATACTGCATATTAATCCTGAGTTAAGTTACGAAGGACTACGTTGTTCACATAACAATTGTAATTATCATGTGAAGGCTTGAATTCTTGAAAGAGCTTCCAAGTGACCCGGCTGAGTAATTGAGATCTGCATCCTAAGTCTTACGCTGTATACTGTTAACAGCTTGTAGCATTCCACTAAGTGACTAGGAAGGCAGCAGAAGTAAGAAATGTCTTATTCTCCGCAATGCTCAACGAACTTTTTTCATTCTGTGTTCATTCTTTTCTCTGTGCCATTCTATTCCTCTATTCCTTCTCTCTTGTTATAGAGAGCAGCCTGGAGCTGACAGGTGTCAGTGAAGTAGGGCAAGAGGGCACAGAGTTTCTGGATTCGCAGGCATCCCTTGAACCAGAGTCTCTAAATGCCTCTTTGGAAGAGGCAGTCAAGAGCAGTGGTCCAGATAATCCTACACCTGTAACAGACAGGGACAGCAAAGAAGCTTCACTGCTAAATGTATCTGCCAAAAGTAAGTAAACTCTTTTCTTCGTGCTTCTAAACTACTTGGCTGCCTTTAAATCTAACTTAGTTGATAGCACTGGTAATGGCTGGTTGTTCTGACAGGTGATGTTCCAAGAAGGAGAATAGCCACAGTGGAAGAGGTGCACTACCCCTTGAAACATGGGTAAGTTTTCCCATTCTCCTGGCGGGAAGGATTTTTTGCTTTTGCACAGCGCTAGTACACGCACAGCAAGTAATACTTCTGAGTTAGGGTGCAGGTTTCCAGTCTTTGATAGGCTACCTTTGTACTCAGGTGGCGAAGGGAGGTGCGCATCAAGAAAGGGAGCAACCGATGGCAGGGAGAAACCTGGTACTATGGACCCTGTGGCAAAAGGATGAAGCAGTTTCCAGAGGTGATCAAGGTAAGTAAAAGAAAAAAAAGTTCCCAGATAGGAAGTGGTGGTGGCTGATTTCTTTTGTAAGTGACTTCTCCATTTGATATACTATTCTGCAACACAGTTTTAAAATCATTCTTGAACATTTATTTTGTCTGCTGAGAATAATGTTGCTTTCTTCCAGCCCAGACAAAGTTCCTCTTTTTTCAGAATTTCCAAAGAGAAGAGATACTGTGTCAGAACACCTTCTTACCTGGATCCGCACTCATTTGGCCTTCCTTCCTTCCTTCCTTCCTTCCTTCCTTCCTTCCTTCCTTCCTTCCTTCCTTCCTTCCTTCCTCCCTCCCTCCCTTCCTCCCTCCCTCCCTCCCTCCCTCCCTCCCTCCTTTCTTCTTAGAAACATTTCGTGCTAAGTCAGAGTTCTGCAGTCTCTTCAATGCTTCCCAGACAATCTGAGGGTAAAGAATGTTCCATGAAACAGGGGCTGCCAGAGAAAAATCAGGCTTCCTAGCTCCCATAAGATGGCAATGTTTAGGGGAAGGGACTAGGAGTATGCCCACCCCATCTGACCTGGTAGGATGGGTAGATGTTTTTAGGGAAAGGAAGTCCTTTAGTTAACTTCATCCCACAAAATAAAGGGCTTTAAAGGTGATGACCCAGCACTTGAATTGTACCCAGAAAGAAACTCGAAGCAAGAGCAGCTTGCCCAAGACAGGTGTTACTGTGTGTTTTGGCGCATTCTAGACCATTTGGAAGTTTTGGGGTAATCTTCAAGAGCAACCCCATCTAGAGCACATTGCAGTAATTCAGATGGAGGTGACCGTGGAACATTGACCGTGAATGAACTCTCTTGGTCTAGGAAAGGGCACGGTTGCCACACTAGATAAAAAAATTTTCAAAGGCCTCCCTGAACCATGGCTACTCCTGCTTCTTGAGCAGAGCTGCAGCGTGAGGTTCAGTACTATTCATCTGCTTGCATTAGTGTTCTTTGATCCTCTGTTTCAGACCGTGGCCTCTTGTTATCCAAGACTCCTTCATTTCTTCCTTGTAAACTCCAGGCTGTCGGCCCTATCATGTAGCATCCCCTGCCTTTTATTGCCACGTGACTACCTTCATCATCTTCTCTTATCAGGATATGAATGTAGTTCCTATCTTGGTCTTGGAATAAGATTTGCTTTGCCCTTTTTGAATACTTCTTATAAGACACCAAGCAGAATCTAAGATTGTTAATCAGTTATAATGGATGCTATCCAATATGCTTGTTTAGATTACATTGTTATCTGGACACCAATTCAGAGTATTTCACTAGTTCCAAAGGTACTATGCTCACTTCAGAGAGAACCTCCATCTTAAAAAGAAACTTAAGTGCTTGATTAATGTTTTGGTGGTTTATTCTCCTGCAGTACCTGAGCAGAAATGATGGGCAGAACGTCCGCCGTGAGCACTTCAGCTTCAGTCCCCGAATGCCAGTGGGCGATTTCTTTGAAGAGCGAGATACATCTGAGGTAGATCTTCCTCTTCTGAGGAATCATTGGCAACTTGTGATTATTTTTTTTTTAGCATCTGTCCTTTTGTCAAGATTGTGCTAGAAATCCTGGGGCCAAGGATTACAACAGAGTAGTGACCGTTCAAAATTGCAATGGCACTTGAAAAAAAGTTACTTAAGTGACTTTTTCACACTTATGACCACTGCAGCATCCCCATGAATGCATGATCAAAATTTGGACACTGTGGGTAACTGATATGTATTTATGATGATCGCAGCGTCCCTGAGTCATGCGATCACCTTGTGCGACCCTCTGACAAGCAAAGTCAATGGGGGAGGCCAGATTCACTTAACAACCATGTTACTAATTTTACAACTGCATTGATTCACTTACCAACTGTGTCAAGAAAGGTTGCAAAACGGGGCAAGACTCACTAGCTAAGCAATGGGAATGTTGGGCTCAATTATTTATTATTATTATTTATTGTTTATTATATTTTTATACCGCCCTTCTCCCGAAGGACTCAGGGCGGTGTACAGGGCAATAAATATAAAAACGAAATACAAAAGTTAAAAAACAATTAAATATTTTTTTTATTGAAAAGTTTTAAAATACAGTTTTCCTTTAAGAATCCCCCCCTCCCCTCCCTCCTCCCCCCTCCCTACCTCCCCCCCTCCCCCCCTCCCCCCCCCCGACTTCCCAGAGCTAAATACAAGGTATATATATAAAATGCAATCATAAGCAATCATATACTAACAATTATAAACTCTAAAATCCATCACTCTCTAGCTTATATAGGATAAAACAAATAATAATAATATTGAATATATATAAAAAGAAACTAAGATAAGAAAAGAAAAAAAAACGAAAGAAGACTTATTCAAATGCTACATAGAACTTCTTAACCCTATACTTGTTCTGGATAAACTCAATCCATTTTCTCCATTCCATAATATAGCGTTCTTGCGAATGATCTTTCAAATAGGCCGAAATCTTCGCCATCTCTGCCAGGTCGGAAACCTTTAAAGTCCACTCCTCTATGGTCGGCAGTTCCTCTTTCTTCCAGTATTGGCCTATCAAAAGTCTTGCCGCCGTAATTAAAAAAACAATTAAATATTATGCCCAGATTTAAAACAGTAATTAAAAGACATATTAAAACCCCAACCGTAACCTATCAGACTAGGTCGGATTGCTTGAATAGATAAGTTTTTAGATCGCGCCGGAAGGAGCGGAGGTCGGGCGGCCATCCGGAGCTCAACCGGCAAGCGGTTCCACAGGTCTGGCGTGCCCACAGAGAACGCCCTCCCCCTGGGGGCCACCAATCGCCATTCTTTGATCGGAGGCACCCTGAGGAGGCCCTCTCTGTGGGAGTGCACTGGACGGAGGGAGGTTGTCGCCGGCCGCAGGTGTTGCCGTAGGTAATCCGGACCCATTGTGGTTGTAGGTCAAGGACTGTTGTAGGTCAAGGACTGTTTCTATCTGGCCTAATGGCTTAGTAAACTGAGTTTGAAACACATAGTTAGTCCACTCTTCATCCTCTCCCCAAATTGTTTTTCTGCTTCTAGACCAAAAGTATATTACAGGTGTGTATGGAAGGATTTGTTTCTGTGGATTCTGAGGATATGCCCTTTGCCCTGCAGATATTGCGGTCTTCAGTTTCCATCAGCACTAAACAGTATGGCCAGCAAAAGGGATACTGACCTGTGTAAGCTACAACATCTGCAGCATCCTTTTCTTCATTTCACAGGGCTTGCAGTGGGTAAAATTGTCACATGAAGAAATCCCTTCACGTATCCAGGCCATCACGGGAAAGCGTGGCCGCCCTCGAAATACCGAGAAAATCAAGGCTAAGGAAATGCCCAAAGTGAAACGTGGACGGGGCCGACCTCCCAAAGTGAAAGTGCTTGACCTGCTGAGCAAGACCGATGTCAGAGTTTTGAAAAAGCTGGAAACCCAAGGTACCAGTTGGACTAGCCTTTTTTTTTTTGCATGCTTGTAGCTTTCACAAGAAAACATTCTAGCTTGTGGCAGTGGTTGTTTTGTCAGTTTCTGGAGGAAAGGCTGTTCATTATGTGCAGCAAGAAAATTCAACTTTTGCTCTCAAAAATAATGCCAATCAACAAGATGCATGCAAATCTGCTTATTTTTTCATTTGCATGCCTTTTCTGGAAACTGATGTGTGAGTTTTTGCAAAATTTGGAATTTCTTGTCAAGGAGCGGTGTGGCAGCAGGAAGAGAGGAACGGATAAGCAAGGGGCGGTAAGAATATATAGGTAAGAGAACATGACTGGAGAATTTGAGGGGAGGGGCAGGTAGTTACACAGAAAATAAGAGATGTGCTTTTCAGAACTGGAAGTACTTGCAGGTACCACCTTCTTCCTAGCTCTCACTTATGTTTCCATTGCAGTGGGGGCTAGAACTTTTTTTGTTGTTGTCGTTATTTAAAAAGCTGAAAGATTTAGGATCAGATATATAAATAGAACCTTTGTGGAGTGCAGCCATGGGTGCTCCATCAGTCCTGTCTTACTCTAAGCAGCTTCAAATCAGGTCACTGAATATTTTTTGGTAGCCTTAGGACCATAGCAGGTGGGCAGTGAGGCACAGTGGGTTGGGCTAAATTTTGTTGGGGTGGGGAATGGATTTTGTGTGGGGTTTTTTTATATCTTAATCTATTTTAAGCCCCTGTTGGATTCATCACTACGGTTTGCATTCTGACTCAATATGGTGAGGAACTATGTTGTTACTCTTCAGCAAATAGGAGCAGAGGATATTCTGAGGCCACACAGGTCACATGCTGTTCTGGGGCAGAGATGGCCTACCTCTGTTTTAATTGCAAGAAATTTGAAGTATCCAGGGTGTCCTAGTCTCCATAATTATTATACTTTAAGCAGTAACATGCTCTCGCTATCCTGAATACCGAATGCTTCCTAATAAAGCTACAGCCCTGCCTGGGTGTTGTAGGGGAGAGCAATTTAGCCACATTGATTTAATTATGACTCTTTGGGCTCGCTGCCAGTTTCATCTGGTGAAGCCACTGTGTAGAATACACAAGAGATGGAGGCAAATAGGAAGAAATTTTTTATTCATTATACAATGGAGTAAAATCCTCAGTGCCACCTGCCGACATTATAGCTTGTCTGCACTTGATCTGACTTTAAAGTCCACAGAAAGAGTTTTATTATTTATTTTTAATTACTAAGCAGCACTAAAATCATGCAATAGATTCATATTTGCTGTTGGACCTGTGAGTAGATTGCTCAGTGTTTCGTGCTCTTAGATTATTTATATTCTTGCAGTTCACTTAATATCTTTAAAACAGCTCATTAGTTTATATGTGGGTAGAGTTCGCAGATTTCATTCCTCACAATGGAGCTTATATTAAAAAAAACCACGATCACGAAAGCTTGTTTAATGGCTGAAACAGCTAAACCTGAGAAAGGAACAAAACTTTAGCTATGAAAAAAGACTGTGTTGTGTTCACGCTGAGTATATTTCTTTTGGCCCATGTCAGCCACGTCTTTTGGAAAATTAATACCTTCCTCTAAAGAATAAAGGTATTGTTAGACATCAGATGTAGAGCTAGTTTAGTCTCATTCTCCCTTTTTGTATCTGCAGAGTTTCTGAGTGATGAAGATAAGCTGAAGATGACCAAGATCAAGAAGAAAATGAGACAAAAGGTACACAAAATAGAAAAAGCTTGTGCATTCTGCTTAAGAAGTCTCGGTCATCCTTGTGGGCATTTTTTTGGGAGAGAAAAAGCATTCCTGAACTCAAAAATGTAGAGGATGGAGGTGATATATTGTAAGACCTTCTTTCTTGGTTGCTAGTAAGGCTGCCGATATGCAGAGGTTTAATAAGCCTTCCATATTGTACAGGAGAAAATCCAAAACTGAATTTATGTTCACATACCTTTTTCATATTTTAAAATAATGTGACATTGTTGGGGGGGGAGTGGTTTTAGTGAAAAAAAAATAGAACAGCAAAAAAGAATTGAGAACCAAAATTACCTGAATGTTGACATTGGGAAGGAGCGAAAGCTCCAGTATTTCTACAGCTGCTTCTCTAGAGTTGTAGGGGGAAGGGGAGGAGGTATTTGTTAAAACCAAAGTACTTAAATGCCAAATCCTGCAATTCGCTTCCTGGAGAATCTAAGCCACGCGAAGTGGATCATGTCTCGGTTAGCAGAATCTTGGGGGTTTAGAATGTTTTGGTTAGAATGCGAGACAGGCAAAATATGATGGATAAATCTATGCAGTAGAAGTTGGGGAAAACCACTGTTTTATTTAAAAATGGAGCAATTATTTCCCTCCCCCCCCCCTTTGGTGTTTTTCTTTGTGTTCTCAGCATGGTTGGTTTTCTCCCTAGGTACAAAATAAGCAGAAGCAAGAAGCCAAGACCACAAAGTCCAAGGAGGCCAAGTCTAAGGAAGCCAAAAAGAAAACTAAGGTAGATGTTAGTGATTATGAGGGATTTCTTGGAAAAAGAGGAAAGTTGCCGGGTTGGGAATAACCTTATGCAAAGCTTAACAACTTACCTTCTCTCTCCCCCATTCCCCCCACCCACCCACCCCCAGCCCCAGATCAAGAAGGAGAAGAGCAAGCCAGAAAAGAGCAAACCGGAGAAGCCGAATGAGAAAGTGAAATTGAAAGAAAAAGCGAAGCCCAAGGAGAAGAAAGCGGCGCCCTCAGGGAAGGTTCCCCGGAAGGCTGATAAGAATCTCCTTGCTCAGCGCCGTCAGGAAGAGCGGCAGCGGCAGCAAATGATCCTGGAGGAAATGAAAAAGCCCACTGAGGATATGTGTTTAGGAGACCACCAGGTACGTTGATCTGCTTGGCGCTCGATTCCGGTTGTAAAGGTACCAGTTCGTCCTGCTGTTTCAGAGGGATCTTTTCCAATAAAGAAGGGATTTCTGCACCAGAAGACGGCGAATGCCGCGTAAAAAGTACCTTCAGCAATTTGTCACCTGTAAATTCTTAATTCGTTTTAAGGTTTAAATCTTTAGAATATTTGTGAATGCATTTTGTAGTCTTTGTAGTTCTTGGAAAAACATTATGACCTTTTTGGGAATATAGGATAAATTAGATTGGGAAAGTGGGGGGGGGGGGGAAATAGCCATAGAAAGATTAAGCTATGCAAATTGTTAAAGCTATATACCTGGAATGCAACCCTTACTAATTTGGAAGGGGTCTTCAGCTTCTTCATGCAGCAGCCAATGGAAAAAGTGCCAGCACTGAAATGTCTTCTCCCAGATTGTATGCGGGAAGAAACGTGCAGTGCACGTAGTATAATGTGTCCTATATAACAGCTAGTGCCAGGATGAAAGTACTTATTAAGTGGAGCTGCTTGCGTGAGCGCCCGCTGCTTGCACAAGCGGGGCTGCGTGTGTGAGCACGAGTGTCCCCTGCTTGAGCAAGCGGAGCTGCGTGTGCGCGCAAGGGCACGCCCGCCACTTGCGCGGCCCGGCTCCAAACGTGCTGCGGCCAGGCAGTGGGCCATGGCCTGGGGATTGGGGACCACTGTACTAGACAGCCTGTCATTCCTTGGGCCGTCATTTCAGAAATATTTTCTCACCGGATTCTTCAGTGCATTTATCAGTGACTTTTGAATTTCCAGTATTCTGAGTTTCATTGGGAAAGTTGCGATGCGTTCAGTGATATTATCCGTTTTAAAAATAACTCCTATTGAACTATGCAGCACGGTCGAACATCAGCACAGAAATGTCTTATGTTTCGTCTTATGTCCTAAACTGTTTTATGTTTTATGTCATAAAAGATTTTATAAAATTTGTCGAATTCCAATTTCATGGGATTCATGGGTCGCAGACTTTGGACACATTCTGTAAGTTTGTCCATTTGGTTCAAAAATTGTTGCCCTGTGATACATTTTGACCAGTTAAAGATTGTGGGAATAAGATTTTTACTAATATATAAATATTCTTGGGCTCTACCTCCCTGGAACCAGTAATCGCTATTGCCTCTCGTGTCACTTGGTGCCATACCTCCCTTTCGTACTGTGTTAATATTTTTGCCTTTTCTCCCATTTTCTCCAGCCTCTGCCAGAATTTTCTCGCATTCCTGGATTGGTTTTGCCCAGCCAAGCCTTCTCAGATTGCTTAGCCATTGTGGAATTCCTACATAACTATGGCAAAGTGCTGGGTTTTGATGTAGCCAGGGAAATTCCCAGTTTGAGTACCCTCCAAGAAGGCCTCTTCAATGTAGGAGATAGTTTGGGTGAAGTTTTGGATCTTCTGGTAAAGCTGGTGAAAGTGGCGTTGTACGACCCTGGCCTGCCTTCATGCTGTCAGGTAGGGTTGTGTATATCTGTTGTCAGGATGCCCCCTACCCTCAAGCAGTCCAAATTCTTTACCCAGAAAAATGAGATAATACTGAATAATTTTCTTACTTTGCATAATGCTGCAAAACTAACTTTATTTGTCACATAAATTCTTTTATCATCAGGCAAGTCAATGGACTCTGCAAAGAACTGAAGCTATAACTGAAAATGTTGAGCATCCTGTTTAGCCAACCTTTAGGACTTAAGAATACTACAGCCACATTTTCGAGCAGATAACGGAGTCCTAACAGTTAGAAATAAGGAAGATCCAAGTATGAGAGAGCTGCACCTAATGGTTTTTGCTCCGCTGTGGAAATGAGGAATGCGTGCAGGGTTGGCTTCATTTCAACATGTAGCCTGTTAAATAGGATATGGACTAAGATGGCTTGTCACCAAATGCCAACACTAGAAGTCAGCCTTGTAGAGCAACAGGGATTATTGTCCTGTTGTAGCCACTGAAAAGATCTACACATTAACATGGAGCAGTTGACCTAAATCCCAAGTTCAGAGTAAGATTGCTGTATAATGCTTTGGATTCAAAGGGGGGAAAAGTGTTTTGGAGCACATAGCAGCACTATCATAACGCTGGTTCCTGAGTCGAATGGTCTTTTCCCAGCTTCTTCTGCAGAGTCCCATGAACAATCCCATGGAAGAGATTCGGTGGCTTTAAGGAGTTGTCGACAACAGCTACCTGAGTGCCTCTATATCCTCCGGAGCATTTTTCTTTCCCCCTACCTTCAAATCCAAAATGCTGCACAGTCCTACAAAATCTCTGTATCCAGGCAATACTTTTGTATTGATAATTTGATTTTTATGCAGATTAAGCTAATAGCAAAAGTCTGAATTGATTGACCTACCTTACACTTTGCATAGTTTATGATTCACTGTTACATATGAACCTAGCTAGCTGTGGTGTGTTCAGTAAACTACAATTAAACAAGCTAAAGCTTTTTGGATTTACAAACCTACTTGGTAGTTGCCATATTGAAACAAAAGAGCTCACAAATGGCTACAGAGGCGTAGCAAGCATTTCTGCTGCTTTCCTTATTAGAAGCCCAGAGTTTCAAGTTTTCTTCTCCAGCTAACACAATAGACAGGTTGGGCAGAAAATAAAGAAGGGAGGAAAAAAAGGTACGCTTAAAGGGGAAAGGGCATGTTTTTTAAATGTTGGTGTTAATGTCGGCTGTTCTGTACCAGCCTGCTACCAGCCCTGCAGAAAATGCAGGGACAACCCCTTTTTCAAGAAGGCAAGAGGCTGGAATTACGCCTGCCAAATTTATTACCACAAAAACAAACGGAACAAGACAAACCCAGAAACAGGAACTTTAAGAAACATGAACTATCCGAGCGGTTGCCTTCAGCAAACCAGCCCTCCCCACACATTCCCCTTATATAGAGTTCAGGGCGTGGCTTCTCTCTGCCTCCTTCCGAGAAGCCCCATTGCCTTCCTCTGTTTACTCCTAATTGACTGCCTCCTGCATTGGGTGTCCTTGAACAGGGCCAGCTGTGGGTCATCTTCATCCACACTGTCAGGCTCACACAGCTGGGTCTCCGTGGTGACCAAGTGGGAGGGGCCTGGCTGAGGGCTCTCATCAGCAAGATCTTCAACCCCCTCAGCAAGGTCTTCAACACCCCCCTCCTCCTCCTCTGAGTCGTCCGACCCAACTGCCGAACCCACAGGCTGACCCTGAATCACAACATCGGCTAGCGTTCAGATAGTTTTCAGACTCTCTTGCCTTCCATACTGGAGAATGTTTGCTTGTTATATAATTTCTGTTTTACAATGAAGAGAAAGTTGCTTTTATAGGAACCATTGCTTTATGGGTTCAATTCTGACACAAAGGAACTCTTAAGGCATCCATCAGTTTCCCTGAACCTGTTGTTAGTTTTCAAGGTTGCAGAGCGAAACGTAGATGCGTTTTATGAGAGGAATCCTTGAAAAGGAAGGTTTGGCTGATTGTGCTGCAAGTTGTTTTTGTATTCCTTCATTTTAATCCAATCCCAGCTACGTGATGCCGTCAGCTGCGCATCACTAAAAGTGGTGGAGAAAGATAATAAAATAACAATGCTGTATAAACAAGAATAGTGCAAAAACTAACTGCCTTTATACTTTTGACATATCTCTAGTAGCATAGGGAGAAACTGTGCAACATGTGCAATTCCCTTGATAACTTGCAAATTTATTTCCACCCCACCACTGGCTTTGAGGTTTCACCAGGTGCAGTCGGCATATTTTCATATCTATCTCTCCAGCCAGTTTGTTTTAGATTTTGTTCTTTTAAGTGAAAGTTGGCCTTTTAAAAGACTGCTGGACTTGATTTATCCCATATTAGACCTTGAATTACAAAGTGCAACATAACTGAAGAGTTTTCAAGATCCAGGTTAAATAACTGGTTTCCCCCCCACACACACCTTTTCACCGTTGCTCTATTTTACATTTATTGCAGAAAATGCAATCTAGTACAAGTTATATAGACTGTAGAATTTTTAAATGCTTGCTTAGTTGCTTAGAACTTGCTTCCTCAGCAAAGGTGACAAATTATTTTTAAAACTTTGTACACAGTGCCTGCCCTTCGTTTCTATCTGTTGTCGATAGGAGGAATTGGGATATGTGTGTGTCAGCAACAACAACAACAAAATTATCTATGGTCCTTTTTTTTATTATTTTGCTTGCCAGGCGTTGAAGATCCTTGGTGAAAAACTCACAGAAATAAGTCTGAACCGTGACACCGTGTCTGAGGTCTTGCGCTGCTTCCTCATAGCCTATGGGGGAGACGGAAGCCTGTGTGATAGCTTGAGAACTAAACCCTTCCAGGCACTGCCTCCAGATAAAAAGGCTGCCATCCTGGCCTTCTTGGTGAATGAGCTCAACAGCAGCACCCTTATCATCAAGTAAGTGATGTCAGGTTAGGTGACTCCTGCAGTTGTGCTTCTCCCTGCTAGGTGCGACCTATGTGGCGCCTTATGTGTGGCATTGAAGGTTTAAAATGGATATGGATCGGGACAGAGCGTGAGTCTCAAAATTCTGTTGTTACCACGAGTTGGAGGGTAAAAGCATGTAAGAGAGCCCAGTAGCACAGTGCCACACACACCATTCCCCAAAAGCAGCTTTGGAGTGTGGCTGTAGCTTGCAGTACCTGAATGTAATATTTCCCATTTCGTATTAGCTTAAAACGTTAAGCTAATTTGGTAATAATTTTTGGAAAATTCCCAGGTGGCCACATTCAAAAGCTGCAGGGTGGGCAGGTATGCATACGTGGCCCTCGGCATCAGTTTCTCAACATATGTGCTGTTTAGGTTTAGACGTATGTACCGGCTGTAAGAATTCTGGCTGCCCTATGTCAGGATGCAGCTTTGATCCACAGGAGAACCTATGCAGGTGCTTGCAATGGCCTTCTCTGAGACAGGTAGAGAACGTATTCACAGTGCAGACACGTTGCCACTGATACTCAAACTTAGGAAACAGTAGTAAAATAGGATTGATGAAATGGGAGTGGAAGCAGCAGGGTCCAAAACATTATGCCCGTATAACCTGGGGGTATCTGTCCCAAAAGAAGGAATTGGTGAATATCCATTGTTATAAGCCAGATTGCATTTTCAGATGTCTTGAAATTAGCATTACACGCAGATGTTGATAAAGGAATGTCAGTCTTCTGCTATCCTCCCCATTTTCTTAACAACTCTTTCTACATCCTGCAGTGAAATTGACAAGACTCTGGAGAGCATGTCCAACCATAGGAGAAATAAGTGGATCATTGAGGGAAAGTTACGCAGGTGTGTATCTGTAGAATTAATGTGGGCCTATTGCAGAAGTATTCTATTTATGGGAACGCCGTGACAAGAAGAATAAAAAACATACTGGTCATAAATTTATTCAATGTGAAAATCACAGTAGTATGGAATATTATTGTGACCCTGGGGATTCTACCACTTTTTATTTACCAGAGGATTTAGGAATAACATCTTTTTCTCCAGTTCTTCTCCTTTACTATATGGATCCTTTAAGCCCTTCGCAGTAAGGCAACGCGACCCTTTCCCCCTTTTGTTTACACCTCCCGTTCTTCTCCTTGTATTGAAGATTAAAGATTGCCCTAGCTAAAAAGACCGGGCGTCCTGAATCGGAAATCACCGGTTTGGAGGAAGGACGGTGGCGACGGAGCTCCCGCATCATCGAGGAAAACGATGACAAAGAAATAGACGAAGAGGAGGAAAGAAGAAGGGCATGCAAAACCCGGAGAGATAATGAAGTAGGTCTTAGCACCACGGAGTCAGTGAGGAATATGATGTGTTCTTGTCGTCTAACAATGATAACGTGTTTGGACAGAAATATGTTAATCTCTTAACACAGCAAATACTGAGTAACTGGAACCCTACATTTATGTTGCAACTTCTGGCATAAAATGTTTTTTTTTTAAGGAAGGATGTTTGAGGATTTCTATTGTAAGCATCACAACATTCTTTTTAAAAATTCTTAAGAGGTTTTTTTTTTTTGCATCTTCTTTGTCTTTAAATGAAGCTTGCATTTCCCTAAAGAGTTACAGCTATCAACCAATACATTTGTCATACTTCCCTCTTGGCTTTTTAATGAGAAACATTTCAACTGCCAAGAGAAGCAAAAGAGTTGGAAGTTTTACATTTGGGAGATAGAGTGTTTTCAAAACAAAACTTATTTGGGGAGGTAATCAGGAATCTAGTTTTAACTTGTCTCCTCCTCCCACAGAACGAAAGTTTGATTTCCAGCGTGCCAGAGCTAGAGAGGCAAATTGAAAAACTTTCCAAGGTAAATGTTTGCTGTTGAAAAAAAATAAAATAAAGAAAATAGAAGAGTTGAAGCTTCTGCCAGACGTAGCAGTGGTTATTGGGGTTTCCTGTAAGGGTGATAGGTGGAAACGTTAAAAGTTTATTTAAAACAACTGACTTTTCCTTTTACATTCTTGGTGTTCTGATTTTTCCTGCAGCGCCAGATGTTCTTTCGCAAAAAGCTGCTCCACTCCTCACAGTTGTTACGTGCATCATCACTTGGGCAAGATCGATATCGGCGGCGGTATTGGGTCCTGCCCCACCTAGGTGGGATCTTTATAGAAGGCTGCGAGGCTTCAGAAGGTATGCAGGGCCTGGATATGTGGGCGAGTGGTTCCTTCTTCGCGGAGGGAGGGAGGTTTGGATTCTAAGTGGTATCATCCAGGACAGGTAGTCCTTCATTTACAACCTCCATTGGGACTGGAATTTTGATTGTGAGTCATTACATACATTGAGGCACTATGTGACTGCTTTTATGGTGGTGGTTAAGTGAGTTGTCACAGTCGTTAAGCAAGCCACATAATCAACCACATGGTTGTTAAGTGCAAATCCATTTTATCCATTGGGGTTTGTTTGCTTTTTTTGCTGGAAAATAGCAAAAAGCATCACAAAATGCTATCAGGTGACTGTGGGATGCTGCAACCAGTCATAAATATGAGCCAGTTGCCAGGGCCTTGAAATGCAGCCGGGACCACAGAGGTACGGCAGGTGTAACTTCAAGGACAGGTAACTTTTCAACTCCGTCATAATCCCGAATGGTTGTTAATTGACCAGTGGTAAGTTGAAGGCTACTTATATACGATACACCTTCATTACTGGCCCCCAAGGAGCAGGATGGTTACCATTGGCAATAGGTAACAACTAATAAGACAAATTTAAAGAAGTGTAAATAGAAAATAAAGAATAGCGCTTTACAAAGCCTTCCTTAATAACTCCATCACTGAATTACAGTATCTGCTGACCAAATTGCCCTCTGGATTTTGGTTGTACAATTCGACCATCGTGCCGTCAGTCGAAAAAAAAATTGTGAGCTGGGTAATTTATAATGAGAAGAGGAAAGTACTATTTTCTTTGTTCCATCTTTTTTTTCCTTCTAGAACATCCTCTGCCATTTTTCTAGTGTGATATCTACCTGGCGATGTGTATCTGGCAACTGGAGACTGGGGGATACTTTCAGTGGCGTAGATATTTTTTGGTAGTGAGTGGCACGGTGGCCTAGCGGTGAAGACACTGGCCTCCCATTTGGAAGGTTGAGAGTTCAATCCTAGGTAGTGGCAGATGTTTTTCTCCTAGGGAGCAAAAGGAAAAAAAAATACCCGCTGCGAACTTCGTGTGGCATCAGGAAGGGCATCTGGCCAGTAAATGCTCCGCTCCATCCAGTCACTCTGACTCTACCTCAGATTAAGGGATTACAGGGTCATAAAAAAGGGAGTTTAGATGCTGCTGGTAGGACATTAGATTCTGTTGCTTCTTTCACTTCAGTAGGTTTGAGCACCATCTAGTGGTGAAAGTTACCCAACTTTCTCTTCTTTGTTGTCCCCCCCAAAAGCAGCATCCCTCCCAGCGTCCAAGAACTCATTGGAAAAGGGAGAGGCTCTGAAAGAGGAAGAACATGAAGCACCGTCAGTCAAAAAGGAGAACACTGACGCACCCTCAGATCCCGATTATATGAACTGCACAACTTCGAGATCGTGGAGTTGGCCATGGAGAGGCAACGTGGGCCTGTCACCACCAGAGCATCTGGAATCCAAGTTGCCCGAGCCCACGCCCTTGTCTGTCAATGGGTTTTTGGAAGATCCAGTGTCCCTGGGCCAGTCTCAGCATGACCTCAGTCAGTCAGCCTTTCTCTCTTGGCTCAGCCAGACGCAGCAGGCCTCTTCGTTGTTTAACAGCTCTGTGCTCACCCCAGACAGCAGCCCTGGCAAAGGGGATCCGTTACCCCCAGATGACCCGCCGGACTCTACAGCAGATGACGAAAGTATCTCAGAAACACAGGTGACCTGGTTCAATTTGCTGCCCAGGACGTCGTGCAACGACTCTTCACTTGCTCCTTCTTCCACTGAGCGACCCTCTCGAACCTCACAGCTCTGCAAGCCATCTACCAAGGACCAGTCAAAGACTTCTGCTCAGCAGGTGAGTGCTTTAACACCAGGTTAAAAGCTTCGCTTTGACTCGGCAGAAGGAAATTGTTCCTGTGGATATAAAGGAGTTGGGGGATGTAAAGCTTTATTCATTTCTGAGACAAAGGCTTGGAACTTTTTGGGATTGGAGGTCGCACGTTAGTAACACGTAAGAGCCATTTCCTTAAGAATGGTATGGCTTCTGCAGGGAAAACATTTTTTTTAAAAAAAATGTTTTTAGAAGAACAAAACGAGTAGGAAAATTGTATGGCACAAGTGTAGAATGGGGGAGCCTTGGATTGGCAGTACTGCACGTGAAAGACTTCTGAGTGTCTTTGTTGACCGCAAGTTAAACTTAAGCCAACAGTCGATGCAGCTGCTAAAAAGACAAATGCTGTCTTGGGGTACATTAACGGAAGCAGAGAGTCCAGATAACAGAAGGTAGTTAGTTGTTCTGCTCTGCCTTGATCAGACCCCACGTGGGGTACTAAGTCCAGTTCTAGATACAACAGTGACAAATTGGAGCAAATTCTGAGGAAGGCTACCTTGACGGCCAAGGACCTGGAAACCAAACCCAATGAGAACCCTTAAAGGATGTGGCTATCCTTAGCCTAGAGAAAAGATGAGGTACGATAGCAGTTCTAAACTATCTGAAAGGGCTGTTAAACAGAAAAAGGAGAGAACTTATTTTCTGTACGACTTTAAACATGGGTTAAAAGGACATGGATGGAGGTTCAGAGTAATATCAGGAGGAACTTCCTGAATCTATGAGCTGTCAGCAAGTGAAACAAAACACCAAATAATCACTGATGATCACTACCGTGTTTCTCCGGAAATAAGCCCGGGTCTTATTTTTGGTCCCAAAAAAAAAAAACCCATTAGGGCTTATTTTCGGAGGGTGTTTTATTTTTTTCAACACAAAGCCCAGCCCGGCCGTCGCCTCGTCTCACCAGGTGACTCAGGTTTCCCTGGGTGAGGGAGGAAGGCTTTGGAAACTGCCTTTTCATTTACATTCATCATCAATATTGTAATCCGTCCCTTTATTAAAAAAAAAAATTTGTATTTACCACGATTAGCCTCCTTGATCACCAGTGGGACAGCGCAGTGTGAATTCTGCGCATGAGCCGTGGAAATACAGACACTCGCACCCTCAAAGCTCACACCGCTTCCTCACTCGGGGTGCAGAACCGCTTTACGTGAGCGTTGAGCTTTGTGGCTCAGCTAAACTCTTCAGCTGTGGCGGGCCGCAGTTCCCATCAGCTTCAGGAAACTTGGGCGATGGAAACCTTAGGCCAGGCTCCTGGCAGCTGAAGCCATCCGCCTCGCCCGGGGTCAGGGAGCCAGAGTGCATTCAGGGAGAGGCAGCGCGTTGCAGGAGGACGACTGCAAAGGGCACACATGGATTCCCACAGCTCCTGGAGGCTCCGAGGGCTGTTTTTGGCACTGTGTGTGTGTGCGTGTCTGCCTCGCTGTTTTAGGCAGCCGTTCGGATCAGCTGCAGCTTGCCGTGGAGAGGATGGCTGAGGTTTGGGGGATGTTCTATTCCCCTTTGTAGCATAGTTGCCGTCCAATCGCTACGCCGCCTCTCGGGAGGGCAGCATCAGCTGCCAATGGAGTGGCGGGAAAGGCGGAAGGCAGTCCCATCCACCAAATCAGCCTAGCGAGGTTAGGGAACAGAGCGGCACCGAAAACAGTGCTCAGAGCCTCCAGGAGCTGCAGGGATCCGCGGGCGCCCTTTGCAGTCATCCTCCTGCAACACGCAGCCTCTCCCTGTAAGCAATCCGGCTCACCCAGGGTCAGGTTGGCCGTCGTGGGAGGCTTGTCCCGCATGTGTGGCGGAGCTGGAGGACGGGGATGGGCCACGCCTCTGGCAACGGCTAACCTGACCCCGGGCGAGGCAGATGGCTTCAGCTGCCAGGAGCCTGGCCTAAGGTTTCCATCGCCCAAGTTTCCTGAAGCTGATGGGAACTGTGGCCCGCCACAGCTGAAGAGTTTAGCTGAGCCACAAAGCTCAACGCTCACGTAAAGCGGTTCTGCACCCCGAGTGAGGAAGCGGTGTGAGCTTTGAGGGTGCGAGTGTCTGTATTTCCGCAGCTCATGCGCAGGATTCACGCTGTGCCGTCCCATTGGCGATCAAGGAGGCTAATCGTGGCAAATACAAATCATTTTTTATTTTTTTTTAAATAAAGGGACGGATCACAATATTGATGATAAATGTAAATGAAAAGGCAGTTTCCAAAGCCTTCCTCCCCCACCGAGGGAAACCTGATCCGCCTCCCAGAATGGAACGTCTCGGGATGCCCAGCTTTCTTTCCCGCCCTTCCGCAGAGGAAGAGAAAGCCAGCAAAGCCTGCAGGGCAGGGCAGGCCGCGTCCAGAGGCTGCTTTTGGATGAGAGCAAAAGAGAGAAGCTGCTGGTTGAGACCCCGGCCAGTCTCCACCCCCGCCTTCCCATTGGATTTCCTCATCCAGGGCAGGGATAGGAAGGAGGCAGCCTCTGTTTTCCTCAGGCCCCCGGCTCCCTTAACGCTCAGGCCATCTCGCAGCGGCGGCATTGGCAGCAGGCAAGGCAAGGGGAGGGGGAGGCATGCAATCTGGCCTGCCAAAAAACCTACGATGGGACAGAGTGGGCAGGGTCTTAAGTAGGTCTTATTTTGGGGGGTGTTTAGGGCTTATATTAGGCCCACCCCAAAAAATCAAGCTAGGTCTTATTTTCCGGGTAGGTTGTATTTTCGGGGAAACACGGTAGCGGTCTTCAGAGAGAGACTAGATGATCATCTGTCAAAGATGCTCTAGAGCAGACATGTCAAACTTGCGACGTCACATGACGTCGCATGATGTATCGGAGTTTTTTCTCCCTTGCCGGCTATGGGGTGGGCACGGTTTTCTGATGACGTGTCCAGCCCGCAGGCCAGCAGTTTGACACCCCTGCTCTAGAGAATCCTGTACTGATCAAGGGGTTGGACTTGGCATCCTCTAAGCTTCCTTCCAATTCTCTAATGATTTTATTCTTTTCTAAATGTTGTTATGCTTGCTGTCGCAATGCTTAGTGCAAATGCTTTTTGAATTTTCCCTTCCACAGCTGAATGGCTATTCCACCTCTAGCCCAGCATTGGCACCACTGTCCTCTACTCCATTGCATTCCAGCTCCAGGGTCCACAGCACTTGCTCCAGAGCCAAGGATAGTTCCAAAAAGATCCTTGAACCTTTAGGGCAGCCAAGGCGAAGGGGGCGCCCCCCCACTAAACTTTTCAAACAAATTGAACAGAAATACTTGACCCAGCTGACAGCACAGCCTATACCTCCTGGTAAGTGACAAACACCTCTGTAGTTCCTGGTCCGTCTGCTGGATTCTTTGAAGGGATGACAGAAAGAGAAAGTGAAAAAAATATGTTTTATGTTTTGCAAAAGCGTAGTTGGGAAAATTAGTTCAGTTTCATGTGTAGGTGATGCACAACTAAGTTGTGAGCCATTCAGTAACTAAGGGACAAGAAACTTTTTGGTGATGAGAGAGCATGCTTTTTAATATGTGTGTGTGTGTGTGTGTAGATGTATGTATATATGTATGTATGTATGTATGTATGTATGTGTATATATATGTGTATGTGTATGTATATATGTATACACACACACACACACACACACACACACACACTGTATACATTTTTGACAGTACAGGTAATCCCCGAGTTAGGAGTGTTCAGTTACTGCTCATTCAAAGTTACACAATGAGCGCCCCCTAGTGCTTACGAGCAAGTCCCAAAGTTACAAATATTGCAGCACCACGGCAGTCGTTCACCCTTACGAGCGACTTCAGTGGCTTTGCAACATTCATCCTGGTTATTCCCTCCCTCCCCATCCCGGGTCTCCCTAGGCACCAGGCCTTCAATACTTGCCCTACAAAGATCGAGATCCTTCACTTTCTTGGCTGCTCCAGGCCTTCAATCCGTTCGCAGAGAATGGAGGCCTAAAGTAACGCAAGATCACGTGAGATCAGTGGGGTGAGATCTCATGCTACTGATCTCGCATGATCTCATGGTACTTTAGGCCTCTGTTCACTGCAACAGAGAATGGAACTGAAGCCGGTGGGCGCTTCCACTTGCCTCCGGAGGCTGGATCGGAGCCCCAGAGGCCTTTTCCAGGCTGCTGCCGCCTGAATCTGAGGCCAGGGAACGCTTACGTAGCTCTCCGGCGGCCTGTTTCCGGGCGGCGGCAACAACCTGCAAAAGGCCAGATCGGGCCGTTGGGGGGGAATGGAAGCATCCCCCGGCCTCAGATCCAGGTGGCAGCAGGAACCGCGGCAGAGAGGAGACGGATCTTTTCCAGGTGAGTCCGGCACGGCAGGAAGAGAGGGGAAAGCATGTGGCATCTTAGTGGGTCGGGGAGGCCTTGGGGGCCTGTTCCATCACTAGGCCCTCCGTGCCCTTCCCCACCCTGAGATACCTCATCTTCGCTTAACTAGGTGCGAGCAAGGGAGTGACCTCATTTGAGGTATGAGATTCACTCTACAAGTGGAGTGGGCAGGCTCCATTACACTTGTAACTCGAGGCCTACCTGTATACTCAAAACGGTGGATACCCTGGATATGCCATGGTGTCAAGCATCTTGATGAAATTGGTAGTGGTTGTTTGCTTGCTAAGTAGGTAAAATCTTCAGTGCACACTGATGATGAAATGTAATCAGGTAATGAAACATCTGCAGGCAAACAACCAAATTCAGCGAGCGCCAAGGTCTCCGCGGTTCAAACCTGAGCCATAGATATTAGCTTCTATTGGAATTGGTAATTTTGAGAAGGTGCCAGGCTCTGAGCATCTTCTGTCCTTCCCTTGCAGAGATGCAGAGTGGCTGGTGGTGGTTGCAGGATCCAGAGGAGCTGGAAGCTGTGGTGGAGGTACTACACCCACGAGGCATCCGGGAAAAAGCCCTGCAGAAGCACCTTACCAAGCACAAGGATTACCTACGGGATGTGTGTGCTCGAGCTGCCAATGGTAAGAATTTCCCGTTCTCTGGTCCGCTGCCTGTGAGCAGAAGCTTGATTTTTTTTAATTGACTTTTGTGACCTTCCTACCTAGATCCCATCTTCAAGATTCATTCTGAGGTGGCCAGCCACCTTATCTCTCAAGAAGCCCTGGTGCAGTGGTCCATGTCTGAGCGTGCCTTTGAGACAGACCTATCAGTGCTTCAGTGGGTGGAGGAGCTTGAGCAGCGGGTGCTCATGGCCGATCTACAGATTCGAGTAAGTGCTAAGATTCTGTGGAATCTGCTCTCCTGTCGACAGTGGTATGCCCTTCGACCAGGATGTTGAAGGAGGCTTAGATTCCAAAGCTCATCCTGAAAATAATCATTCGATGCACCTTGATGTTACGTTTTGAAGATTAGCACTCAGGACTAGAGCAGGGGTCCCCAACTCCCGGTCCGTGGACCGACACTGGGCCGCGGGATGCCAGAAATTGGGCTGCACAAACAAGCATAGCCCCATCTGTGGGATGCAGGGAGCATGTGAAACCGTACCTCCTCCAGTCCACGAAAAAAGCTCTCTCCGTGGCACCGGTACCTGGTGCCCAAAAGGTTGGTGACCGCTGGACTAGAGAAATCATCTAGGCCATCTTAAAACGCTAGGATGGATGCTAACATTTTCATTTTTAACTTACTGGCGTTACTCTCCTAAAGGGACAGTTGCGCTGAAACTGCAGCTAAATGAAACTGCAAAATACTAGTTGATTTTGGATAGTAAGTATTTTGAGCATAGCTATCTTTCCGTGGCAAATTACAGTTGCGTGGACACTGCTTCCCTGTGGTCATAATTTAGGCTGTTTTGTTTAGATAGGTAGATTTTATTTTGGATGTGTTCTTCATTCTTAGAATGCCGGGACTCCGTTCGGTGAGTATCATCGCCATTTGACACGAAGCTTCCCAGGGGCAGTGGCAGAGGAACAGTCAGGGTCTGAAATGGCAAAGAGTAGCTATCAGGACCGGTTTGAATCGTTATTTGGAGAAACCTTCCAAATTGCTTCTGAGCGTTCACAGCCTGTGCTGTCATCATTTCCTCCGAATATTTTTTTTTATTTGTCGTTTTGGTTTTGATCCTTTGCCTTCCCTCTAGGGATGGACGAGCCCAGATCCTGATTCCGTTAGGAAAGACTTGCGGTACTGTGAACGTGAACTAGAACTCCTGGAAGACATCACCGTAAAAAACAAGCGAGAGGGATCTGTCCTGCAGCGTGAATCGAACAACCCTCTGGATCTTGCGGTGCTCCGCCTTGCAGACCTGGAGCAGAACTTGGAGCGGAGATACCTCAGAGAACCTCTCTGGCCCACGCACGAGGTGGTGGTAGAAAAAGCTCTGCTGAGTAACCCCGGTACCTTGGAGCAGGGGACCACGGAAATGTGAGCGCCTCCTTCTTTTATTAATGGCTGAATTGGCAAATTTATACCCACTGATTCTATATCCCAGGTTGTTAAAAACAGCGGCTCAAGAATCCCAAAGTCTGTTGATTGCGCGTTGTTGTTTTTTTGTTTGTTTGTTTTTTTACATTTCGCTAGACTGGCGTGATGTGAACTTTTTAGAATGATTGATTTCCAGGCCAATTGCCCGATTGAAGATGACAGGAGGATGTGATAACTGCTGTTATCAGCTAATGCAAGAGCAGCAGAAAACTTGTTTTATTGGGATAGAACCGAGTACAGGTAGTCCTCACTTAACAACTGGTCCTTTTGTGGCCACTTGAGGTTCTGATGGCCGTGAAATGGGTTCTTAATGGCCTGCAAAGCCTCCATATCCATCATGAATGGTTTGTTTTCCCCACCCCAGCACAGTCACGTGACCACACGTCAAGCATGTTAACTTTTATGATCATGGAGTTCTGCAATCATGTGCCTTCGACTCGGGGAGGTTTTTACTAGTTTCCAGCAAAAAATGCCAGTTCAAATAAGTAAGGTCCCCGAAAGACCATGGCAATCACTCAACAACTGTTGCAAGACAGGTTGGAAAATTACTTCCGGTTATGTGAGTGCCTCAACTTACGATCATAACTACTTACCACTGTGATTCCGGGCTCAGTTATAGTCAAGAACTACTGTAAAGTTTTGTTTGCTACCCATCCTCTGATACTTGCTTATCCTTCTCTTTTATAAACGCACCCTTTCTGCAAAAACATGGTTGGAAAAAAGAAAAGCAGCATTTTGCCTATGACCTCCAGTCTCATAGAGGAAAAAAATAATGGAAAGATTAAAAGAAGAGAAATGAAAAAAAAAAAGACAGGGCTGGGGAGATTTGAAACTTTCCTTGTCTTGTATGTGTCTCTGTGTTAAAAGGAAGAAAGACCCCAAGGTTGGCCACAACGGGCTTCGGGGAGATTTTTCTTGCTCTTTTTTGTTAGTTTGTTTGTAGTGTACAGTAGCACCAGGGGAAAACAATGGAGCCTTTCTACTGAATGTATGAAAATAATACTTGCATGTTAGTGGACTGTAGCATTTAATTTGGTAATATTTTAACTTTGCCAGAAAATGTCAGCGTTCTTCAAAATGGCTAAAATTTACTAAAAAGATACATGTTCATGAGCTAAGGCATTTTAGGAACTAATCTTTTGGAAGATTTTGGCAAACTAAAAATAGAAGGAGTTTAAGTGACCAGAAAAGGCAGTCTTTGTGATCTGTGGATGACAACTTGTATTGCTGCATCTAAATAGAGTGGTTATTGTTAGTTGCGAAGTCGTGTCCGACCCATCGCGACCCTATGGACAACTTTCCTCCAGGCCTTCCTGTCCTCTACCATCTTCTGGAGTCCATCTAGGCTCACGCCTACTGCTTCAGTGACTCCATCCAGCCACCTCATTCTCTGTCGTCCCCTTCTTCTCTTGCCCTCAATCTTTCCCAGCATTAGGCTCTTCTCCAGTGAGTCCTTCCTTCTCATTAGGTGGCCAAAGTATTTGAGTTTCCACTTTAGGATCTGGCCTTCTAAAGAGCTAAATAGAGTAGGATTATAAAAACTGTACTCAGGCTGTGGGCAGCCCACCAGCATCCTTTCATTACCTCTTAGAGGTTTCCCAGGAATAGTGGGGCCAAAATGTTTGATTCTTTCTTGCATTTTGGGGTGCTGGGGGAAGATTTAAGGGGCAAAAAATGGTGCTTTGAGCTTTGCAAAGGTTTAAGGTGCCCATTTTACAGGTAGTTCTCAACTTACGACCATAGTTGAGCCCAAAATTTAGTTAAGCAAGACAGTTGTTTAGGACCATTTTACAACCTTTCTTGCCACAGTTCTTAAATGGATCACTTCAGTTGCTAGAAACATGGTTCTTAAGTGAATCTGGCTTCCCATTGACTTTGCTTGTCAGAAGGCCACAAAAGGTGATCACTTGACCCCAGGACACCACAACTATCATAAAAACATGCCAGTTGCCAAGTGTCCAAATTGCGGCAACGGTTGTAAGTATTAAAAAAATGTCATAAATCGCTTTTTTCAATGCTGTTGTAATTTTGAATGGTCACTAAATGATTGGTTGTAAGCCAAGGGCTACCTGTACTCCTTAAAAAAATCAACTCCCTAAATCCCCACAATTTCAAGCCCTCTGCTTTTGGAATGTGGCCTTCCAGCAGCAGAAGTCACTGTCTCTTGGACTTTGGAATTCTCTAAATCTAAGTCAAATTTGTGGAACAGCTACGGGGTGGGAGCCCTACGGATCCCCAAAGGAATTCTATTCCAGGGAGCAGATGGTTCAGACAAGGCAAATACTTTAATCAAAGACTGTCCAGAAGAAAATTGTTAGTTTACTTACTCCTTTGTCTCCTCTCATCTAGGTGTTCTTATTATTGAGATTCTGAGCCCAATTTTCTCAGCTCTTAGTCAGAGGTAAACATCATCATAGTTTGCCATATCTTCTAATAGAATAAGAGGCTTGAGCCTTTGGTACCCATTTCATCTACTGGGTTCATTGGCATTCTGGAACAAAGCTTTTAGGACATGGGTATGGTATGGTTCTTGGTCGCCTGATTTCCAGCCTATTCGAACTTCTAGCGACTTGAATCCGATAATCGTTATAATCTATTATACAAGTAAGGATTGAGATGCAGGTCCCCTAGACTTGACCTTCTACAGAGGTTCTTTGATGTCACTTCACTAATCATATATTTTGCTGACTACAATTGATGTTCCTTATCTAACAATTTTTTTTTTCTACAGCACATACGAAATCACACCACGGATGCGAATGTGGCGCCAGACTTTGGAAAGATGCCATAGTGCAGCACAAGTCTCTTTGTGCATCTACCAACTGGAGCTCTCTATAGCATGGGAGAAATCCGTTGTCAGAGCGGTGAGGAAGGGGCCTAGGGCTGAAAGAGCGTTAGGGTAGGAAGTGTAACCAAATCTAAAAGAGATACCCAAGCCAGTTAAGTCACCCGTGAAATGCTTGTTGCAGGAAAAAGTACTAGTGATTCTTCTTCTGGCTTGGTTATAGGCATGTATATGGCTAAGCCAATGCTAACCAGAAGTTTAAAAAGAAAAGTTGTTGGATGCATGGGGTGGGTATCTTTGTTCGAAAGAGGTGTATCTCAAGCAAAGATTTAGCCTGGGTGAATTTCATCCAGGAGGAGCTCACCTTTGGGGTGAGAAGATGTTTCACTTTAGAGAAGGAGAATAGGAAATCCTGTTAAGAGATTTGGGGTTATCCATTTTTGTCTTCTCCCTTTTTCCAGACTTGCCTCGTGTGCCGAAAAGGGGACGATGATGAGAATCTGCTGTTGTGCGATAGCTGTGACCGCGGCTGCCATCTCTATTGCCATCGACCCAAGATGGCAGAGGTGCCAGACGGGGATTGGTTCTGCTCTCTCTGCATCGCTCAGGTACCCACTTCGTGTCTTGTCTCCAAGTCCCTGATCTTTTTTTTCCTGGGTTGGCAAGGTTTCCTTTTGTTCTCACCGAGTGCCTTCGCGTTCCAGGGGAGAAAGGGCGGGACGCAGTGCCACGCCTCACCTATGAGGAAACTGGCACGCTTACTAGCAGATAGCATTGACTACACTGAAAGGGACTCCTAATCCAGGACTTGATGATAGTTTCTCTCTTCTCTCTTTCTGTCCCCCCAATGTTTTCGTGATGCAGATGCAAGGGGAATATCAAGAGGAGTATGGCTCTCCACGACGGGGTAAGAAGCGGAAAAGTGGCACTTCCGGGCCTTTGGGGGGAAAGGAAGAGCTGAGCCCTCGATCTCGGTCAGCAGCCGCAGCCGCCTCCCAGCAACACAGTGGTGTCCTGGCAAATACATCCCCTCGCTACTCAGCTGAAGGCCTCTCTCCCTCCAAACGAAGAAGAGTGTCTACCCGAGGCCAGAGCGCTGACCTGACTTTCTGCGAGTAGGTGTTTCGCCTCTGCCAATTAGGGTCAGGGAGAGGTTTATGGGACGTTTCCCAGAGGGAATTGGAAAAGGTGGGAACGGGGATTCAGGTATGCATCGGCAAAAGTTAATAAGGAGGAAAAAAGAGAGAGAGAGAGACGTCACTCAAAAGTGACTTTCTGGATTAAAAGAGGCCAAATAACACTCCGCTCTTCTGGCCAGAATTGTTCCCTTGAACGCCACTCAGTGTCGGCTCTTCTTTTTCAGGATCATCTTGATGGAGATGGAATCCCATGAAGCTGCTTGGCCTTTCCTGGAGCCCGTTAACCCCCGGCTAGTGCCTGGCTACCGGAAGATCATCAAGAATCCCATGGACTTTGCCACCATGAGGGCCCGGTTGTTGCGTGGCGGGTGAGTACGTGGCAGGGCTTGTGAATAAAGCCAGGGCAAGGCATTTGGAATTGCAGAGAGACCCTCCTTTTCCTTCCCTCTCTTTACCGATAGATACAACTGTCGGTAAGTAAGTAACTTTGTCAGCAAGCGACCATTTAAGTAACCAAGTGTAAGGAGCACGTTTATCGTACTTAAGTGCCACATTCCACCTGCTGGCTTTTTTCCTAGTCAATGACTAACCGCCGTTCCTTCAAAAAATACTTGCACTTCCCATCTTTTTCAGGGCTGTGCAAGTGGTGGAGGAGATCTGATGAGACCAAATGGCTGGGGCTGCTTCCTGTAAGGATGGGGGTGGGGATTTCCATTTCTCCTCAGTTTCGGAGAGGGAGGGAGGGTTAGCCATCATGGCAGTCCACTTCAGAGCTTCTGGAAAGAGGTCTGCTGTGGAGAGCACGTTCTAATGCTTATTTGAAGAGAGGCATATCAGACCGGGATGGTTTTGAGGAGCTGCTAAATGTCATTATATATGGGCCTGTATTAAATTCAGAAAGACATGCCAACAATTGGCAGAGGGTTGTGAGGAGAAATGAAAAGAGGAGAATGAAGCTATTGGGGGGGAAAAAAGGAAATGCTCAATAATTGACCCGTGTGTCTCGGTGCCATACTTTTACCTTCACCCCTGCTTTTTGTGATCCACAGATACAGCAGTTGTGAGGAGTTTGCTGCTGATGCTTTCCTGGTGTTTGACAACTGCCGGACCTTTAACGAAGATGAGTCGGAGGTGGGCAAGGCGGGGCTGGCTATGCGCCATTTTTTTGAGAGCCGGTGGGAGGAATTTTATCAGGGAAAAGACGAGACAAACCCATGAAGCTGGCAGAACGGGCAGAAGTGGAAGGAGCCGAAGGGGGGAAAGTGCCTCCCCCTTTTACCCTGGGCTGCACACTTGTCTCTTCTGGAGCTCAACTTGCTACCTGCTGATTTAATTCCCCCCCCCCCTCACAATGACTGGACTTGGATTGGCATTTAACATCACGCCTTGATTCTCTTCACTCCAAGCAACACAAACTTTGACTGTATAAGCCAAATAAAATATATATCTTTCTCCTTTTTTCAAAATGGAAAAACAACAACAACAACAACCACCCACATCCCCCACCTTAGCTGGGGCTATTTAATAATAGCAATAGTTCTTAGTGAATGTGTAAGAACACTTTTTTTTTTCTGTGCAGTGTCAGTACCATACATTAATGGCCAGTAATGTGGACGTTAAGTTTTCCTCCTTCTTAGATTCTCATTGAAATGTATAAAAAGAAGATCACTCCTGCCTCTGGGAATGACAACCTTGACGAAACTAAAACATGCTGCTTCTCTTCTGCCTCACCCCCGCTTCCCCCCTTTCGGAAAAGCTTTCATTTCTGTGGCCGACTTTCTTTCTAGACCGATTTCCTTTTCTAAACCCGCGAGTAGAGTTTAGAGTTGGTACGTGCATTGGGATAGGAGGTCGAGGGGCTCTGCCCGTGCGGGTGCAGGGTGCGCACTCCCTTTGAAAGCGCTTCGTCCTTCTAGTCAGACAAGATGGCCCCCTTCGCCGGAGAGGTATCCAAATACGAGCCTCTGTATGAAAAGTTAAGGGTGGGTGGGGTATTCCGCAAGCGGATTAATTGCCATCAGCTATCACATTTAACCCCCCGTTGCTCAGAGTTACTGAGTTATTCCAAATTTTATTTCTAAGGAAATAATGCAACAAAGTGGAAATGACCCCCATCAGTTATCCACTAAGCAGTCAGTATCACCCAGATTGTATTTTTCTCTAGCTGTGCAAACGATGATTGACTCGGACTAATCTTTACACTCTTTCCCCTTCCAGATCTCTCCACAGGGGTAATCAGTGGAATTACCCTAGTATTTTGGGAGGAGGTTCCTCTGTCTAATGATCATACAGTTCATTTCCTATGAGGGACCAAAGTATGCAAGCTTGCAAGACTGGGCTCCTCCAGTCGGTACCTTTAGAGGAACTGGCTTTTGGGTGCTTGATGCCAGTTCTTCTGAAGATCGTATAATGGGGACTCAGCCTTATTTGAATGTCCACAGCTCTCCCCATCTAACTCTGCCCCAGTGTTATTCCTCAGGGATAACTTCCGTCTACAAAGCTTGATCTGCCATCTCTGTGTATGTGTGGCAGGACTGTTTGTTTCTTGCCTTGGCACGTGACTACCATAATCTTATTGTAAGGTTGCTTCCCTTATGAGAAAGTTGTGAGATTGTCTCCATTGTAATGGAAGGAATACAATCCTTTCGTTCTTCAGTAGCTATTTGGACCTCAACAAGATGATAGAGGATTGTTACTGTTTTCTTCTATGTTAGGTTTCTATTTCCTGACCATATTTTAATATATGTAATCTAAAATGCAGCCTCCTTTGATTATCAGAGCTGAGACTTAGCCTGAATGCAGCTTTGGATGTCAAGGCAAGTGAAGGCAAAGTCGAAATCTTTCTGAGGTGGGCTACCATTTATTGCTTCCTACGTCTACCCAGGAAGCACAGAAATTGGAAATAGAGCAGTGCTCAGCTGGACATCTTTGTGTAATATCTACAAAGCTGACTTGTTTAAAGATCCAGATCTGTTTATACATGTTTCTTTTTCTTTCTGGTCTACATTTTCTATGTAGTATTTAATTTATACACATACCACGTGTGAATATTTTAATCTACTTTATATTTGGACGTAGTTTTGAAGGTTTTGAGAGGAGGAAGCAAAATTTTGATTTAGTCCAACCATAATAGTTTTCCCGCACATCATTTTTACCAGTTTGTCATTTGGTCCTGTGCATTTGAGTGTCTGGTGCTAGAGACTTGCCAGATTGAAATATTGGTTGAAGCCAATCTCCTCTTAAGTCATTCCCTCCCTTGTTTATCTCTTATTGAAGCAAGAAGTAGATTGTGGTCACAACAAAGGCTCCATCTCCATACGTCCCTGTCTATGTATATGTGTGTGTATACTACACACACGCACGCCAGTGCATTCACCAGTTGGCTGGTTGGTCCTTTAAAAGAAAAAGGAAAAACCGTCCCCGCGACGGTTTTATTGAACAAAAGATAAGATAAATTGGCCAGTTCTTTTCAGTCCCAGTGTAACCTCTCTCTCTCTCTCTGTCATTCCTTGATGATAGGCTAAGGCTTGTTTGCAACCTGTATTCCAACATGACCCAGGAGATCCCATTTCCCACCATTGCTGAGAATGTGAGAGTTGCCAGAGAAACCCGTTCACTGGCCTGGGCTGGGTTCAGGAGCTGCACGACTGGGAGAATCCCATCGCCCAGGCACACTACAACGAGGGGCCTCTGCTGTTCGGCCCTTGGCCAGTTTCTGCTCCCAGAAGCAGGGGACTGAGCAAGCCCTATTCCCATGCACCCTCCAGAAGGTCTAGACGTCTGTTCAGAGGAAACAAGCTTGGTTCTTCCATTTTTCTTCCATCTCTCTCGGTGGATCAGAGGCGTAGAAAGCCACCCCCTGGATCCTTCCCTCCCTCGCTGCTTTCATATCCAGCCTGGCTCCTCAAACCATTATAATTACGGGTATCGCTTGGGGCAGATACTTGGCTGGCAGGGTCCTAGTAGGAGATGGCTTTCTCCCCAATATCCACCTCTGCTAGATCGGAGTGACGTAAGGGTGTGTGTGTGTGTGTGTGTGTGCATGCATGCGTGCGTGCGCGTGCATGGTGCGTGCACGTGTGTGGGTGTTTTCTCAATCCGCGTCAACCAATCCAATTGCAAGAGCACTGATGTAAGTAAGATGTAACCGCAGGTGATATAACCTGGAGACGGAAACCCCCCTTACTGTGCTTCCTCCACCCCCAACCTCACTTTCCTTCCCAATTGTTTTCAACAAAACGTAGCCTTTTTATATCAAATAACCTCAATCTTTATTTTATTTTAAATTTGGGGATTTTTTTTTGTTTTTTGGCTTTTAAAATAAAGAGGTAGAGTTGAAGTCTATTTGAAACTGACTTTATATTATGCATAAATATTTATATTTTATCTAAACGTGCTGTAACAAAACTTCTTTTGGTGGGTTTTTAGTAGTTTTTTTTTCCTTCTAGATCATTTAGGGTTTTTCTTTTTCATCAGTCATGAAGAACTAGAGTTGGAGATGTTAATTTTTGGTTCTTAATTTAGAGTTTCATGGTTTTGGTTTTGGGGTTTCTTTTTTGTTATAGAAACATTGGATTTCTAGATTCAAAGCCTCACACATCTTAAAAGAATGAATCCAGGTTTGACCTAATCTTGATCTTCATTAAGGGATATGGTCATTTCAATCAGTTTATTAAAAAAAAACTTGTTTATTGAAAGTTATGTGGATTTTGGAATTTAATTTAAGAATTGCAACTAGAATTGGCCTTATCATTCACCACTGGCTTTTTCTTCCCCTTTCATCTTAATTTGGTATCGGAAAGGAGCCAACTAACCCATCATCCTGTGAGATGTTCTGAACAGCAGGAAGGGGGAGGGGGGAAATCAAACTTTTTTATATGAAATAACCAAATGTGTTTGTTTTAGTGAATTTTTGATAATGTACAGTTTTTTGTGAATTTAAATTGATTTCTTTCTATATTTTTAGGACCAACCTCATTTTTAATAAGGTTTAAAAGGAAGAAAAAAAGTCTAGAATTCTTGTTTGTTTCCTTGTGATGTTTCCACAAGTACAGATGTTAGAGTGCTTGTCAAGTTTCAAAGAATAAACAAAAACAACCCATGTTTGATAGAGAAGAAACTGCCTGAGGATGTTGTCTTTTCTCATAGGAGCTCTGGATCATCCCTGCTTGGGTGTGTGTGTGTGCATCCCCTTGATCCTCCCCTCCTCTGCTCTTACGCGATGCACCGATTAGTCTTTAAGGCACATTTCTTTTGCATTCCCTGCTAGGAACGGGTAAAGAATCACAATTCTCATTTTCTACTTTTCTGGGCTTGAATTTCAGTAGTCTGGCCAGAGGCAGCCACAGGGCCCGCAGTTCTCCACCTGTTCTCAATGATATCAAAACTGTAGTATGAACTACAGAACTGGTATCGGAACTGTAGCCTTCATCTCACGATAACGTAGTTGCCTGGAACAAAAGTGCGTAAATAGCAAATGTTGCTCATTTTGAATGCTTGGGGACCAGTTGGCACTGTTCACTACAGTATACTACAACTGCTTTAAAAGATTTGGAGGAAGAGGTGAGTAACTTAATTCAGAGACAAATGATTTTCTCTATAGGCACTTAAACCCAGTCCTATTCTAGATTCTCCAGTTTCATCAGACTTTGTCTTCATCCTTTAGATTTTACATGGCCAATTGGAGGTGCTAAAAATTAGTCCCCTCCCCACCCCCAAAATAAAACCTGCAGTTTTAAGATTGGCAAAAGCTAAATCCTCTGAATTGCCATGTCTGCACACAGCTCACGCTGGCTTGCTCGCTACGGTTGCAAAATCTCAGGCTGTGTTAGTAGACGTGTTCTCGCACGTTACCGCTCCCACAAGAAAAGGTTCCAGGTAGATGAATGGCTGTTTAAACATCCCATTAAATCTCCCTTTATTGTGCAGAATCTGTACCAAGCGAGTCACACGTAATGCTGTGTATAACAGTGTGATAGTGGGATCTAAAGTGATTGGAACGGTTCAGGACTGGAACCTGACCTTCTAAGGGGTTAGTGGCACTACCTTTGGCATTGTTTTTGCCCTTTCATGCCGAGAAGGATTCCACTTCATGGACAGTGTATGTTTAAAAACATTTTTATTTTTTATCAAAACAAAATGGTCAAATATTGCCTTTTCTCCCCCTCACAACTGTTTCCCACATGGTGGATTAGTTTTCTGGGTATAAGCACATTGTTTGGGATTTTTTGATTTTTGAAAAAAAAGTTGTCATTATTACGGTCCATTGAGTCAACCCCTGACCGGAGACTGCTAGAATAAATAGTTTTGGAAGCGGCTTGCCCCTGCCTCCTTCCCAGGGCTGAGAGGGGGAGGGATTGGCCCCAAATCACTTAGCTGGCTTTGTGCTTAAGGCAGGACTATAACTCCCAGTCCCCTGGTTCCAATCCAACAAATCCAAACCTGGAAATCTTGCCCTGCGTATGGGAGAAAGGCTACTCCATGACACCTCAGGTTGCTATCTGACTTCTGCCAACCCAAGAGGAAATTTCTCTTTTGTCAAAAAAATGTTCCATTTTTGTGGTCCATTTTCCTTTGCCTGCAGAACAGGCTAGCTGACTTTTCCAGGCAAGAAAAGCTGAATCACCCAAACAATTACAAAGTAATCAGATTTAACAATGGGTGATTCTACTCCGAGAAAGGTATTTTCACCACAAATTGTTAGTGGCTTAATTTTGTCCTACAGGAAAAGCCCTTCCAGAGCAACCCAGCCTCCTCGTCTTACCATTTTATTTCCAATTAATGGCTTATACAGGAAACCTTTGGAGAATTGCCAGCAAAGAAAAGATCTTCTTCCCACAGCAAATACTTAATGGCCTGCTGGCTTTAAATAGAGAGATGATAGCTGCTAAAAGAGCTCCAAAAATATAGCTGTTCTTTCCCTTTAAAAGTGGTGGTTACTACTACTATCACGTCTGTAATTTGCTTGGGGCAAAGTACTTCCATTTGGCCTGAAAGGATAAGTGAACAATTTGAGCACCTATGTTCCTATGATTAGGTTTTCTTATCCACCTTCTTCACACACTAAGCAATTTGAAACGTTTTCACAGCCGAGTTATATAAAGAGTAGATTAATAAAGCTTTGGTTGCTGGAAATTTCTCACACACAGTGCAATAGTCTAGCGTGTAGCAATGATATGTCACGAGTAAACAGGAATCATTGGCTTTAAGATGGTACCCAATTTTAATTCACAGGCTGTTAGTGGGGCAGAGTGTTCCTCACGTCTGAGAGCTTCTGGCTTTGGGCTCTTTGCTTCAGGATCTCCTGCTGCTCTGGGTGGCTTTCGCTAGCTCCCCCCCCCTTCCCCCCACCCCCGTGGCTTAAAGAACAAGGGATTCAGTAGCCTGCATCCTTTTGCCCAAGTCTTGAATCACCCAGCCTAGGAGCAGTGCCTTTTTCCTTGGCCACATAAAAGTAAATCTTCCTTGTGAACCCAATGTATGTTTGTGCATGCTTTTGAGTCAGTGTTGACTCCTAGCAACTGTCCGGACAAAGCCCCTGTGGTCGTCTTGGCAAGGTTTTTCGGAAGTGGCTTGTCAGTGCCTCCTTTCCAGGACTGAGACAGTGACTGGCTCATGTCACCCAGCTGGTTTTGTGCCAAAGGCGGGTCTAGAACTTGACAATGTCCCAGTTTTCAACCTGGAGAATTAACCACTTATTCCTGTAACTCCACGGCTGATGGAAGAACAGCAGTGAGCAAAAGGGTTTTCTCGAATATAACCTGAAGCTGTTATTAACCAATAATCCCTATTAAATCTTGAATAATTGCTCTCATATTAACAAATGGCCCAAATCCCACTAAAACGTGCATGATGATCATCAGGTGCATGTTCCCTCTTAAAAGTGAAACCTGAAACAATCGAGGCATAGCACTTTTTTTTTCCATCTTTTATTTCAAAACAAAAATTTGTTCAAAATGAGACCAGTCAGAGCTCCACAGAGGGGGCAATTGTACAGGGTTGAGAGAGAGAGAGAGAAAGAGAGAGAGAGAGAAACAGGCCTGGCGGTATGTAGCATGGAGGATACAAAACAATAGAAACTTCTCAATTAAAAAAACCTGTACAAATAGTCCCTAAGTATATAAATAAAACTAGTCAGTACAATGAATGGAGAGATGGGCAGGAACTTTCCTCTGGTTTGTGGCGAATGGAAGCCTTTAAGAATTCCAGTACCTTCAAAATGGGAGTTCTGAAGGTCTTGAGTAAGAAATGGGATAAAGGCAAACGAGGTTCCATCCTCAGTTGGGTTGACTGCCAAATGTGTTTTAACAAAATACATTTTTACATCCATGACGTGTTTTTTTTTTCTTAAAGCAAACATTTAGCTAACTTGTTCCCAAGTCGTGAAAAAGTACAAATACACTGAAGCACATGAAATAGCCTGTAGCTTGTTATAGCCATGATCCAGCATGAGAAGGACGTTGCGTAGGGTGGATGCCTATTGCTATTTGTTTAAGGGCAATTTGCTAGAGGACAAGGCATCAGTGCAACCATCACAACCCCCAGGTTAAGGGCATATTGCTCCAGAGGAAAGTGCAGACAAGCTAGAGATTTGTTCAAGACAAGTTAGGCTGAACCTTGTTGCATTGAATCAGAGATCCTAGTTTAAGCTCATCCGCACAGGCCCTTCCTGCTAGGGATGGGAAGACTATGGAAGAACACTAAATAGTCCGCAACCGTACACATTTATTCCACAGCAATAGTCAAAAAGTGGGAGGGGGCTGTTCTGATTTCATTACTTTTTTTTTCTTTTTTCTAAGTCACACAGTTTCAAATTATCACCCGCATGGTAAGTTTGGAAGAAGAAAAAAAAAAACATCGCCTCTTCTGCCCAACCAACCTTTGACCCATCCCAGAGACAGCTGCTCACTGTTCTGTTGGGGCCATCTCTAGAAAACCCAAGTGTGCGGCAAAAATGGAAGCAGGAAAACATAGCACCGAGAGTCTTGGAATATAATTGGCCGGGTACAACTTCTGGTTAACTTACAAGTCGATTTGGAATGGCTGAAGCCCATCCTCTCTGCCGAGCGTGCTGTCTTGCATGCTTGCTTTGGGGGGAGGGGGGTGAAGAGCTGACATTCCTTGGGGACAGGGCTTCCCAGGGTACATGGGCTACCATTATACAGCTCTTACTGGGAGCAAGTTTGTATCAAGCCCGTAATTCTTTTTGGTGGGCTCTAGATCAGCCATCCTGGGCCAAACGAAGGATCCACATAATGTCTTCTTTACAATGAACCAGAGTTTGATCTTTGGAAAAATTTAACAGTATAGTAGCACTAAATATATCTCTACACCACCACCCCCTCTTTTCATCCCCAAAGCTATATTATTCATACATCACCTTATACAATTTTTACAGATGATGAAAAGTCCTCACTCAAAAGTAGTCTTTCCGCTAATTTTGTTAACAGGGTCTGGCTGTTTTTTGTTGTCTGCATACTACCTGTCAGTGGTTTCTACAGGAGAAACAGGTATTGGTGGTTTAGAAAGTGTGGTGTGTCTTAGGGCAATGATTCTGTTGTTGAAACCAAAGCCTCGTGAAGACTGTCCTTAGCTACTGTAAAACTCTCAGGAGGATGGTAGCCTCTTCTACGCTTTGATACTTCCGAAATTGGATAATGTCTTGCTTTTGCCAGAAAGCATTAACCACCATTCTCTGTTATAAAACAAAAGTGATGGTGCCCGCTCTCATTCTGGAACCTCCCTTGATCTCCAGTGCAAGCAGTGAAGCCCTAGGAAAACTCGAGAACTGTGGCAAAAAAAAGGAGAGGGAGAAAGAGGGAAGCAACTTCGTGGTCTTGTCAACTATTGCCCAGTTGGGGACTCACAACAGAGCCACCAAAATGCTTCTCTAGATAAAACCATTTCTGCTCCATTTTAAATAAACTAATAACATTTTACAAGGAAAATTAGAAAAGCAAAGCAAAAACGAGTACATTGAACATAAACTGTATTAATTAGCAGCAACGTAGGGGTCATTTTTCATTCAAACCAACATTTTTCTTCTCTCTTTCCCCCCCCCTTCCCAAAAGCAGAGGAGCCTAAAGGTTTTTTATCTCTTAAGGATGAGGTGGGGAACGTATCCCTTGGAGAAGGTGCAGTTTGCCGGTTCTGGGTATACAAATGAACTGCGAGTGCATGTGAGGTAGATGTGTAGCTAAGAATGACAAAAACTGGAATTGATGAGCATAAAAATGAAGGGAAGTTCTGAACCGGGTTCCTCTCTCTCTCTCTCTCTCTCCACCCAACCCCAACCCCCATACACCCCCAACTTCCAAGGAGTTCAGGTTTCAATGCCAGCATGATACAGCTAAAGAATTTGGGGTGATGGTGCTCGCTTTCTAAAGTATCCGCATTGGAAAGGGACATAAGATGTGAGACGCTCGCCTTATTAGCCTTGGGAGGCAGCCTGCTGCATTCTCCTCCAGTGTGGCGGGTGGAAAGATGGGTAAAGGCTGGGTTAGCGGGAGCCGGAATAAGGAGCAGCAGCCAGGTAGAAATGAAGGACAAGACTACAGCATCCTTGCTTTGAAAACCGACACGGAGAAAGGCTGAACTAGGACTGGGCATTTATAAAGTGCAGGGACTGGTTTCCCCCGCTGTCAGAATGGAACAGGGGAAATCAAGGCACAAGATAAAAAAAAAAATACCAGCAGCTCAGAGGTGCGGGCTCCAAAGGTCCCAGCTGCTTGTGTTTGGTCCCTGCACGAAGCATGCAGGCTTCCATATCATGAAGCAAGGGATGGTTTTATGTGTAGTAAAGCATTGTAACAGTGATCTTCCCAGCCCGCAGGTGGGTTGTAGCTGGGGACTTGACTTGCAGTCTGCCAGGAAACTGGAACCTTCCTGTAAGCTTTCAGCGGACACCATGAGATGGGGCTGGAGCAGAAAGGCTGCCATCCAAGGTGCCCTCTGCAGCCTACCGAGGTTGAAAGAAGAGCCTAGCATTTCTCATCACCCACTCTGCGTACGTTCCGTGTGGATAAGATGGGATAAACAAAATAATACAATGTTACTGCCCCAAAGCACATATCTAGTAAGATTGCACAGGAGCATCTTGAGTGTGCAAATAGCACCTGCCCTCAACTCTTTTAACCCCCTGCATCTTTGCCTGGGATAACACACTTGTCCTCTTCAGCTGGCCTGGGTTCCTAGATAAAAATCCGGCTGCTTTAAAGAGTTGCAGAGAGATGCTATGTCTGTGCACTCTTGCATTCCAAAGGACCTGCTTGGAACTAGACCCAGAGTGCTACACAAACCTAGTGTCTAGCGTGGATGAAAGGGTTGTGAGGCAGTGGTCCAGGAAGAGGAATGAGAACAGAGCTGAGGCTTAAAAGGAATCTTTGCTAGGGCAAAATGTGTGGGGAAGAATACATGTCTGCACGTGTATTTCTCTTCTGTCAGCTTACATTCAGTCTTGCATCCATCCATCTCTAGCTTTGATCTTCTTCAATCTTAGCCATAGCAGACTTCCTCCAAAACGTTTTTTTTTAATCTACAGCTGTCCTCTTTTCCAAACTCTCAGCAATCTGTCTCTTGGCATGCACACCACACACTGGCCACTGCTACTCTATCTCAACCTCTCTTTTACCATTGTCCCAAAAGCCTCAATGCCTTTGGGTGGCAATTCCCGGGTGCCAATTGTACTGTAGATTCAGGTCTGCTTTTGTTTCTAATATGCTGTGCGATCACTTAAGATTCCTAGGGAGTCGCATTTGGTAGACCACGCCGAGTCCGTTTCTATTCACAGTCCAGCACCCTCTTCATCCTCAGAACTGGCTTTGAAACACTGCTCCCTACATTTCCCCCCATCCTATAGCTTGGACTTTGGCTCTGCCAAATGCTACCTCCTATTCCACATTCCAGATGACCAACGGTGAGCCAGCCTAATCCCTGGTTCTACAAGAGAAAGACCCAGCAACGCTTAAAAAGAAGAAACAGCTTTCAGAGATCAGAAGAAAAAAAGAGGAAAGTGGGCTTTCATCTTCATTTAGAAATGAATACTGCAGTTTGGACAAGTGGGCGTGCTCCGATTCTGTCTTACGGGTTCAAGATTAGGTGAGCAGGATACACGCAGACGGGACCACAAGTGTACTGCCCCCCTTGCCAGAAAACATGCTTTTTGCCACAGACATTTATGGATCCATTAAGCATCATCATAAGGTAGAGGGCTGTGGGATTTTTTAAAAAAAATAAAAATAAACGGATCATATGCCTGGGACAAATGCTGTCAAAGGGACAGCCAACATGTTCTTTCTGGGTGGGAACTTGCTTAGGATAGGCTAGGTATCTAATGGCAGCCGAATACCAAATGCAGAGCTCAGGAAAGCAATCCAGGCAGGCTGAAAGAAGGAACTCTCTGTTCCAAAGCAGTACTTGATCTGGCACTTGATTTTTACAGAGCCATTGGGGGCTTTCAGTGCAGACATTTATTTCTGTGCTCAGATAAGCATCCCAGCAGTTCAATGAGGGTCAGATTAGCATTGCGCTAGAGCAGGAGTGGGGAACCTTGGCTCTTTTATGACTTGGCCATGGCTCAGGAATTCTGGGAGTTGAAGTCCACAAGTCATAAAAGAGCCAAGGTTCCCCACTCCTGCTCTAGCACAATGCTAATCTGACCCTCATTGAACTGCTGGGATGCTTATGCTGGCTCAGGAATTCTGGGAGTTGAAGTCCACAAGTCATAAAAGAGCCAAGGTTCCCCACCCTTGCACTAGAGGGTCAGAAATATTGGAGGCAGTTTAAGGTTTCACTACGGCTACAAAATACACATTTGCTTAAAAGTCAGTTTCCTGAATTTATGGGAATCTTCTTCTTGGTGAGGACTGCTCTCTTAATCATAATTGAATTTTACCGAGTTGTAATCCTGAATTTCTTTGCTCCCCCCACCCCCAAGTGCTGGTGGTAAGAAACAAAATTTAGAAAGCTAGGATACTTCTCATTTCATACACGGGGCAAAATAAACTTGATAGCTAATTAACTAAACTCCTTTGATCTCCCAAATTAGCTTGGGTTCAAAGAAAATTTCCCTTAGACTGCAGTATAGAGCTTTGGGAGAGGTGCCTTCGGAGGGCTGCTGTGTTTCACAACTTGAAAACAATGACAAACCAAGTCTAAAGGCCTGTTTTAAAGTCCTGATTTGCTAATTTTATTTACTTATTAATCAATTATCTTAATGATCTTTTTATATATAATTTAATTAATTTTAATATGTTCCTACTATTTAAGGAAACGGTAACCCTGATTTTAATTATTACACTTGAAAGGCTGGAAAGCTAACTCATGTTTTCATTACCTGCTTTGAATTTACACTAAAGGCAACATAACACAGTTAAGCGAATCCTTGGTGTTTATTTTCTAACAGGTTTCTGGGTAAGAGTTTAGGACTAGGGACTTTTTAATTTTATTTTGTGATTACTGCTACATTTTAAAATGGCCTCACTCTAAAGGCTCTACAAGTACAGACTAAATTTTAATTTAATCCTATCGAGATTCTTAGTTGCCATCATCAAATGCCTAAATATCTAGCATATTTCCCACTCCAATCTAAAATAGCTGTGGGCAGGGGTGCTTGGAGGTGATTGAACTTAAGTCTATTAACACAAACCTGGAGAATCTTAATTGTAAACTCAACCATTTGTAGGAATCAAACTAAACGATGAGGAGACCCCTGTAGACAATATCCCCTTCATTTTATCTTTTTTAAAAAAACACGGGTTTCACTAACCACCCACGGTTAGTTGTTTTAGTAAGATCTTGTGGGGGATTTGAAAAAGCAGCTATAAATCCTAATGTAACAAAAAAATTGGCAGCATGAATCCTATCAAAACAAGATTTCTACAGATCTCACTCACTCACTCACTCTAAGAAAGCGTCCCAAGAAAATTTCAAAGGATGCCTTGCCTCAACCTGGTGTCTTCCAGATGTGAAGCTATGCTTTAACCCACATGGATTTTTTTAAGAAGAGGTCCTGGGGGGGGGGGGTTAAAAAAAGAAAATTCAAGGTAATGAGTTTCTCTGCTATATCCTTTCTAAAAGCTGCTCAAAAAAAGGGGGTGGGGGAAGGCAGGAGAGTGGCCTTTTAAGGACCAGGTGTACCCCGATGTAGTCTGAGGTTGCAGCCCATATTTGGAGCACAACTGGAATCAATTCCTCAAGTAGAATCCTTTTATAGCTTGCATTTGTTCTGGGTGCGGATGTGAGGTGTTTCAAAGTTTCCCTGTAGTTTGGCATGTGAGCACTGCAGGCACGTAAGACAGAGAAGGGTGGGTGGGTATAAACCCCAATCTATCTGGGAAGTTCCTTTATTAGTCCTGCAGGGACTGTGGGCTCCTCTGCCTTTGCCTCCCAAGTAGGGACAGTTGGAGCCAGAATCTCAACTTACTGTTAATTTTTGGGTTTTTTTGTTTCTCTAGCCATCCCAACCCACTTTGGGACCTGACTCTGCAAAACTCCATTGGGCTATGGATGAGGCCCATCGAAGGTCACATAACATAAAGATGAAGGCAAGCTTGCATGCCCCAAAAAAGGCACTTCAGTTTCTCTCAGCACTAGGGGGAGGTGTATGGGGGTGGTGGTTATGCCAACCAAGAGGGTCTGGCCAGGGCAGAAAAAGGGGCACCGAATGTAGCCAGCCTTTGGATCCCCTGGGCTCCTGCGCTGTCGGTCTTGCCTCTTTCCTGGGGGGCATTACAGTTGTGTCTCCTGTCTGTGGGTCGTCCCTTCTCATGAGCAATGCAGGAAGGTATCTAAACTAGCCTGGCTGAAGGATTATGAGGATGGGGTGAACTGAACCCTCCCCAAACCTCCAATAGGAAGTCAGCCTGCTCTTGCTGGGTCAGGACCATGGTTGAAAAGTGGTCAAGACAACAAAAGGATCCTGAGCAGTGCACAAATCCAATGACACCGATATATTAATGCCACCTCCTCCAATGCCACCCTACCACAGCTCTTTCTCCCTTCCCTCAAAGACATGGATGGTACACACACAAACCAAGACAGATAGGGACACATGCACACGCACTCTTGCGTTCCTAGACTCACGTGACACCCGTATGGCCTCCGCCATTGCTCCTTCCTGATTGTCAGCTGCATAAGAGCCATTTCTTCAAAGGAAGGGGCCAGCAGGGAGGAGGGGGGAGGAGAGAAAAGGGGGCAAGGTGATCACAGCCCATGAAGAGGTGGGGGGAAGCAACGGTGGTTGGGCGAGAGGATGGAAGGGTCAGCTACATGCCAGCTGGGCTGGGGGTGACTTTATGGTGGAAGTAGAGGATGACTTTTAGCACCATCTGGTTGGGGGGAGAGGGGAAGGGTACATGCAGAGGTGTCTAAAGCACTTCGGGAGGCCCTGCAGGGAAACACAAGGTAGGAAAGGCTGAATTATTGCACATAGTCTCCTCCTATTGCAAATCTCAGGGGGCAGCCAGCAATCAAGGGCTGGGGGAGGAAGGGATAACGTGCATAGTAACTAGGATCTCTGGAGGGGGGGAGCGGGGAGCTGGAACATCCCCTGCAAGGTGCTCGATGCTCCTTGGTTGCTCGGTTCACAGCAATTGGGACGGGCTTCCTGCAGTCCCCACCAGTCGGAAGGAGAAGCACCTTTTCCCAGCTGAGTTGGTCGAGAGAACGGACGCCCTGTGGACCTGGGCTTGGCAGGCATGCAGGAACTGGGGGGCGGAAGGGGGGGGCTTACGGCAGCACAGTCCGGACCGCAGGCAGCAGAAGGCACTGTGTGTGTGTGTGTGTGTGTGTGTGTGTGTGTGTGTGTGTGTGTTTGTGTATCCTGGGGATGGGGACGGGGCGAAGCACTGCTGCTGGCAACGTGTCCATTCAACGTCCGAGAGTCCAGAGGTGATGACGCATCACTGGCGGCAGATTCCTTAGTCCGTTTATTGTTCCCCTGGTCCAGGGCAAGACGGGGCAGGCGAGGGGGGGGGAGGCCTCCCCATGGAAGCAAAGACAGGTCTGCACAGAAGCTCAAATCAGAGTCCAAAACATCCAGCAAAAAACAGTCCAATTGGACAGAGGGCAGAAAATTGAGGTCTGGCGCAAACTCTGTTTTTCTCTCTCTCTCAGCTGAGGCAAAATTTATGCCAAAAAAAAAAAAGATTAAGTTCATCGGATGCCTCCAGCCGCATCATTTCATTCCAACTTGACAAGCATTAAGCGAACCCCTCTTGCTGCCGCCAAAGTTCAACTTTTTTTTTTAAGATTTCCTTTTTTCTGAATTTTTTTTTGTAAATTTCCTCTTTTTTATTTTTTTGTAAATTTGTCTTTTTTAGAAAAAAAATACCCTCTTGAAATAATAAAATAATCCTTTCAAAGCAAAATTCCCTCCCCACTCCCACCCCAAGGAAGAAGAAGAAGAAGAAAAAAAAAAGAACTCCTCACTGATTTTTATCCTACAGCTGCGAGGTGGGGCTTTTCATTTTTTTTTCCTTATAAAACAACAACAAAAAAAATATTCAAACACTTTTGCATATTTGTCCTTTAAAAAATCTTTTACATGACCAAAGAAAACGAAATGAATTCAAAGGAGCAAAAAAACCTTCCTCCCAGAGGTACCAAACCAGCTTCCAAAAGAAGGGGGAAAAAATTCATTTTCTTCTCTGGGGAATTCTGGGGCATCCAAAGCGTTTGACTTTGCTGTTATCAAGAAAATAAACACGCACGCACACACGCACGCACACGCGCACACATACACACACAAATGTTCTCGTATTAAAATAGTCCTTAGTCCATCTGTACATCTAAGGGTTGAGGGTATTTTCTTTTTTTGTACCCCCATTCTAACCTCCTTTGGTTCCTCGGTGACAAAAGTCTATTGCGGTTATTTCCTTTTTTTAAAAAAAAACAAAACAACCTTTTTCTTTGCCAAAAAGAAAAAGAAGAAAAAAGAAACAAAAACAAAAAATGGTTCCAACATCTTCTAAACGCAGCACAAAATTTTAACAACAACAACAACAAAAAAAAAAGAACACGTTGTCTCCCTCGAAGTGATTGCTCAGAGTTGAGCTGCTCGGTGGCACTAAAGGGATGAAAAATGGAGGGAATTACGAAAGCAGACAACAAAGACCTCCGTGGAGGTAGTGTGTGTGGCACACAAAGTAGTAAGCAAGAAGAGAAACTGTCTCAGTCCCAAGCCTTCCACCTTCAGCCTCTCCCCACCCTCACAACCTTTGGCAACCGCCCTGGTGACCAATGTGCTAGGAAGCATTTGAAGAATCGATCTGAGCACACGCAAGCTTCTCAGCCACTTGGCCTCAACCTTCAGCTGCTTGCCTATGTGGGAGAAGGCCTTTGGGCTGAAGGGTTAGGTCTGAATTAGTTAGGGCAACTCCACACTGAAGAGTTGCTGCAGGAAGCCTTGCCCTGCGTTTCCTGCAGCGAACGAAGGAGACGCCGCTCTGAGACACAGAACATGGGCCTCTTTCAAGTGTTCGCTGTGGGAAATGTGGATGTCACACCAGGAGCTCCTTCAAAAAAGGTCATTCTGAGAGCTGGTCTCAGAATTCCAAGCGAAGAGTCATATTAGCCTGCTTGGGAGAACAAACAAGTGTGTTTCTTGACACCTTGAAGATCAATAGATAATGTAGGTCTCATTGAACATGCAAAAGGTTCAGCAGGGGATCTTCACTTGTCCCTTCTGAAGGTCACACACCCTTCAAGCCCCTGATGAAGAGATCGCTTGGTCACACATTGCCAGGCTAGGCAAAGGGAAGAATCCTTATTAGTCTCATTGACATTCTGCTCTCTGCTCATTCAGTTTGTGGTTGTGCCCAAGGTCCGTATCTGAGGGTCCTGATAGAAAAAACTGAAGCCAACGCAGAAACTGGGCCCGTTCCTGGGACAAGAAGTAGATTCTGCATCCGAGGTCAGTGAGACGTTTGATCCTTCTTCATTCTCAGAACTCAGGAGGTTAGGACAGCCTCCACCAGCCTAGGCGACCTCGAGATGTGAAGACTTCAACTCCCAGAATGCCCCAGTCAGCACGGCTACTGCTATAAAATTCTGGGGACAAAGGCCACACACTTGAACAATGTCCAGCTCATTGCAGAAATGCTCTGTGGAACATGATGTGGAGACTGACGTCTAGCCTCTTGGCTTCCTTTTTCCTTATTTAGGAGTAACAGAGTAGTTCGGCCTCCTGTCTGTCCTTAAAAGCATCTCAAAACCCTTTTTTATTCCTCTTTTGAATTAAGCAGCAGGAAGATGCACAGGGCTCCACTACAAGCCTTGCGGTTGCCAACTCTCTTTTCTTCTTTTTAGAAATTAAACCCTGCTTAAGCACAAGTCCACAAACCGGTTTCCTACAGTTACTTAAATCACATGGGACGGGTTTTGATTTTGGGGAGGGGAGTGTTGTTTAATTTCCAAGCCACGTTTGCTGCCCCTCCACATTAAGGAACAGGGTGGGGAGGACCCTGGATCTCATTTTCCAATTGGCCATGACTGAATGCTGTAACAAGTCTCTCTCTCTCTCTCTCTCTCTCTCTCTCACACACACACACACCATGACTCATTCCCAGTTCTAGTCAGTGGCCCAGTTCTCAAGTGCCATGCTGACCTCCTTTAAGGAAGTTTCCTGGCATGTGGATAAGACAAACAGAGCAAAATCCAGGTTTCTGGACTTGCTGGAGAAAATACCTTCAATGGACTCCTAACTCTTGCTTTCTCTTATCTTCCTTTCTCTTGCACCTCTCTTCCTCCTTTGGGGAGGAGATAAAAGGGGGTGAATCTACCCAGATTGCTCAAATGACTCGTGTGGTCAAGGGCCATTGCCCAAGGCCCCCAGGCACGAGCTCGGAACTGGCAAAGGATCAAGTGAATGAAAATGGAGCTATCTCTGGGAGAAGACGACTAATTTACATACACACACACACGTTTTCGTAGATTTTCACGGGTACAGGTATGTAGGTCTTGGCGTATTCGGGTCTTTTCCTGTGTAAGATTGAGTGTGTCAAGCACGAAGCCAAAGACACCAGCCTAAAGATGACGAGTGGGACCTCGTCGAAACGTCGCCAAGACACACTCAATCTTACACGGGAAAAGAACCGAATACGCCAAGACCTACATACCTGTACCTATATATATATATATATACATACATACATATACATATACACAGGGCTTTTTTTGTCATAGAAGGTTCAGAATGGAGTTTTTTCCATTTTTTGGATGGAACCTTGTAGGCTAGGCAAGGCGGGTTGTATGACGTGTGAGTTCCGGCACCTTTTTCTTTTACAAAAAAAGCACTGCATATACATATACATTATACATATACATATACATATGTATATATATATGCCAGTCCCACACACACACACTCCTGTCCTTACCTGTTGTTACTTGTTGTACTGATACGAGTAGGCAGCATGATCCGATGGAGACTCCACTGTCACGTGGCTCTGCTGGCCACTGTTCTCCTGTGACAAAATACCCATTGGGGGAATTGGGATGGTAGCTGTTATCTTCCCCCAACCTCTCAGCTCCACTAAGATGAGCAAGATCAAATCGCCACGTGGCTTGGTAGGGAATCAGACCTCTCCCCTTCCCTCGTTAAGAGCTCAGCAACTGGCCACGTGCCTTTTCTACCAGCAGCAAAGTGGTCTCCAGAGGCTCCTCGTCTTACCCACCACACAGACTCAGATCCCCAACCCTGTGATGGGAGCCAGAGGCCTTCCCCGTGCTGGTTTTTATGCTCGGCATTGAAAGACTCTTATGTGGCTGGGAAGAAAAAGCATTCAAGGGCTTCTGTGGGGAGACACCAGTGTGTAGAAGAAAGAGCTCATTTCGGAATAGGACCTATTAAAGATTATGGCTAATCAACTTCCCAGAGTAATTTAAGCTAGTTTGGGAAACATCATTATCCGAAGCATGTATGCCATAGCTCCTAAAGACAATTTTGTGTATGTGTGTGTGTGTGTGTGTGTGTGTGTGAAGAAAAGGTCACAAAAGTAATGGCAAGGGTGGCAGAGGAATATGGAATCCTCTTCCATCTATGGGATGCCATTTCCAAAATCTATAAAGCATGCTCTGGATTTCCACCCACCAGCTTACCCTCAGTTAACCTGCTCCTTTTTACTGGAAACACACAAAACCAAAATGTGTATCGGTGCAAGATAAACAATCTCTGCAAAGGTGTGTAGTTTACCCCAGACAATATATAGTCCAGAGGCTGCGTTCACACAACACACCAAATCCCAAACCCAAGTTAATGGGTCACATAATGTGTCACGTGACTCACTCACCCTGAATGGTTTGACGTAAGAGCCAGTTGCTAAGGCAAAGGTTGAGACCCTGGGAGAAAACAAGCCACACATTTCCCATCCCCATTTTAGCTTACTCAAAGTTGTTATGTGAACTCAGCATGCGGGGGGGGGGGGGGTGTTTGTTGCTGTGGTTTCAAGGCATAAATCTGTACCAAGGAAGCATTCCTAATTTAAGCAGGAAGGGGAAAAGGGCCTCTTACCTCAACCGCGACACTAGAGGAAGGCACCGGTGTATACTGGGGAATATAGGCTCCTTGCATAGCTGCTGCCGCTGGCATATACTGGTAAGAAGGAGAGAAAATGTCAAGAGGCCAGAGCAGGACTGGGTCTCAGCCCCACAAAAAAAGGGGAAGGAGGAAAGGGGTCCTTACTGTGCCAGCACCGCTGAGGGACAGATGGCCCAGCTGTTGGGTGAGAGGCCCCATCATGGAAGTGGGCTGGATGGAAATGGCGTGGTCCATGGCAGGTGTCAGCACCGTCCCCTGCTTGGGAACAAAACACATAATAAAAGAGGGCACCGTCTGAGACAAAATGGAAAGCAATGAAGGGATGAGTCTAGAAACGTCCTAAGAACAATGTGCATTATTACCACAGACTCTGGCATGAAAGCACTGCATTTCCCAAAAGTTCAAACTGGAGGGTAATTAGAAAAGGGGGGACCTGCTGACCAGCACTCTGGGCCACACAGCGCTTTGAATTAAAAGCAAAGAAGGTCTTCCCAATGAGTAGTAAAGTATATTAGTTGTTAGTTAATACGTAAGTGTTAACACATAAGGATGACACGTAAGTGTTTTTACCCTCCTGGTCCAGGAAGACGAACAAAACAAAAAACAGTACACAGTTTAATCATTTTTCCTGTCGTTTGGACTAGAAAGGGAGAAAGCCCAAACTCTTGCAAAATTTTTTTTAAAAAAAAACTCAAGTCCAACTTTTACTGTTCCATCTGAATTCACAATTAAAAGGACTAATTAGCACTACGAGAACTTTTGCAACATTTTCCTTAATGGAGGATTCCAGGCAGGCAGGCAGGCAGGCAGGTAGGTAGGTAGGCAGGCAGGCAGGTAGGCAGAAATAGCTCTCACCGTGGGCTGCATGAGGTATGACTGATGGTGCATCCAAGATGGACTGTGGACCTAGAATAAGGCAGCATGTTTTATACATGGTATCTTAACAAAACAGTCCTAAAAGGTAGATTGATTGAGCTAGTCAACCCCGTCACGAAGCAGGCTGAGAAACAATATCCAAGTAGTGCAGATAAGATTTCAACCAAGGACTTCTGGTTCACAGCTCACACCCTTGTAGACTTTTCCGCTTAACCTGGCTTGCCCTACTCTGGGTTCCTTCCCAAAAAGTGGATTTGGAACTACAACTCCCATAATCTTTGAACATGGAAGGCCACTTTAAAGGCAGACCTTCCCCATCACACACAAAGTCAGCGAACAGGGGTTTTACAAGTAGCAGGGATAGCTATACAGTATTCTCGTTAAAGTACTTTTCATCTAGACAAGGTGACTTCTGCTAGCTGAATAGGAGGTACAACAGGAAAGTTAACCAGAATTACCTTCCATTTGTTCTAAAAATCAGACATGCGTTCTCATTTTTTTTCCCCTGCTGGGGAAACACAAGGGGTTGAATAAATGCATCACAATACCATCACATCATTTCTTGCCATTTCTGACTTGTTCTTAGTAACCCAAGCCATGTTAATCACGGAATCCTGTGATTGTGTTTGGCCAACACGTACAACTGAAGAAGAAAAACAAAGGCTGCCTCCTTCTCCTCCCCATTCTGAGCACAGCCATTTTCAAGCTCTCATCTGTTGTTGTGAGTCAGGCCCAGAGTTTGTGTTCTCCAGTATTAGCTGCCAAAGTAACATACCTGGTAGGAGGAAACAGGTGATGGGAGATAAGGGGAGAGCGCAGTCTGGGCAATCATCCTGTTTGGGCCCAGGCTATAGGGCGTTGTATAAAACCTGCAGAGAAAATAGGGGGAGCAAAGCCGCCTGTTAGAAGTCTGTCCAAAACTGACGAGAGCGCTCACCAGACCTCTCTTCCCACTGGTTGCCATGCCAGTTTAATTCTGCCAGGCCCCATTTTCTAATAAAAACATTACCCTACCAATAAAAGGGGAAGGCAGAAGAACAAAGACATACCCGTTTTGTAACGCTGTTGTAGGGTCATAAGTCAAGGTCATCCCACCCTGCAGGAAACAATAGTTAATTCACATATGCTGACCTCTTCTCAGAGGTCACAGTACACCTTAGCGACAATAGCGACCATCAGCCTGTAAGTGTGACATTGCGAGGCCGCTCAGATTTAAGACCATATAACATGGCTGACAGATGGCTCACCAAAAAGGTAGAGGTGACCCAAAATAAAAGGTTAATTTGGGCCAAAGTTGATACTAAGGCAATATTAGAATGCCTTAAAACAGAGAATGCTACTAAGTGGGCTAGAACAATACAGTCATCTACTACTGACTGGATGTCAGCCTTCAATGCATTCTCCAATCTGTGTAACATACTGAAGAAACACCTAACAGCTAAACCTACTACAAAAAGAGCCCAAGTGGGTAGACCTCGCTGGTTTGATCCTGATTGCCAGCGACAGAAAAAGAAATTGAAGGCAGCCATGAGGCTTGCCCAGAGGAATCCTACTGCCCATATACAAGCTAAGATGCTGCACACAAGAAGGGAATATAAAAAAACTATAACATTAAAGAAAAAACGTTTTGCCATTTCAATCTGGTCAGAACTTGAGTTGGCTGCCAGAAGTCATAATTCAGTATTATTTTGGCACTCAGTAGCAGGTATTCTGAAGGAACGGAGATTTGCATTTGACATACCAATCTCTGCTGCGGACTGGGAGAATTATTATCAGTGCTTGTTTGCCCCCACCGAACCGGTAAAGAAATTATTTTTAAACAGTGATTTGGTAAATCCGAGAACCCTCCCCCCTTGGCCACCAGTTTCAGAAAAGGAGATACAGTCCATCATTAAAAGCTTAAAGAGCAATAAAGCCCCAGGCGAGGATTTTTTACCAGCAGAATTATTTAAGAAATTTCCCAACTGGTGGGGCCCTGTATTAGCAGGTCTTTTTACACACATAAATAACACCTGCCATATACCAGACGGGTGGAAGATGGCAATAGTTGTCCCTATATATAAAAAAGGGAATAAAAAGGATCCTAGTAATTATAGGCCCATCAGCCTGATTGACATTGTAGCAAAAATATATGCTAGGTACCTTTTGAACAGAATTGAAATCTGGGTAGAGGAAAACAACATCCTCACAGAAGAACAAGCAGGTTTTAGACAGAACAGATCTACTATTGATAACTGCTTTGTTTTGAACCATCTAATTGCCAAATATGCCTATAAGAGGAGACCCCTGTTTGCTGCTTTTATAGACCTTACAGCAGCATTTGATATGGTAAATAGAGACGTACTATGGAGTAAATTGACATCTCTTAAAATAGAACCCAGACTTCTGGCTTTGATTAAAGCCCTTTACACAAGTACCTGTTTGAGGGTGCGGTATGGGGTTAATGGGGCCCTGACTAATAGGATTCACACAAATAAAGGGATAAGGCAAGGGTGTATCCTGGCCCCATTATTATTTAATTTATACATCAATGATTTGCCAGGGTTAATGAAGGATACCATGGTACACATGCCGATGATCCTAAATACTTACTGTAACAGCTTGCTTTATGCTGATGATATGATTTTATTATCATACTCACAAGTAGGATTATGTAGGCTATTAAGAAGATTCAGCTCTTATTGCCAGGATAACTCCCTAATTATTAGCAAATCCAAATCGAAAATAATGGTGTTTGGAAGAAACCATCAGAGACATAAGTGGCAATTAGACGGTGAACCAATTGAACAGGTTAATACCTTTGTATATTTGGGAGTAACTTTTTCCAAGACTGGATCTTGGGCCTGCCATCATCAACGAAGTACATTTAGAGCAAAAGCCCGTTTGAATTTATTGCTCAAACTAAAGAATCATAGTTACCCAGGGTCCCTAGCGCCACTACTCAAAGTTTATAAGGCTAAGGTTACGACAATGCTCTTGTATGGAGCAGAAATTTGGGGTCTTTATTCAACCACAGCTTTAGAACGAACACAGTCCCAGCATCTGAGATGCATTTTGGGTGTAGATCCAAGAACATCTGCTGCAGCAGTTAGAGCTGAATTGGGAATTCATACAATTCAGGCATTATCTAAAATTAGAGCTTATAACTACTGGTGCAAAGTTAATGAAATGGAGACTGATAGACTCCCCAAATTATGCCTACTAGAGCAAATAAAACTACAATCACAAATCTCCTGGATCACCAAACTAACAAATTTTGTAAGAAGCTGTGGCCTTCCTGTTTCTTGCGTAACAGGAGAACAATCTAAAAAAAGAATTGCCCAAAGAATTAAGGATATAGAAGCACAAACTGACATAGCTATCCTTAGTAAGGTGGGTAACTTGAAATGGCTGAGTAAATACAAATGTACTTTTCAAGTGGACAGTTATTTGAAGTCACAACTCCCAAAACATCTTAGGGAGATATTCACGAGAGCAAGATTTGAACAGCTTGACACAATGGTCAGATATGGGAGATTTCATGCTATACCGTACAATGAGCGTCTCTGCATTTGCGGAGCGGCAGAGGTAGAGGACCTGGCTCACATCCTATTTGACTGTTGTTTGTATAAGAGGGTGAGAGACAGGTATCTTGGTCTATATACCAAACGAATGACCCATTGGGATCCCCATATCAAAATAACTTACCTTATGTCCGGCCAGAACTTGAAAATAACATTCAACGTAGCACAGTATTTGAACAAAATGATCCAGTTAAGATCTGCATATGTGGGACTGATTGGGGTAGATTGTAAGGGCGACTCCGAAATATAATGTTTCCATATTTTATCTATATCTTAAATTTGCATTTTATTACTATTTTAACTTAAATTGTATTTTAATTCCATTTTAAATTGTATTTTATCAAATTCCATTTCGGATTGCTTTTATCTAGTTTTGGTGATGGTTTGTTGCTGGAACTTTGTACTTTGATATGGCCCAAGGGCTAATCAATAAAAGTTGTTGTTGTTGTTAATTCACATATGGCTCATGCCTCTTCCGGTTCCCCAGTGCACCAGGTTCTCAGCTTAGCGAAGCCGTAGTTTTTATTTCCCCTTTCTGGGAACAAGTTGCAAGCCTTATCCAGGCCAGCAGAGAGGCTGTTCTCTCAACCAGCTTAGAGTGGCATGTCAGTACAGCCGGTCAAGCTGTTAGGGAACTTCTCCTGTCTCTAAGCTTAGACTGCACAACTTGTGGCCAGTTCACAAAATCCAAAGGGAGAGATGGGAAAACAGTTTGCTTAGGAAGTTCCATGCCAGGGATGCAGTTGTATGCAGTGAGGAAATAGCACGCTGACCTACCACGGAGCAGTGGGAGAGATTACAGTTGAAAATAGTAGCAGGAGGCAGGATCCAGACCGTCAAAATCTCTCCGGAGAAAGGAGAGACATTTGAGATTACTCATATGTATTCCAGACAGCTATTTTTTTGTGAGTACACGGCAGAAACCAAGGATTTTGCCACTGCTTGCAATCAGCTGGGAGTCGTGGGATTTTGTAGAAACTTTTTTTAAAAAAATATATAGCAAAAAGTGATTAGAGTGCTGGGTTCTAGAAATTTTCAAATAGATTAAACGTTTAGAGGAACTTGAATTAAAACTTTGAAATTAATTAAAAGGATTTTTCCCATGAGAAACATTCAGTATTTATATTTGAAAACAATAATTGATGACTTTGAAGGCACAAGAAGGAAATGAATGTATCAAGAGATTTATTGAGTGAGGTATATGACTTTCTGGGGCAAAACATAATTTTAAATTTATTTGCCAGGATAAGATAAATTGGATGGCATTGTGGAAGAGAAACAGATTTTATTGAATAAAGTTGAAATTGATTTAAATGCAGATTTAAAAATTATAAACAGAGGGAAAAGGTGAATAGTGGAAACCAAAAAAAAGAGAGCTGTTGGACATACAAGTGAAACTGGTTGATTGAAGGGAAAAAAAACTTGTAAATAGTAAACCAGAAGAGTGATGTGAATAATCTCTTCATATGGGATTTGCAAAAGGAATTTGTTAAGGTTATCAACAATTTTGTGAGAGGAAACATGGAGAATATGAAGAATGATGTGGATAACCTCTTTATACTGGAGCTACAGAAGGGCTTTGAAAAAGGTGCCAGTGATTTTGTGAGAAGACATAAAGAGAACATGAGAAGAAAACAGATGTTTGGATATTATCTGAGAAGACTAAAGGTTGTTATGAGAAAGGGGAAAGATTACATAGTTGGTTTATTTGACCAAGATTAAAAGAGATTGATTGCTAATTCTGGTAATGTTTAATAGACTTAAGTGGACTAGAACTGTTTTATGTTTTAAAAGTTTTGTTTATTTACAAACCAGTTTGGTCTAGGCTAGAAAACAGAAGGCCATGAGTTCAAGTCCCAAGTTAGCCATGAAAACCAGCTGGGTGACTTTGGGCCGGTCATTCTCTCTCAGCCCAACCCACCTCACAGGGTTGGTGGTGGGGAAAATAGGAGGAGGAAGATGTGTCGGATAATTTTGCGGCCTTCAGGTATATGTAAAAATAATAAAAGTGGGATATAAATAAATAAATATTTGAAAAAACAATATAGGGGGATTTGTTTAAAGAAAATCGGAAATAAATGTAAAAACAAGGACTCAAAATGGATTTATTGAACATAGTTTACAATAGTTATGTTGCTACTTCTTAAATCCTAATGGACTTTTACTGACGGAAATGGAGCGGTGCGGTTTTAAAGATTTGTTGATAGAGAACGGGATGGGATATGGGATGAAGAAATGATCGGTTGTATTTTAAGAGAGAGAGAAAAGTTGTTTATGTTAACTATACTTGCTGGGCTTTTTTAATCTTTTGTTGTTTGCATTAGTTTTATTTCTACAATGCAATTCTTAATAAAAATTATTGCAAAAAAGGAAGTTCCATGCTAGGAGCGAACATGACAAACTTTTTATCAAGTTCTCGTTAGGCCACCATATATGACCAAAGAGTGTTCTGTGTCCGTTGAAGCCCTCTAATCTCCTGCTGACCCTCACGCTTACCGTGTCACTTTCCCTTGGCCAGGCTCGTCCATTTTGCACATATTTGCCCTGATTCTGGCGCTTCTTCTGGCCACCATCAGCAAACTTGCAAAGCAGCGGATCTGGAGGAGCTGCAGGAAAAAATAAACCTGGGATTAGACTTGGGACTTTTGTTGTAACAGATCTGGACGCTCCTAGTTTGAATGATATTCCTAGGGCTCCGTATTCTCTCAATGCAAAGCAATGAATCTAAACATAAACCTTCTCTTCACAGCTGACTTGATACACTGAATTCCACTCGACACACTGTTCCGTCTCTGGTGCACTCATTAACAAGAGGCTACTTTGCTTTGTAGCAGTAACTGTTAACATCAAGCTGAAGATCCAAAATGTACAGCCATGGCTGATCACATTGGACACAGCGCTGCTCACCCTTTCTTCTTCTTCTCCTTGACTTCATCCTATCTCTGGACCACCAAGAAGACCCGCCCCTTTTCTTTTTTTCACCCTTCCTGGTTAGAACAAAGAAAGAAACCTTCTGCCATTGTTCGGGATCCAGCCGTGCCCAGGGGAAGTCAGAAGAGCTAGTTAGCATCAATTCTGTGACTTTTGTGAGACCATCTGCAGACTTTTATTTTCACATTAGTGCTAGGCATATTAGCATTCTGTCGGGAATGCAACAGCCTCCATCCACAGTGTGTGTGGCCCAGGCAGCTTTCCATTTAAAGACTTGCAGACTTCAGTGTCATGCTACTGTTTTTCCTTGAACGCTTGTGGTTAACCTTCCTTTTTGTTGCCAAGCAACTACTCTCTTCTCCCACAACTGGGAGAGTGTACAGAGCTACATAGCATTCTGAATTACTACCACATGAGCAGCACTTATGTACAAGAGGATACTCTAGTCCTACCTCCCTCCACTGGGCCCTTGGCCCACTAGTCAGAAGGGCCAGCTGATACATGCACCAAAACCAAGGAGCCGCTAATTGTGAGTTATTGGGGGTGGGGGGTGGGGAGGGCACAAGGTATGGCCACTTTGAAAAAGCAGATTATAAAAATAGCTTGTCAGAAAGAACGCCAAAAAATAATAATAGTTGGACAGACATGCTTTTTTATGCCCCAATCATATATGCTTCCTCTGAGTGGGGTGGTTGTGATCCCTCTCCCCAAGCTCGGGTTTCGTTATGCAGCCTAGTTTTATCGCAGCCTGCACTGGAGAGTCTGCAGCTGAAGCCATTGCAGCATTGGATGTGTATCATGGACTCGATCAAGCAAATAATAATAATAATAATAATAATAATAATAATAATAATAATAATAATAATAATAATAATAAAAGTTGGAAGGGAACTTGGAGGTCATCTAGTCCAACCCCCTGCTCAGGCAGGAAACCCTATACCAGGGGTAGGCAACCTTGGCTCTTTTATGACTCATGGACTTCAACTCCCAGAATTCCTGAGTCAGATATGCTGACTCAGGAATTCTGGGAGTTGAAGTCCATGAGTCATAAAAGAGCCGAGGTTGCCTACCCCTGCCCTAAACCATTTCAGGCAAATGGCTGTCCAGTCTCTTCTTAAAAACTTCCAGTGTTGGAGCATTCACTGCTTCTGGAGGCAGGTTGTTCCACTGATTAATTGTTCTGACTGTCAGGAAGCTTGTCCTTAGTTCTAGGTTGCTTCTCTCCTTGACTAGTTTCCATCCGTTGCTTCTTGTCCTGTCTTCAGGTGCTTTGGAGAATAGCTTGACTCCCTCTTCTTTGTGGCAGCCCCTGAGATATTGGAACGCTGCTATCATGTCACCCCTCACCCTTCTCTTCGTTAAACTAGACATACCCAATTCCAGCAACCGTTCCCTATATGTTTTAGCCTCCAGTCCCCCAATCATCTTTGTTGCTCTTCTCTGTACCCTTTCTAGAGTCTCAACATCTTTTTTACATTGTGGTGGCCAAAACTGGATGCAGTATTCCAGGTGTGGCCTTACCAAAACATTGTAAAGTGGTATTAACACTTCACTTGATCTTGAGTCTATCCCTCTGTTAATGCAGCCTAGCAGTGTGTTGGCTTTTTTGGCAGCTGCACCACACTGCTGGCTCATATTTAAGTGATTCTCTGACACAAATATTGTTTAGGTGATTTGGGGACAGTCATCTTCTCTCAACATAATCCATCTTTATTGTTGTGGGAATTAAATTAAGGTCAGTCTTCATCTAAGCTCCTGGAGTGTTCAGACAAAATTTGGGACACAAATGCAATAACAGCAGCCTCACCACCACCAAGAAGCAACCTATAGAAGGCAGCTAAGGGAAAGGGATGGAAGACAGTGCAATATTGTATTTACCAGACATGATCAATTGATCATAGCCTGGAAATGGCAAGAAACCCTTAATTTTTTTGGTAGCGCCCCCACTTATTTGAGATGTGATGAGCTGGATGCAAATAAGGAAATAAAAATGCCCCTCTTATAAACTACCTTTGTTGGGAACCACGCTGTGAAATTTTACTCCATGGAAAAAGTATGATTCCTTAATGCTGCTGCACATAGGAAATGACCCCAAAACGTTCGCCACACGTGCCTCTTAAGACCATCCTGCTATTCTAACTTGTTCATCTGCTTAGTCCAGTCATGTCTCTTCCTGCTTGAAGTGTTTTACCCCTCCTCTTCAGGCCACAATTTTACCACCGGGTCAGATTTAGATGACTTAATTCATACTTCTCAGGAAGAGGCAGTAGCCAAAATCAGGGGTCCCCAACCCCCAATCTGTGGACCGGTACCGGGCTGTGGCATGCCAGCAATTGGTCCGCACAAACAAAGCCCCATCCGCGGGATGCGGGCAGCACACAAAACCACACCCCCTCCGGTCCGCGGAAAAACCTCTCCCCACGGAACCAGTCCCGGCGGCCCTAAAGGTTGGGGGCCTCTGGCCAAAATAATTTTAGCAGACCCATTTGATCAGAACAGCCCTTCTGATCCAATTCCCACCTTCCTTTATTGACTACGTGGCCTGCCTGTACTCATTAGGCTGGTAAACTGTTCTTTTTCAGCAACGCTCAGTTCCTTCCCTGTCTCACCAATTCCATCGACCTGTTTCAATCAGGTTACCCACAGCAACACATTTTTACACATTATAAATGGAGAACCACGTAGCTCCAGTTTCAGGGCTGTAACTTCTTTCTTCTGCACTTGAAACCCTAACCCCGTGGTGGTGAACCTATGGCACGCGTGCCACAGGTGGCACACAGAGCCCTCTCTATGGGCACGCATGCTATCGCCCCAGTCCTAGGCCTTCAGCTGGGTTTTAGAAAACCTTTTCACTTTAGGCCTCCGCCGCTGTGTGCAAAAAAAAAGGGTTCAAATCAATCAATCAATTTCAACTCTTGCGGGGGGAAAAAAAGATCTCACAAAGTTGGGATTGATTGATTGAACTTTTTAGTCCCACCCAGTCTGCCGTTACCACCGCAGCCACACTCACCCAATGGGCCACACCTACCCAATGGCCCACGCCCACCCGGCACCCAATAATACATAAGTGGGTTTTGGGTTGCAGTTTGGGCACTCGGTCTCTAAAAGGTTCACCATCACTGCCCTAACCATTCAGCCACGTTGCCCTCTTCTGAAGCTACCTTGGAACTGCTCACACTGTATTTCATTGGTTTTACTCATACTCATCTGACAACACATTTTCCTGTGATGTGGAACATTACAGTATCCTAGGTTTTTCATAGACAACACACAGGTGTATTTTTGAGTATCTTTCCAAATGCCTGGATGGATGTTGATATTGGGCTGGATGGGTTTCCTCCATCTCAAGCTAAGTGGGAAGACTATTGTGTCTCAACCCTTCTCTCTCTCCGTTTCTGGTTTTGGGCAGCCAGTTGCCACCAGCAAGTCCAACTTGATGATTCATTTTCATTTAAAAAAAAAACCTTCCCTGATAATTTTGTTCTGGGGGAAAAATAGGAGGCTGAACATATGTTCACCCCCTTGAATTGACCAATTTTTTTTTAAAAGGCAAGATAAAAACGTAAACCAAAAAAACCCCAATTTGGTAGAACATCTGTAAAAATGACCGTGTACCAATACTGAAAAATTGGTGGGGGGAAAAAAGAGAGCCGAAAAAGTAGTTGAAAACGAGTAGGTTAAAATATTGTGAGATTTCTGGATTCAACCGTGGTTGAAAAGAAAATGTGGATAACTGATGTGACCATACCAAGGGATAGTAGTAGACAGAAGACAAAGAATTGGAGAACGTCACCAAGTATCAAGAACTACAATCACCAAAACTGAATGAATGTGGCATAAAGGGGCCCGGTTGCATCCAGTGGTTATTAGCATACTGGGTACCAACCCCAAAAAAATCTGGGACAGAACTTAAAAAAACTGCACTTACACAAAATTCCCACCTGTCATTTGAAAAAGACACTCCTTGGATCCACACATATACTACACTGATAGCAGTATGATTTTCTAGGTTCTTGGGAAGAACTCTTGTGTGTATGAAGACTAACACAGTTTTAAAAATGGCAGCTTTGACTTCACATTGTTGTGAACAGGTAATAATAATAATAATAATAATAAAAAAACGTGGGAGATTTTATTTAAAGAATATTCATTGGCTTTATCAGTTCCTCCTCACAGAAACAGCAAAGCAATGGCTTCATGCCCTGATCATCCCTTGGCTGGATTACTGCAGCAGTCTCTTAGCAGGTCACCTAACATTTTTCCTTATCTGATGATCTGGATCTAGAACAGCACAGTGTGTCCTATTCTGAACCGTCCCTGGATGAATCCTTCCTTTTTTCCTAAATCAGTGGGCTCCAAAGTGATTAGTATTTATGAAAGGTACCACTTTTAACTGCTGGCTAACTCGAGTCTTTATATAGTAGTTGTGACCTTAATTGTAGCATAGGAAGCTACTGTACTAATGTCTCGATGTTGTTTTATTATTTGGTATGGTGGCCTTTTACAGATGCAAGAAAAAACACCGCTGGTCTTGATGCTGTTGCTGCTTCTACTACCTTAAACTTTTGTTCCTCTGGAAAGGAACCAATTTACCCTCCCTCTTATAGGACTTTCTCACCTGGGACCCCAGGAGGTGTCTTGATATATTTGCCATTGAAGTGGGTGATGATGGCTTCACACTTTTCTGTAGACTCCATCCTGGGGAAGCAATGAAAAGAAAGCGTCCATGAAGCTGGGATGGAGAAAATGCCAAATGTTTCTTTGCAGGAATAAGTAGGGAGAAGAATGTGCTGTGTTAACAAGTGCTGTGGCACTCCGAGGCTCTCAGACATGAGCAACCCAGCCATGAGAAGGGATGTGGACAATCTCCGCAAAACATCTAGGCAACCTGCTCCTCATTGATAGGACCTGCAGCTCAAAATATACCAGATGTGAAAGTTACCGACCCGTAATTCCTATGAAGAAATTCATTGGATTATACGTGGCTGAGCTGACGAGGAGCTGAACGAAAAACAGCTCCATGTCAACTCCAATTCATGTCGACGCTCCTCTTCAAGTTGTCAAGATTGAGAAACAGCCCTTTAAATGGCGCTGCTTCCATTTAAAGCAGCGTCTCCCAATCTCAGCAACTTTTAAGATGTGTGGACTTCAACTCCCAGAATTCCTCAGCCATCACACTGGTTGGGGAAATCTGGGAGTTGAAATCTACGCACCTTAAACACTGATTTACAGGACTCTGCAGAGGGGGAAGGGACAGGGGCATTGGGGTGAGTTCTTGAGGGAGAACAGTGTAATAAGAAATCCACGTACTTAACTTTCTGTTAAGCTCAGAGACTTGTGATGAGCATCAGTATTTGGAAAAATTAGATAGGAATTAATAGCCCGTGATCCTCCTAGAATCTCCTAATCAAGATTCATCAAAGCTAACAGATCAAATCGGAAAATTTATGAGATGGCTCGTTCCTAGGCAACATTTCCTCGGGGAGATTATTAAAAATGAATCCAAGAATGCAAAAATATGACATCAGAATTAACCTGGACTAGACAAACCAATCCACTGGTTTTGAATCTCTAGTTGGATATGAATTTATGACTCCAAGTAGCTCCAATATTGCAAGGAGCTTTCAAAATAGAATAGAATAGAATAACAGAGTTGGAAGGGACCTTATAGGACATCTAGTCCAACCGCCTGCTTAAGCAGGAGACCCTATACCATTTCTGACACATGGCTGTCCAGTCTCTTCTTGAAAGCTTCCAGTGATCAAGCACCCACAACATCTGAAGGCAAACTGTTCAATTGGTTGAGTGTTCTCACTGTCAGAAAATTTCTCCTTATTTCTAGTTTGAATCTTTCCTTGATCAGTTTCTAACCATTGTTCCTTGTCTGGCCTTCAGGTGCTTTGGAAAATAGGTTGACCCCCCCCTCCTCTCTGTGACAGCCCCTTAAATACTGGAACACTGCTATTATTTCTCCCCTGGTCCTTCTCTTCACTAGACTAGCCATGCCCAGGTCCTGCAATCATTCTTCACGTTTTAACCTCCAGTCCACTAATCATCTTTCTTGCTCTTCTCTGCACTTTTCTAGAGTCTTAACATCTTTTTTATAGTGTGGTGACCAAAACTGGATGCATCATTCTAGGTGTGGTCTTACTAAGGCTTTATAGAGTGGTATTAATACCTCACGTGATCTTGACTGAATCCCTCTGTTAATGCAACTTAGCATTGCATTGGCTTTTTTGGCTGCCGCCGCACACTACTGGCTCACATTTGATTGACTGTCTACTAAGACTCCAAGATCCCTCTCACAATTACTGCTATTAAGCCAGGCTTCACTCAATCTATATGTGTACTTCTGGTTTCTCTCGCCTAAGTGTAAAACTTTATTTTTCCCTATATTGAATTTCATTTTGTTAGATAGGGCCCAGTGTTCAGGTCTGTCAAGATTCACCTGGATCCTGAGCCTATCATCTAGGGTGTTGGCTATTCCTGCCAGCTTAGTGTCATCTGCAAATTTGATGAGTTCCCCTTCTATTCCCTCATCTAAGTCGTTTATGAAGATATTGAAGAGTACTGGGCCTAAGACGGAACCTTGTGGTACTCCACTGCTTACTTCCCTTCATGTAGACATAGTATCATTAAGGACTACTCATTAAGCAGTTTGTCAGCCAGTTACAAAACCATTTGGTGGTGATGCTATCTATCCCACTTTTTTCTAGCTTACCAAGAAGTAGGTTGTGGTCTACTTTGTCGAACGCTTAGCTGAAGTCTAAGTATAGTATGCCCACAGTATTTCGCTGGTCTACTAATTTAGTCACTTTCTCAAATAACGAAATGGGATTGGTATGGCATGATCTGTTTTTAACAAACCTGTGCTGACTTCTAGTTATTACTTTGTTTCTAGATGTTCACAGATCTGTTTTTTGATGTTAGGCTGATTGGTCTGTAGTTTCTGAGTCTGTATTTTTCCCCTCCTTTTTTGAAGATAGGAACCACATCAGCTCTTTTCCAGTCCTCTGGTAGTTCCCTGGTGCTTCTGGATTTTTGAAAGATGTGGTACAGTGGTTCTGAGATGACATCTGCCAGCTCCTTTAGAACAGGGCTTTTCAACCTTTTCACCCATTGTACCACTTTTAGGACATGGTAACATCCGAGTACCACCAGGCGCCTAGCAAGGTGTCAAAAACTTGATGACCAAAAAAAAAGGACAAAAGTGATGAAGTACAGGTAGTCCTCGACTTACAACAGTCCGCTTAGTGACTGTTCAAAGTCACAATGGCACTGAAAAAAGTGCCCCCCAAGCCACAGCCGAGCAAGACACCTGCCTGCCCGCCTGGTGGCGCTCTTCCTCCTGTCCGAGGTTTTCACTGTTGTGAGCATTTCTGTTGAGGATTGGCAGCAGGGGTGGGGTGGGGTGGGGGTTTGGTTTTTATTCCCCCCCCAATCTGCTTGGTGGTTGCAGCAGGTTTTGGTCACTTCACATGACCCTGGGACACTGTGACCATCATAAATATGAATCAGTTGCCGAGCATCTGAATGTAAATCACAAGACCCTGGAGATGCTACAACATTCCAGCTGATCGGCGCTTCTTCTGGTCTCAGCAGAAGCGCCAGGATCAGCACCGAGCTCCAGCTAGAGCCTGGCGCTGAGCCCTGACAGCCCTGCAGCTCCAGCCATCTCTCGCTCAAGCTTGCGCAGTGCTGCCACCGGTTCAGCTCACTCCCCTCCCCCGCTTCCACTTTTCTAGGATGGCCGTGTACCACCTGCCAGGTGCCAATGTACCACAGGTGGTACCCGCACCACTGGTTGAAAAGCCCTGCTTTAGAACTCTGGGATGTAATCAGTCAGGTCCCGGTGATTTCTATTCATCAATATCAGACAGATGTTCTCTTACCATTTTCTTGCTTATTTTAATTTTTATTTCTAGTCTGTCTTTTACAGTTATGTTTTTAGTAGGTTGGGCTATACTTTCTTTTTGTGTGAAGACTGATGCAAAGAATAAGTTAAGCAGCTCTGCTTTTTCTCTACTGCCTGTTACTTCCTTTCCATCTTTTCTCTTTCTCATCTTTTCTCTGACTGTTTCGATTTTTTTTCCTTGTCAGTTATATGTTGAAATAAATACCTTTTAATACCTTTGACTTTTGTTGCAAGTCTTTGTTCATTCTGAGCCTTTGCTTTCCTGATGCTGGCCTGTGTGTCCACATGGCTCTGCTATGATGATTAAACATCTCATTTGCTTGTTATCCCTTTTGGCTTTCAAATGCTACATCTAAGGACTCCGGGAAAATATTTTAGAGCTGTAGACTTTGAAAGAAAGCAGGGGTAGCAAATCAGCTTTGACACAGAGAGGGAAACCAATGTTTTAGTTTCTCTCCTCTCTTTACGAGACCTTCATCCATTACAACCAGCTATAAGAAACAGGGATATATAATTAACCAACCGTTGCTAATTCGACCAGGTTTACTTTTTCAGGTATGAAGGAAATAAAATATGGAGGAGCCAGGAACTGTTTGTTGCAATATGAACGTTTGGCAGTAGAGGGCAATGTAGGATAGAAAAGAATGGCCAAGCTAACACAGGAAAGGGAGAATACAAAACAAAATTGCCCACCCAGGTGGATGTCTGAGCAGCAAAGGAGAAGCTTGGAGGTACCCTTCTACGCCTAAGAGCAGGGCTTTTTTTCTCATAGAACGCTCAGAACGGAGTTCCGGCACCTTTTTTGGATGTAACCTTGTAGGGTAGGCAAGGCAGGTTGTATGACATGTGTGAGTTCCGGCACCTTTTTCTTTTACAAAAAAAGCACTGCCTAAGAGTAATTCTAAAGTTAGAGAAATCTTTAGCAGAGATCTTGGGTTAGGAACCAAATGCATACAGATGTCTTTTGCAAACAATGCAAAACGTCATTATGAATCGGGAAACTGCAGGATCAATGGTTGCTTCTGTCTTTCAGCGTTCCTGTTCCACACAAAGCCATTTCTAAATCACGAGTTTTCTGCTTCCAGTTTTCCTCCCGTCCCCTCTCAAGCAATTGGCTAAATATCTTGCTTCTCCCTAAGGCTAAACTGAAGACTGAACAGCAGTTGGGTGTCATGGGAAAAGTGAAGGAGGTAACCTAAGGCTTTGTACTCCGCATCAAAACATCTGGGACATTTCTTTGGCCCACAAGTTAGCCACATGTTATAAGTCTTTAGGGCATACAAAGTGCCATTGAAGTTCAACTTTTTCTGCCTGCCAAACATGGAAAAGAATCATTTTGAGTGTCAACGCTCAACCATTTTTCACTGCAGCCTATCTTGATCTTTTAGGAACATTTGGTGATGGCATATTTAGGGGGAAAAACTGAAAGACACACAGTGAGCTAAAATGATATGGTTTCAGAGGCATGTAGAAAAGCTTCCATAGAACAGCTAAATGTCCATATCTAGTTCCCAGTAAACCAACACAGAAGAGTGTAACTATAGCTATCCCAACCCTACAACATAGGAATAGGACATGGAAGAGTAAATAAAGGCAAATGCCCATCACCACCTTGAAGCAAGAGGGAAATGTTTGCAAATGCTCAGCATATTTGCACATTCTCCATGCATAAGGGAATATTTAGCCAAGCAAATCTCTGTGCAGGTATTCCGACAGAAAACGACCTTTGGGCAAAGGAATGGTTCAAGGTGCTTGCTCACATACGAGATGTGAATGCACCACATGTGAATGCACCACATTTCTGAGGGCTCCCTGAGTGAGCATAGGCTAGGCCTCTTTGTCTTTTTAAGCCAGCACTACTGTATAGAGCTGAAAAAGTGTATCATTAAACCAAACGATCCCCAACCCTGTCCCAGCCATCCTCCCTGACCTGGCAAAGCCAACTCCTCGGCTGGTGCCGCTGGCATCACGTAGGATACGTGTAGAGATGACTTGTCCGAATGGCTTCAGCATCGACTCCAATTCAGCCTCATCCATGCCCAAAGGCAAGTTTGACAGGTAGAGGTTGGTAGGATCCTGCTCCTGTTGCTATGGAAACAAGAAGTCAGGCTGTTGCCTAGCAATAGTCCATCCCATCCCAGGGACGCATTCCTTTGGACTTTCCCTTCCCTTCCTGAACGTGTCACCTGCCTCTGTTGAGATGCTCGCTGCCTCTCTTTCTCTAGGCATACTGAGGCCTTTCCATTTATAAAGAGAACTCAACGTATTATCTCGGTAGAGAGCCCAGTTTCTGCTCTGGGCAACCCCCACCAGTGAGACTCACTGCTGTGAAGCAGAATGAAGAGAAGCTGATGCATTGGAAATATCCAGCATCCAGGAGAGCAAGTGAGGCAGCAAACATGGCCTGTAGTACTGTTGGCTATAGCACATATACAAGTGTGCTAACTGCAAGAGCTGCACACGGGGAAGGACATACATGCCCTACGTGTATGTGTGAATGCTGTGTGTTCTTTCCAAATAGATAGATTGTCAAAGACATTCCAAGGGAATCCCACCGCTGGCCATGGCTTTAATTTACAAAAATGTAGAGGATATACTGGGGGGGGGGGGAGAGAGAGAGAGAGAGAGAAAATGAGAGAGAAAGCCTTCTCTAGCAGGGTCCTCGATCCCCAGTCCACAACCCAATTACAGTGTAATTTACTCCGAGTAAATCCAAATATACTGGAGTATCAGAGTACAACATCTGCCACCCATTGAATGTGTAGATATTCTTGGGCTAAGAGAGCATTACTTATTTCTTACATGGAACCACAAGGAGCCATGGTGGAGCAGTGGGCTAATGCCTCTTTAAGTAACACCAGCTGCCTGCAATTAGTGCAGGTTCGCATCCCACCAGGCTCAAGGTTGACTCAGCCTTCCATCCTTCCGAGGTAGGTAAAATGAGGACCCAGATTGTTGGGGGCAATAAGCTGACTTTGTAATAATGCCGCTTGGGGTGGTGGTGAAAGCCCTAATAAGCAGGCATATACATAGAATGAAGGCTATTGCTAAGCACATTGGTTTGTGTTTAAATTGTAAGCCGCCCTGAGTCTTCGGAGAAAGGCGGGATATAAATGAGATTAAAATAAAATAAAAAATAAAAATAAATGATGCTCTCTGCTTCTTTGAGTAGCAGCTGATCTTGGCCTACAGAACAGTGATACCCAACCTTTCCAGCTTTGTGGACCAGCAGCGGGGAGGGGGGGAGGGGAGGGGATGGTTTCATGCAAGGCCCAGTTCCCAAGGGGCCACAACCTACTTTGCAATGGGCTACGGATTGAGGACCCCTTCTCATGTGTTCTCTCTCTCTCTCTCTCTCTCTCTCTCTCTCTCTCTCTCTCTCTCTCTCTCTCTCTCTGTGTGTGTGTGTGTGTGTGTGTTGGAGGAGAAAGAGGATCTGCAGCTTAATTCAGTATCAGCATTGCCACTTGGCTCAAACAATCAGCCCCAACCAAATGGGGGCATCGTAATTTCCAGAACATCTCCCAATATATCTGGAAAGCACCAGCTTGGGGAAAGTGGAATTAAAGTGATCAGCAAGATACAAGGTGCATGTTTGGGGAGGAATTAATACGTCATATAACTGAACAGTTTATCTTCAATCATTAGCCTCTCTAGCTCTAGAGACGTTTTTTTTGGGGGGGGAAAGTGTTCTTTTCCCAGAGAACTTGGGAAAGGAATCATCGCCTGACCAAGTGAGACTGAGTAATACTGGAATTATTCTGGGATTCTAAGGCCAGGATATTGAACTTAATGGATACATAATTTAGTCTGCTATGGTAGAGTCTCATGTAATTGCCGGGGTCTGATTCAATACTAAGATACATTAGCTGTGGGTGCTGCTCTTGTCTACTTGTCTGAATGATGGCTTGCATGGAAAACCTAGGTTCCTGCAGAATTTACCACATCTACTTGTCATGACTTCAACCAGCACCACCACTCCAACCACATGGCGTGAAGCGCCAATGGTACCCTTGAAACCCTGGGCAACGCAGTAACGATGGAGAATACACTCTGCAGAAAAGCTTCTCCATCATGGCAAGTTATAAGAAAGATCTCACTTCAACCAGGCTAAATCACCAGGAACAAGGTTAAATTAGAAGTTTTAACCGTGATTGTCTTAGTCAGGAAGATCCCCATTTTCCTTTGTTGGAAGGGAGGAGGGCTCTGCCATGTGGGCCTGCAGCTCAAGGCTTACCTTGGCCATCTGGGCTTGGACCCCACTGGCCTTGAGTGCCGTCACGGCCTTCTGAGCTGCTGTGGGGCTGTCAAAATCCACAAAGCCATAACCTGAAGGTTCAAGGAGAGGAAAAGATAATCGTGTTGACCTTGGAGATTCCAGTTCTAGCTTGGACAGGTAGCCTTCGACTTACAGCAGTTCATTTAATGACCGTTCAAAGTTATGAGGTCACTGAAGACCGTTTTTCACACTTATGACCACTGCAGCATCCCCCTGGTCACATGATCAAAATTCAGATGCTTGGCAAGTGACTCGTGTTTATGTGAAGTCCGTGGGGAAGCCAGATTCACTTAACAGCCGTGTTACTAACTTAACAACTGCGGTGATTCACCGTGGTTAAGAAAGATTGTAAAATGGGGGCAAACTCACTTAAGACGTATTTCACTTAGCAACATAAACATTGGGCTCAATTGTGGTCGTACGTTGAGGACTACCTGTACCACAAAGAATCCTTCCTACAGCCCTCTACTTCTGGGTGAGTAGCAAAGAGACATACCTTTGCAGCGGGAGCAAACCCCTCCTGGCTCACCCCACCTCCTTCACATTCTCAGCTGCACCACACCCTCCAGCACACCACAACCGGCAATCATTCTGAGGGGCAAGCCTAATGTTATCTGGCGGGTTCGCAAACATTGGCACGAAGGCAAGAGAGGGAGGATCTGTCTCACCGTTAAACCATACAGACTGCAGGATCCCCCTTCTCTTCTTCCTCTTCCCTCTCCTCCTCCTCCTCCTCCTCCTCCTCCAGCTTGTACTCTGAGCGGATGCTCCATCTTTTTTTCTCCCCAGCAATGTCTGGCATTTCAGGAATGCAACTCCCCTCCCCCCCCAACCATCGTGGTGCCAATAAACCATCCCCGCCTTCAGACCGAGCCCATCCTGCTCAGGAAACTTGGCTCTAGGATAGGATACTGAGCCTGTCCTGTTCCCGGGCCTTCCATGGGTTTCAACTTCGCCAGCCTCGAAGGTGTGGATGGAAGAAACCCTCTTTTGAAGGAGAGATTAAATTCTCGGACCGCTGCAAGACTCTGTGTGTGATAAGGATGGAGCAAAACAGGATAGCTCTGCGTTCCCCCCTCGGAGAAACCCCAAGCAAAACCCACACTTGTTATCCAGACTCCGATTCAGGTCCTGTGGATACCATAATATTACTCCATGCGAGAAGAAAATCCAGCTGAGCTCACCTTTGCATTTATTAGTTGTTTTATCCAGGATGGCCTTGGTGGAGACAATTTTGCCGTATCTGTAAGTACAGAAAAGCATCAAGATAAGGGATGGAATAAGCACAGCTCTTAAAGCAAGTTTGGGAAGTGGATATGAGAGTCCTAACTATCCTCCCCGGAAACACTTCTCCTTCGTGGACTCTTCTCTGCTCCCCTACCCTCCACCCAAGAAGACTGAAAAATAAAGATTTTCTCTACTCGGGAATTAAGAGCTGCTCTTCAGTTAATTGCAGGACAAGCAGGGTGCACTACTGGTGAGAAAAGAATGTTTCGCCAGCTGTATTGGTTTCCCAACCAAATCCTACAGAAGAATTGTAAATTCTTCACCATAACAGTCAAGAAGCTGAAAGTGTCTAGAAAAGTTTATTCAGACTTGTGTAATCCCCTGGATAGCTCTGTCACATATTTGCAAGCTGTGATGTACCATCTCCGTGAAGCAACCCTTAGCCAGGAAGGTGAACGAAGCAACCACAAAAAAGACAACTGATCATCTCGCACAGCTCTCCTTTACCAACCGTGAAACTCTTCATAGGTGCCTTTATTTGGACAGAACCTGACAATAAGCCAGTTGCTACATAATCATCATCATCATCATCATCATCATCATCATCATCACCATCATCCCGTGTCAACCATTAGTGCCAGTCAATTTGAATGTTCAGCTGACTGAAGTTCATGTTTAATGAATAAAAGTTTTAGAATAATAATAGCAATAATAGAGTTGGAAGGGACCTTGGAGGTCATCTAGTCCAACCCCCTGCTCTGGCAGGAAACCCTATACCATTTCGGACAAATGGCTGTCCAGTCTCTTCTTAAAGACTTCCAGTGTTGGAGCATTCACAGCTTATGGAGGCAGGTTGTTCCACTGATTAAATTGTTCTGACTGTCAGGAAGTTTCTCCTTAGTTCTAGGTTGCTTCTCTCCTTGATTAGTTTCCATCCGTTGCTTCTTCTCCTGCCTTCAGATGCTTTGGGGAATAGCTTGACTCCCTCTTCTTTGTGGCAGCCCCTGAGATATTGGAACACTGCTATCATGTCCCCTCTCGCCCTTCTCTTCATTAAACTAAAGGTAAAGGTAAAGGTTCCCCCGCACATGCGTGCTAGTCGTTTCCAAGTCTAGGGGCTGGTGCTCATCTCCATTTCAAAGCCGAAGAGCCAGCGCTTGTCCGAGGACGTCTCCGTGGTCATGACCAAAGGCACACGGAACGCTGTTACCTTCCCACCATAGTGGTCCCTATTTTTCTACTTGCATTTTTATGTGCTTTCGAACTGCTAGGTTGGCAAAAGCTGGGATGAGTAACAAGCGCTCACTCTGTTACGCGGCACTCGGGATTCAACCCGCCAAACTGCCGACCTTCTGATCGACAAGCTCAGCGTCCTAACCCACTGAGCCACCGCGTCCCTTTCATTAAACTAGACATGCCCAATTCCAGCAACCGTTCCTTATATGTTTTAGCCTCCAGTCCTCTATTATTATTTTGCCAAAAAAAAGGGTCTGGATCTCCAAAGGGACAGTCGTGACATTTTAAACTATTAGAACATGTAGCTGGCATATATCGGGGGGGGGGGGGGGTGATAGTAGGTGGCCCATCTTGAACAGTGGTTCACAGACATGGAGCAGCCTTGATAACTCAGTGTGAAAGAGGTCTCACTAGATTAAGTGCAGGGTCTTCCCATTTCAAAGACACCACAGCTTGAGTTCTGACAGCAAATGAATGGCAAAGTAATGCTGAATTTCACGTGAATCATTACAGGTAGTCCTCAACTTACACCCTTTCATTTAGTGGCTGTTCGACGTTACAACAGCCCTGGGAAAAAAGGCACTTATGGCCAGTCCTCACGTAGAGCAACCGCCACAATATCGCCACCATCACGCAATCCAAGTCTGGGCGCTTGGCGACTGGCATGGAACTATGATGGTTGCAGCGTCCCGGAGGGTCACCTGATTGCCATTCGCTTCCTAGCCAGCTTCCAACAAGCAAAATCAATGGGAGGGAGCCAGACTTGCTTAATGACCACATAACTCGTTTAACAACTGCAGTGATTTGCTTAACAATTGTGGCAAAAAAAAGAGTCGTAACCTCAGACACGGCTCACTTAACAACCCCTTTGCTTAGCAATGAGATTAGGATCCCAACTGGGATCGCAAAATTGAAGGCTACCTGGTATAACAAGGCTAGGCGAGTTTTTGTGGTGTAAACCGTATTCGAAGACTTTGGGGGAGTGAGGACTACCGAGAGCTCAGCGATACGAACTGGAAGGAGGCTGGCTACGCACCAGGATGGAGGCCAAGCTTCCATTTTTGAGTGGGAATTTTGTGTTTTTCCTATTTATATTATTATTCCCATCCTTGAGTGCCTCCAAATGGTGGGAAATTGTGTTGCTCAAATTAACCATCCTGCAGTCAGTATTTAGTAGCATGGTCAGACATGGGCTTGAGAGCCCAAAGAAAACCTTTCGGAAACTGCGTTAGCTGGGGTTATCCATCTCTGCACTAGCGAACAGTCACATTGGTGCATCCAACAGTCAGGGGTAGGCAACCTTGGCTCTTTTATGTCTCGTGGACTTCAACTCCCGTTGCCTGGAGGCGGTTCGGGTCTGGATGGGGAGGAACAGACTTCAGCTCAACCCTGACAAGACTGAGTGGCTGTGCATTCCGGCATCCCGGGACATTCCAAATGTTCCATCTCTTTCTATGGGGGGTGAGCTCTTACCCCCCGTGGATAGGGCTCGCAACTTGGGAGTCCTTCTAGATTCGCGGCTTACTTTGGAAGAGCATATAGTGGCCGTGACTAGGGGGGCTTTCGCCCAGGTTCGCCTGGTGCGCCAGTTGCGGCCCTATCTAAACCGGGATGCCCTGTGTACAGTCACTCATGCGCTCGTGACCTCTCGCCTTGACTACTGTAATGCTCTCTACATGGGGCTTCCCTTGAAGACCACCCGGAGGCTCCAACTGGTACAGAATGCGGCCGCGAGAGTTGTCTTGGGAGTTTCCCGGTACTCCCATGTTACACCTTTGCTCCGCGAGCTGCATTGGTTACCAGTTGTCTTTCGGGTGAGGTTCAAGGTGTTGGTTACGATCTTTAAGGCCCTACATGGCATGGGTCCGGGTTACCTCAGGGACCACCTGCTGCCGGCATCGACTCCCCTCCGCCCTGTGCGTTCCCACAGAGAGGGCCTCCTCAGGGTGCCGCCAGTCAGGGAATGTCGACTGGTGGCCCCCAGGGGGAGGGCCTTCTCTGTGGGGGCCCCGGCTTTATGGAATCAGTTGCCGGTGGAGCTCCGGATGGCACCAGACCTTCGAACTTTCCGTCGGGGCCTGAAGACCCATCTGTTCGAATTAGCTGGTCTGGCCTGATGGGGATTATGGGTTTTTTAATTGTTTTTAATCTGTATTACTGTTTTATTGGGCAAGGGTTTAATTCTTTTTAATTTTTGTATAGTGTTTTTGTTTTTTATATGTGCCCTGTGAACCGCCCTGAGTCCTACCAAGGAGAAGGGCGGTATATAAATCAAATAAATAATAATAATAATAATAACTCCCAGAATTCCTGAGCCAGCATGGCTGGCTCAGGAATTCTGGGAGTTGAAGTCCACGAGTCATAAAAGAGCCAAGGTTGCCTACCCCTGGTTTATACTGTGCACAGAAGAATTTGACCTTTGTGATATTTGAGGTTCAGCTTTAAAAGAAGAAAAGAAAGAGAGAAACTGCACACTCCTAATTGTAACTTGCAAATAAAATGTCGAACTCTGGAAGATGTGCAGTTCCTCACCAGATCTGAAATTCCAGAAATTACAGTCCCAGAACGCTGAGTCTGGGTGGTAGAACTTCCACAGACACATATAGAAGCCTGAACGTTTGTCCTTACAGGAGCCTACATTAAAACCTCGAAAGGTGAGCGCTGGGAATATTAAAATAGCCACGGCTATTCCCTTGGCTGGTTCCCAGCTAGCAGAAAACTATACCAGCATAAGATAAGCTTCCCCCAGCGATGATCTCTATCCTGCCACAGATACGGTGCAGTTCTTATTAATACGCAAGCAGGACAAACACCCAACAGCAGGGATCAATACGTTTTTCTACTGACTTTTATTCCTTCCTCTCTCCGGCCATCCCAAAGTGGCGGGAAAACGCTTCCCTTAATGTGGGGCGAGCTTAATGTGAGTGAGATATGAGGCAGAGGCAACTTTTTTTGATGGAGGGCTAAATCAGTGAGCTGTACTACCTGTCAAAACCTGCTTTGGTTTGGCCCGCACGTTTGGTACAGGTGCCGTCAAAGGGAGGCCAAGTATCAACTGGCTCAAGCTCGTTTCAAATAGGGGTTCGGAGCTGTTCTAGCAGGGCACTAAAACTGCGTTCGAAAGCGGCCTGGACAGACAACGCAGTTCAAGGGGAAAATTCCACCGGACAGCCACAGAGGGAGGGGCTGGCTGTCTCTCCTGCTTCACTGTGAAGCCTACCCCACCTCTACCATTTAAGCCGAGGCAGATCACCAAGCATGGGATCTGATGAGAGCTCTCCTGCCGCTTAAGCGGAAAGGCTTTCAAAGAGAACGCCCAGGGGTCAGAGGAATGTGGGTGTGCCAGAGGTCCCTGGCCAGTCTCGCCCTTTAGGGGGTGACCTGGCTGCAACACTAGCCAAACAGCTGCTGAAGGGTACCAGACACCTCCCGTGTCAAAACCATGGGAACGTACCCAATGCTTAAAGAGACAAGTCAGGTTTTTAACCCTGGAACAGCTAAGGACAATCTTGAACTGCTTCAGGTAGGGCTCCCTGGAGGAAAGGAATGCAGCACCACCAAGACAGGGCCAGCCAGGAAAGATGGTTACTAGGATATGCTCCTGCCACAGTTTCCCACAGAAGTGAAGAAAGAGGTTAATAGTTATTCCAGTATCCTCTGAATAGTTCTGGGACAATTAGAAACAGCCTTGCTGGTGTAATCATTTGCTAAGAACGGCCCTCATAGCCCTTTTCTTGTAAATCACTTTATTAGCTTCCTTATCACTATCTTGAGAGGGAAGTCACAGTAATGCATGCAATTCTTTGGGCCAGTCTTCCTAGGACACCCTTAAATTCCTCCATCCTATCACAACACCTCCCCCCCCCCGCCAGTGCAAGCCCTGAATTAGTTTCCCTTTAAAAATAGCCAGCGAACTCTGGCTCTCTTCCCCTCCCCCAAGTGCTGAGCCCTACGGAGTCCATCCCAGCTGCCCTCTGACCCCACCCGCAATGCTTCCTGTTCACCCTGAGCAGGATTTCCTGCCCAGGGAAGGACAAGCCCAGGAAATCCGACCGGCGCCAAGAACAACCGAGTCCTGGCGCCTCCCAGCCAGTACTCAGGGGAGTCCAGCTGCAGGGTTGCAGAGTGAGATGAATCATGCTGAATGCTGTGGTTGTGGTCAGACCTCCAATGGGGGGGGAGGGAGGAAGGGGGGGGTCTACTGCTTTGCAGATGTGGGAATTAAGGCACAGCAGGAGGAGGAGGAGGAGGAGGAGGAGGAGGAGGGCACCGCACATAAATGTTGCAAGATAGGGGCAGAATCAGGAACGCTGCCCGGAATTCCCAGCCCCTGCCAGTATTAAGTCTCTCGTCTTGTTTCCTCCCCTCCCCTTTGGTCCTCCCCATACTCTCCACTGCTGGTTGCAGCTCTCATCCATGATCCCTTCTCTCACACATTCCTGGTATGAAGCAGGCGTGTTTGTCAAGTGTGGCTTTGGGGCCAGATCCAGCATTCCAGACTGGGGTGAGCTGAGGTAAACGAGGAACAGCCCCCTGCCCACCCACCCCTCCTGGCCTCCCGTCTTCAAGTACTATAGCTTTGCTCAGTCTCCTTCGGGCTCGGAGACGGAAGAGTAGAGCAAACCCTGGCAGGCAATTAGGGAGCCACAGACTTCACAACGTCAGTATGTTGCTGCAGGCAATGTGTACGTGACTGCGCTCTACTTAGTCCCCTTCAATTCTCCCCCCCCCCCCCGCGCCGCCGCCAAAGTCACTTTCAGAACTCTTTAGCTGGGAATGAGATGCCTTCCCATCACTTTTTAGATAACTTGGCAAATCAGGGGGATACCAAGGTAACACTGATTATTAGTCAAGGCTCCAGTATTGCGCTGAGCTTCTGGAAGATGTCGGAGTTCAATACAGCGGATAGCACTAAGATCTTAGGCTTCTGATATCCTTAAAACAAGGACCCTGAATTACAAGTTTCCATGAGGATCCAAGAAACAGGTGAGCCACAGCAGTAGCAGCACTCCAAACCTGATCAACTTCCTACAAATAATGACCTTTCTGTTCAGGCTGCACTTCAGTTCCAGGAGACTGTAAAACCCAGAGCAGAAGGCTGGATTCAGACCTGATGCTGCCAGCTTTCCCATCCTTACAAAGAAGGACATGGTCCTTCACCAAAGTGCGGGAAAGAGTTTCCTTCCTTCCTTCCTTCCTTCCTTCCTTCCTTCCTTCCTTCCTTCCTTCCTTCCTTCCTTCCTTCCTTCCTTCCTTCCTTTCTTGACTTCTCACCTAGAATATCCCAAAGGGGCCAGGTAAAAGAAAGCCAAACTGTCATCCATACACTTTCACGTTTGGCTCCAGTTTAAGTTGTGGAATGGGGAAAAGAAAGGAAAATGGGTGAAGAACCAGAGTGAGGAGATAGGAGAATAGGGCAAAGGAATGAACAGGACAGAAAAAAGCCCCTAAATCTGTAGGCAAACCTGATCCATACTTGACAATAACTGGATGATCATTGAATCTCAGAGTTCTAGATTTGTGGAACGCTTAAACTTCTCCTTTGATTTTGGTGACATGGCTAAGTCTCTTTCTGCTTCATCTCATGGCTTCAACACAGGCACATGATGCGAAAGTGGTTCACTGCCTATATTTCTTGGTAAATCATTTGGCTTGTTGCCACATCACGTGAGCAATAGCAATAGCACTTAGACTTATATACCGCTTCACAGTGCTTTACAGCCCTCTCTAAGCAGTTTAAACAGAGTCAGCCTATTGCCCCCAGCAATCTGCGTCCTCATTTTACCGATCTCAGAAGGAGCAGGTGAGAATCGAACTGCCAACTGCAGGCAGCCAGCAGTCAGCAGAAGTAGCCTGCAATACTGCATTCTAACCACTGCGCCACCACGGCCCATCTATTTATTAGACAGAAGGAACGGTATCCTCTCCAAGAGCCTGATCCAACCCTGATACAATAATGCACAACCGTGCCATTTGCCCCCAAACATATACAAACATTTTTGTACCTAGCAGTTCGAAAGCACGTCAAAATGCAAGTAGAAAAATAGGGACCACTACGGTGGGAAAGTAACAGCGTTCCGTGCACCTTTGGCGTCTAGTCATGCCAGCCACATGACCACGGAGACGTCCTTGGACAAGCGCTGGCTCTTCGGCTTTGAAATGGAGATGATCACCGGCCCCTAGACTTGGAAACGACTAGCACGCACGTGTGGGGGAACCTTTACCTTTACTATGTTTCATACGACTGCCTTCATGTTGCCCTCACGATGAGACTTCATTCATCCTTTACCTGTACTACTAGTGTTACAGAACTATTTTCTCTTTTTTTTCCCCCAGCGCTATCCAAAGGCCTCCTCAAGACGACTGATAGGACTTGTCACCTGGAGGAAGTCAGGGACTGCAATGGCTTGAAAGAGCAGTTGTACAGACAGGATAGGGATTAGCAATGGGGACACACATTACATGCCAGTATAGATTTTTTTGCTGAATTCAGGAAGTGTGGATAGCATTCAGTACTGGAGAAGACCGCTAAGTTCAATTCCCACTGAAAACAGAATACTACAGAGCAAGGTCTAACTGATAAGGACACAACATTTGGCCACCTGGATTTACTTCCCACCCTATGAGTGACTGTCAATGTTTCTTGGATGATGGTAACTTACGGTTGGCAGAGCTTGACAAGATCCTGATCGGTGGTACCAGGATGCAGGCCCCGGATATACAAGTTTGTTTTGCTCAGCTGGTCCCCGCCACCTCCGCCACCACCTGGGCCACTGCTGCTGCTGCTGCTGCTATTGTTGTTGCAGCTGCCACTGGGGCTTGGGGGTGCCATCTGCTGGGCCACTGAGACATAAGGCTGCATGGCAAAGAAGAGAGAGCTTGTTAAATGGCTGTTGGGTCAGGCAAGGCAAAGACAGCTAGCAAGACAACGCTCCATTGTAGATGACAGAGACACAGTGAGCAGTGTGGAATTCCCATTGCACTTGGTCTAATTTTTCCTTTTCTTCATAAATGGGCAACTCTGACCTCTAATCACTATGAGTATAAAGGAACTGTACGTTATATGTGTAGAATGCCTTGCTGAAAAGGTGGAAGATAAGAAGAATTGTCTCGTCTCCTTTTGGTACAAAGACCCCAGCTAATTTACCCATAATGGATCTGCATCAGAGGGAGAGACCCTTGAGACACAGATTTCTTCTTTGTTCGGCTTCCTAGAGGTGGAAGCCTTTACAAGTTAAATAAAATTAAAACATACAATTGTAAGATCAGATTGGGCCAGAGAGTTTCAAGCCCCTTCCCGCTCTCAGGGCTAGAATCCCCTCACACCCACCCATCCTGCCCCAAAGGGGTCCCTGATCAATTGCCTTCAGTCCCCGGATGGGGAGAAGTAAAGAGGTTTCCTCATCCAGGATGATCAGAAGTTCCACCCTCCCGATGGATCTGAACCCCTGAATGTAACAAAGGCCCCCGAACACTGCCACCATCAGAGAGGATAGTATAAAAGGAAGGGGGAAAAAAACAGCCTTGCTATCATTGGTCAAGACACCTTTGATGTCATAATCATACAGTCAGCAAGTAAATTTGGTTAGAACATTCTCAGCTTGGACTCTTTTTATAGACAATTCCTGTCTCCGTGCAATGAACTTGTAGAGCAGGGGTCTTCAAAGTTGGCCCTTTTATGGCTTGTGGACTTCAACTCCCAGAATTCCTCAGCCAGGCATGCTGGCTGAAGAATTCTGGGAGTTGAAGTCCACAAGCCATAAAAGGGCCAACTTTGAAGACCTCTGTCGTAGAGTCTTTGCTCATGTTTCAGAAGAGCAAGGGTTGTTCCGTCCCAAAGCCACCCCATTTTTTAGTATCCAAACAACAATTTTGCTGCAGAATTTTAGCTTTCTAACTAGCGTATTCATTCTTATTGGTGACTGTGATTGCCCCATTGAATGTTTTTGCTTTAATATAGTGAGCTTGCACCAAACCATAATAAGCTCTATTTAGGTTTAATTTAGCACATTGTAGAAATTCAGCAATTTTGTTTTGTAAGCCATAGTTTCTGGCTTCCCGTCTTATGCAAATCCTTCCAATTGTGATTCAGTACACTAGATTTAAATCAAGTATAGTTTAATGCAAGCTATGGTGGTTAATGTTCAATTCGATCTCTAAGGCCAAAGGATGCAGCTTTTCCTTTTGTTCATACTGTTTATGTGACCATCTCTACAGTTTTAGGAAGCAAATACTCCGATGCACCATTCTGTTGCCACTAGCATATGACTGGCACTAAATTGGGAGTTAATACAAAGAAATTACTTTGCCAGGTAACTCTAGGAATTTGCGCTTCTTAAAAAAGAGGACTAACCATCACTTAACAAAGTTCTCAGCACACGAAAGTACAATTTCCAGTATTTGGGGAGTAGGGGAATTTTAACAGTATAAATCCAATATATACTTATAGTGAAAATATGTCCTTTTTTCTTTTAAGCTTTTTAAAAAAATCTGGACAGTCTCTTGGAGACCTGAAAATGCAAAAAAAAAAAAAAAAAAATCATATCCAAAATGGTCACCTGGCCAGTATGGAGGGGGAAAAAGCTTTTATGTCTACCCAGACATCTAGCAGTGTTAGCTTCAAAAGTCAGGTGATTATTCTTTTCACAGTACAATCCTAGCAGTGCCTGCTAACGTCTGCAAACCAGACTGATTTTAAAGGCCGAGAAGCAGAGTTCATTCTCATTCTTATATACTTCGGCTTACTTTCTTCGTAAATGAAAAACAAGCTACTATTTTTAGAACTACGATTTAGCCAAGCTACAATTTTGCTCATCCAAAGGATCGCTCGGTCTCTTTCTAAGATCCCTCTATATCCCATGATTCCTCAGGCACTTTTTTTTTTTTTTTACAAGGTCCTCCGATTGTGGGAAGCAGATGCAAAGGGAAGAAGGTGGAGCGTTTCCAAGTTATTTCTCCGCTCCGGGGCATGTGCAGGACAAGACCAGATGTACATATGTTTGGCTGTGCAAGAAGAGGCTGTATTCTCAACCTTCCCTGGCAAAGTGCTGCTGAAGTCACTGAGTCTGACCTGCCCACGGGGACACTCGGGGTGGAGTACTTCCATTGCAAAACTGCTCAGCTATTCAGCAGGCCTGGCTCAACGCTCAAGAGAGGCCACAGGCTGGGATCAGAAGGGAAAGGAAGCAGAGCAAAATCAGAACGGGACACAAGACCCAGACAAGTAGGCCGGGCTATGCGTCCTGCTCCACATTAAAAAAATAAAAGCAGCTCAGTTTTGCCTTCTCATCTAGTTACCACACTTTGATTACCAATAGTCCTCGACTTACAATCATTCGTTTAACGACTATTTGAAGCTACAACGGCACGGGAAAAAGTAACTTATGACCGTTTTTCACACTTACGACTGTTGCAGCATCCCCCACAGTCAGGTGATCAAAATTCAAACACTTGGAAACTAGCACGTGTTTATTTATGACGGTTGCAGTGTCCCCGGGTCATGTGATCCCCTTCTGCAACCTTCTGACAGGCAACATCAATGGGGAAGCCAGATTTACTTAACAACCGGGTTACTAACTTAGCAACTACAGTGATTCTTTTAACAACTGTGGCAAGAAAGGTCACAAAATGGGGCAAAACTCACTTAACACCATCTTGCTCAAATTATGTCTGCAAGTCGAAGACTATTTGTACATGGCTATAAGTCTACTAGGGACGCGGTGGCTCAGTGGGTTAGGACGCTGAGCTTGTCGATCAGAAGGTCGGCAGTTTGGCGGGTCAAATCCCGAGTGCCGCGTAGCAGAGTGAGCACCTGTTACTCGTCCCAGCTTCTGCCAACCTAGCAGTTCGAAAGCACGTAAAAATGCAAGTAGAAAAATAGGGACCACTACGGTGGGAAGGTAACAGCGTTCAGTGCGCCTTTGGCGTCTAGTCATGCCGGCCACATGACCACGGAGACGTCCTCGGACAAGCGCTGGCTCTTCGGCTTTGAAACGGAGATGAGCACCGGCCCCTAGAGTCGGAAACGACTAGCACGCATGTGCGGGGGAACCTTTACCTTTACCTTTTATAAGTCTACTAAATAGAACCGGGATGACTCTTTAATTTCTATTTTAATTTACAACCATACATTGAAATAATGGGTACTCCATTGGAAACACTGTACCAAAATGACAGCTTTAAATTTCCAATTAAAGCCCTGGTTTAAAACAAAGGTTGACTTCAGTAAATAAATGTAACAATGGTACCTTTACTCTTAGAGACAACAACTCAAATAAAATCTGAAAACAGGATAGAGACAGACTGAAATAAAACAAAACAAAATTGAACTTTTAAAAATATAAGAGCTAACTGGCTTAAACAACTATTAAACAAGATACAAATTAGTAAAAATAAAAGGAATAAAATATTAAAAATAAACAGAATTAAATATGCAAATTTTAATTCAATTGCAACTAAAAGTCTGAGCCTTTTCGTGATGAATCAATATATTTAATTTTACCAATGAATGAATACAAGTTTATTATCGATCACTGATTGTTATTTAGCACTGTAAAATACTAAGATTAGCATTTTAAAATTCTATTCCAGCCAGAAGATTCTAAACAGGGAAAACTAAACAACTGCCTGGTAAGCAGGATTGCTGTTCCTAAAGGCCACTCCTGGAGGCCACTTTGAAGTTCTGCTCGAGAGGATAGAGCAGGGGTCTTCAAACTTGGCCCTTTTACGACTTGTGGACTTCAACTCCCAGAATTCCTCAGCTAGCATGCCTGGCTGAGGAATTCTGGGAGTTGAAGTCCACAAGTCGTAAAAGGGCCAAGTTTGAAGACCCCCGGGAAAGAACAAGACTGGCCTTTGATTTGCTAGGACTGGATGCTGAAAGAAGTTAAATTTAAAAAATTTAATGCCAATTTGACAGAAAAGTCAATATAGAAGGATATGTATTATTGATTCCTTTTTTTTTCAAGGAACTTGGGTATAAACCATTTTATACGAATCCTTTCTTAAAGGAGCTAAAAGTAAGACAGTTTGCCTGGTTAATGCAAAATTTTTTTTAAAGTTTGGGGCACAAAATGCTGATAAAGTATTTGGCCGTGATGAACACTCCTTGGCATGCTGAAATTACTGATTTCTGGAGTACAGTTTGGAATCTTTTATAAATCTAGTTTGAGAATCTGTCTTATTTTGGATAGACAAGAGTTTTCTCAAAGCTGGTCAAGACCAAATATTACATGAAAATCTGAGAAGATTTAGATCAGGCTTAATTTCTATTAGCCATAAACACATACAGTTATCTTGGATAACCAATAAGATTAGCTTGAGCATAGCGGACAAATATAATCAATAATCTCACAGCATATCAAACTAGTGGTCAATAAAATAAATTAGAAAAAATAGAACGGCTAAGCATGAATTTTCTGAATATACAGTTGATATATTTTGTGCTTCCATGGCTCCTAGTAATGGATTACTTAGCAATTAAAATACAGGCTTGAGATTACAGAGTTTTTACCCAATCTAGGAGTCCAATTCAATCTCAAGGAAGGTTCACAGTGATACTTGTGTCACAGCTACAAAACCCTAGCTTTTTGACAGAATTGATCGCCTTTATTCCATTCATATAATATTCAAAGTATATTGTTCTTTTGTTTTTGAATATATAAAATCTTAGCCTCATATCAGTGGAGCAAGAGGCTTCTTCCTGATAACAGGAAGATGTTCCTCTGTCTTAGTCCTTTTAGATCTCTCAGCGGCTTTCGATACCATCGACCATGGTATCCTACTGCGGCATCTCAGGGAGTTAGGAGTGGGAGGCACTGTTTTATGGTGGTTCTCCTCCTACCTCCTGGGCCGCTCACAGTCGGTGTTGATGGGAGGGCAGAGGTCCGCCCTGAGGTCTCTCATTTGTGGAGTCCCCCAGGGGTCGGTTCTCTCTCCCCTCCTGTTCAACATCTACATGAAACCGCTGGACGAGCTGAGCTGAGCTGAACTGAGGTCTCTCATTTGTGGAGTCCCCCAGGGGTCGGTTCTCTCTCCCCTCCTGTTCAACATCTACATGAAACCGCTGGACGAGCTCATTCGTGGTTTCGGGGTGGGGTATCATCAGTACGCTGATGATACCCAACTTTTTCTCTCCACCCCGAACCAACCCAGTGATGCACTCGACGTGATGTCCCGTTGCCTGGAAGCGGTCCGGGTTTGGATGGGGAGAAACAGGCTTCGTCTCAATCCTGCCAAGACTGAGTGGCTGTGCATACCGGCATCTCGGATAAACCAGGTTGTTCCACCACTAATTTATTTTATTTATTTATTTTATTACATTTATATACCGCCCTTTCCCGAAGGACTCAGGGCGGTTTACAGGGTGATTAAAAAACCCAAATACAAAAGTTAAAAACAAATTTTAAAAGAAATTATATGTGTCCCTGTCTGAATAAAACCCCAGTTAAAATAAGATTAATCCTCAGCCTGGGCCAGAGAGCTCGAAGAGCCAGGTCTTCAGGCCCTGGCAGAATGAACGGAGGTCGGGGGCAGTCCTCAGCTCCACTGGCATCTGGTTCCAAAGGGCAGGCGCCCCCACTGAGAGGGCCCTATCCCTGGGTGTTACCCGCCGGCAATCTCTTACCGGTGGCACCCTGAGAAGACCCTCCCTGTGGGAGCACACTGGACGAAGGGAACTTGATGCCGGCAGCAGGTGTTCCCTCAGATATCCCGGACCCAAGCCATGATGGGGGGTGAGGTGTTACCCCCCGTCGATAGGGCTCGCAAATTGGGCGTCCTCTTGGATTCACGGCTCAATTTTGAAGACCATATAGGAGCCGCGACCAGGGGGGATTTTGCCCAGCTTCGTCTGGTGCGCCAGTTGCGGCCCTATCTGGACCAAGACGCCCTACGCACAGTCACCCATGCGCTCGTGACCTCCCGGCTAAACTACTGCAACGCTCTCTACATGGGGCTGCCCTTGAGGACCACTCGGAGGCTTCAACTAGTGCAGAATGCAGCTGCACGAGTTGTTATGGGAGTCTCCCGATACTCCCGTGTAACACCTCTTCTCCGTGAGCTGCATTGGCTTCCGGTTGCCCTCCGGGTGAGATTCAAGGTGCTGGTAATGACCTATAAAGCTCTAAATGGCTTGGGTCCGGATTATCTAAGGGAACACCTGCTGCCGGCATCAACTTCCCATCGTCCTGTGCGCTCCCACAGGGAGGGCCTTCTTAGGGTACTGCTGGTCAAGGAATGCCAGCGGGTTATTCCCAGGGGAAGGGCGTTCTCTGTGGGCGCGCCGGCCCTTTGGAACCAACTTCCCACGGAGCTGAGGACTGCCCCCGACCTTCGCTCATTTCGCAGGGACTTCAAAACCTGGTTTTTTGAGCTGTCTGGCCCAGACTGAGGGATTTTAATTATTTATTAATGGGGTTTTAGTTTAAATTCAGGGACTTAATTTAATCTTAGTTTTAATCGATTTTAACTTTGTATTAATTTTAATTTATTAATATTTCTATGTTATGTATGTTATGTATTTCTAATTTTTCCATGTAAACCGCCCTGAGTCCTACGGGAATAGGGCGGTATACAAGTTTAAATAATAAGTAAATAAATAAATAATGCTAGCTGGCCTACAATTAGGAAATATAAGGGGCAACTGAATAAGGTGAAATTATGATGGTATAAGGCAGGGCTTTTCAACCAGTGGTGCGGGTACCACCTGTGGTACATTGGCACTTGGCAGGTGGTACACGACCATCCTAGAAAAGTGGTAGCGGGGGAGGGGAATGAGCTGAACCAGAGGCAGCACTGCACAAGCCTGAGCGAGAGACGGCTGGAGCTGCAGGGCTTTCAAGGTTGAAGCGGAAGCTCCAGGATCAGTGCCAGGCTCCAGCTAGAGCTTGGCGCTGATCCTGGCGCTTCTGCTGAGCCCAGAAGAAGCGCCGATCAGCTGGAATGTTGCAGCATCTCCAGAGACTTGTGATTTACATTCAGATGCTTGGCAACTGATTCATATTTATGACGGTCAAAGTGTCCCAGGGCCATCTGAAGTGACCAAAACCTGCTGCAACCACCCAGCAGAGGGGGGACGAATAAAAACCAAACACCCCTCACCCCACCCCTGCTGCCAATCCTCAACAGAAATGCTCACAACAATGAAAACCTCGGACAGGAGGAACAGCACCACCTGGCAGGCAGGCAGGTGTCTGACTGATTACATCCCAGAGTTCTAAAGCAGGGCTTTTCAACCAGTGGTGCGGGTACCACCTGTGGTACATTGGCACCTGGCAGGTGGTACACGGCCATCCTAGAAAAGTGGAAGCGGGGGAGGGGAATGAGCTGAACCGGTGGCAGCACTGTGCAAGCTTGAGTGAGAGATGGCTGGAGCTGCAGGGCTGTCAGGGCTCAGCGCCAGGCTCTAGCTGGAGCTCAGTGCTGATCCTGGCGCTTCTGCTGAGCCCAGAAGAAGCGCCGATCAGCTGGAATGTTGCAGCATCTCCAGGGTCTTGTGATTTACATTCAGATGCTTGGCAACTGATTCATATTTATGACGGTCAAAGTGTCCCAGGGCCATGTGAAGTGACCAAAACCTGCTGCAACCACCCAGCAGAGGGGGGACGAATAAAAACCAAACACCCCTCACCCCACCCCTGCTGCCAATCCTCAACAGAAATGCTCACAACAATAAAAACCTCGGACAGGAGGAACAGCACCACCTGGCAGGCAGGCAGGTGTCTTGCTCGGCTCTGGCTTGGGGGCACTTTTTTCAGTGCTAATGTAACTTCGAATAGTCACTAAGCGAACTGTTTTAAGTCAAGGACTACCTGTACTTCATCACTTTTTTACTTTTTTTTTTTTGGTCAAGTTTTTGACACCTTGCTAGGCGACTGGTGGTAATCGGATGTTGCCATATCCTAAAAGTGGTACAATGGGTGAAAAAGTTGAAAAGCACTGGCATAGGGCAGGGGTGTCAAATTGCCAGCCCGCGGGCTGGTTTCGTCATACCGAAGCTACACCCACCCCATTGCTGGCAATACAAAAGGAGTCACGATATGTCGCAACACGTCATGTGACAAGGCGAGTTTGACACCTGTGGTGTAGGGGATGTGTATTTCAACCATGCCTGAACTTGACTGAGATCTTAATAGTCAAATATATTGAAGACTGACTATTAAGTTTGTTCTTTCCAAACATAATCCCCCAAACTGTAACAATGGGTTATATTTCAGGGTTGTTGTAAACTATAATCCTCGCATCAGACCCATTCCCATTCACAATGGAGGAATAATGCTAACTATTGATCAGGCGGCAAAATTATCATAAACCACTGTCTCCATTTGTAATATAAACTACAACTGCAGATTTGTCCCAAATACTTTCTCACAATCCCTTCCAGCATGCTATGAAACTATTTTAAAAGATGTTTCTGAACAATCCGACCAAAAGAAAGCCTAAATTAAAAGAAGTGCAGCCTTTCTCTATAGCTGTTGCTAAGTTAGCCTGGACATGTTGCTTGGAGACATTCTCCTAATTTTTAAAAGGAAAGAAGGAATATTTAAAATACCCTCTCAGTGCTGATGAAGAAGATTAATCAATCATATGTAGAGAGAAGCTATAGCCAGCAAAGTTTTTTTTTAATTTGAAAAGCTAGCCAATTTCTCTATTCTTTTGATCAGTCTTTTGAGATGATATCTTTTCTTTGCCAGCATGCCACCATCTCTAGTTCTTCATCCAGTTTTTACTGCTATAAAAGGCGACATGAACTAAATCTCCTAGTAGTCCATTCCAGCAAGCGATGGGGAGGGTTGCAATTCAGCAAATTTCTGCAACTCCCCAATGGGAGATTGTAGGCATCTTTTTCCTGCTATGTCTGCATGATGTCACATTCCTCTCATCCCCACCCCACAAGGGAGGCAGGCTTAAAGATCCTTGGCTGAACAGGTTTTGAAATATTTTCCCTCTTGACCTAGCACTGTCCAAGAACTGCCTCAAGGTGTATAAAACCTGTTAGGCTGAAGGAAGGCAGGGGACTGCAGAGACTTGAAACAGAGACAATAGAGACAGGATAGGGATTGCCAATAGGATGCATATTTCGCACAAGCATAGTTTTTTGCTGACTCAAGAGTGGGCAGAGAACATTTCAATTCAGCAGCGAGAGAAGTCCCAGAAAGATGGTGACATCGGTATCTATTATACTGACTGCTAGACCGTGGGCTAATAGAGAAGTGTGCAAATCCAGCTGAGGTTCTTTCAGTAAATGAAACATTCACATTTCTTACAATATTTAAAAAGAGAGGAAAACCAGTAAATAACAATAAAATGTACAGATAGCCCTCGACTTACAACAGCTCATTTAGTGACCGTTCAAAGTGACAACAGCGCTGAAAAACGTGGGTTATGGTCATTTTTCAGTTATAACCTTTGCAGTATCCCCAGGATCACGTGATCAATATTCAGATGCTTGGCAACTGGTTCATATTTATGACGGTTGCTGTATCCCAAGGTCATGTGATCCCCTTTTGCGACCTTCTGACAAGCAAAGTCAATGGGGAAGCTAGGTTCACTTAACAACCAGGTTACTAACTTAACAACTGCAGTAATTCACTTAACAACTGTGGGAAGAAAGGCTGTAAAATGGGGTAAAACTCACTGAACAAATGTCTCACTTAACAACAGAAATTTTGGGCTCAATTGTAGTCATAAGTTGAGGACTACCTGTAATTCGTAAATAGAAGCATATACAATGTGCAAAATTTCCTATTCCAGTGCATAATAGGCATTAAACCCAGACCGCGTACAAAATTATACATGTTATATGTAGGATGTGTGGTATGAATAAAATGTATGTACCCAACCAAGAAGATTCAGCCTGCAGTCCCAGAAAAGTTGGTTTTATTCCAAAAGCAAAACTGATTCAGAAAAGTACCACATATATATATATATATAATGCAGGGGTCCCCAACCCCCAGTCCGTGGACTACTACTGGTCCGTGGCATGCCAGCAACCGGTCCGCACAAACAAGCAGGATGCAGGCAGCACACAAAACCACGCACCCTCCGGTCCATGGAAAAAAACTCTCCGTGGAACCAGTCCCTGATGCCCAAAAGGTTGGGGACCTCTGCTGTAATGCACTTCACAGAAGGTTGATTGGTAATTCAGAAAGTTACCATCTCCACCACACATCCTGAATGCCTCAGTGTGGGAAATGCTTAGTGACTGATTTAAAATGAAACAAATGTTTGTTTGTTTTCTATGGGAAGCCTTGCAGCTTTCTGATAGGCCAACTGGAGCTTTATGAAATCTTCAGACTGAGACTGTCCAAAAAAAAAGATACAACCAATATTTCCTCTTTCTGTCTTGGATTTCCTATGTCCGGGCTCATAGTGTTGGACAGGATCTCCCTTGTGCCAATCCAATATTTTCCAAGGACAGGATGAGGAAGTGAATGAAAATCCACAAGGTGACCCATTTTATAAAACATCACAACTGTATCGCATATGTGACAGACTAGGCTCAGATCTATGCTTAGCTAGTTGATCAGCCACTAGCGTGACAGCTTAGTATTCCTCAAAGGAGCGTAAATTCCCCTTCTCAGCCGTATAGATCCGTCTCACCTGAGCAGTCCTTAGATGGCCATCTTTGATGAAGTAGCTTGAGCTCTAGACTAAGTCATTTGAAACAACTTATTATCTTCATCCTGGTAAATCAGAGCATTTATTAGGGGCAATAGTCTTGCAAAACCAGAAGACCACTGCATGTCTTGGTCTTAGTGGCCTAAGCTAACACAAATACTCCCTTTTCTGAAAGGATGATGGACAAACAGACTAATGCTAAGAAGGAGCATTAGACAGATGTAGGAGGTTCAACTTGAAAGGGACACCAACTAGCTGGATGCATTCCTAGGCAGCCATCTGTTGTTCAAATTCTTGGACTACTCTCTACCTAACTCTCAGGATTGTTAAGAGCACTTTATATTCAAGATCTGTACCCTAAGGACTGGAAAGAATATGAGATACCTGTGTGTGTTATGGCAAAGAAAAGATTTTTTTTTCAAAAAATTGTAAACACACCCAATGGAACGTTCTCCTTTGGAGAAGTTTGCTGTTGGGGATTACAAGGTTTCTTTTCCAATAAAGTTTACATTTTCGACGGGTGCATGGACGCACAGATAAAATTAACCCAATGGGATGAAAAGGAAGCATTGCTCCAAAACAAATGAGGGCCTACACTAACACAGGTACTTTGAGGGGTGGCAACTCTAACAGCAGCCTATTTGCTCCAGTATATAAATAAATATGAACTCTAATGCCATGAAGAAGAAAAATTACAGGGCTTTTCTAGTGATGGCTCCCCCCTCTCACAGTGGAATTTTCCACCGGATGGAGACCTACAAGACCAGTTCTCTTGCAGGGTGAAAATAGAAGATCATCTAACACAGGGATGTCAAACTGCTGGCCTGTGGGGCGGTTGCATCATATAGAGCCCGCGCCCACCCCAGCTCCGGCAATGCAAAAAAAGTCACGATACGTCACAACACATCACGTGACGCAGCGAGTTTCATACCCGTGATCTAAGAGAACTCTTAACAGGTGCTTTAACTGCACAGACATCTTCCCAATGGAACTGACAGATGCACAGACAAATGAAATGCTAGCTCAGCTGTCTTAGCCCACCCCCTTCACATGCTGGCAAGGTGCCTGTTCCAACCTTTTCTGCTGATTCTCTATTGTGTCCCCCAGTGAGAGACAGTCATCCAAATGCCTTGTGGGAGTCATCTTTTAGTTTCATATGGATGCATGTAATGAAAAGAAGTTGTGTATTCATTTTCCTAATAGTAGCTTTGAGGAAAAGGACTATTTTTCTTAGAGAAATGGATAAAATTTTTTTTAAAAGCAACGCCACTCCAAAATAGGTCAAACTCCACCATTCCAGCTTCTGTCTACAGAAGTGCTAAAGAACACATTCAAACAACTTATTAGTAAAACATCATAACTCTGGCCTGTAAAAACTTGCACAAGTTTCCTCCCCCCCAGCTGATTGGTTCCAGGTCTATTAGGACTCAAGAAACCTCATGTTCTAGAAGGAAGATAGATTCTATCATTACTTCTTATCTCACTTTAAATTTGAGACCAGTATCAAGAATCCAAAACCTCTGAAAAAAATAGATGTAGACCTTTTTCCTATTTTTGTAAATTACACACTGCATATTCAATATAAGGGTATTCTCCCACAATGTTAAACGACTTCATAAAAAAATACATATACAATTTTTAAAAATATATGGCTCTTCCTAATCTAGGGCACTTGAATTGGTCTTGTTCCAGCTTTTGTCTGCTGGACCTCTGAGCTTTAGAGTCCCAAGGGAGACGAACCTTGTTCTGCTAGAATAACAGAATCTTATTCTTACTTGAAGAAATGTTCCAGTTTAGGAGTAATGGAATGGATGGCTCTTCTAAATGCTTTTACTTGAATCAGAAAGGAGTGCTGGTCCACAAACCTGCAAACATGAACTATATAGCACTTTAGATTATAGTTCTTCAAGCTCCTCACCATCAGATGTAGTAGCTGCTGCTAATGAAGCTAGTATCCCAAAAACTAAAATTTGGTGGGCAGCAGGTTGCCTTCTCTTGCTCTATAGAAATCATGGAAGATAAACATTGAAAGGTGTCCACTTTCTCTTTTGAATTTTGTTAGCGTCATTTTCAAGTGTATCTCCTGGTCTTCTGTCGAGTTTAATCCTAGAAGCTTTCCTCTCTATACAACTTTGCTGACAGGGACAAAAGACAAGCACAAGAGCATCCCTGCAAGCTTAAGTCGTTGCTCTTAGCATGAGCTTGTCCTTTGCAAGGTTAAGCTAAATTTTGCAGCGGGTCAGCTGGTATTATTTAGAAATAAAACATGGGAAGCTATAGTAGGAATGTGACTCAAATTAATATAATTGACTTTACATTTATGCTAGGAGTCCACAACCTTTGGGGCAGCTGAGCACATTTGGAATTTGGAAGCCGTGGAGGGATACTCTACCTTTTCATAAAACTGCTGCTGGGGCAGTTATAAGCAATTGCAAAGCACTGATTTGCCAAACTGCTACCTGTGTCTATTCCTGCAGGATTCTTTCTACTGCTCCAGATTAGCTTTACCCTTGGAGGCATGGGGAGATTTCAAAGCACTTTTCAAAGCACCGGGATTTAAATCTCCGTTAGTTTTACTTTCTAAGAAAGCTTATGGGCTCACAGGTATTCCTGGAAATCAAAATGATGCCAGGGACTGGCAGTTTGCTTTCTGCATAAGGCAAGGAGCCAACAGGCGCAATGTTCGGCAACCAGCTGTACAGATTGTATTCTGAAGACAAAGCATGATGCGCATACGCAGCCATCATGCACTCCCCTTCTTCAAGTTTTGAAAATACAAAAAAAATAAAATAAAAATGTACCAGGCGGGACCCTTTCAGATTCCCTTTTTAATCAGCTGGCAGAATACATATCTGCTGGCACTTTCAGCCATGCAGCCATTATGCCATTGCTAATGTGATGTATGCAGCTTCCCTCTCTGTCAATTTCTCTAACAAGGAAATAGCACTGTTACTTTAAAATCCATCACAGGCCGCCATTACTAGTAGGCAGAGAAGCCTATCCAAGCTTCTTTGGCCAATGTGGATGATCTATTTCGCCCTGAAGGAAATTCTTGCCCACCTCTTGCCTCCATTGCTGTTCAGCTATTTAACTACTATGTGAAAAGAATGGAGTTGTGCATTAGAAAATCAAATTCCAATAGCCTGGTTGTGTGTGTATCACAGACAGATCTTTCACTCTCCCTAGTTTACTAACAAGCAACCACAAACACAGCAAATAAGAAAGGCAAGGCCTTTGAAAACAAGGTCAACTACACAATTCAGGTGGCTGTAATTTTGGAGCCACTGTGAACATACAGAATCCCAAGAGCTCTGTTTACATTTTTACAACCAATCCTCCTTCACCACTCCTATCCCTATACCAGCCTTTCAAGATTTTTCTCCCCTCAAACTACCAGATACTCAAACACATGCAGACAAAGACATATGCGTGTGTGAGAGGGGGCTGACAAGTTCTCTCTCTTTTTTTTATACTACATAGACAAACAAAAGGATGTTTGTTAATCCTCACATCAAAACTCAGCAGGGCCCAGTGACTTGGAGATGGCATAAGTTTGCTACCTGTTCAGGTCAAACAGTCTCTTGAAAACAGCCTTTGCCAAATGTACCGCTTCAGTAGGTCCAATATTGTTAAAATACATTGCTGAACTGAATTTTGCTGCCTGAGTAGCTGGCAAAGGGAACGAGGTAAATTAGCCAAGGAATTGGTTCTATTTGTTTATAGAAGTGAGGACCCGTAATGGCCTTAAGAAATGTTTCCACTGAAGACTCCAGTCCACATGTTGTAGTCCTCTTGAAATCCTATTCAAAGTTTTGCCCAGTGAGAGAGTCTTCGGAGAAGGGCGGGATATAAATGGAATTAAAATAAAATAAATAAATAAAAAGGGAGAAAGAAACCAAAAAATTATTCTGTTCTTCCTATCTTAAATCTTTGCCTTTTGTATGGACCACTAAATATTACCTTCAGGATCATCTGATCCAACCAGTACTGTATTTGTTTTCACTGGTTAAAACAGCCGGGAGAAATTTCTTCTATATCTCATTTCTAAAAGATTTGTAGGGTGGGTGGGGGGGGGGGTAGACAGCTTTTCTCTGGCTGTGCTAATAGTCTGGAACAGCCTCCCAATAGAGATGAGGTTGGTCCCTGCCTTTTCAGGTTTCCAGAAACTCTTTTTTTAAAAAAAGGATCATTCTGGCAGTCCTTTCCTCAAGTCCTTGTCCGATGCCATCTCACTTCTTGGCTCTCATTTGTTTTTGTATCCTTCTTTCTACATGGGAGCTGAAGTAGTTATTGTTGTTAAAATTGGTTTTATTGTGCATATTTCGAGACTTGTTCGTGTAACCTTTAGGCCACCTAGAGTCATTTGACTGCAGCAGGTGAGAAGTGTTATACATAAGACAAACATTTGGATTTAAGACTGCTGCAAGCAAGTTGCTCCAGGAGGCAGGGCAAGAAAGAGTAGGCTTCAGTCACAAGGATATCAGTTAGATATCAGAAGAGGCATCTTAATGGTAAAAGCTGATTGACTGCCCTTGGAGGTGGTGGTGGCCTCTCCTTTGCATCAGGTATATAAACAGACTGAGTAGCCATCTGTCAGGGATGCTGCTTGTTATGTATTGGGCTTGTGGTGTTACACCACGTGCGTTGCTGGAGCAGCTAACGGCTCTCCAGCAACCCAGACAAGCCATATCTGGTCCTGCAATTGGTTAGCCCCAGGTGGCAAGAGTGGGTTCAAACCCATTGGCTGCCGCCTAGGGGCTACACTATATATTGTGGCTGGTTGCGGCCCAAGTTTCAGTACAGTTCCAGCAAGAATAAAAGTATGAGTTATCCTGTACTCAGCCTCGTGTCATCATTCCTGTTCCCAAGAGCCCATGACTTAACAGTGGCAACGAAGGTGGGATCCTGCTTCACCGATTAAGACTGAAGTCAACGAGCGGTCGGCAATACATGCCGGAGGGAAGAGGCATTTCCCCCCCCCTAGGCCAGCTAGTAAGCCACGTAGCGGCCGCGTGCTCAGAGGACGCATTCCCTGAGCCTAGAAGCAGGATCCAAAGATCGCAGGAATCTGAGGGAAGATGCCGAAGGTCGGCAAACTAAGACAGTTTGACGTGAAGCATCCGGAAGAATGCCCATCTTACCTTTCGCAAGTAGAGAACTATCTGAGAGCAAATCAAATTGCAGAGGAAGGCCTGAAGGCCGCCACGTTGCTTTGCGTGTGCGGCCCAGCAACTTTTGACCTAGCAGAGAACCTTTTCATGCTGACGCCCATCGAAGCAGTCTCATACGCAGACCTTAAGAAGAAGCTAACCGGGCACTTCCAGCCCAAGATGTCGGAGATGGCGTGGCGATTCAAATTCGACCAAAGAGTGCAGCTATCCAGGGAGACAGCTTCAGAGTTTATTGCAGGCCTAAGGCAGGCCGCACGCCTTTGCAAGTTCTCAAACTTAGAAGAACGACTAAGAGACCGGCTCCTCTGTGGCCTACGAGACAGAACGCTTCAGCAGAGACTATTTGCTAGACCCAATTTAATGTTTTCCAAGGCACAGGACGAGGTGATGGCCGACGAAGCCGCCGGGGGTGCCGTGCAGACAGTTCAGTCCACCAAACCTTCAAAAGTCGAAGAATCAGTCCATCTTGAGGTCGCCAAATGTGCTGGAGAATCGTCAGAAGAACCCGAAAGCAACAAACTCCAAAGGCAACCCAACACGCAACACCGCAACAGCCACCAGAGAGAGAACGATTACAAGGCAGTTCTCTTACTGAGATGTAAAGGTGCGGAGGCAACCATATTCACGCCAACTGCATTTTTCGTTCGGCCATGTGTAGAGTTTGTGGAAGAACCAGCCACATCGCGGTAGTTTGCAGAGCCCACCAGAGAGACCGGCCACCCAAACACCAGTCGGAGGAACCGACTAGGAGAGGTACTGGGCCCAGGGTCCAGTTAGTGTGGGATTCTTCAGAAGCTGGAGAAGCGTTTGCCGCACTGGGGCTTGACGCGCCCTCAAGCCTAAACTTAAGCTCTTGGTAGAGCTACAAGGAGTTCCATGTAAGATGGAGTTGGACTCTGGCTCTGCAGTCTCAATCATTTCACAAGACACATTTGACTTTGTGTAAACAGTAACAATTAGGCTAAATTAAGACCCTCAGATATCATTTTAACAGATTTTCAGAATGCTCACGTTAAAATTAAGGGTGAAGCCACATTATTGGTAAAATTTAAAGGGTTTTTGGGGCACCTGGATGTAATAGTAGTAGGGGGCCAAAGAATGAGTCTTATTGGACTTGATTGGTTTGATGCCTTAGGCATTCAGATTACTGGCATAAACCGGACACAAATTGCAGACCTCATGGCAGTATGCGAAGAATACGCGGATGTTTTTGATTCAACCCTAGGGACACAGACTGGCCCACCAATTTCTTTAAAGTTAGATCCTAATGTTGTTCCAATTAGGGTTAAACCTTGCAGGGTCCCCTTTGCCTTAAAGCACAAAATTGATTCCAAAATCGATAAGCTTGTAGAACAGGGCGTGTTACAGCCTGTTGATGGGGGGGGACTGGGAAACTCCTATTGTCACTCCACTGAAGTCCAACGGGGAAGTTCGCATTTGCGCTGATTATAAATGCACATTAAATAAGGCCCTCAAGCAACACGCTTATCCGGTTCCTGTAGTCAACCATACTTTAGCCTCCTTGCAAGGGGGAACCATTTTTGCTAAACTTGATTTAGCACAGGCCTATCAGCAATTGCCGGTTGACGAGGCCACAGCCGCGGCTCAAACAATTGTGACTCACAGAGGGGCATTCAAAGTCAAGCGCTTAGAGTTTGGAGTCCGTGTTGCACCAGGTATTTTCCAAGGGATTATGGAACGTACACTTAAGGGTATCCAGGGCGTCTGCCCTTATTTTGATGATGTTCTTATTTCTGGGGAATCCCCAGAAGTGTTGGCCAGAAGGTTCAGGGCTGTTTTGCAGAGGCTTCGTGAAGCAGGCCTCAAATTAAAGAACAAGTGTAGTATCGGGGTCTCATCAACAGAATTCTTGGGTTTCTGCGTTAATGCTAATGGTATTCACCCCGCTGATTCTAAAGTGAAGGCCATTAAAATGGCTCCTAGGCCCAAATCAAAAGGAGAGCTGTAAGCATTTTTGGGTCTCCTAAACTTTTATCACACATTCCTGCCTCATAAGGCAGCAATAGCAGAGCCCCTCCACAGTCTGCTTGACAAAAAAGTTCCTTGGAAATGGACTAACTTACATGAAAAAAGTTTCCAGAATTTGAAAGCACTTCTATCAGAAAAGTCCACTGTAACTTTTTACATAGAGTCTAAACCTATATGTCTTGCATGTGATGCATCTCCCTATGGGGTGGGGGCAGTCTTAAGCCACATAGAGAAAAATGGGAAACAGGTTCCTATTGCATTTTACTCTAGGACTTTGTCCTCTGCTGAGCGCAACTATGCCCAGATTGACAAAGAGGCCCTGGCCATAGTTGCTGGAGTAAAAAAAATTCATGATTATTTATATGGCAGGGATTTCACTGTCTACACTGACCACAAACCTCTGTTGGGACTGTTCACAACAGACAAACAAACCCCCCACATACTATCTCCAAGAATGTTGAGATAGTCTATTTTTTGTCTGCATACAATTTTAAGTCAATTCATAAACCAGGAAAGGAAATGGGCCATGCTGATGGCCTCAGCAGACTACCACTGCCACTAATGGATCCTGATCCAGCTCCTGCTGCTAGAATACTGTCCATACAGGACATACCTGAGTTTCCCCTCCATGCAGGGGATATTGCTGCTGAAACTGCCACAGATAAAATACTTAGCAGAGTGTTGTCATGGGCCTTGGTGGAGCAGTGGGCTAATGCCTCCTTAAGTAACACCAGCTGCCTGCAATTAGTGCAGGTTCGCATCCCACCAGGTTCGCATCCCACCAGGCTCAAGGTTGACTCAGCCTTCCATCCTTCCGAGGTAGGTAAAATGAGGACCCAGATTGTTGGGGGCAATAAGCTGACTTTGTATTAATGCCACTTGGGGGGGGCGAAAGCCCTAATAAGCAGGCATATGCATAGAATGAAGGCTATTGCTAAGCACATTGATTTGTGCTTTAAATTGTAAGCCGCCCTGAGTCTTTGGAGAAGGGCGGGATATAAATGGGATTAAAATAAAAATAAAATAAATAAAATATACACGGGCTGGTTGGAAAAAAGTCCAGGCTCTGAATTTCAAAGTTATTTTGTCAGGAGGCATGAGTTGTCTGCATATAAAGGCTGCATTTTGTGGGGGAACAGAGTCATAATTCCCACTTCCCTAAGGGACAGTGTCTTACACTCCTTACATGAAGGTCATCCAGGCATTGTCAGAATGAAAGCTTTAGCTAGAAGCTACCTTTGGTGGCCTGGCCTTGACAAGGCTATCGAGGATCAAGTCCATGGTTGTTATACATGCCAGCAGTTTGGGCCTGAAATGCCTCAGGCCCCAGTTCACAGGTGGGAGGAAATGCACAATCCCTGGTCTAGGATTCACATAGACTATGCTGGGCCTTTTCAGGGGCAGCTTTTGATAGTAGTGGATAGCCACTCAAAATGGCTGGAAGTAATTCCAGTTCCTAACATGACTACTGCTAGGACCATCCAGGTGCTGAGAAAATTCTTTGCAACACATGGGTTGCCTGATGTCTTAGTTTCTGATAATGGGGCCCAATTCCCTTCTGCTGAATTTCAGGCTTTCCTTAGAGCTAATCTCATCAGACATGCAACGTCTGCACCGTTTCATCCATCTTCTAATGGACAAGCCGAACGCATGGTGAGGACAACAAAGGAGGCACTCAAGTGCATTGTCACAGGTGACTGGCATCACAGATTGGCAGATTTTTTACTCTGCCAGCATTCTACGCCCTGCACTGCTACAGGTAAAAGTCCTGATGAACTACGTTGGGGGAGGCATTTAATTACTAAACTGGACAGGTTGCATCCAGACAGAGTGGCAACAGAAGCCTCTCGACCAAAACCCCCGAGGGGGCTGCACATGGGCGATTGGGTTTGGGCTAGGAACTATGGTCACGGGAATTTATGGGTACTTGGTCAAATAACCAAGGCATCCGGACCCCTATCTTATGAAGTGGGGTTGGAGGGAGGGCGACAGAAGACACATCAACCAACCGTTTCCAGAACGGTTACTAAGTGAGGACTGCGACATAAGTCCCTCCCAAGGTCCTCAAACTTGCAGCCAAGGCAGCCCTCACTGGAACCACCAGGGATTTCCCTTCTCAGCAGAGGTGGAATCTGAGGAAGAACCAGGAAGCACAGAAGTGCAACATGGAACCCCTGACGAAGCGAGCCAGCCGAACCTCAGCAACCGCTGTGCCTACTCTGCAGAACAGACTGACTCTGGAGTGGGCCAATCTGGTGAGGACAGCCAGAGCATTTCGATTTCCCTTGACACTGGAGCACAAAGGGACATGGGTCTACCCAGCCCACTGGATAAGCTGGTAGACCACAAAGTGATGGGAACTCCAAGATGTTCCTCTAGGCCACACAAGCCTCATGTGTACCTCATAGATTACATTGTAAAATAAAGTGGTGAAACTTATACCAACTTGTGCATTGTGAAACTGCCATTACTGCAATGTAAGCCTGTTCATGAGACGTTGTTTAATGTCATTGTAGCTATTACTGCATTGGTAAGCCTGTTCAGACATTGTTTAATCTCATTGTAGCCACAGTGAATTTATGATTTATTATTTTTATTATTATCACTATAGTTGTTTGGGAGTCGATTAATAAGTCTTGACAGCCGTTAAGACTATTCAAGGGTGTCATAGTCTGATCTAAGAGGGGAGGGGTGTTATGTATTGGGCTTGTGGTGATACACCACGTGGTTGCTGGAGCAGCTAACGGCTCTCCAACAACCCAGACAAGCCGTCTTCGGTCCTGCAATTGGTTAGCCCCAGGTGGCAAGAGTAGGTTCAAACCTATTGGCTGCCGCCTAGGGGCTAGACTATATATTGTGGTTGGTTGCGGCCCAAGTTCCAGTACAGTTCCAGCAAGAATAAAAGTATGAGTTATCGTGTACTCAGCCTCGTGTCATCATTCCTGCTCCCAAGAGCCCACGACTTCCAACAGCTCTTCCAGTTCTTTCGTTCTAGGTTTCTATAAACCCTGGTGCTTATCTTAGTATATAGCAAGGAACACAGGTTTCTAAAGAGTAGGCATCAGAAAAAGAGCCTTTCCCCATTTGCATCTTACCATTGTCTGAACACTGCCCTGGCAACATTTTACTCTGCTGTCTTCATGATGTTTTACCTTCATCTTGTACGCAGCCCGTACAAGAGACTGCCATACGTAATCTCTAACTACACCAGTGTTAAAGATAGTTTCCAACTTCAACCAATAGCCAGCAGTGTATTTTTTCGAGGCCTCCCAGGTTTGACCCCCATCACCATCCATGCGGCTGGCAATGCAGTCGGATGTCTTGTAAAGTGTTGGATCAAGCAAGCGCCGGATGGTCACCTCAACCAGTGCAGGCACACAATTCCCCCCTCTGGACTCAGGGGATTTATTTCCAAAACACAGAAGACTGCCATTGAGCTCAGTGCGTTTGCAAAGGGGAGAAGCTTTGAAAAGAGTCACTCTCTACCGAGAGTGTGGCAAAGTTGAAGACTGCAGATCTTTCAAATTCAGTGGGCTTGCAAAGACACCAGGTTTTGAAAGACCTTTTGCTGTTCTTTCAAAGCTCCATGTCTCCCAGAGTTTCTTCAACCATTCAGCAGGCCTGCAGAAGCACAGAAAGAGCACTCACCTGCACCCTCCCGAGAGGAAGTAGAAAAACACAGGCTGAGCCACCTGCAAAGCTCGCCACCCAAACGCTAGTCCAATGGGCTTGCAGAGTGGATGAGAAAAGCTCTGTGTTTTTTTGTTGCTTTTTTTTGCTGTGCACAGGAAAGCCAAGCCAAGTCACCTGCTAAAACTCACCCCTTCTCCAGGCCCCATCTCTGCATCATGATTGAAAGATGTGTCCCACTGATTGGTGACATTTGCAAAGGGAATGGCAGTTAATCCAGAAGGTTTAACCAATCACTTAACCTGCCATGCGCGTGCATTATCGAGACAACACCAATCAACAACAAATCAAAAAGGAAGGAATTGATGCAAGGCAGAGAGTGGGAACAGCAAACCTTCTGCTTGTGTAGACTTCTGCCGATTTCAAGAATGGTTGGATGGTAATTTAACTTAGCAATAGGTAGATTATCATTCTAAGCTTTCCACAGACAATATGGAGTTTTTCATTATCGTGGCAGATCCTCCTCTCCTCCACATGTTTAATTCTTCTCTAGAAGTCTTTCAGACTGAGATTCTTTAAACCTCAGGTGCTGCCCAGCTGCCAGGAAATTAAAGCCTGAGAGGCCCTAAATTAATCCACTAGTTTTGCAAATCACTATCGACTGCAATAGGCTCCTTCCCTATGCAAGAGCTGCATCAATCTGAGATTGGCATCACGCTTTTATGCCTCCACAATGCTTAGGGACCTTGTGTAGGTGATTGCAAGCTGAGCTGAGTAACTTTCAGCTCAGCTACTGTTCCAAAAGAAACGCTCAAACAGACAAGTTTTGCTGTGCTGAATTCAGGAGCTGCAAAGCAGGTGGTTTCCCCACTGGTGGGAACTCCTGTTTTCTCCTCTCTTTGGGTTTCTTCCTTCTGCCAGCCTCAAGAGTCAAAGCAACGTTGGTATCTTCTCCGAGTCCTTCCTACTTCTTCTGTGGAATGACTTTGCTACCATCCCACATACTGGCCATTATTTTTAACCATTTTTTTTTCACATTTTTAGTGGTCTGCTGGAAGAAAGACAGAAAAGCCAAATGGGGGGATAGAGCATAATCGACAGCAAAATCATGGGTGTGACAAAGCTGCTGCAAAGGGGAAAAAGCATCAAGCTAGGTTGCATAGGTAGTCCTTGAGTTATGTCCACAATTCAGCCCAAAATTTATGTTGCCAAGCGAGATATTTGTTAAGTGAATTTTGCCCCGTTTTACCACCGTTCTTGCCATAGTTGTTAAGTTAGTAACATGGTTGTTAAGTGAACCTGGCTTCCCCATTGACTTTGCTTTTTCAGAAGGTTGCAAAAGATGATCACATGATCCCGGGACACTGCAACCATTATAAATATGAGTCAGTTGCCAAGTGTCTGAATTTTGATCACGTCACCATGGGAATGGTGCAACGGTCGTAAGTGCAAAAAAATGATCATAAGTCACTTTTTCAGGGCTGTTGTAACTTCAAATGGTCACTGTTGTAAGTCAAGCATTACCTTTATATGGAAGTGCCCATAACTAGGTCACTTTCTTATAGTGGTCACATACCTGGTCCAATTTCACACCCTTGTATTCAGCTACTGACATAGTACAAACGGCGGGGGGGGGGGTGAGGGGGAATTGGGACACTGTGCCAGTGACCAAAAATCCTGACCTCCAGCATCGTGACAGCAGTGTTTTTTCAGCAAAAGAAGAAGCAAAGGTTTATCTGAAACACCAGATGTTCGCGTAGGATGTTTCCTGGCAAAACTGTGAAAACTCCATGGACGTTGGTTCAACTCACCTATTCCTGCTTGCAAAGACCTCTTCGTTGAGAGGGACTGGGAGGACTTGTGGATGGGGCTGAGGGGAAGAAAAGAGGATGTGCTAACTTCAGGAAACATGCTGGGGCTGAAGGTAGAAAGAGGGCAGCCCTTGAGGCAGGGGGTGTTGGCAACAGGAGGAAATGATTCATAGCCTCCTGCTGCTGCTGCTGCTGCTGCTGCTAGCTTTCAGTTCAGTCTTAGCCACAAAGACTGCCAAATCCTTCGAGGCTGGAGTGCCAGGCAGCCCTTCGGTCCTAGTGCCCGTTTTATTCTTCTTACAGCAGCTGAGAGCAGCTGTGGCCTTCTGATGTACTTCATGCTCAACAACCAGAAAGCATTTTTTTTTTGCCAACATGGCAAGAATATGCAAAGCTGCCAAATTCTGGAACAACATCTAGGATTATAAAAATCTGCAAAATGCTGAGAAAGAACGGCTTGGAGCAAGCATCTTTGAAAGCATGGATTTAGCTTGGGGGAAAAAATGTTTAGTTCAATCAAGGGCAGAGATATAAGGAGTTACATGAGATTGACTCAGATCGACACCCCATTTAGTCCAGGCTGTCAATACTTTATATATATATATCCCAAATTTCATTGAAAGGAATTTTCCCAATTCCAAATGAATGGAAAACAACATCTTGTAAGCAGCTGACTAGTTTTCTCTATTATTAATTAAATATGGCTCTGATCTCTAAAATGAGAAATATGATGGAACACAACTCCAGCCCAGCATCATTAATTCCCAAATTGTACCTCATCTCTACCATGTATAACTATCTACTTTACAGTTCGGTTGGGTAGCATAGCTTTTTCCAACAAGTTCTAACCTCCAGAAGTGTTAGAAAGTTATTCTGGGAATTGCTATTCAGCATTTCCCAACAGCTCCAAGTTGAGACTTAGTTTAATGCATATAGTTCTGTAAAGGACCATTCTTGAAATACTGTTATCCTTAACTGGACAGGATAAGCCTACTACTACTATTAGAAGTAAGCTATTATAATTTTCTCTTCCTCTCTAACCTGTGGCTTTGAGAAGGCTCCATTGGTGGAACCGGTGATTCATTCCTTAGAGGTTTAATCACTGCTGAGTCAAAAGAAAACCCACACAAGAATATTTATGGAGAGTCTCAGTCATCCAGGTCATGGTTGTCCCAAAAGTGCTTCTTCAAAAGGCAGCTGGACTTCGTTTTGTCCTTGAAGACATTTCGCTTCTCATCCAAGAAACGTTTCCTTTAAAAGTTTTCAAGGAAAAAACAAAGTCCCGTTGCCTTTTGAAAAAGCACTTTGGGGACCACTCAAGACTGCCTTACAGAGCAGCCACTCGGGATCAATTGAGAGAATCCTGAAAGAAGCCACTACTTCTTGGGATAAGTTCTCCTAGCCTTGCTTTGTCTTCTCCACCTGGCAGTGTCTTCCCAGAACTTCAGGTGCTCTTCAACCTTTCAAGGCCACATTGACTTTGACACAAAGGAAGAGAAAGCCAAACTTGCGTTAGATAAGAGTCTTCCCCCAGTGACAGCACTTTTGAAGAAATCTCAGGACAGCTGAGAACAACCTGTCTTGTTTCTCACCAGCCCTCTCAGTTTAGGGACAGCCTACGCAAGCATGACATTTTGTCTCCTCAAAAAAAAAAAAATCTGGCTGAGCTAATTCCTACAAGCACCTTCATTTTTAGCAGGCAATTTCATACATACATGACAAGAAGCAGAAGTTACTGTGCAATCCCATACGCTCTAGCTGAACAAGAGCCTTGGTGGAGCAGTGGGCTAATGCCTCCTTAAGTAACACCAGCTGCCTGCAATTAGTGCAGGTTCGAGTCCCACCAGGCTCAAGGTTGACTCAGCCTTCCATCCTTCCGAGGTAGGTAAAATGAGGACCCAGATTGTTGGGGGCAATAAGCTGACTTTGTAATAATGCCGCTTGGGGGTGGGTGTGAAAGCCCTAATAAGCAGGCATATACATAGAATGAAGGCTACTGCTAAGCTTGTAAGCCGCCCTGACTCTTTGGAGAAGGGCGGGATATAAATGGAATTAAAAATAAATAAAAAATAAAAAACAAGACATGCACCCAGGTGGTGCAGCCTTAAGTGACCTTTCACCAGGAACCTTCATGAACAAATAGGTATGCAAAAAGGTATGAAATTTATTGCAGTTTTTCCAATAGCAAAAACAGTATTTCTGGGCAGAAATAACTATATTTTTATTACAGAACTGTACACATTCTGAAAAGGTTTAATGAAAAATAATAATTTTCTAATCTCTCTTTCTCTCTCTCTGGCTCCTATTAACAGATACCCTAACCAAGTTACATACTTTTGTCCCCTTGGCAATGGTTACAACTGCAATTATCCTAATTTACAAAACTCTTGAAGGAAAAACAAACAAAAAGAGAGAAATTATAGCAATAGCAGCAGCAATCATCTCTCGTTCTTTCCTAAATTTAAAATATACATGCCCAGTCCTTCAATAAAATAAATACGAAAGAACAAGGCAGAAGATTGCTTGGTCTTCTTTCATGCCAGCTGATAACGCATGAATTTTCTGCCAGGGAGAAGTAAATGTGCCACTTTATCATGTTACGATGGAGAAATGCACAAACTCCAGTGGCATTTTTGGCTGAGGAAGAGGCAGAACATGAAGTGGTAATACTTAAACCAGAGAAAGGATATGACAGGAGAGACAATCACAAGCCAATATTCACAAGGACTTTACTATTCATTTCACTAGAACATTTATGACATGCTTTTCAGAGTTATAGCTTCCCCAAAGTGATGGATCCTTACACACACATGACATGCACACATATATGAAAATGCGCAATCACTGAGGAAATTAAAGCTGAGATTGTTGAGAATGGTGTGCCTTTCTTGTGAAAGGCCCTTTGGAACAAAGACATTTGTAAAACTTTCTTAAAGGCCAGCTCCAAAAGCAACAGGAAATACATAATTCAGAGAGCGTTTCTGAGAAAGCTTTGTGTTTCTAACCAGTGAATATAGGAATTAAGTCCAATGCAAGAAATCTGCGGACAAGCTCCATTTCTCCCACAGACTTATCATGTAGCTTTTGGCAAGACAACCTCTGGGTCTTAGAGGAATCTTTATCCAAGAAAATTATGCCATTATGGATATCAATTCCAATTCTCGGCAATTGTCTGCTGCTTCTGACAGCTGGGCTAGACTCTTTTATGGCTTGTCTTGTGATTTGTTTGAAAATTCTATTCTATTTGTTGGAAAATTCTAGAGGTAGCATTTTCTTTGCAAAATTCTGCAAAATTTGGAGAGGTCCAATTTCCTAACCAGAAGTCTTGTCTGTCTTCCTTTTTGCTTTCTTCCATTGCAAGATCACTTCACCAGTAAGGTTCACAGAGAGGGTTTAAATGGAAGGATTGGGCAACTAATGGCAACCTGAATGTTTCCTTTTTAAACCCAGGACTAGTGGTAGCCAAGGGGATGTGTGACACAGTACTGAATGAATGCTTTTACACTCTTAAGAGTTAGTTGGCTGGAGGGAATCTTAGCTGGCTCATGATGATTTTTCCATGTTTTCTGCATTTTAAAGTTGACAAAAGCGAGGGCAACTACTGGTCCATTTTAAACAAGAGACCAGGGAGTAGAAACTGAGTGATCTGGAAGTGTTCTTAATTTGTTTTCACTGAAATGAACACTCATCAGATAATTATAGCAAAGGCAAGCATGAAGACAGCTGTAGTAATATTGTGTAAATGACAGCATATCTCTTATGATTCACTTAAAATTCTCAACATAAGGGAAAAAAAAGGTAACTTTGCAAATTAAATTGTTCCTCAGCCCCTTTATTTAAATCATACAACATGACCCAAATTTGAAAGATACTTGCTTTGGCCCTTTAGACAAATTGATATTAGAAACACCACTGTTAATTTGGATTTTATATGCTGGTTTATTGGTATTAAAATGTAAGCAAGATGAATCTAAGAATGCATTGTTCAGATGGGAAAGCATGTAATCCAACTGAAATGAAAGTATTTATGTTTGGGAGTTTTTTGACATTATGAATGAGATAAAAGTTAATAAATTCCACACACCCTCAAAAACATTAATATTTGTGGGATTTCTCAGCGGAGGGAAGATGATCTTTAAACAATGAATGGTAAACCATAAGCAAGCAGGATCCGTTCTGTAATGTAGACATACCTACATCTGAACAAGTTATATTTTATTCATGTGCTCAACTCTGTTCACAGATGCAGAAAGTTTATAGCTTCATCTCTCTCTGGGTTTTCTAATAAGCGAGTAATATGCAGACATACATATCTGCATATAATGATGATCTAAAATGACTTCCTATGCAATTGCAAAATCCTACATGCTTGATAGCAGCAACTTTATTGGGTACAGAGAAGCGTATTTCTAGCTTCCATAACTACATCTTAAAAAATCAAGCATTGCTCACAAGAAAGATTGCATTTCTTCCCCAAGGCATGCAAGCTCTCCTACCTTTATAGCAATTCAAATGGGTCAGGCTGAGTGTGGGATTAGTCCAGGATCACCAGCGAAACAATCTGAATGGCTGAATACTCCTAGGTACTCTCTAAATCTCACATGCCAGTGATTCCCACGGATTTCCTTAATTTTTTCAGTCAAATTTTTTATATACATACATTTATGCCAACTTAAAACAACATCATGAATCAGAGCTCCCACACCAGGATGAAAGTTGCTTTGCTAAATCACTCTCCAAGATGACTGTGTGATGATTCATACATCAGACGGACAATGTCCTACGATCTCACTCAACAGACTCCAATTGCTTTGGAGGAGAAGAGAGTCTGGTCAGCAGAGGAAATAGCTAATGACATCACAGGTTCTCACAAGATGCCTGTGTGGTGATGCTGTCAGGGTGTGGTGTGGAATGGCTGATACCGGGACATGCTTGGCTTATGGCTTCTTCTTCGTGTCCCAGGTCTGAAGCAAACATTTTAAAGCAAAAGCCAACCTAAAAGCTATTGCGGCAGGCTGAGTAAGAAAGCAATCAAGAATGCTCACTCACTGATCCAAGCTGGGACTAAACAACCCTAAAACAGTGGAACACTCTGAGACACTCTGCTCTTTCTCCTCAGTTTTCAACAATTCATTGCCAACCAGATAATGTGCACATGAATCTGTCTTTCTTCTGGTTAGAAAAGAAATCTCTATATCAGAGTTCCCCAACCTTTTCGGCTTTATGGACTGGGTGAGAGAGGGAGAAGGGATGGTTCCGCAAGCACGGAGTTCCATTTGTGCAAGTGGCGGGCGCACATATCCGCCCCTCACACAAATGGAGCGCATGTGCGTGCACTCATCCACCGCTCACATGGCCTGGTTTGGAAAGGCTCAAGGCACCGTAGTGGGCAGCAGGCAAAGGTTGAGGACCCCTGCTCTATGTGCTTAAAGTTTCCCCACCACTACTGGCATGTGATCAGATTTGTCTGAATCCAAGAATGGGAACCCATCATTATTCTGGGCCTCTGAGACATTCCAGTCTTGATCCAGCTCTGGGGTACTGTGAAGCCTTTTGTGGCATCTATATAAGTTGCTATGAGGGAAAAGGGTGGGAAAATAAATCTTGGATTCAGCAACTGAGAGATCTGCTTTTCTGTCATGTTGATCCTTCCCATCAGATCCCACCAATTACCCCTACCACTCTTGGAGCTGGAGAATTTGTAGATGGTACGACCATTTGCTTCGTGATATATCATTGGCGCTCTCTCATCTTGAGTAGTGAGTAGCACAATGTTTGTTTGTTTTTCTGAATTGCATGAACTAATTGATCTAGCAATTGATTTATTTCATGAAAAAAAACCAAAGTTAATCCTCTATAATTGCACCATATCCCACAAATCAGCCCTACCATAGCTATAGAATTACTTGAAAATACTTATTCCTTTTTGATGAAAAAAATCAATATATCTCTTTGAAATTTGGCATGGGTGCTTTGATTGGGAATATAATTTGTATATTTTATTACCTTCTATTCCAAAACAACATTATGGACATTAAAAAAAAATAGACAGACTAAAAAGCTGCACAGATATTGTGTGTGTGCGACACATGCCTTCAAGTCAATCCCTGCAGTCTTTTTAGGAAGATTTCAAAAGTGGTTTGCCATTGCCTCCATTCCTACAGCTGAGAGAGAGTGACTGTCCGATGATCACCCAGCTGAGGTAGGACTAAGGTCACTGTCCTCTTGTTTTCTAGCCTACTGTATTAATCACTATATCAAACTGGCTCTCTACTAACTTTTACATGCTTACAAAAGAGCCCCCTCCCTTGCCGAATTTTAAAGAGATCACTTTTTCCAAATCACAAATTTCAGGATTCAATTCAGATTATGCTATGTACACAGTGATTTAGATTAAGCAATGTCATTTCTGGTGCTCTGGATCAGGTAGAATCAGGCATTCTGGATCTAAAGAATGCTGCTTTCCCTAATCAGTAACTTTATGATCATCTGTTTAACAGATCTGCAGCTTAACTGCAGGCATTCCTCAATTTACGACAGTTTGTTTAGTGACCATTCAAAGTTACAATGGCTTTGCAAAGAGTTGATGTGATCATTATTCGCTTCTACAACTGATGCGGCATCCCCATCGTCATGGGATCAAAATTCAGATGCTTGGCAACTGACTCACATTTATGACAGTTGCAGTGTCCCAGTCATGTGATCTCCTTTTGTGACTTCTGACAGGCAAAGTCAATGGGGAAGCCAGATTCACTTAACAACCGTGTTACTAACTTAACAACTGCAGTGATTCACTTAACAACTGGCAAGAATGGGACAAAATTGACTTAACAAATGTCTCACTTAGCAACATAAAATTTGGGCTCAATTATAGTCGTAAGTTGAGGGCTACCTACACTTCACACCCGTGGTCTTACATTTTGGAACCTTAACCTACCTTTGTTCCCTTGTTCCAATTTTTAAAAATATTTTGCTTGGTATTTCTGTGGCCAAAGCAGTTATTTGCACAGACTTTTTAAAAATAAGAAAATTATTCTTAAGAATTTAAAAATACAATTATACTTTTAATACTGCTTGGTTTAGTTTGGTTCCCTTCAATGCATTCAATTTTAGGTTGTTAGATTATATTTAATTTTTAATCATGATGGTGTTAACAGGAGAGCTTAATCTCCAAAATTAATAAAAAAAAATTCCCCTTTCCTAAACTTCCTGCCAAATCAATTTGCTCTGAGTGATTCCTGAGTTAATAAACCTGTCAACTTTCCCTTTTCCATTGCCTTCCTTGCCCCATTAAAGCTAGCTATTGAATCTCTTCCCTCTTATTTCCTTTTTGTAGTCACCTAGAAAATCCCTGTCATTCCTGCACATCATCACCTGGATATGCCTTCTGATCTTATGTGTAATCCCAAGCCTAACACAGCGCCTCTGAATGCTTTCTGCATTAGGACAGGACTCAGCCGCCATGCAGGTTTGATTAGCAAGAGCTGCTTTTGTCTAAAACAAGTTCTGTGCAGAAACAAGCCGTTTATTTCCTAAATGGGCAAATAACCATGAAGGTGCTTTGAAGTGTGCAGCAGCGCAGACATTCAGTTCCTTGAGGGCACATGCCCCATCACACAAAAGTTCTTTGTTCTTAGGGTAGACAAAGAAACATAATAGTGTGCAGAATCCTTACAACAAAGTAAGACCTGAACCATTAAAAGGCACGTGTGTGTATTATATGACCAGGGTTACGGTAACTTTAATCCATGAATATATTTTACATTCACACATACAAAAATGTGGATACAAATACAGCAGGGATTTCTCCGAGGATGGAAAAACCACACCTGCAGATGCAAAAGTATTATTCTAAGACATTTGCAGAGAGTAGGATTATGCAAAAACTCATTATTTGGGAAAGGATCATTCTAGAGAACCAGGATCTGTCTGTTCTCAAGAGGAAACCTCTGGACTGGTCCTGGCAAACATCATTCAAGAAAAGCCTTAGCATAGTCCAGAGAGGGAATGGAATGTTCCAGACTGCTCTGGAACATTATATTTCTCAACTGATGAGTTTTATATATCCCCAGTAGATAGTGATTCACAGACACAACAGAATTAAATTTTAAAAAATTATAATGGCGAAAAATCTAGTAAAATGCTAGCGTTCAAAGTAAGAATTTCACAAAATGTCAGGCAACAACACCAACGTCTAATTAAACTTTAGAATGAAATGTAAGAATTTGAGGATAACCTGGTTTTGATTTTTGTTCATAATCTGCTGTTCAACCCCTAAAAATAATCAACCTCTGAAAAGTTTTTCAATTTATCTTAACTATAGTAAGCAATCATCAGAAATTCTAATCTGGTAATCCATTAGTAGAGCATGCCACTATTGAAGGAATGGACTAAATTTTCCCTCCCACACCAGGGCTCTGCATACCCCAGATCTGCTCCTAAGGGCAAAGGAAGAATTGAGAAATCAGGAAGATCATGCAAAATGTTCCAAATTTGAACATTTCAAACGCGAATTAGTCTCTTTCAAACTGTTCTCACATTTATAGAGCTATTTCAAGCTTGGAATACTTCTGGAATAGTAAGAATACTAGAATGGTGTCAGTAAACACAACTGTTTTGAACTCAAAAGCAAGTGCTTGGAACTCAAAACATTTAGAAATGGAAATATTTTCATACCCTGGTTCTACAATCCTTAAATGGATAGGTCATTTTGCAAATGAGAATGATCTGTAACTTTTATCACGGTTTGTTTCTTCTTGCTCTCTGAGACCTAAAAGAGCCACAGAAGTCACAGCCAGAAGGAATTCTAATTCCCCTAATGAAGAAGGGGAGAAGACTCCTCAGCTCCTCTTGACATTCCCCAGAGCAGCAGGTTATTTTTTGATGCTAATGGAAAATGCAGAGAAGCTTTTCTGAGATGGGAAAAAGACCTTGTACCTCTTTCTCAGCCAACAGAATGGGTTCAGTTGAAGGAGAGGTGGCAATAAAGGTTCTTCTGAAGAAGCATCCCTGTTCCCCATCCCCAACTCATACCCTAACAGCTTCTTCTTGGGAGTCTCTCAAACTACCTGGACTTTTTCAAAAGAGAGAAAACAGTTTCCCCAACCCAAAGTGTCAGTGATGCTTCCTCAGACTAGGAAGAAACTTCTAACCACCATGACTGCATACGCATTCCAATGAGAGATGTTTATGGAGATTCGCAATTATCGGAGTCCCTAGCGTCCCAAAAGTGCTTTTCCAAAAGGTAAATGGTTAACCAAGGTAAAAGGTTAACCAAGAAAGTCCAGTTGCCTTTTGGAAAAGCACCTTTGGGGATTCCAACGAGACGGCATCATATTGGAAGGAGACTGAAAAGATGGCTGAATACATGCCATCTCCGGTTCTCCAATGAGCCATACATTTTTATTGGCTTCAAAATCTTTCACATCATAGATAAGAGATTTGATCCTAACTGCCCAGCATCAGCCTTCTGAACTATATATAATAAATTCTCAAGTATGGACAAAAAGGATTTCATGTAGTTCTTTGCACAATAAAATATTTTGTGTAGCATTTTATTTAGCTTTCTTTAAAAGCTATATCCCTACTTTAGAATTACATTTAATGAGAAGCTGACTATTATAAGTATCAAACATGTCTTTTTTTTTTAAGGATTCCGAGTGCTTAGAGAAAAGCTACGATTTTTAAAATTAATCTCTCTTATCAAGATCTCTCTACCATTGACTCTTTCTGGACTCAATTGCCTCTGTTTAATATGTTTCGTAACACTTCATGTTTGGACACATCATTTTATGGGCAAATGCATACCAACAAATACTAAGCCCTTTTCTTGAGTATAATCTAGTAAAAAAAAAACTTCCCCAGATTCACAACTTTATTCTACAAATATTTATTTAAAGCATTTAAATGAAATTTCTACACTTGATTTACAATAGGTTTCTACAAGCCTTCAGATTTACAGTCTAAAAGATATGATCCAGAAGAGAAAGAACTGGGAAGGAGAAGGGCAAAAAAGCAAATTACCTCAAGATAATAGTCATTTGGATTTAAAATAAATTGTACAAGACAATCAAGGTTTGGAAGAAGTTCTGGTCTAATAATGCAGATTCATTTAGATCCAATAAAGGTAATTAATATACAGGAAACTGAATGTGCAACAAAGGAGTCAACACCTCATCCCACTTTCCAACAGCAGACATTTTGTGACAGTACCCTGCCCCACCCCATCTAGCATTCCTTTAGTTCGGCCCTTTGCTCCTGGCTTTTGGAAAATTGGCAAAAACCTGGGTGTTCCATCAACTTTCAGGGGCTGGGTTGTTGTGATTACCTCTCAGTTCAATGGATTGGGCTTGTTATTACTGTCACTGTATTCATGACTCCTTGCTTCATAGGAATACTATGTAGTTGTTTTTAGATAGGTAATATATTTTTAATCCCAATTATGTATTGAGGAGTTGCACACTGCTCAGAGTTGATAGATCAGCCTGTAACCTGTGTAAACAAACAAAACACACAAACTCCTAATACTGGCACCGATCCCTAATTGTTGTTGCAGTGCTATCTTAAGTCTCCTGAGGTAGTCCAGACAAGAAGCATAACCCGAAGTACTACTCTACCTTCATTGTAAATTTATATTAACATAATTTTCCAGGACTGAAAGTATTTCTTCCCTCATTTCCTTTTACTCTCCAGAAAACTAAGGAAAGCCCCTTCTTAAACATTTCTCACACCATCTCTTGGGGCTGAATTCTTTTACATCCTACTCGCCATCTGCACTCTCCCTCCCAAAGTCATTCCTACTTTACTGCACAAGGGATTCACTTAAAAAAAATCTCCTTCCCCTTTGGGATTATCCTTTCTCCTTCTTCTGAGAAATGATCACAGCCCATATGTTGATAACCCACATACAATACCTGTATCGAGGATTTTTATTTATAATCTTTGTTTCCCTGAAGACCAAACTCCACAAACAAGACATGCTTCAGATTCTCCCTCTCTGAATGTTTGGGGTGAGAAACCAGCAATCAATGTCCCATCAAGAGATCTGGCCCCAAACAATTAGAAAAGCTACAAAAACTGTTTTATGATGCAAGGCCCTTGGGCTCCCACTGATCTGTCATCCTTGGCTAATCAGTGATTGTTGGCTGTTATTGTTGATTTCTGTTTTACTGGAGAACCTTTAATCTTTGATTTGTGTTTTACTTTGGATAGTTTTAGAGAATGTTTTGATGCCCTCATATTTTTGGAGAAGGAAGGAAGGAAGGAAGGAAGGAAGGAAGGAAGGAAGGAAGGAAGGAAGGAAGGAAGGAAGGAAGGTTTGTAATGATCACACAAAATGAGACATACTACGAAATATTCAGCACAACAAAATTCTTAGCTTGGACTACTGTTATAAGCTTGGTTCCAGCAGGCTAGTGAGATCTATTTTTTCCATTGATGGGGTTAATAGGCAAAAAAACAAGAAAGATCTGATATGATCCAGATACAGGCCCCCATTTCTTTGGAATTAGTGAGCTCTTCTGGAAAATGAAAACATGATGGCTGAGGGGAAGGCTGCCTAGATACAAAATGGTTGCTATAGTGGGCATGTCTGGTCAACCCAACTCTGAATTACCAGAAAGTTGTTAATTATTGGGGCACTGCACACACACCCATTCCTCCCCACCCCCCATGTTCTTTACCACGGGGGGCTGACCTTTGAGTTTTTTCCTCTGGGCCAATAAGCAAAGTTTTAAACAGCCACCCATCCATTTTCTTTTCTAAAAAGGCCTGTGAAGTCTGTGTGGGGACCAAAAGTGTCATTAAAAGAAGATGATGCTAGAGGCTAAACAAGCCCATAATAGTTAAATATGTACCCAGAGGTTCATCTATCTGATACTGGGTGGGTGTTGCTCCATTTCTCCAATATTTTGCACTTAATGCTAAAGCAATGTTACAGATATATAGGTTAGGAGGTAGACAAGTTTATTTCTAGGAATGCTTAAGAAATTTGATTTTGGCATATTCGTATTCAGAATGAACTAACCCGTATCTTGCAGATTAAAGTGCTAATTAGAAGTTGATCATACCTATTTAAATACCCTATTTTCGAAGGATTAAAAAAGAAAGATGCCAGTTTAATACAGAATAATGGATAACATGAACACATATAGCTTGGAGCAGTATGCAACATAATAGTAAAATCTTAGTTGGATGAGGAACTTAACTAAATTGGTAACCATAAATATCTAGTTTTGTGTTCATTTTTTTCCACTGCTAAACAAGGCAGTTGTCAAGTGAGTTTTGCCCCATTTTCGCCACAGTTGTTAAGTGAATCACTGTAATTGTTCAATGAATCATGTGCTTGTTAAATGAATCTGGCTTCCCCATTGGCTTTGCTTGTTGAAAACCAGCTGGGAAGGTTACAAATAATGATCACACAACCCTGGGACAGTGCAACTGTTAGTTGCTAAGCATCCAAATTTTGATCACGTGACCACAGAGATGTTGCAACTATCCTACGTGTGAAAACAGTCATAAGGTACTTTTGTCAGTGGATTATAGGAAGAGCTATACCCCCCCCAAAGCATATGGATGAACAACATAGTACTGTTTCAACCAGTAGGTCCTCAAATACAAAATCCCCATCCAACTCAAAATTCATGCACTTAAGCCCTATTATTTTTAGCAGCTGTGCTCAATCCAAAAGATAAAACATGAAGTAATTTTCCCAAATTCTTGGGTTAAGGAAAAAATATTTTCATAATGAAAAAGGAATGGAGCATTGGGATTTCCTCTTTGGATAACCAAAAACATTGAGATGGTACCATCAAATGCTATTTCGGCAATTATGACTACCTTCCTGGGATTGTTTGGAAGACGTTATGAAGCAATATCGTTTTCTTGAAGGAAAGGTGGGAAATCAATCTGATAATGTAAACAAACTGACACACAAACATCGTTGTGTAATAATCTGTATAATTATATTAATTACATATAATAACATAATAAAATAATTTATATAATAAAAAATGTACAATTTGTACATTGGTGTAACACTTAAGATGCTGGTCTAGAAATTAAGAAAATGTAAGTTCTAGTCCTGCCTTAGCCATGAAAGCCAGCTGGGAGTCCTTGGGCCAGTCATTCTTTCTCATCCCGACTCACACGGTTGTTGTTGTAGGAATAGTGGGTATGTTTGCTACCTTGCGTTGACCATATATAAAAACTGGATAAAATAACAAAATAACAATATCCTGATCTCCCAGAGAAAGAATACAGGTTACCAAATTAATGAATATATAAATTAAATAGCATGTTTTGCAATCACACAGACAATTCACTAAATCAGTTAGGATAAACAAAAAATGTATGGGTTCTCACAGAAAAAAATGGATCTAACATCTCCTAAACTGTCTTAAAAGCTTTGAGGGCTGGAAACTTTTTAGGCAGAATGAAAGCTGATTTCTCCAAAAGGAAACTATCAAGTGGCCTTAGGGAAGATCAAGTCTTTCCATCAAAATGAATGGATTGCTACTGGTACGATTACAGTCCAAACAAAGGTTCTTTTCCTATCTCTAAGCTTCTTAGAGGAAAAGCAAGATACCAAAAGCAATCCATCCAAAGCTCCATAAGAATAACCATTTGCTGCATCTTAATTACCCTTGATCGGAGACATCAGAGAAATAATCATTTGGAAGGCAGTGGGTATGAATAAATAAGGCCAAAGACAACCAAGACTTTCCAAGAATGAATGTATCCTGAGAGAGGCATTGGTTCACATATATTTCTTTTGTGGGCCTAGGCTCAAACAATCTTCTTAAACAATGAATAAAACTGAAGAACCTATTTACCATTGTCATTAAATGTACACTATTTGAACAGTAACTCTTCTTTAATGCAATCTTTTAACTTTTTGAAAAGATTATTTAGATTAACAATGAAATTGGGGACCAATGGCTGTGGGAAATGGCAGAATATATAACAATCTTATGCCACATAATACATCTAAAGAACCACTGAAGAGCAGTACTCTGTAGTTTTAATGTTTCATGGGCCTAGGTGCACACGTTACCCTAAAGCAGAGGTGGAGAACTATGGCCCCTTTATGATTTGTGGACTTCAACTCCCAGCATGGCTGGCTCAAGAATTCTGTGAGTTGAAGACCATAAGTCATAAAATGACCATAGTTCCCTACTCTGGCCCTAAGACAGGGGTCTTCAAACTTGGTCCTTGTGGAGTTGAAGTCCACAAGTCATAAAAGGGCCAAGTTTGAAGACCCCTGCCCTAAGGCATAACATAGTTTCTCTGACTGTGATGCTACACAGTCAACAACCCATATTAAAATAAACTATGGGTCAAAATAATGTGTAGCACACACACACACGCACACACACACACAAACAGGGTGGTAAAAACAGAACTCAGTGGAGTAAATGGACAAAAAAAATCTACACTGTGTATTCTTCTAACTTAGAACACATTTGAAGGAGAGAAATGATACTGCAAACATTCAGCATTTCTAACCCAAACTGAAGAAAGGTTGACTATGGAAGCTACCTATTAGTTATCACTCATAAAGCTGACAACATCACCCCTTCATGTTTATATAAATCATTAGTGCATACAAAGTGCTTTTATTTCCTAAAATCTCACAGGGAGAATATAAGCTGGGAGTTACTAACATCCCTGTTAGTTTATTCCTGCAATTTTTGCTTTTCTGCAACTATAAGAAAGTAGAATTAAAACATAGGCTCGATATAATCATTTGTTAAAATACTATCTAGCAATGGTAACTTTTGAATAAAGACCTTCTCGTATTTAAGCAAAGCGCTGCAACTTTAATTAATAGATTCCTCCTTGTAAATACACTAGTTTTTTTGACTTCCAGGACAATGTAAGAAAGAAAATAGTGATACACCAGCTTCTTTTAATTGCTCTGTAAGTTTTGACCTGCAAGAAAATGGAAGACTGTATTACTCTTTTATTCAGATTACTTTTTTAATTCTTGTCAGAATAGGATTCCTGCACTCTAAAATGAACTAAATTAAACAGTAATTAAATCTTTCTCCATTGAATGTTGGTAATTTAACAGAGACTGTTCAAGGGGCAATACAGCTATAGATTCATCATTAATCTTTCACCCATATCCATTTGAATTCAATCAAATGGACTGAAAATAGGGAATCTTTTAATTAAAGATACAAGAGGCCTAGAAAATTTGTACTCTTTTGTCCATACAAGCTACATAGGAATGGACTGTGATTGCACTTTGTTTTACTTTTTTAAAATGTCATAAATATAATAACAAAGTGAAAGAAAAGGGATAACATAAGAAATCTTAAAATGAAATAAAATGAAAATTGTGACGATATACCATAAAGAGTAAATGAACGAAAAGATGACAATTTCAGAGAATGCCTAATTCAATTCTTCCAAATCTCTTGCCAAACTGTCTACTAGTTTTAGTTTTAATCAATAGATCTCAAAAATGAAAAGTTAAAGAAATGACACCTAGTAAGTGTCAGAGAGAGATTGGGATTCTAAGATCAATGTTTTACAGTACTTACTAAATAGTACTCACCAGGCACCCCATCCACTCCTCCATCTTTAATATAGATGTTTTACAACAGCCACTTATTACAAATTAAAGAAAGCAGTTACATGAAGAATGCAGCTATAAGATGAAGAAATAAATGCAATGCAATGCAATGCTTGGGGAAGAACAGAAAGTGACCAGACCAGTTCACGAACAAATGAAAGGCAAGGCTTGAAAACTGATTAGTATTCAACATGCAAAACATATACAGTGCACATCCCTACTCAGCCATGATGTTTATGAAAATCACTATCTTTCAATCTAGCTTCCCCAGTAGTACTGGTAGTGGTACTTTTGACTGACAGCAAACAAAATTTCTATATCTAAGCATAGTGGAAGCATACAACAATTAAGTGAGCACACAAAAATAAATGCATGAATTTAACAATTATCTAACCCCAGCATGACCATAACATATTACTGCCAAAAAGACTCATTCTTTGAGTTTCTGAAAATGAGCAGGGGGGCGGGGGAAAGATACATTTAAGAGCCTTTTAAAAATCGACCCAATTGGACTCTGTATAGTGCTGTACCTCATTTGAAGGAAGTCAATTTCAAAAAGGAGTCAAGAGAGAAAAATCTCAAAATATCACATGGCTTTTCCAACAAGTGGGCAAACAGGATGTTGTATGAAAATGAGAAAGGACAGAGTTGATTCTACAAAAGAGATGCTATCAGCTTAATAGTGGGGCAGAGAAGAACCACTTGTTTCGGGTCTTCAAAGCTGAAGAAGTTATACTTTATTGATTTAACTTTATTAAAGCCCTGAAGTCCTCTCACAAGCAGATGGTATAAAAAGACATACATCAATAATTGAATACAGACTTTATCTCAGAGTTTGTTCGTATATCCAGAATAGGTAATTTTGCTACTGCCATTAGATAAACTCATGTATTTATTTCAGACCACATTAAGATCTACCACTAGACACCAATCCTTTGCTTTCTTTCAGATGTATACTTGGACAAAGGAGCTAACCAGAAACTTCTACATCTTTTAGATCCATCAAGGATATTCCTATATAAAAACCAACCAATCAACCAACAGCTATATAATTTTACTTTTAGAATTTTAATTTTAAAACCCTTTTTCAGGCCCAAATTGCTTGAGAAATCCAGTCGGGTCCAAATATCTAAATTTCTAGGAAAGACTATTTCCATTCACCAGCAAGGAATAACCAAGTTTGCTTTTAACTCCTGATGGATACAGTTTTCCCCAAGCTGTACCATCTGCTTCACTGAGAGGGTAGTTATATATACAGTAGAGTGAATCTGTACCTTGCACTAAGGCATTGTGTACTTTGTGTGGTTTTAAAATTATGAGGGAAAGGATTATTTAACAACTCACAATTAAGCCATGCTTAAGACCATTGAGTCAACACAACATGGTCAAGACTCAAGATGGATGCTCAAGTTGTGACTCATGTTGATGTTAATGCCAGACACAGCGGATCCGTGATAAAGCAAGCTGGATGTATAATTTCCACAGCAGAGTAATGAAAGAAACATGTCCACCAAGTTCATTATTAATCTTATTTCACAAAAGGCCAGTGCCATTGATATGCAGGCTGAGATCTCCTGCTTTCCATACAACGGCATTATTTCTGTTACTTGCATTCAGGTAAACAATGCAAATGGCTGAACCTGTAGTTAACATAGCTTTTCATAATCTAAGAGCCATGTTTTTGTATTCAAGGGAGGTTCTACAATCAACATACATCGTAAGGGCAATATTGTTCACACAAATGTCATGGATTCAGAATAGAAAGAACCTCAATATGAGACCCAATTCAGAGAAACACAGGATGAAACCCAGAGCTTTCTTAAACTCAAGTTTTTGTGCCTAAGCCCGTTGGCTACCATTACAATCCTAAACATGCTTCCCCTCCTCTCTTTCTCCCTCAGTTAGGACAAGAACGGATTTAATTCCAATTTAACTCAATGTAAATTCAAAAGAGTTAATGGGATTACTCCCCAGGTATTTGATAATTTCCACTTCTGTAACAAATTACATCTGCAATTTGGTCACAAATTTTGCAAAGGCTCTGGGGATTGCACCTAAAGCTTCTGCTGGCTACATCTGGCTCTGAAATCAAACAGAAATCCATTGATTTTAATGAAATTTGTTTCTAGAGAGCACCTTTACGATGGGGAAGTTGAAGTTTTTCAGCTGAAGTAAAATCTGTATATTGTAGCTCGGTGGAGCAAAAGTACAGCCAAGGAGCTGTCTATCTACAGCCTACTAGCTTTCCATATTGATGTGGCCAGAGCATGACATGTGGCCCTTTTTTTAAAGTAATTCGGAGAGGAAAAGCAAAGGTGCAAAATTGGTGCTTCAAGTTTTGCAGAGACTCCTTCAGATTCACAAGATCCCCAGGGAATGTTAGCCCAGCCCATTTGGAGTGCTGCACTTGACATGCCCGGCAAGCCTGCAACCCTCCAGCCCACAGACTGTGCACTCCTGTTGTAGATCCAAATCACCACCATGCACAGATACCATCACACTCATTTCCAAAGATGCATCTGTATACCTATATTGTGACATTTCGCCTGATCAAATTCTATTTATATCCAGATATGCACACCCATATCTGTGCTGTCATACAAATTCAATATTGTAAATACCTAAATGGGATTGCACACCTATTATCATAGTTACACCTGTTCATCAGTGCACAGAAAGATGAATTTCCCCCATACTTACTGTTGGTAATCTAATTACTAGAAAACAAGCACTTATACATGCACAAAATCCATAACTTTAGCCTAAATAAATTCACTTAAGAACACTCTAGAAATAAAACAATATAATGAAGACATTTTCAAACTCACATGTGCAATGTACACATATAATTTGGATTCGTGCGGTGGGAAAACTGAGAAATGTACATCCATATACACAAACCTACAGAAGTAATTGCAACTTTACTTCGAATCTAAAAGATGCCTGGTGATTTGTCCTTAAGTGGGCTTTTAGGACACACAAATATGTATCTTCATAACAGTATATGACACACAAAAATCTTCTCTGATCTTTTCAGGCCTACATCACTCTTCCACCATCCTGTAAGTTCAGCCTGCCTCCTTGTATATATTTCCATCATCCAATAAATCAGAATGAGAAAATTTAAAAAAAAATGGGACCCAGGTTCAAAAACAGGCTGACAGGGAAGCACAGCGAGGATAAAAAAAGCTAGAAATCCTTCCGCTACCATACCCATCCCAAATATGGACAAACACAATTAATAATCCAAATTTAGCCTGCCTCCTTCTTATCAGGTTCCTACCCATTCTCTTTATTACAGAGGCTTTAATGTGCCCATTCATTGACTGTAAAACTGTCAACTCCTGCTTTTGGCTGTGGAGAGGACACAGAGGAATTTAAAAAAAAAAGAAGAAGAAGCAGAAAGAGCCCCTCCCCTTCCTCTCCTCTCCACTCCCCCCCCACCCCCACCCCCGTTTCTTTTAAATTCACAACACTGGCATACAAGGTCATTCAGTGAATCAACAATAGAGATAAGCTCTTTAAAATGCTGGAAGTCTTGATTCTCAATTCCTGCCTTTGCACCCCACCTTCCCAACCCCATTGGCGAGATAACTTAGGTGCCTCAACGCCCTGTACCCACACTAAACCAGACTTCTTGCCACAGGGGAAACTAATCCACGCCCCAATCTTCAAGCAAAGCAACCAACCAGGCTAGCCAACCTGCATTTTCCCTAGCTGACAAGGCCTTTCGGGTTTCCAGTGATAGCTCTGCTTGTGGGTGGGGGTGGTCATACAACTCCCACCCACCCCCCACCCTGGCAAACACACATTTGTTACAACTCCCTTACAGCTTCCTACAAGCTGGAGGTTCCATCTTCCTAGGCACACATACTCCTGTCTCCGTTCCTGAGACGTGTGTGTGTGGGGGGGGGGGGAAACAGAGGGTGGCGGGGAGGTGGGGGAGAAGAGGAGCCTTGTTTATGGCACAGGCTGCCTGAGAACACATGGATGCCATAGAAACCACATCCTGGAACCCCACCCTCGAGAACACCCAGTGAGGGGTGGGCTCAGAAGTCGGTCTCACCCTGGAGAGCATCAGGAGAGGGTTAAAAACCAGGCCCTTGGCGTGATTCTGACTTGAAGCCCAAGTCTCAAATCTCTACTGCGACTTCTTTCCAGAAGGAGAGAGACCACCCCCAGTCTCTTGGGGATCCCTCGCCTCCTTCGCTTCCCCATGCAAAGTCCTTGAAGCAGGGGTGCTGGGAAGAACGTAGAGAGGCTATCGATGTCTTGAGGAAAGTCAGCAAGTGCTGCGAAATGGGATTTCACTGCCTGGTGTTTCGTCTCTCCGGCTCTTCTGCTCTCCCCCCTTCCCTTCCCCCCCCCTTTTTTTTTTTTACTCCAGACTGAAACTCGCCCTTGGGAACACTCTGGCCTGAGCAAGAGGGCCAGCCGAATGGGGACAAGGGGGTGGGTGGTTTCCACCAAGGGAACGGAGCTACAATCAGCCAACCCCAAAGATTTGTTTCCCTTTTGAGAAGGCAACCTTCTAATCTCCCCCAAACTGGAAAGACCCTATTTCCTTCATCGCTGCCACCCACCCCCCTCCCCTGCAGTACCAGGATATTCGGAAGAGTGGGGGGGAAACCTTCACAACCCTCCTTTTTTTTTTTTTAACCTATCCTCCCTCTTTAAGCCAAGGACGTTTCCAAGATCTTGGGAAATAGGAAGCGAGGTGGGGGGGGGGCCCACGGGGTGAACGGCTTCCTTACCTTCTTGTTGCTCTTGTTGTAGCCAAAAGTGGCAATTCCTGCACGAGGAGGCACAGAAAGAAGCATTTTCGCTTAAATGTTAGAGCGCTTGGAAAGGGAGGGGAGGGGGGAAGAGAAAGAGAGAGACACACACACACTCACAGAGAGAGAGAGAAAAAAGAGAGAGAGAGGGAGAGAGAGACAGGGCTTCTGGCTTACGTCACCAAAGCAAGCCAGCTTGGAATCTAGGACTAGGGTGCCTGCATTCCGCCAGGTCCTAATGCCTACACTAGAATAAACCAAGAGAGGTTCCTTCAAAAAGAACTGGAAATTTGGGAAACTAAAGTGCAGAAGTTAAACCATAAGCAACCTTACGTGCCAAAAAGCATTCCTGTCACGGATTCCGGCCTCTGGCTGCCCTAAAAAATAGAAATGTCATATGGCTAAGCTATTTATCAGGTGTCCAACACGCACTGGCAATGACCCTTCTTTTCACCACACAGGATGCTATATGGCAACAATTGCCCAAACCACGTTACGTGACTAATGAACAAATTAAAACCTCACTACCGGTAGGAGTGTTGCAGAAGAATATGCTGCACTCCGGATTTCCTGGGATAGCCAATTTCCAATACACTCTGTGTCTTTTGGACCATTCCTTTCTTTCCTGGATAAAACTGACTCCTATCTGTCATTTCTACAATTGAGCGTAAGCAGAGCCTCAGAGTATTTTACTGATTAAAGCCATCACACGTTTTCCAAATTCTAGAGCACGTTTTCTTTTCCTACCTGGGGAAAATCAAAAGAAGTTTACTCTTTAACAACCGAGATTCGGAGTCAGAGGAGAGAAGCTGTTCTTTGTTGACTGTGGACAATGCATTGCTCTGGAGGGTAGCTTCAGTCTGAAACACAAGCAAGACCACAGTTCTTCATTTGTGGGGATAGCTTTCCCTGATGGCCAATAATTCTGCCGTCCCAGTATGTGGAACAATTAAATTACTCCTCTGCTACATTCATTGATAAGTTTCAAATGAATTACTCACCCTCTTGTGGAGATGAGGCAGAGGGGCAAGGTAAGATCATGTAATCATACAGAGATGCAACTTCCTCTCAGCTCAATTGACTTTGAAACAAATTAAGTAGTTGTCTTTCATGATAGAACTGTGTTCCACAATTGTATACAGGTAGTCCTCGACTTAAAGCAGTTCATTTAGTGACTGTTCAAAGTTACAACGGCACTGAAAAAAAAGTGACTTGTGACATTTTTTCACACTTATGACTGTTGCAGCATCTCCATAGTCATGTGATTTACATTTGGACGCTTGACAACCGGTTTACATTTATGACGGTTGCAGTGTCCCAGGGTCATAGGATCCCCCTTTGCGACCTTCTGACAAGTAAAGTCAATGGGGAAGCCAGATTCCCATGTTGCTAATTTAAATGACTGCAGTGGTTCACTTAACAACTGTGGCAAGAAAAGTCATAAAATGGGGCAAAATTTCTCACTTAGCAACATAAATCTTGGGTTCAATGATGGTTGAGAACTTACCTGTACTATTGTTTCAGGAGAAAAAAGTAACCTCAATTTACTTGAAAGTCCTGGTTGTAATGTATAATTTCTATAATACATTCTATAGAAATTAAATTAATATACCTTATACTTATACATCTATGAGCAAACGGTAACTATGGTACAGGTTATTTACATTGATTTATGACCACAATAGGGACTGGAACTTCCATCATTAAGTGAGTGTGGTGGTTGTTAAATCAATCATACCCAATCGTACATCCTTTTGTGCTGCAGTTTTTAAGCAAATCATGGCAATTGTAAGGGAATCACATAGTTATTAAACAAATGTGGCTTCCCCCATTGACTTTGCTTGTTGAAAGCCAGCTAGGAAAGTCGTAAGTAGCAATTATTTGACCCTGGAACATTGCAACTGTCACAATACATGCCAGTTACCAAATACCTGAATTTTGATCATGTGACCAGGGGGAAGCTGCAATGGTCGTAAGTGCGAGATCCAGTTCTAAGTCAGTTTTTTCAGCACCGTTGTAACTCAAGGACTAGCTGTATATAAACTAAGACATTATGTTTGACAAATCAAGTCTTATAAATCTAGCCATTGTATTTAACCAATCATGGTTAAAGTAAACCATGTCTTGATGTGTATAAATTCAGCAACTTCACAATATTATAACTGAGCAGTATTCAGAGAGCTTTGGATAGGGGATAAGAGAGCCAGTTTGGATCAAGAGTCAGTTTGGCCTACTGATTAAGGCACCAAGCTAGAAAGTGGGAGACCATGAGTTCAAGTCCCACTTTAGCCATGAAAACCAACTGGGTGACTTTGAGTTAAGTCACTCACTGTTAGCCCTACATTTGCTCGCAGGGTTGTTGTAGGAAAAATAGGAGGATGAAGGTATGCTATTTGAGTTTTTTGTAAAAATAATAATGGTGGGATTAAATAAATAAAAATAAATAAGACAGGATACCAAAACAATGCAGCTTCTCCTATCTGTGCAAATATTCCAAAGAGAACAAGTGGTACCCCCACACACACATACACTTCTCTTTTAAAGGAAATCAGAGGATTTAGCAAGTCATGACAAAAAAAGAAAAGATATAAAATGTTCATTACTGTGTTTCTATAACATTAAGAGTGCAAAATTCTCCAGGGATTTCATTGCCCTCCACTAGGGAAAAATACCTTCTCTTAATACCAACAAAGGACCATAAGAAAGGCTGAGCGCCAAAGAATTGAACTCTTTGAACTATGGTGCTGGAGAAGACTCCTGCGAGTCCCTTGGACTGCAAGGCGTTCAAACCGGTCAGTCCTAGAGGAGATCAACCCTGACTGCTCTTTAAAAGGCCAGATACTGAAGATGAAACTCAAATACTTTGGCCACCTAATGAGAAGGAAGGACTCACTGGAGAACAGCCAATGCTGGGAAAGATTGAGGGCAAAAGGAGAAAGGGACGACAGAGAATGAGGTGGCTGGATGGAGTCACTGAAGCAGTAGGCGTGAGCTTAAATGGATTCCAGAAGATGGTAGAGGACAGGAAGCCCTGGAGGAACGTTGTCCATGGGGTCGCGATGGGTAGGACACGACTTCGCAACTAACAACAACAACAACAACAAACATGTAGCTATTTTAACTGGAGCCTGTCTTTTGCACATTTAAGGGGTTTTAAATGTCCATTCAGATATTTCATATACAAACAGACATGCCTCACTCACATCAGTATACTTTTGTTGGGAAAATACATTTCCCTTCTTTCCTTGGTATGGTAACTGCTGCAACTGAATACTCAGAACCAGCAGAGACAACTGGGGGCAGGCAACTGCTATTAAATAAGTCTTGAAGTTCCTAGCTACCTTCAAAGATTCCCTAGCAGTTTTTGATACTCCTGGACTGGCCATTAATCTTGGTCTTGAGAAACACAGTGGTATGATGGTTCCAGTTCTGCCTGGAGAAATGACTTCTAAAAGTTGTTGTTAGCTGCGAAGTCGTGTCCGACTCATCGCGACCCTATGGACAACGTTCCTCCAGGCCTTCCTGTCCTCTACCATCTTCTGGAGTCCATTTAAGTATTTGAGTTTTAGCTTCAGGATCTGGCCTTCTAAAGAGCAGTCAGGGTTGATCTCCTCTAGGACTGACCGGTTTGATCGCCTTGCAGTCCAAGGGACTCGCATCGCAGGAGTCTTCTCCAGAACCATAGTTCAAAGGCCTCAATTCTTTGGCGCTCAGCCTTTTTTATGGTCCAGCTTTCACTGCCATACATTGCAACTGGGAAGACCATAGCCTTGACTATACACACTTTTGTTGACAGGGTGATGTCTCTGCTTTTTAGTGTGCTGTCTAGATTTGCCATGGCTTTCCTCCCGAGGAGCAAGCGTCTTTTAATTTCTTGGCTACAGTCCCCATCTGCAGTGATCTTGGAGCCCAGGAAAATAAAATCTGTCACTACCTCCATTTCTTCCCCATCTATTTGCCAGGAATTGAGAGGGCCAGATGCCATGATCTTGGTTTTCTTAATGTTAAGCTTCAACCCAAGTTTTGCACTCTCCTTCTTTATCCGCAACAAAAGGCTCTTTAGTTCTTCTTCACTTTCTGCCATTAGAGTGGTATCATCTGCATATCATCTGCAAGGTTGACTCAGCCTTCCATCCTTCCGAGGTAGGTAAAATGAGAACCCAGATTGTTGGGGGCAATTAAGCTGACTTTGTAATAATGCCGCTTGGGGTGTGTGTGAAAGCCCTAATAAGCAGGCATATACATAGAATGAAGGCTACTGCTAAGCTTGTAAGCTGCCCTGAGTCTTCGGAGAAGGGCGGGATATAAATGGAATTAAAATAGATAAATAAATAAATAAATAAATAAATAAATAAATAAATAAATAAATAAATAAATAAATAAAATATCTTAGGTTGTTGATATTTCTTCTGGCAATCTTAATTCCAACTTTTGATTCCTCTAGCCCTGCCTTTCTCATGATGTGCTCTGCATATAAGTTAAATAGGCAGGGCGACAGTATACAGCCTTGTCGGACTCCTTTCCCAATTTGGAACCAATCAGTGGTTCCGTGTCCAGTTCTCACTGCTGCTTCTTAGTCCACATATAGGTTTCTCAAGAGACAAATAAGATGGTCTGGTACGCCCATCTCTTTAAGAACTTGCCACAGTTTGTTATGATCCACACAATCAAATGCTTTAGCATAGTCAATGAAGCAGAAGTAGATGTTTTTCTGGAACTCCCTAGCTTTCTCCATGATCCAGCGTATGTTGGCAATTTGATCTCTAGTTCCTCTGCCTCTTCGAAATCCTGCCTGTACTTCTGGTAGTTCTCGGTCCACATACTGCTGGAGTCTAGCTTGTAGGATTTTAAGCATAACTTTACTAGCATGAGAAATGAGTGCAATGGTGTGATAGTTTGAACATTCTTTGGCACTGCCTTTCTTTGGAATTGGAATGTAAACTGATCTTTTCCAATCCTGTGACCACTGTTGAGTTTTCCAAATTTGCTGGCAAATTGAGTGTAGCACTTTTACTGCATTGTATTTTAAGATTTTGAATAGCTCAGCTGGAATACTGTCACCTCCACTAGCTTTGTTGTTGCTCAGGTTTTCTAAGGCCCACTTTACTTCACATTCTAGAATGTCTGGCTTGAGGTCAGTGACCACCTCATTGTGATTATCAGGGACATTAAGCTCATTCTTGTATAGTTCTTCTATGTAATTTTGCCACTTCTTCTTAATCTCTTCTGCCTCTGTTAGGTCCCTGCCATTTTGGTCCTTTATCATGCCCATTTTTGCATGAAACCTTCTAAAAGTAGAACTGTGTTAAAGGGTCTTAGATGACACCACAATAGTCTGTTCTATCTGCTTCAACTTTTATTATCTGCATGAAATCACTAAAAGCTTTGGACTGGCATTCACCTCTTTCCATTTTCTGTTGTGCAACTTTTGAGCTGGTCTCTGGAGCTGCTTTTGGGGCACAACTAAGACTTAACTCAGGCAAGAGGAAAGAACTCTGCGTAAGAAGTCCAACATTTCAAGGATGGTGGCTTACAATCAGACTTTGATAAATTCCCTGGAGTATGTGAAATCTATGGGGCCTGCAATAATTCATAATTCTTACCAGATTAAACAGCATATTGAGATAACATTTTGACAGAATAAACTTTATTCCAGTTTTTAATGGTCTATTGCAGGGGTAGGCAACCTTGGCTCTTTTATGACTAGATTACAATCATCTCCAAACTTAATCCTGACTAGTATATACACTACAATCCCAGCCTATTGCTGGCTAAAAAGTATTCTAGAAATTGGTCTATATTTCTGTAAAGCTTCCTTCTAAAGTTAGCTCAGAAAATTTGTATTGATACTGATAGGTGCAAAGCAACTGGACATGGATATTATTCACTGGCTGCAATGATTACCCTAATCTTTGCAATGTAAATGTATTGATGTTGGGCTTAAAGTCCAAAACTTTTTATGCCCACTTGATGAGGTTCAGTAGAACAGATTCTATAGCATACACCAGCCCGGCAAAAAGATCAGTTGATTGACATGAGGAATAGGGCCTTCTTGAGAACAGCCCTTTTGTTTATGAATTTGATTCCAATTGATATTTACTGGGATCAATCATTGCAGTTCTTTAATGGGTCAGTCTTGTATGATCTGGTGATACTGATAGCTTAATTTCACAGTTTTAAAAGTCATCGTTATCCAGTTCATGTATTTCTATCACTTTGGAAAAATTCAAAGTGATTTGCAAAACTTTCACTGAAATAACTAATCAGAAATCTGTTTATTCACCTACCTTTCTTTCCTGTTATGATACATACTGCATTAAGTACTATCAATAGCAGTTTGATGATTCGTCTACAAAACTTCTGCAATCAGTTAGAGATTCCACCAAGGCTCAAAAACAGATCTATGAACAATGTGCCAATGGTAGGTACATTCTTCATTTGCCTTCTCCTTCCAGTTTCCTCTTGATTCATATTTAAGATGAATAAGTCTCTAAGGAGCGCATGGATCCCTTTTCATCTTGGAGACTTCCCTTTGCTAGAGCTTGACCTGCTGGAACATTCAAGTGTAAGGAAGAGTAAAGTATGCAAGAATATCATCTAGAAAGGCATTTCAACATCATATTCTCAAACTGATTGGGGAAAAAACACCAAAGGAATAAGCAGACTCTCCTCCCTTTATCTGGATACCCTTTATCACATTCATATTCTCATTTTTGTGAACTCTCACACAGTTGCCAACTTCATACATTATACTAATGCAAGGCTTAGTTCACCATATTTACTATATAAACCACAACTGGCTGGTTTTCACAATACCCTAAGCCAACAAAAACTTTAGAACAATATGCAAATTTAGTATAAGTGAGTACTTACAAGATTTAGTTTCTTTAGGTCAGCACTGCAGAGAGTTTCCACTTCGGGTATGTTCAAAAGTTTTAAAGCTGTATGAGATCTGTTATTCAGGTGCTTGTTAAAAAAAAAACTAAAAAAAGAGCTAAAATGCATGGTAACTGCATTCTACTTTATTGTGCCACTGCCCAATATTGATTCAACTTCTCAAGAAAAGTATTTTTGCTCCATATAAAGAATTTAATTTCTTTAAATGCAGACTACGTAAGATGCTAGATTTAATTTTATTTTCATTTCAAAAAATAATCCAAATCTTTAACCAAATCATGGATACTGAGACAGGTGGGATAATTTAAATCCTATTAATTTCCACAAGAAACTCAAAGTACTCCAGAAAATTTACCTACCTCTAGCACTGCACAAGTTTAAAAGAATTTCAAGTTAATTCGTTAGCTGTGACTTTAGAGAAAGTCTGGAGATTTTCAATGGCCTTCCCACTCACACACTGGTCTACGTTACTAAACTTTATTGGACTAATCATATGAATTCAAGTATCTCCTCCAGGTTGGGAACCTCTGGCTGAGTTGCAACTTTCAGCAACATCAGCAGGATGCCAACTATGAGGGAAACAGAGAATTGTAATTCCACAACATTTGAAGAGCCACAGATCTTTCCCTGCCTGCATTAGGATGTTATCTAGATTCTAGAAAAGCATTACAATAATCAGGTTCAGATTTCATAGAATTGTTTCAACAACTTGAGCATCTTACAAAGTATTTGGGGAAGCACTGCAGGACTGTGTTCACATAATGTACTAAGCCAATGTGGTGGGTGCTGCATGAATAAGTGATTGGGTTAACATAACACACCAATTCAGAAGTGAACAGAAACCTACAGTATTATGGCTTAGTATGGGAAGTGAATTCATCTCACTCATGTTGCACTATTAAGCCATTCTTCCATCTCCTCTACCTGAATGGATAATGTTATTTGTGCTCTGCTGCAGTTTTAGTCTAAGTAGGAACATGGGTAACCAAGGGGCAACCTTATGTTCTATTACTGATATAGCTCTGAGGAGCCCTTACTAAGCATCTGAAGAATCTCAAAAGTTATCCAGAACACAGTATGAAAACCATTAGCCTAAAGGCATCCGCCCTCCTCTTGCTACCATAAACTCCACAGAGACTTGATTTCCCGCAATTCATAAAGGCAACAAGCTCCTCCTGAGCAGCTCATCTTGTTCCAGATAATTATAGCACTTCAAATCTATTTGCATGGTAAACCAAAGTAAAAATAGGTTCCCCGTAACCAGAAATATGAGTTAATCCCCCAAATCAGAAATATAATAAGCCAGAATTAGCTCAATACTGTATAGGCTAGAAATTGTCCTTATCTTTCTTCATAAAAGCTGCATTTGCTTACTGTTCTACTAAACACATGGTTAATACTGGGTGCCATTTTAGATCCTAATGCACATGCCTCTTTAACTTACTATGTCATCTGAGCACAGGACACCAACCACATGGGTCTAGTATCAACTAGATACTAGTTAGTTAGTATCTAGTTAGTTTGAACAAAACTAAAATAGCACCCATCTTATGAAATTCTCCCTCCAGATCAGGATGGTCCCAAATTTGCTGGCTTTTGGTATGTCCTTAAAGGCCTAGCTCTATGCTTGGGCCTCGAATATATGACGGTAGCCATTTATTGGTTAATTTAGTGATTATGATGAGTGATGTATTCTCAGCTATGTATTTATCTTTTGTATTACTGTAATTGTTTTTACTTTAAAATTTTGTTCACCACACAGAATCCCTTAGTCAGCTATTTGGTTGTTTGGATAAGGGGGGCTATCCAACTACCGCTGTTCTGGCTAGGGCCGATGGAGATCGCAGGGGGGAGGAGCGGGGGTCGGTCACCACCGGGGCTCCAGGGCTAGTCGTGGGACTACCTATTCCCACGACATCAGGGAATGGCAGCAGATGGAGGAGCAGAGGGCCGTATCGATCTCAGGGAAGGCCTCTCCGCTGCTTACAAGCGGTGGGGCACTCCGACCCTCTGGCTCTACCCCAAGGTCCCGGGAGTGAGGGTGTGCAGCCCCCTGAGCTCCGGCTGGTGTATTTGAACGCCAGGTCCATCTCTAATAAGGCTCCTCTCGTTCGTGATCTGGTCGAGGGTGAGCAGGCGGACCTGGCTTGCATTACGGAGACTTGGTTGGGCCCAGAGGGCGGGATTCCTCTGGTTGACCTTTGCCCACCAGGTTTCCGGGTGCTGCACTGGCCTCGGGCTCAGGGTAGGGGTGGGGGTGTGGCTGTTGTTATGAGGGAGACCTTGTGTCCGCGGGAGGCCACTGTTCCTCAGATAGTCGGGTGTGAGTCTCTCTTTTTGAGATGCGGCCCTGGTGCGCAGTTGGGCTTGCTGCTGGTGTACCTTTCGCCTAGTCACGCAGCAGCAGCCCTGCCTGAGCTGCTCGATGTCCTCTCTGGGCTGGTGGTTGAGTTCCCGAAACTTATAGTTTTGGGGGACTTCAATCTACCATCGCTGGGAGGATCATCTGAGTTGGCTCGGGAGTTCATGGCTTCCATGACGGCCATGGACCTGACGCAAGTAATTTCGGGACCGACTCATGAGGGAGGCCACACCCTTGACCTAGTTTTCTTATCTGGACGGTGGTTAGATGATCTTGGTGGGGGCTCTCCAATTATTATGCCCCTGTCATGGACCGATCATCATCTCCTGCGGCTGGTCTTCCGTTTTGCCACCCCCCGCTGTGGGTGTTTGGAACCAATTAAATGGTACCGCCCCAGACGCTTAATGGATCCCCAGAGGTTCCAGGCAGCGCTGGGGTCCCCACCTGCCTCCCTTGCTCACAGCTCGGCAGATGCCTTAGTGGAAGCCTGGGAAAGGACGGCCACTGAGGCTCTTGACCGAGTTGTACCCCTGCGGCCCCTGACCCGGTGCAGATCCCGTCGAGCTCCACGGTTCTCTGCGGAGCTTCGGGAGATGAAGCGTCGGAGACGGGGCCTAGAGAGCGGTTGGAGGTCCAGCCGATCCGAATCCGACCGATTGCGACTAAGAGCCTACATTAGGTCTTATCTCGCTGCGATAAGGGAGGCGAGGTCTAACCACTTCGCCACCCTTATCGCGTCCGCAGATAATCGCCCGGCCGCCCTGTTTAGGGTGACCCGCTCCCTCCTAAATCAGGAGGTGAGCGAGGATCCCTTGCAGGGTCGTGCCGAGGAGTTTAACCAACATCTGTCGGACAAAATCGCTCGGATTCGGACCGGTCTAGACTCTGACTGGGCAGAGTCTGACGATCAGGACACTGGCGGTCTTGTCGATATCATCTGGGAGGAGTTTGATTCTGTGACTCCGGAGGAAGTGGACAGGATCATGGGGAGGCTGAGCACCACCACGTGTTTATTGGACCCGTGCCCTTCCTGGCTGGCTTATGCAGCCCGGGAGAGGACACGCAGCTGGTTCCAGGCAGTTATATCGGCTTCTCTGAGTGAGGGTAGCTTCCCCGCCGTCTTGAAAGAGGCGGTGGTGAGGCCTCTCCTCAAGAAGCCTGCCTTGGACCCAGCTGTATTAAACAACTTTCGTCCTGTCTCCAACCTTCGCTTTCTTGCGAAGGTTGTTGAGAGTGTGGTGGCGCATCAGCTCCCTCTGGTCCTGGATGAAGCGGATTATCTAGACCCGTACCAATCGGGTTTCAGGCCCGGGCACAGCACGGAGACGGCATTGGTCGCGCTGGTGAATGATCTCTGGAGGGCTCGGGACAGGGGATATTCCTCTGTCCTAGTCCTATTAGACCTCTCGGCGGCTTTCGATACCATCGACCATGGTATCTTGCTGCGGCGTCTCAGGGGATTGGGAGTGGGAGGCACAGTTTTACAGTGGTTCTCCTCCTATCTCCAGGGACGTTCGCAGTCGGTGTTGGCAGGAGGACAGAGGTCGACCGCGAGGTCTCTCATTTGTGGAGTTCCTCAGGGGTCGGTCCTCTCGCCTCTCCTGTTCAACATCTACATGAAACCGCTGGGTGAGATCATTCGTGGCTTTGGAGTTGGGTATCATCAGTATGCTGATGATACCCAACTTTTCCTTTCGACCCCAAACCACCCCAGTGATGCCCTCAACGTGATGTCCTGGTGCCTGGAGGCGGTTCGGGTCTGGATGGGGAGGAACAGACTCCAACTCAACCCCGACAAGACTGAGTGGCTTTGCATACCTTCATCCCGGGTTTATTCGGATGTTCCACCTCTGGCTATGGGGGGTGAACTATTACCCCCCGTAGATAGGGCTCGCAACTTGGGAGTCCTCCTAGATTCACGGCTCACCTTGGAAGACCATATAGGAGCTGTGACTAGGGGGGCCTTCGCCCAGGTTCGCCTGGTGCGCCAGTTGCGGCCCTATCTTAGCCGGGATGATTTGTGCACGGTCACTCATGCGCTCGTGTCCTCTCGTCTGGACTACTGCAATGCTCTCTACATGGGGCTGCCCTTGAGGACCACCCGGAAGCTCCAACTGGTACAGAATGCAGCCGCGAGAGTTGTGTTGGGAGTCTCCCGATACTCCCACGTTACACCGCTGCTCCGTGAGCTGCATTGGTTGCCAGTAGTCTTCCGGGTGAGATTCAAGGTACTGGTAACAGTGTTTAAAGCCCTTCATGGCATGGGGCCGGAGTACCTTAGGGAACATCTGCTGCCGGCATCAAGCTCCCTGCGCCCTGTGCGTTCCCACAGAGAGGGCCTCCTCAGGGTGCCACCGATCAGAGAATGTCGATTGGTGGCCCCCAGGGGGAGATCCTTCTCTGTGGGCGCTCCGGAGCTGTGGAACCAGCTACCGGTAGAGCTCCGGATGGCGCCCGATCTTCGCTCCTTTCGTCGCGATCTCAAGACGTTTCTGTTTGTTCAAGCCGGCCTAGCCTGATGGGGATTGGTGGGGTTTTTTTTAATTTTGTGTTTTAATTTTAACTTGGTGTTTTAGAATTTTATTCCAACTGTTTTAATATGGGCAATTATTTAATCTTGTCTTAACGTTTGTATTTAGTATTTTATTCTGCCCTGTGAACCGCCCTGAGTCCTCAGGGAGAAGGGCGGTATACAAATATTATTAAATTAAATTAAATTAAAATTAATTCAAAATAAACAAATCCCTTGTAGTTTGTGTGTTTGTGCGTGCATGCGCACATGGCCACATTTACACAGTGTACATATACCAACATGTCTCTGTGCCACTATCAAAAACAGGTTCATCAAAGTTGTTTTAAAACCAGCTTGATATCGACAATGTCTGGATTCCCACATTTTATAAGTCATCAATCATGATTTACAGACAATTATAGCTGCTTTCACACAATAGGCCAAATCCAAACCCACATTTACTTTAGTATAATATGTGACATCCACACATTATTAGGCAATAACAGTATATCTATATTAAGAAAAGCTTTGCAAACTAAAGTGGGTGTTTTTTTAAAGCCCAAGAGCAGGCCGTGATATTTTCCTTTCTCATTGGCTGGCAACTCTTGCTTCCTTATTAGCATACAAATCCAGCCCTCCTTATTTAACAGAGTAAAATGGAAGGGGTAATTAAAGAATACGAAGTAGTTATTAATCTTCGTTGAAAAAATAAGGGTATTCTCTTACACATTTTGGCACCATTGGAAGAAACATTTTTGAAAAAACTTCTCTTTTCTCTCCTTGGAAATGATGTGGGAACTCTTAAGACAATCTTGCCAGATCTCTTGACTGATTGAGGTTTGGTCCACATCCCACTCCTTGCTCGCAAGACATCTCTCTCATGCTCTTTGCACCCTAGATTTGTTAACGCTGAATCTGACTCATATGCTCTCCGTCAGAATTAAGGGATTCATCACTTACCTTTATGAGTACTGTCTCCTATCTTCCCTCTAACAGAAGCGGATTACCCTGGTAGCTGCTTCCCAGGCAGAAACACAACTGAAATAGCAAAGAGCAGAACAACCTTAACCCAGAGAAGAGAGAGAGGTAGTTTCCTGATTGTGACTTAAGCCTTCAGTACCTTCTGATGACAGTAAGTCATCACAGGACACAGAAGGGGAATGTGGCACTAAGGAGTCCAACTCTTTGCTCAGTGCAAAGATAATTTGATTGAAATCAAATTAAGGTGAAACCACCATCTTTCTGGGAAATGGGTCCCATTATCAAGTTGCTTTTATCATTACGACATGTTTCCTAATATTGAATTGCCACCTACATTGCTGCAATTAAAGCTATTATTTTGTGTCCTGCACTCAAGAACCCTAGAGAATGAGTCTTGGCCTTCTTTTGGGTGGCAATTTTTCCAGTATTTGAATATGACTACTATCATATACCTCCATAGTCTTCTCAAGTCTAAACATTTCTTCAGTCACATGCTTTAGTTCTTATTGCCCTTTCTGTGATCTTGTTACAGTTCATCTGAACTGTATGGGTTGAACTGCTACTTTCTTGGATTAGAGAGCTGCATTTTTACTGATGCAACATGCACTCATCTTTTCTGCAGCTACGCCACTCTGTCAATTCAGCTCGTAATCAACTACTATGACAGTATTTTTTTCATACAGACTATTATCAAACCAGATTTCCACCATCAGCTACTCCATGTCAGAATGACAAGGTAGGTTCTTTACGACGATGATACACCAGCTACATCTGCCATTTCCAATGGGGTAAAACAGTGTTATGTACTAGCCCCAGCCCAATATAATCTATTCTTCGTTTGCATGTTGTCAAATTTGAGCCAGGGTCTGAAGAAGGAAATGTACACCTTTCTCTCTGCCCTTCGCCAGTTGAATGTATGAAGTGTCTCCATATGGTTATTCAAGAAACCCTTACAGTGATCTACAGTTGATGCTTAACAAATTTTAAAGATACAACTATTCTCTTTGGTCTAACGTCCTGAACAAGACTGAAGTACTTTACCAGTCCATGCTAAATACCAAGCTCATTGAACCTAAAATCACTGTTGATGATACCTAGTTGACAAATGTAAACAGCTTCAAATACTTGGGAAGCATCATCCCAAGTATCTTCACAAAGCTGAAAATCTACAGAACTCGGGTTATGCCTTTCCTCCTATATGGTTGTGAGTCCTGGACTCTGTACTGAAGACCCATCAATAACCGAAGAAATTTCCCATGTGTGCTTTCCACTCCATTCTTGGCATACATTGACAAGACCGTGTCTCCAACCTGGAGGTCTTGTCCACCAGCTCTGAGTCCCTGATTATCAGAACCCAGATAAGATTGATAGGGCATGTCATCAGAAATGATGTCTGCCATATGCCTCACCAATTTCTCCATAATGTAATGGAGCCTGGGAGGAGACCGCAAGGTCAACCATGCAAGCTCTACAAAGACACTGTGAAAGAGGCACTATGCCATTGTGACATTCAGTCAAGGAAACTAGAAACTGCAACTGCTGATTGATGCCACTGAGGAACCCTGTGCAATTACGGCTCTAGTATCTTTGAAGACAGGTGCCATGCAAAACTAATAAAAAAACATGAACATCACAGAATAACACTCAGTTACCACAACAATGGACTACCAATGGCCCTACTGTCCAGGTCAGGACTTCAGAGCTACTTCCATGTCCAGAGATGAACTGAACAACAATATGTTTTCTTCAGACTTGAAGGACTACCATATATTAATAATCATTCCCTTCACCTCCTTATCCAAGTTATTAATGAAATACTGAAATCTAGAAGTTTTCTGACCTTCAGCAGTTCTTTAGAATCTTGAAAAAACCCCACTGTCTAATTAAGGTAGAAACTATTAAGAAATTAATATGGCAATAAGCAGTTGAATCAGGGACAGTTGCATCCACTGATTTCATTGCTCACCTTATGGCTTTATCCACTGGGACAAAGCATTCAACATCACCTCCTTAATTTATATTTTTTGGAAATGGAGTATCAGAAATGCACCACCAGTCCCCATAATCACATAAAAACTATAGAAAGAAAGTATACAAAGAATTGCACATTCTGAAACATATTCATATTTGCTCCAGAAGGAAAAAGAAAATAACCCTCAATTTAAGACCAGCCCTCCCCCAAAAAGACATAAAATAGAAAAATCTCATTTATCGATATAATTATATTTTTGGTGAATTTAAGATTGCACTCTTTTAAAACTAATTCATTTGAGGAAGTAATTCTGTCTTTGCTTTTAGGCAAATTCATACCGAGCCTAACTGACAAATTCAATTTCCATTCTGATATCCTTTATTCTACGTGACTTGATTTCTCTCCATCAGACACTCAAAACACTCAATGCTGTAGCAATATCTGAATATCTCCATCCAGATCATATCATTCTCAACAGACTTGGAAGCTAAAAGGCTAGGTTTGATGTTGTTTCTCAGCTTAAATACCCCACTGAAACTCCATCCTTGGAAAAAAATCATATTTCCCAAAATTAGTCAGTGCTACTTGCTTTAGAAGTGAAGGTGGGGGGAGAAGGAGAGACACAAAATTCTGAGGAAAGAAGCTTTGATGAGAGGGAGGGAGAGAGAGACACAGAGAGAGAGACAGAGACAGATATATACATACACACACACACACACACACACACACACACACATACATACTGCTCAAAAAAATAAAGGGAACACAAGATAAGACATCCTACTATTAAATATAGTACACTGTGTTGTTTAAGTGTTCCCTTTATTTTTTTGAGCAGTATATATGAATCTCAGAAGGGTATGGCTGACTGATGAGAACAAATAAGTTTGAAATGATCATATCGTCTCCCTTTATTCTTTGTTAGCAAGCCAAAAAAAAATTTACACAAATATGAGCTGCCACTGCTGTGGCTACTGCCTGTGGATGGCCTTGGGCTAGGCTGAAACAGGAAATAAGATTTGTCCCGTGTCTGGGACCAAGCAAGTGTATTCTGAATGCTTAACAAACATTATACATATATATAATAGAAAGGGTACAGAGAAGAGCAACCAAGATGATTAGGGGGCTGGAGGCTAAAACATATAGGGAACGGTTGCTGGAATTGGGTATGTGTAGTTTAATGAAGAGAAGGGTCAGGGGTGACATGATAGCAGTGTTCCAATATCTCAGGGGCTACCACAAAGAAGAGGGAGTCAAGCTATTCTCCAAAGCACCTGAGAGCAGGACAAGAAGCAACGGATGGAAACTAGTCAAGGAGAGAAGCAACCTAGAACTAAGGAGAAACTTCCTGACAGTTAGAACAATTACGGTAACCAGTGGAACAACCTGCCTCCAGAAGCTGTGAATGCTCCAACACTGGAGGTTTTTAAGAAGAGACTGGACAGCCATTTGCCTGAAATGGTATAGGGTTTCCTGCCTGAGCAGGGGGTTGGACTAGATGACCTCCAAGGTCCCTTCCAACATATATATATATATATATATATATATATATATATATATATATATATATATATATATATATATACACACACACATACATACATACATACATATACACACACAGAGTATGTGTGTGTGTATATATATAATATTTTAATGTAAAAGAATAATAATAAATAATTACAATGTGAAAAATATGGAAAACATTTAGAAATCAAGAACTAAAATGTGACAGAGAAGTCAGGAGTCAGGCAAACAAACCTTTAGTTTGTTGAAGTTCATGAAAATTATAAAAAATAAGGATCAGAAAAAAGGGAAAGTGCTTTAGAGTGATTCAACAGTGTACCATGTGGCAAACGCATATTCTGATATTGGTTTTCTTACTCTACCTACCACCCACTGACTTTTTTGAAAATTTACTATTTTCTGTTAAGTCTTCTAGTGTAAGTCCTGATTTTGGGGTAGGGAGTGTGATCACAGGACATGCTACTTTTAATGATCAGGAAGATCAAACTGAGTAGAATGAGATCCTGGTCACATTATTGATGAAGACTTTTCATCATTATCATATTTAGATGTGGTTCCCTTAATTAATGTTTCTTAAAAGACAAGCAATTTAGTTCACACACTATGAGCTAAATCAAAACAAAATAACCACAATATAGTTTTTAGTGTAATATTACCAGACACCATCTTTGGACCAGAGGCCTAAAGATTCACTCAAGAGTTGAATCTGCTACAATTTGCTGAATTAGCCACAATTGGTTCACATGCTAAGCCAAAATTAATTAAATCACATTATGATTTAGCATGCTGTGGAAATAAGGCCCAGCTGCTGGAAGAACAGAAATCATGAAGCTGAAAGTACTTTTTCTCTGTTGCTCTATAAACTTACCAACAAGACAAAGCTCTCTTGCTGTGGGTAAAATTATCCACAAAGCTCATCTGAATCCCAGAGAAATCCCAACAGAACAGCCTACAATGAAAGGGACTGATGCAAAAGGAGGCAGAAAATGTTTCAACCATTTTAAACAGAGGCTCCACCTCCAGAGTTAGATAGAAAACGTGGCCTGGTTTGATTGTAGTGACCTCATTAATATTTATTTTAATAATTGGCAACCTATCTCTTCTGCCAGAAACATATTTCATTTCCTGTCACTCCTAGCAGAATTCCCAGGCCACTTTACGAAAAAGAAGATAAAATATAGCATTCACATATAATACCAACGAATTAATTATTAAAGATGCCACACCTTACCATTAACTATTTGAAGACCCCTAATAATTGCAGCAACCCTGTTCTTATTCCCATTGTTCCTTCACCTCTACACAGGGTTGCCATAGTAGCATGCTTTTTCACTCTTCTTTTCTCACTAAAAGGTTACAGCTTCTCTAAGTCTGTGTGGGAGGAGACTGTTATAACCCCACCTCCAAAGCCTATTTGGAATTCTCTTGTCCTTTTCTCTTCCTTTTCCCCACAATACAGAATGGAGACTTTTAAAAGCAGAGTATCTTGAAGTAACCAAAATAAGAGTCAAGCGGAAGAACTTACAAAGGTGGGCAGACTGTGAGATGCAGCCTTTACAAGGACTGAGCCACTGGACTGGAAGTTTAACAAGTTTAACAAGTCAAACAACAACAACACACATGATGGTTTAAGCATAAGCCTGTCCATCTCCTCAAAATTATAATGTAACTTAGACCTGACACATTGTCATAGTGTAACTTTGTGCAAACGACACAACTTTGGCTTGCTCCATAAATATGACCATATGTGGGAATGACCTTGGGAGAAAGGAAGAATGCCTGCAGCCCTAGGCAATAGTCTGATAAAAGGCAGCTGGATCTGCAGGTGGAGGGGAAAGCATGGGAAGCGTTTCAGAAGGGATCCTCCCAAGTTTTTCACAGGGTGGGGAGAGTTATTTTCAGTTTTGCAGGAGTCTGTTAAATAAAATCTTACAATAAAGATGGAGCTACTATGCCTTGATATATTTCTTGTCTGGACTACCTCAAAGAGCTAATCATGAAACAGGCCTATGCAACACAATGCCCATAGACACCAATATATCTACATTGTGGATATCAGCCTTTATATTCTACCTGATGTTCTTTTAAATATAATCAAAAATTGTTCTTCCCCCTGCTAATTATTTAAAAATGTTGGATTCTAACAAAGATCTCACTGCAATGACAGTGTTTTAGTGACTGGCTATGCTTACTACAGTAGCCATTTTGTGATCAATGAATCACCATCGACAACCATTTTGTACCCCTGGCTAAAAAGATTTTGTCTATAATTTAAACAATCCTGGCTCATTTAATTCAAACAGAGTTAATTTGTGAGCCCAATCTAAGGCCAGTTCACACTTCACACTTCTTCCCCCTGCCAAGTTGCAGCACTATTCAGCCACATTAGAGTTATTTTGTTTATTTATTAAATTTATTTGTCACCTATCTCATTTCAAACAAGTCTAGCAGGCAAGTTAATAGAAAATAATTCCCATCCACCCTCATTTCAAACCATTACAGTCCTTTATTTCCCTCCAAGAAATGGTTCACAAAGGCTAACTGATCTTAATGGAGCTTATGTCTATCCTTGGATGGTATTAGCAGAAAGGAGAAAATGCCATTCTAATGTCTGCTTAAAATGTTTCTGTTGGCATAACACAGAAAACATAATTTCTACCTGGCGTATCTAAACCAGTGTCTTTCAAAGTGTGGTCCGTGGACCCAAAAAACTCATTCAGAAGTGCACAAAATCAAAATCATTTACCAGCCGAGGCTGAAAAATACTGTAATACGATATTACAATCCCATCAAACAATAGTAAGACTAGTACAGTAGTGGTAGCGAATGCATCATTTTAAATCTTTAATATGGTAATTATTAATATATATAAAATCCACACAAACTAAACCTTTTTGGGCTACTCCATTTTTTTTAAGGGAAGAAGTGCACAGGTGTGTGTGTGTGAGAGAAAGGCAACTTGTGGTTCAGAAAGGGTGCAGAAGAGGTGCTATATGGGCTAGAAGGGAGTGCAAATATGTGTGAGAGATATTGTGCAGGTCAGGGAGGTTACGTGGGGTTCAGGGCCGGTTGGGGAGGTTGAACAGGGAAGCAACAGGGTATGCAAGGGAGGCATGGCAAGGGTCAGGGAGGTGCATGGTGGTTTATCAGTGGCCAGTGCGAGTGCAGAGGGGTTGGGGAGAGTGCATAGATGGGGGAGACATCCCAGCAACTTGTGATCTTTCTTGGTGGCTTTCCCATTGAGTTTCTGAGGAAGCCAGCAGGAAAGATTACAACCTTTGATTTTGGCAACCTTTGATTTTGAGGTGCTTGGCAACCAGTCATAAGTAATTGCCCAGATTATAATCCCATGACTAAGGAGTTGGTGGGATAGCCAGTTGCTGAATGAATGGTTGTAAGTTGAGGACTATCTATAAGCATTTGCAGGTTTTGTTCCTCTCATTACTTGAACAACTGATTTCTTGCCTGTGGCTCCGTTGTTCATTTATTTACATTATGGCTCCCAAATAACCCTGGTTAGCTTATAACCAGGAACCAACATGCATATAAAAATATATATGTGAAAGATACAATTGACTGAAAGATCAAATATCCAAACCAACACCCATGCAAAACTAAACAAGCGAAAAGATAAAATCAGGCTCCCCTGTCACCCTGTGTCTGCAAGGCTTGGAAGAAGAACTAGGGAGGGATGAATCTCTGGGAGTGGTCATTCCAGAGGCCAGGAATTGCAACTCAATACTGTAGATGTGCTTCCTGGGTCCCACAAGATGACATCCTGGTGCACCAAACTGGATGGGCAGAAACCATGTGAGGTAGGCAGTCCCTCAAGTATCCAGGCCCTACATCAAAAGGACTTTAAAAGTGATAGCAAGGACCTAGTTATTGCACCCTATTCTGCTCACACTGCTTATCAAATTTCTAAGGCCACCTATTCAAAAGCAAGTCTGGGCAGCATATGGTATTAAAATCAAATTTTAAACACAACTATTCAAATAAGTTAATGAAACATTGAGAAAGATAAAAGCAGAACCCTCTCAACATATATGCATGCATACATACATACATACATACAGCATTCCCACCAGCGACCCACCATCCAAACATAACTTAAAGCCTGGGGGCAAAACCAAGTTTTAAAGGCTTGCTTGAAGGAGGTGAGAGTAGGGGATACACAAATCTCACGGGCTGAGGGATGGAACCTTCCTTTTCATCAGGATGAGCAGCTAACTTAGTGTGTGCCTCTGATTCCAAGGTTTATATTTGTAGAATCAGAATAGCAGCCCCTTTGTAGAAAGCAAACAATTTTACTTTTTGTTGTTGTTGTTAGCTGCAAAGTCGTGTCCGACTCATCACGACCCCATGGACAACATTCCTCCAGGCCTTCCTGTCCTCTACCATCTTCTGGAATCCATTTAAGCTCACGCCTACTACTTCAGTGACTCCATCCAGCCACCTCATTCTGTCATCCCCTTCTCCTATTGCCCTCAATCTTTCCCAGCATTAGGCTCTTCTCCAGTGAGTCCTTCCTTCTCATTAGGTGGCCAAAGTATCTGAGTTTCAACTTCAGGATCTGGCCTTCTAAAGAGCAGTCAGGGTTGATCTCCCCTAGGGCTGACCGGTTTGATCGCCTTGTAGTCCAAGGGACTTGCAGGAGTCTTCTCCAGAACCATAGTTCAAAGGCCTCAATTCTTTGGCGCTCAGCCTTTCTTATGGTCCAACTTTCACTGCCATACATTGCAACTGGGAAGACTATAGCCTTGACTATATGCACTTTTGTTGACAGGGTGATGTCTCTGCTTTTTAGTGTGCTGTCTAGATTTGCCATGGCTTTCCTCCCCAGGAGAAAGCGTCTTTTAATTTCTTGGCTACAGTCCCCATCTGCAGTGATCTTGGAGCCCAGGAAAATAAAATCTGTCACTAAATTTTACTTTTAGAATTAGATATATGCTGTGTTAGAGAGAGTTATCACTAGGCATCCCTATGTATTTTTTTTCTCAAATAAATCCCACTGCATTCAGTGAGATTTACCTGTAAGCAAATATGGAGATGATTATAAACCCAGTTTATTATACCAGAAGCAAACCTAATTAGATATACTGAAAAAATAGGGATATGTAAGCAACTACTGTAAGCAACGTTATGCACATATCTTTGGATTGAATGATGCTAGACTAAAATTATACTCTAGTTAGAGCTGGCTGTACATTCCTAAGTAAATAAATGACAGATTCCAGCAAGCCATGGTTTACTAAATAAACAATGATAGCCTTTTTCCCATTAAATAATAAATTCCCTTACAAGCTATAATAGCTACTTTGCCCAGGATGCTAAATGAAAACTGAATCACCACTTTATGGATTAGCTTGACTGATGAATCAGCATTATGGGACAAATGTTGCCAAATAAACTTGACTAAAGCTGAGTATCTTTGAATACATAGTATGGGATGGAACATTTCATTGGCCAGCTGATGAAATCTCAGTTTTTAAAGAATGCAACACTGGAGGTGAACCCATTGTTAAGTTTTATAAAAGTGGAATAGGGATTTGGAAGTAAACCATCAGATTTTAGATTAACCTATAACAATACAGTAGCAAAAAGTGGGATATAAATCCCACAGATTCACCAAATATGGTTTACTTTCTCCCCTATTTTTTTAAGCTTATCTTACAATTAGAAACTAACTTGCAGACTTCTGGGGTTTGTAGACCAGGGTTGTTTCTCAAAACTACAGTTCTCAGTATTTCTTGGGAAGAGAAGGAAATAACTATTAAGTTAATGTTAGTATTTGCATAGTGAGTTACACAAACTTTAATTATAACTTTACTTTTTTAAAAAAAAACATGATTATTTCAGGCTTGCATGACGCAGGCTCACAAACTAGTTAACCACATTCCAATCTAGGCTATTTTATGAACCCAATCTCTGTGGTTAGGTTATGGTCCATTGTGTAATGCAGACCCATAACTTAGGTGAGTAAACCACATCTTTCTTAGCTAAGGTGAAGCACGGACACTGTCTGGAAAGCGCTGCCCTTTCATTCTTGATTTGTGAGAGTTGGCTATGATGGTGTAGCTGGAAATATATTAGGATCTGCTGGTGGTTATTACTTCTTACAGATCTTTTAGTGTGCCCTTAAATCAGTTGCGGCGCTAAAGCCAATCTAATCTCTCTGGAGGCAGTGTGTTGTCCCAAGAAAGTCCTTGCTTTTACCTCCTCCTCCTCCTGGAGTAGAAAGGGTGAGATCTGGGGAACTGTCAGGCCAAGCAGCTTTTGCTAGCGTCACAGCCTCTGGTTTTCCAGCTGGCAAGACTGACCGTAAACTGCAGATGTGTTGGATGCCAGCCCAACTCTTCATGAAGGTGGGGGCAAAATGGTTGGGAAATATGCAGCCAGTTTGTTTTGGCTGAAGGATCCGTTTTCTGTCCAGGCAGAGAAGAGAGAGAGAAAGAGAGGTGGGTGGGTCCTATTTTGTAGTGACCCCAAACAGCTGACTTCACAATATGTTGCTGGAGACGGGACTCGAGGGGGAGCTGGCTTCAAGGGAGCAACAGCAAAGTAATGGCAAACCCCAGCCATTGTTGTATTTAATCCCTCTACACTTGCACTGCTTCCAGATAAAGAAAATCCAGGCCAGGAGTCACTGCTGTTGTTTTTTTAAAAAAGTATATTATTGCTTGTCTGCATTTCTTGGCGTGGAAAAGTAAAGGCTGGTATGTGTACTGTAGAGGCTTGCCTGAGACGAGGGGCAAAAAAGCAGAGAGCATTTTTTTTAAAAAAAGTCTTTTATAAAATTAAGCACATTGTCAACTTAGGAAAAACACCTTTCAAATGTTTCCTCTTGAAAGTTGTATTGTTCCAAATTCTGCAGCTCCAAAAGAGGTCTTCACAGGAGTTGAAAAAGAGAAAAGGAAGGCTGGCTATTCTGCTGAAACACAAGCTTTGGAGGCAAAGATCAGCAATGAGGCTGGAGCATAAAAAAAAGAATTATCAGAGATAATGATATTAAAGTGGTATCGACAGGAACTGGCTGAAAAGTCTATAATATTTCCAGTTGTTTGGCCATAATTTGTATAAGCCTAAACATAAAAGGTAAAGGTAAAGGTTCCCCCGCACATGCGTGCTAGTCATTTCCGACTCTAGGGGCCAGTGCTCATCTCCGTTTCAAAGCCAAAGAGCCAACGCTTGTACGAGGACGTCTCCGTGGTCATGTGGCTGACATGACTGGATGCCAAAGGCGCACGGAACACTGTTACCTTCCCACCGTAGTGGTCCCTATTTTTCTACTTGCATTTTTACGTGCTTTCGAACTGCTAGGTTGGCAGAAGCTGGGACAAGTAACAGGCGCTCACTGTGGCTCAGTGGGTTAGGATGCTGAGCTTGTCGATCAGAAGGTCGGCAGTTTGGCGGGTCGAATCCCGAGTGCTGCTTAACAGAGTAAGCCTAAACATAGCTTGTGGTAAAAGTGTAAAAAGCAGTAATGAAACAATTCCTGTTTTCAGGTATATATTTTAAAGAATATATCACAAGAGGAAAAGTAGTTGAGAGGGATGAGAAAAAAGCATGTGCAGGTTGAGAATTACCGGTAGTTTTAAGAACTGCCCTGAGTTCATCCTATTCAGGAAAAGGAATTGCTAAGAGATCCTGGTCTTTCAATGAAACTACAGTAGTGCAGCATTTTTTCTGCTACAATCTGACCAAATAATTGCTACCAAAGTACAACTGGGAAAAAAGGGGGTAATAAAAGCAATACATGTAGTCCTCAACTTGCAACCATTTGTTTAGTGACCAAAGTTACAATGTCACTGAAAAAGTGACTTATGACCATTTTTCACTCTTACGACCATTGCAGCATCCCTATGGTCACATGATCAAAATTCAGATGCTTGGCAACTGGTTCATATTTATGACGGTTGCAGTGTCCTGGGATCATGTGATTATCTTTTTTGATCTTCTGACAAGCAAAGTCAATGGGAATTCAGTTTCATTTAACAATCATGTTACTAACCGCAGAAAAGTTATAAAGTGGGGCAAAACTCACTTATAAATGTCTTGCTTTAGCAACAAAAATTTTGGGCTAAATTGTAGTTGTAAGTTGAGGACCACCTTTGTCAGTTCATATCATGTCTAAAAGCCCAAGAAACAGAAATCCAAACAGGATGGGCAAAAAGGAACAAGGATGATTCTCTATTTGAGATCTCTTACATAGAGACACATACAGACACACACAGACACACTTGTTACAATAGACACCTTTTCATTGTTGACCTTTTTCCCACAGATGGTGCCAGCAGTATAGATTCCGATCACAGGGAAGAATTCCTAGGTTAGAGAAGTACTGAAGTCAAATCAATATAATATAACCATGATATATTCAATTTGCTAGATTTGCCAGATACACTGAATTATAAAGTGTCATTGACTATGTAGGATTTATCAATATGTCTCTCAAAAAAGATCATAGATTTATCATGCACAAAATTTCTGATTTTCATGAAAACATGAAATATGAAGCATAATGCAGTCCTAGACTGCATTAATAGAGGGAGAGAATCAAGATCGTGTGAAGTGATAATAGCACTATATAATGCTTTGATAACACCACCCTTGGAATACAGCATCCAGTTTTGGTCGCCAGTGACTCACCACAATATTAAAAAGTTGTTGAGGCTCTAGAAAAAGTGCAGAGAAGAGCAAGAAACATGATTAGGGTGACTGGAAGATAAAATATATGAAGAACAGTCGCAGGAATTAGGTATGTCTAGTCTAGCCTTCCTATATCTAAGAGGCTGCCACAAAGAAGAGGGGGTCAACCTATTCTCCAAAGCATTTGAAGGCAGGACAAGAAGCAATGGATGGAAACTAATCAAACAAGAAATTTCCTGACAGTTAGAACAATTAATCAGTGGAACAACCTGCTTCCAGAACTTGTGGGTGCTCCCATACTAGAGGCTTTTAAGAAGAGATTTTTTGGACGACCATTTGTCTGAAATGGTATAGCGTTTCCTGCTTGAGCAGGGTATTGGGCTAGAAGACCTCCAAGGTCTCTTTCAACTTTGTTATTCTGTAATTGCTTAGCTATTTTTCATTTAGTTCCTATAACTCTGAAGCCCTATGTTGTCCAAACTGACAGTTCTCTTCAGAACTCTTAATAAAAGATACTTGTCAATTGATTGGGAAGCAGGAGAACTATCACCATCTAGTGGCATGTCTCAACGCAGTAGTGAATGACCACATGATTTTTAAAATACTTAATATTATTAGTTCATACATGCTAAGTTTAAATATTGGTTTTACTGTTTTACATTTAGCAAATTGTGTGAACCCAATCAATCATGGATTGAAAGAACCATGATTAAATACAGGAATCCTCGACTTACTACTATTTATTTAACAACGGCTCGAAGGTACAACAGCCTCAAAAAAATTGACATGATCTGTCCTTGAAGTTACAACTGTCATACCACCCCCATAGTCACACAATCACAATTTGGGCACATGCAACCAGCTGGCATTTAAAAGAGCTGCAGATCTTATGGTTCCGTGATTGTGATTTACAACTTTCCCAACCAGCTTCCAACGAGTAAAGTCAATTGGGGAAGCCAGATTCTCTTAACAATAATGTGATTCACTTAACAACCACATTAACATTGTTGTACAATTGGGTTTGGTAATGTGATGACTCACTTAGCAATTGTAACATTTAGGAACCAAAATTCTAGTCCTAATTGTGGTCATAAGATGAGGACTACCCGTAAAGTTCACTATGTGAAAAGTATATCTATATGCTCTTTAAATCAGAGGAGAGATTAGCAATTTATCCTAATTTCAAATATCTGTCTTCAGGGGATGAGTGACCAAGTGACTTTAGCCAAAAGGGAAGCAGGGAAATAAGAGATGGGAAGAGAGAAAATGATAGAAAAACACAATATATTGTGGCAGTGGGAATGAAAAGAAGGTAGTTGGGTTGCAACCACTTTTATATTAGGTCATCCCTGTTGCTCTTTTTGGTCTTCCCCACAGCTAACATGGTTTCCTCGAAGGGAATGGGTCTCATGACAGAAAAAACATTCCTTTAATGAATGTAATGACTGTGAGGAGATACTAAGTTTTTACACACTATTTCTCCCTAAGGCCAGACAAAGGAATAACGTGTTTTTTTCCTGAATGTAAAGCTATAAACACTGGTTGAATCTCATTAGAGTATGTTGCTGCCCCTAAGCTTTATGATCTGAATAACTTTTTATAAGTAAGAAGCTAAAGCAACTTAGCATAGTACTGGAAACAACACCATTCAGACAGAATTATCTTTTCAGGAATGGCCATTTTAATTACAAGCAACTGCAAGGTTTTGTGTTACTTTTAAAGCCAAAACTCTGATCTGAGTTTTGATCTTTTCACTTGTCTTTTGTATCAGGGCAGGTTCTTGATTTATGATCACAACTGAGCCAAAAATTTCTGTTGTTAACTGAGACATTTGTTAAGTGAGGTTTTGCCCCATTTTACGACCTTTCTTGCCACAGTTGTTAAGTGAATCACTGTAGTCATTAAGTTAATAACATGGTTTAGTGAATCTGGCTTTCCCGTTGACTTTGCTTGTCAGAAGGTGATCACATGACCCTGGGACACTGTGACCATCATAAATATGAGTCTGAATTTTGATCATGAGACCATGGGGAAACTGCAGTGGTCATCAGTGTGAAAAACTGTCATAAGTCACTTCTTTCAGTGCTGTTGTAACTTTGAACAGTTCACTAAATGAACTGTTGTAAGTCAAGGACTAGCTGTACTGCATATTCAATAATCCAAGTTAAAAAACAAAGCTGCTTCCTTGGAAAATTTGACTTTTTAAAAAATTGGTAGAACAATCAAACACATAGTTTAGCATGCGTTTAATTGAAGAAAAGAAGGTAAGTATCAAGATTATTCAATAACACAAATGGCCACATTAAAAACAACATGGCACCACATGAAACCTTATATAATATTCTATCTTTCACTAAACCTGATAATTTAAAAATGTTAACATATTCAGATGGAAACAGGTTCTGCGTCACGTACCAAACCACCATTTATCCATCACATTACAGAAATGAGTGTTGTATGCTACATGGTTGAAGCCATAAGGTTAGGATATGATTCCTTGTGTCACGTAAACCCAGGAAGATGTTAATTCCATAAACCATGATTAACACACCCATATTAATAGGTCTGCAAATATATATATATATATATATATATATATATATATATATATATATATATATATATATATATATATATATATAACACCAATATGGTGTTGTGATTAAAGTGTTAGATTAGGAAAAAGAAAAAGTAAAGAAAAAAGAAATCCAGCTTCCAGTCCTGCTTAAGCAATCTGGATGATTTGGGGCCAATTTTTTTCTCTCAACCATAGACTAGAAACCTGAAAAACACCTGTCTATCAACCCACACTGAACGAGCATAATGGAACACAGTCCATAGCCTTCAATGAAGAGAACTTCAACTTGCAATGCTGGCTGGGTGACTTTGGGCCAGGCACTCTGTCTTAGCCCAACTTACCTGTTGTTTTGGAAAAATAGGAGGGGGAAGGAATATTGGGTAAGTTCCTCACCTTGACTTATTTATAAAAACAACAGAAGCTGGACAAAAAAAAGTCTAAAAAGTACAGAAGCTTTATCCCCATAAATTTCAATCACTGCATCTCTACTAGTATCAGAATTAGCACTGTTAATTAGCAAGTGGAAGGGACAGCTTTAATACAAGCTGCCCCTCTAACATTTCAGGGAAGAATCGTATTAGTAGTACTCTCTATTCTATCCCAAACAGTGAATACAAAGCCAATGGAAGATGCTTATATCATATATGCTGTAGTTCCTCAGGTCACTGAAAGAGAGACCCAAGAAGCATTGTCTTGGGAGGGTAGGGAATGCAAAATCCATACAAAGACCTTTCCTCCCACCATCCCTCATTGGTTTTCTACAGTTCCTTAAAATGGTTGCTTTGCTGATTGGCTGGAGCTCCCCCTCGCCCCTCCCTCCCAATTTGGAAACCGCCGGCCTGATGTTTTTCTTTTAAAGGGCCAGGAGCCGCGGGGCCGGCCGCGTTGTTCCTGGACGCTTCCTGCCGTACCTTCAAGGGGCGCTCCCGTTCCGGAGACCCGAACGCCTCGGCTGCGGTCATGGGCGCTTTCAGGATCGTGACAGGAGCGCTGCAGACGCGGGAGATTCGGCGCCACTGGAGGAGAGGGTCGTCGGGACGCGATTTGGAGCTGGTCCTTCCCGGGGGTTTGAGCAGAGCTCTCTACTCCGCCGGAGGGAGAGAGGCGGTGATGAATGGCCGTCACCAGCAGCCGCAGCCGCCTAAAAAGCGCCTCGCTGACCAGTAAGGGAGGCGTGGGCTACCGCTTGTCACGCTGTAGTTTGGGGGATCTTAAATTGTGGGGGGGAGAGAGAATCGTCTGGCCATTCCCAATGGCGAAATGTGCGAGATCACTTTAATCCCAATCTTTGGCTTTTTCTAGTATGCAGCCCCTTGCTTCTACTAGTGAACTTTCTCCATGTGATAGATCCAGGGGTGTGAGTCCAGACTTTTTTTCTCATTGGCACCCAAGGATAAATGCTGCTTTCCTGCTACAGGTAGTCCTCGACTTACATCAGTTCGTTGAGTGACCATTCAAAGTGACAATGGCACTGGAAAAAAGCGACTTATGGCCGTTTTTCACAGTTACGACCTTTGCAGCATCTGCATGGTCATGTGATCAAAATTCAGACGCTTCGCAATTGGCTCATACTTATGACCATTGCAGTGTCCCGGGGTCATGTGATCCCCTTCTGCAACCTTCTGACAAGCAATGTCAATGGGGAAGCCAGATTCACTTAACAACTGTGTTACTAACTTATCAACTGCAGTGATTCCCTTAACAACTGTGGCAAAAAAAAGTCGTAAAAATGGAGCAAACCTCACTTAATAAATGTCTCACTTAACAAGAGAATTTTGGGGCTCAGTTGTGATCATAAGTCAGGGACTACCTGTACTCCAGCTTTATTTGTTCAGTCAAGTAAATGAAGTAGATGGGCAAAGGAGAGGGGGTTGAAAAAGAAACCTTTCCCCAAACAGGGTGTCAGTCTTTTAATTTGTTTCATTCGGTGCTTCTTTTCTTCTTTTTTTTAACGCATCTAGACCTTCACACTGCCTGCTCAGCCACAATCGGAGAGTTTTCTACCAGCCCAAGACACAAAAGAAACATTAAGGTTTCTGACTAAATTCTCTAAATCAGGGGTAGGCAACCTTGGCTCTTTTATGACTCATGGACTTCAACTCCCAGAATTCCTGAGCCAGGCTCAGGAATTCTGGGAGATGAAGTCCATGAGTCATAAAAGAGCCAAGGTTGCCTACCCCTGCTCTAAATATACAGAAGTCATTGTCACTGCCTTTTGGTTGGTGCCTATTGGTTTTTGGCATTTTCATATTCTATTTTTTTATTTATTTATAGCCAGTAATACTTTTAGAGACTTGCTAAGCATCTTCACTTCTGCCAATCTGAGGGGTGAAATCTGAGGCTGTACCCAGCAGAAATGCTGGCTGCCATAGAAACACCCCCTCAGCAGCGGAACTGCACTTGTTCCAAAATGCAACTATGGAAAAGGAAAAATAAACTGAGCCTTGGTGCTATTTTATGATCTAAAATATATCGGACATGGTTAATACTGTGGGGAATTTTTTTCCAGGGCAGAAAATATCCACCATGTCCTAAATGATAGCGATTGTGTTTCTGTCGGATGCCTGATCTGATCATAATTTGACACTGTAGATTCAAACATAGAAATACATATTTTACTTTTCAATGCATTTTTCTAACATTCAAATAACATTTTTAGTTGTTGAGAAATATTGGGGTTTTGTACATAATGTTTCTTTTGCCACTTGTGGTGCAAGGCTGTTATTCTTGCTATTTTCTCTCTCTTTTTTCATATTTGATGTGCAATTCAATGTGCAGGTACCTGAATGTATATTGATTAGTGTCCATTATATCACTATTATGGTGGCATGCTCCTTTACTTTTTAGAACCCATGCATTTCTGAAAATCATTTTAAATAGATTTTTTTTGTTTTAAATTCATTTATCTAGAAATTATTTTTCCTTCAGACTAATTTTAAATAATAAAATAATAAATAATAAAATAATAGCATTGGAACATTATTATCCACTATACAATTTATATCTCAAAAAATTAGGCTTAATTAGTTCTTTTCTTCTTTTCCCCTGATTCTAGCATGTTTTTGTATATTAAATAAGATGCTGGAACTGAATGTGTTCCACAGTTTCAATGATCAAATTTACAATGTCAAATACTTGCCAGAAATAAATTAATGAAGATGGAGAAGATTAAAAATAACAGGCCACATCAGTTAGTACCAAAGAATTATTAAACATGAATTTGAATGAGGTATAATGGATTTTTCAGGAATAAAAAAATAAATGGGGATATTTTTGAATCCACCTTTATGATTAAAAAGCAAAAGCCAGTTTAGTTTTGTAGGTAGATGTCAAAAAAGGGACGCGGTGGCTCAGTGGGTTAGGACGCTGAGCTTGTCGATTAGATGGTTGGCAGTTTGACAGGTCGAATCCCGAGTGCCGCGTAACAGAGTGAGCGCCTGTTACTCGTCCCAGCTTCTGCCAACCTAGCAGTTCGAAAGCACGTAAAAATGCAAGTAGAAGAATAGGGACCACTCCGGTGGGAAGGTAACAGCGTTCCATGCGCCTTTGGTGTCTAGTCATGCCAGCCACATGACCACGGAGACGTCCTCGGACAAGCGCTGGCTCTTCGGCTTTGAAACAGAGATGAGCACCGGCCCCTAGAGTTGGAAACAACTAGCACGCATGTGCGGGGGAACCTTTACCTTTACCTTTACCTTTAGGTAGATGTCAAGTTCCATGGTAAACAAAAAGACTTGGGTTTTTAAAAAATATATTTATTGTTTGTATAGCAATACAACAAAATCTTAAAGGCATAGCACAGTAATTTTTTCTGCATAACTTATATCTAGTGTAATTAAGGTAGAATTACTCTCTTTCTAATGCTTCCCTGGGATTCAAGAATCTCTTCTGTTGCCAGCATTCTTTCCTCCCTTAACTATCTTGTTGTCTATTCTATGTTCCCATGGCCCAGGACAATAGAGAGAATAGAAACTAAATGGCTAGATTGGGAGAGTTACCCCAGCATTATTATACAGAAAATCCTGATTATGAGGCATTTCAATATTTGGAACAGTGTAGACTTACAGAATTCCAGAGTCAGAAGGGTCCTGATAAATAGTCCACATAGATAACTTCGACCCCATGAAATTTCAGATGTTCATCAAACCTCACATTTTCATTATATGAAAATAATGTAATTAATACTACTTTAATGATATGACAAATATCATTGACATTGATGCCTTGTACAGTCCCATCAACTCTGCTCCAAACCATCCCTGATACTGGTGACTCTCCAACTTCGGTAAGGGGAAATCTATTTTTCTTCTTGTCTTGAGTACTGACAAGCAGACCTGTAGGAGCTAATGAAGAGAATAAATTGAGTGTGGAATTATGTTTTCCTGTGGGGAAAATGTTTCCTGTCTCTCTTGGTAGCCTGGCTTTAATTTGCCCATATTCTTTTCTTTTAGGAGATACTTCTCTTCCCAGGAATTAATTCATTTTGGTTTATAGGAGCAGAGAGACCTACAGTAGTCCTCCTTTAGGCATGGAAGCTGGCTGGGTGACTTTGGCCAGTCACATTTTCTAAGCCCTAGACTGGGAAATTGGAAAACATCTGTCAAACCACATTGGACCACCATGGTAGATTATGATCTATGAGGGGTCCTTGGTGCTCTCTGATCTTGCTTGTTTTCTGGCAGATGTTTCATTACCCTAACTAGGTAACATCACCAGTGTTCCCATCAGTGCCTCATCAGCACTGATGATGTTACGTAGTTAGGGTAATGAAATGTCTGCAAGAAAACAAGCAAGCTCAGAGAGCACCAAGAACCCCTCATTTCAACCCTGAGCTACAAATATTCTCCTTCATTGGTATTATGACCTGTAATTTTCAATGAAGAAGCCTACATCTTGCTATGGGATGATGATGATGATGATGATGATGATGATGATAGATATGTCATTCCCATCTCTCTCCAGGGACCCCTCAGTGAATGGGATGCTGCCACGTCTCAGTGATCTGCTCTTTTACACAATAGCCGAAGGACAGGAAAGCATCTCTGTTCACAAATTTACCACTGTAAGATATGACCTTAAGAATGGCTACGATTGTTTAAAATTATTTAAAACGGGTCTTTCAAATGGCTTAAAAAGTTTTCATGCTGCATCTCTAGGTTTATAAAGGGCAATTATTCTACAATTCATTGTAGACAAATGGAAATACTAGAATTGTAAAAACCTTGCGTTACTAATGCGATACCTATCATACAAACTCTTTAGATCCTGTACAGTTATTTTGAAAATAATAGTATACATTTATTTAAAAAAAAAACTGTGACAATGTGAAGATAAAATAGAAATGCAAAGTGAAGGTTAACATGATTAATTCCAGATTTTTTTAAAAAAAAATTGCACAAGTAGTAAAACAAATGGCAGTATATAATTGGCATGCTGGCTGAGGAATTCTGGAAGTTGAAGTCCACAAGTCATAAAAGGGCCAAGTTTGAAGACCCCTGCTTTAAGAACTCAGGGAGAACACCACTCCCCTGCCTTAATGTCTCTGGAGCAGATCTTGCAGGTTCTGGTGTCTGAAAACAAAGCCCTGTCATAGTCCCATGAATTCACTCAGCATTCAAATTGTTGCAAAGAGCCTTGTCTGCGATGCTGCTGTCATAATTGCTACCCCATAGGAAGGAAAAATTACAATAACATCTGCTATTCTGATACCTATTGAAATGGAGTATCTATGGGTTCTGTTTTACCTATAATACAATTGACTCTCACAGTTAATTTTTCTGGGCAATATCCATAATTTTTCATTGGAGCCTTCAATTTCAGTACTTGATTAAAGAGAGATCCATCTACCCTCTGAAAAACAGGATGGGGAGGTTCCACATGTGCAAAAGCACATGCATGCATGTACCAAAGTTTAATTAAGAATTCACCCTTCATACCAATGAGTTCTAAAGTACATGTAGTCCTCAACTTACAACAGTTCGTTTAGTGATCATTGAAACTCTTTGAGCTGTCTGGCCTAGACTGAGGGGTTTTTAATTGGGTTTTAAAGTTTTAATTTTGGGGCTTAAATTTAATTACTTTTTAAATTTATTTTAACTTTTGTATTGTATGGTTTTAATTGGCCTGTAAACTGCCCTGAGTCCTACGGGAATAGGGCGGTATAGAAGTCAAAATAATAAATAAATAAATAAACTGAAAAATGTGACTTATGACCGTTTTTCACAGTTGTGACCTTTGTAGCATCTCCATGATCTTGTGATCAAAATTCAGATGCTTAGCAGTTGACTCATACTTATGACCGTAGCTGTGTCCCAAGGTCAAGGGGTCGCCTTTTGCGACCTTCTGACAAGCGAAGTCAATGCGGAAGCCAGATTCACTTAACAACCAGCTTATAACTTATCAACTTCACTGATTGACTTAACAACTGTGGCAAGGAAGGTCTTGTAAAATGGGGCAAAACTCACTTAGCAAATGTCTGACTTTATGACAGAGATTTTGGGCTCAATTGAGGTCCTAAATCGAGGACTAGCTGTACTGGGTACCGCATCCGGTACTACAACCCTCTTCCCTGACATGTTCTTTTTCATTCAGGCCTTACAGCGCACTGGCCTTTGGACCTCAGATCCACGTCTTCACGACTGCATGAATCTGATGCGGACCGCAACTCAAGGAGCTAGCAGTGGAGGAATGCTGAGTCGAGAACTTTTTCGGAGGTAGGAATTACACTGAAGTGTTCCTGGTGGTGCTGTGGCTGCCCCTTTGCAACTGGAGCCCTCAATCTATGTTTGTTTAACAAAGCATATCAGCTCCTGCAGGCAAATTTAGTTTTCGTTCATCCTGTCGCACACAAATTTTGTTCTGTAAACAATCGCACCCCGATTCACAGAATTCCTTCTGTAGTCATATTCTCACATATCTCCTGTTTGCATCTCTTCCTACCTGACTATATCTTCTTCCCCTTAGCCCACCACAATTTTTCATAGCCTAAAAACACAAGAGCTATTTTGGTTAAGCAATATACATGCTACAGTACTTAAATTTGCACATTCAGGAACAGCAAATATGAAATAGGGATAGCTTCAGAATGTTAAAAGAAATGTCCAATTATTTTGGAAAAACCTCAAGTTTTTATTTGGATAACTTGAATTTCTACTCCATGCCTAATGTCTGATTTAATGGTAGCTGCATTCAAGCAACATACTGAGTTTTCATGTGGTATTTTTTCGATTGGGTGCTTTGTTGAATGAATCCAGCCTGTGAAGTTTTGTCAATCAGAACATATTCCATTTTGTGAACCCAGGTAACTGTGGCCAAGCAAACAAACTACAACCAAGCAAACCATACCACACTACACTATACAATTCAACCAATATATGGGAAGGGAAGGTTTATTCCGCGACTTCTTTTTCCTATGGACTTTACAAGCGGCAGCTAGAAGCTACAGGAGGTTATAAAAAAAAGAATTATAGAGAAAGATAGGAGAGATGATAAGTCAGTTAGCATTTAAAAGCTGAAAGTTAAAAAAAAATGGCTAACTTGTTAAGTTTGGATGTTCAAAGTGCAAGAAAAGAGGAAACATGCTTCTGAGTCGTTGGGTTGATATTGCCAAGTCAGCTGCTTTTCAAGGCAAAGGAACAAGAAGATAAAATGGTCGTTACAGTTTTCATGTCTGCTTGGTCTCCAAATAAAGACATCCTACATTCTTCCCCTATGTGCCATTCAATATTTCACCAATAATTTTGGCTTTCAGGTGTGTGAGTAGCAACATAGTTCTCTTGACCCAGGCTTTCCGGAAGAAATTTGTCATCCCTGACTTCAAGGAGTTTACATCTCACGTGGAGCAGATCTTTGAGTGTACCAAAGGACTTAGGGAGGGCAAGGTAAAAATGATCTGATTGCACATAGCAGAAGGTAAATAATAGGATTCCTCTGCTACCTTAAAAAAAACACGAATATGTATGGAAAGCTCCCCAGGGCTTGGGTGGAATAGGAGAGTGGCAGATAGGAAGGCAAAGAGGGTGGTTGGCTGGCCTTAGAATTAAGGAGAGAGGTTGTCTTATTCAACTTTCATGGGAAGAGGAAATGTGAATATCTCCCCTTAAGCACCCTTAACTCTTACTAAAATCCCTCCAAAACTTTTTTCAGTTCTTTTGTAACTTTAAATCAGACATGTCAAACACAAGGCCTGGGGGCTGGATCCGGCCCACGAAGTGGTTTCATGTGGCCCGCGAAGCCATCCTGGAAAGAGTGAGGGAACGGCCCCCACCGCCTTGGCCCCGGCCCAGAGACCCTCCTCCTGCCAGAGACCCCCAGATCTGTCCCACTCCTGCCCAGGCCCCCATAGGCACCCTTGATGCGAACGATGTAGAACTGGCCACGCCCACCCAGTAGGCCATACGCACTCTAGCCACGCCCACCCAGTAGGCCACGCCCACCCTGGCCACACCCACCCGGCCCCCTGAGGGCAACTGCATTGGTGATGCGGCCCTCAATGAAATTGAGTTTGACACCCCTGCTTTAAATGGTTGCTATGAATGGTTGCAAGTCAAGGGCACAAATAAAACCACAAATGTATGTAGCAGTCTAAGATATCTTCCTCTGCTGCGGATTTTGCTCATTAGTGCACTCATGCAGACTGCTTCTCTTAGTTTCAGTTTAATCCTACAATCTCACTGGTATACAAGGGAGGCCAAGGGAAACTTCCTCTACTGCCCTGAGTTAGATGGGCTGCAAATGGTTAATGACTGTTCCCTAGGGCTTGTCCCACATCTGAACAATTTCTCTTTCCTTTTATACAGGTAGCAAATTACATCCCACAAAGGGCCAAATGTAATCCAGACATCTGGGGCGTATCTCTCTGCACAGTGGACGGACAGCGGTGTGTATAAAGAACTGAGGTGCAAAAAAGGGGTGGTGGTGATTATTACAGAAGAGGAAAAACTATTTTCCCCAAAACAAAGGCTCAGTGAGGTGAGCTGGACGGAGTGTGTCTAACTGACCCAAAGTCAGCCAGCCAGCTTTCCTGCGTAAGGGGGACTAAAACTCCCAGTCTCGTGGTTTCTAACCTGGCGCTTTAACCACCAAACCAAATTCAACGGGACTGTAATACAGGTAGTCCTTGACTTATAACCAGAATCAAGCCCAATATTTATGTTGCTAAGTGATACATTTGTTAAGTGAGTTTTGCCCCATTTTTACGACCTTTCTTGTCACAGTTGTTAAGTGAATCACTGCAGTTGTTAAGTTAGTAATACAACTGTTAAGTGAATCTGGCTTCCCCATTGACTTTGCTTGTCATAAGATCGCAAAAGGGGATCGCATGACCCTGGGACACTGCAACCATCATAAATATGAACTAACTGCCAATCATCCAAATTTTGATCACATGACCATGGAGATGCTACAACAGTTGTAAGTGTGAAAAAGTCATAAGTCACTTTTTCCACTGCCATTGTAATTTGAATGGTCACTAACTGAACTGTTGTAAGTCAAGGACTACCTGTACTGTACTGTAGTTCTGGGTAACAGCAGGGAAGTCAGTTTGGTTTGGGCTTAGGATGTTGTCAGCCCAGCCACTGTGGCTGCTTCAGGTTTGTCAAATGATGACTTTGATTGAACCAGTCCTTGTGCCTGGCTGTGGCATGAACTACTGGGGATAAACTGCCTGCCTGCCTCTTCATCAATATGTTGGTGTTGGTCTTTCAGACAGAAGAGACGATCAAAGGAGGGAATAGAGGATGTTCTTCATATTCTGTGATCAGCCACAACCCCTGCAACAAGTTTTGGGGATACGCAAAAAAAGAGCTTTTCCATCTTCCATGTGTACCCTTAGCTCCCTTCATGTTGGAGACTCTGAATTATGAACTCTGCTGTGTCACTAAGTATCTCATCCTGGGGCCTTGAGAGACTGACTGAAGTTCACAGATCAGAGTTCTTCACATGTAGGAGTCCTTTGGTTTAATTTTGGGCACCCCTTGTTAGAAATTCTGAAGTTTCCGCTAGTCAATTAGCAGTATAAAACCAGAAGAAGGCCCAATGTTTTGGCAACAGCATTCCCACACTTTGCACAAATGTCAGGTCACCATGTTAGGGTTGTTGGGTACACATTATTTCTCTCCCTCCATCTCCCCTAGGCATTCCATGGGCCACACTATGACTCCCTTCTGCCTGCAGTCATGCGTCAAGCCCTTAAAATATGCCGTTGCTGTGAGTGAACTGGGCACAGAGGGAGTCCATCAGTATGTGGGCAAAGAGCCCAGTGGGCTGCGTTACGACAAACTGTCTCTCAACGAAGAAGGTGAGTAGTGGAGAGGAGCCTACGTGTGCTGAGGAACAGGAGACCGTGGTTTAAATCTTTGCACACCCTGTTGTAACACAGGTGCTGTCCTTTGTCAGCCCCTTTGACTACTAAAAGCCTTACTGTGTGAATGAGACCATTCCAGTTGTGATGAAAACATCTGTACCTCCCATGTCTGAGCCAGGATGCAACTTCTGTTGAAAGACAAAGTCTGTTGTTGTGTAATATGTGTGAAACACTTGCTTTAAGCCTCTAGGATGGCAAAAGTGTACAGGCCCTGGTGTACTAAAAGATTGTACGAAAATGCAGGCCATAAAATATCTGTATTTTCCCTATTAATATTCCCATGGAAAGTAAGAAGGAGAGCTTTTCTCTGAATCTTCATCTGTCCCATTAAACCTTTTTCTCTTTCAGTCCACTTTAAGTTCCTTGCAAAATTGAGGCAGTTCTTCCCGCAGAAAATATTCAAGGGGGGAGTGAGAACTGTTTACCTCTTACGTTTCTTTTTCTGTTTGTTTGATCATTGGGTATATGTGCCTAACAGTCCATTAGTTCATTGGTCCTACTTTTTCTTATGATTTGTATATTTATGTATTAAGTGAATGATACTTAACAAACCTGTGAAAAAGTATGCATCCTTCATTAAAGTATTTGTGGATTTTTTTTTTCTATTTCGGTAAGGCCTGCATAATGGCATATGAAGAAACAATAATTTAGGGTCATGCTAAAAATGAAAACAATAGTTCTTATTATACTGTTAACAAGACTACAGCAAGCATAGCACTAGCACTTAAACTTTTATACCGCTTCGTAGAGTTTTACAGCATTTTCTAACAGTTTACAGAGTCAGCCTATGGCCCCCAACAATCTGGGTCCTCATTTTACCAGCCTTGGAAGGATGGAAGGCTGAGTCAACCTTGAGCCAGTCAGGATTGAACTCCTCACTGTAGGCAGATTCAGCCTGCAATACTGCACTTTAACCACTGCACCACAATGGTTCTTTCCCAATTCAGAAGTCCTGCAGATCAATGGCTTCTATAGCTCCTAAAAAATCCAGCCAGAAAAGTTGGTCAGTACTGAGTGAGGATTTGGAAACTGTGGTCCCATCTTATTTATTTAAAACATTTTTAAAGTGTCCCATCTTTCAATCAATTCTGGAGAGCTCCCAATAAAAAATTAAAAGACATATAAAATCACTTTCAAAGCTATAAAACTCAATCAATTAAAGCAGGGGTGTCAAACTCACCACGTCACATGACATGTCACGACGTCAGAACTTTTTTCCCCTTGCCGGAGCTGGAATGGGCGTAGCTTTTGCGTGATGCATCTGGCCCGCGGGCCGGCAGTTTGACACCTCTGAATTAAAACATTAAAAACAACAAAAACCTGGCACCAATTAGACCTCTTGATGAGAGTGTACTTTTCTTATTTTCTTTTTGTTAATTTTAAAATTAATTAATTTTAAAGTGAATCCCATAAACTGTGCAAGATCTCTGCAAGATCTATTTGTCTTGCTGCCATCATAACCCTGCTGAGGTTTGGAATTTCTTTTTTTTTCTGTTCTTATACTTATAAGGCTGTCAAACTGGAATGACTCCAGGCAGCTTTATTTATCCTTTATTTCTGAGGTAACATGACTAAATGGAACACGGGTAAGATAAGGGACAACAACTCTTACCTGATTAATTTTAAAGCAAAGAAATGAATGGACTTACATTAAATAATTTTAAATAGTTCATTAAATAAGTTAACTTGATTCTACAATGTAGTTATAGCCAATCACAATTTGCTTACTCTAGCACTGCTCTAGCACTGGTTCTAACTCTGTTTCCCTGACTGACGGAGATTTTCTAGGGTTAAAACTCTCAGCCTTTCTCAGATTTGTCCACCTACACATCCCAAATCCATAATTCCTCAGTTTTTCTCTAGAATGTAAACAGAAAGGTGGTGGCCTACATGACTATGCTTTGATTGGCAGTTCCACCTCACAATCAACACAGATTCCACTATATTGAGAAGGCCAGTGTTTTAGAGAAACCTAATTGAGGAGGAGGAGGGTGCAAAATTTAAAGAATCCTGTTTTAATCCATTCCTTTGCATTCAGGGATTCCACACAACCCTATGGTGAATGCAGGAGCCATTGTGGTGAGCTCTCTTATCAAGGTAAAGTTTCTTTGGCTATAGTACTGGTATTAGACATGGGCTGGAGTCACCCAACAAATGGAGAGTATAATACAGTTTGGATTAAAGACAACATATCTCTGGACTCACTTCACAAATACTGGAATGTGGTTTGTTTGGTTTTCATGTAACTTGAACTCAGTAGCTTCTGTGTTTGGTAAACTACCAGTATGACTTAGTATACTGTGTGTCAGGCCTGTCCCAGCTTGGGCATCTAGGAAAGAAAGACCCTCAACTCCATTTGTAGTGAAAAGTATACTTTTACTAAGGGCCAAGTGGTTACAGCTAAGCAAAGCCAGATCTGAGGATTCCCATGTAAACCTGGTAACTTTCTCTTCTCCCAGGCCCTCTCCCCTTGGTCATCTTTTTTAGTGTCCAATAAGGTTCAAACCAGTTGTTTTGGTAACAGTTCTAAAATTTGGCACCTTTTTGGTGGCATTCGCATTCCATTCCCTCGCCTGTGGCCCATTGGATCATTCAACTGTTTTCTCTGGTTGGCACTTCTGTTTCCTGTCATCCCCCATCTCCTCTTCCCATACTTTATGGTAGGATGCCATCAAAGCGAAGCAGGGCTGCAGCAGTATGATGGCAGATCTGACACTGTGTGAATAACTCCCATATAAGGGACGGTACATAAGGTGCAAAGTCTATATTGCGATACACACATTGTCACATCTACTCCTCCCACCCCAGAAGTAGCATTTGGGCTATTTGATAAGGATCAGCTTTGATATTGTCCTACAATGATAGATTCTGGTTCCAATTTATCTCCAGGGTGCAGGATTACAGATAATTTGGGTTTGTTTGCTGCATTTATAATATGCTGTCACTGCAGTGATCTTCCCATTATGATTTTCTTCCTTAGTCAGACTTACAACTGTCTTACTCTCTCACTCTTGGCCAAAGTTGAGGGATCCCTTGTTTCATATGTCAGATGCATATGGAGCTCAAGCCTCTTCTCATCTACCCAAAACTCTCTCAAAGATAAATATTCCTCCATTCTTCTGTCCCTGAAGTTCTACACAAGATTTAACAGCTGTTCTATCCAATTCAAGAACTTTTTTTTTAATCCCATTTATATCCCGCCCTTCTCTGAAGACTCAGGGCGGCTTACAATCTAAAGCACAAATCAATGTGCTTAGCAATAGCCTTCATTCTATGTATATGCCTTCTTATTAGGGCTTTCGCCCCACCCCCAAGCGGCATTATTACAAAGTCAGCTTAATTGCCCCCAACAATCTGGGTCCTCATTTTACCTACCTCGGAAGGATGGAAGGCTGAGTCAACCTTGAGCCTGGTGGGACTCGAACCTGCACTAATTGCAGGCAGCTGGTGTTACTTAAGGAGGCATTAGCCCACTGCTCCACCAAGAACTGATCTGGGACCCCTGTAGCTATCTTAACTAGAAGTTATAGAATGCATTTCTAAACTTTCTAACAACCACCATCCTGGATGTTTACATTTGTCAAGATTAAACTGGGTCTCAGAATGCATTCGATTCTTTTCTCTTTTTCTTCTTCTTCCTCCTCAGATGGGCTGCAATAAAGCAGAGAAGTTTGACTACGTGAGTCTGCCCTTTCTCAGGGTTGGAGGGGAAATTGATTTTCTGGAAATGCTGGCTGATCAAGTCATTTATCTTGCAATGCAACCCTGACATTTGATTTAGTCATTTGTTTAAAAATCCCCTAGAATATTTACCGATGAAGGGTAAAACACATGCAGAACACAAGGGCATGGTTTCTAAATGACAAAGTGACAAGCAGTAATTCTGATACATTCAATTAGGGACAAGAATGGGGAAGCTGCGGCTTACAGGAGCATTCAGTCCAGCATCCCTATTTTTTAATGCGCTTGTTTTTTTTATTAGTTTGAAGGATGAGTGATAATCAACAAAATAGGTACCAAACTGTTCTGTGAAATTAAAAATACTGCAATTAGGCATACAATTAATTGACTGGCAAGAGAAAAAGAAAGAAGGGTTACTGAAAGACTGGAAAAATCCAGATTGAAATAAAAAAAGAGCTGGATCATAAAGAGGTCCCTTCCAAATGCAGTTTTGTTTCTGTTCTAGGTGGTGGATTATTTGAAGAAGATGGCTGGAAATGAATTTGTGGGATTCAGCAATACCACGTAAGGCACATGTGTTGTGTCTATGTATGGGCTTGCAGTTAGAGTGCTTAGCAGCATGTCAGGTTTAATCTGAATGATAATTCTCCAAATGGAGTAATCCAGAGGCTGAGAGAAATGAAGATTTCTGCCCATTTCTTTGCAGGTTTCAGTCAGAGAAAGAAACAGGAGATCGGAATTATGCCATTGGCTACTATCTCAAAGACAAAAAGGTAACAAGAAGAAAGGTGGGGGAGAGAAACCCTGGGCTTTCTAGCAGACCAGGATAAATGCAGTTGAAAGTTGAAAGAAACCCCTCACACTGGGAAAGACCAACTTTGCCAAGATCTGACCCGACTTTATTTTCTTTAATCCCTAAAGAAAGTGCTTTCCACATGGTGCCGACATGATGGCAGCTCTTGACTTGTATTTCCAGGTAAGTTGCATTTTGAACTGGAGCTGAGGTGGTATGTTGGATACAAAACAATCCTTCTGAGTTTGGGGGGGGGAGGCATTTGGTTGTTTTTTTCATCCAAACCTATTCTTCTATATCAGAGATAGGGAACTAGGGCCCCTTTATGACTTGGGGACTTCAACTTCCAGAATTCTGGCTTAGGAATTCTGGGAGTTAAAGTTCTCAGATCATAAAGGTGCCATAGTGCCCCACTCCTACTTTAGATTAATATCCCACAGGCCAGTGTCTCCAAACTGCAATATGCTATACTCCCCATCATCCCCAGCTAGCAGATTCTTGGGACTGACAGTTTACACTGATGCATATGACAGGCATCAGATCAAAAAGGTTGATTCTGGAGAGACCTTCACATAATCAGAATTATCTGTCATTTTTCAAGAAATATTATATCAGGTGTTTTCTCTGTGTTAAACCACATTTATGTACAGACCCTAAATTTTCACTCCAAGCAGAGGTTAGGACTGATTTCTGGGCTTCTTACTAAGATGTTGTTATAACTAATTTCTCTTTTTTGAAAACTTTCCCCCCCCCTTTATGAAGTTGTGTTCTGTTGAAGTGACTTGTGAGTCTGGCAGTGTCATGGCAGCCACGCTTGCCAACGGTGGCATCTGCCCTATCACAGGCGAGTGTGTCCTCAGTGACGAAGCCATCCGCAACACCCTTAGCCTCATGCATTCTTGTGGCATGTACGACTTCTCGGGGCAGTTTGCCTTCCATGTAAGTTTCTGCTCTGTTTTGGGTGGGTGGGAAGAAACAGAGAGCATCCAGAAAGAGGATAGGACTATTTTCATGAAAAGCTGATTTCAGGGGGAATTCTCTTCCAAAGGCCGTTCCTCTCCATTGAAATGGTCAGATGAATCAGGTGCTACTGAAGCAGAAACAACACTTTTGCAAGTTCCTGTACTATGCTGAGGCCTATGCCATGGCTTGCCTCATTTAATAAAATGCAGGTAGTCCTCGACTTACAACCTTTCATTTAGTGACTGTTCAAAGTTACAATAGCACTGGAAAAAAAGTGAGTTATGACTGTTTTTCACACTTATGACCGTTGGAACATCCCCATGGCCACATGATCAAAATCTGGACGCTTGGCAACTGACTCATCTTTTTGACTGTTGCTGTATCCCAGAGTCATGTCATCGCCTTTTGATACCTTCTGACAAGCAAAGTTAGTGGGAAGCCAGATTCACTTAACAACCATGTTACTAACTGAACAGCTGCAGTGATTCACTTAACAACCATGGCAGGAAAAGCCGTAAAATGGGGCAAAACTGACTTAACAACCATCTCACTTAGCAACAGAAACAGAAATTTGGAGCTCAATTGCAGTCATAAGTTGAGGACTACCTGTATAATTGCCTGGGTTCAAATGACGTAGTCAACTAAAACCAAATAAGCCACATTATATCATAGTATGATGTGTGAACTAGGTCTAGCTACCTCATACTATATCTGCCTCACACAAATATTCAAGATAATCAAGAGATGGCACAATTTTGTCTAGAGAAGCTTTTGTACATGCTGGAGACTTGTGGTTCAGAGGGAGACATTTTGCTGAGGCACAAGATGCTGTAGGATACCTCTTGGCTTGTGTTGATCTCAGCTCATTTCTGACAGCTGTACACTGGCATTCTCTGGAAAAATATAGGGTACTTCTTAGATTTATGCAATGCAAGCTCCTCTCTTGGGCACTTGTTTCTGAATGATAAATAGTACCTATCCACTTTCTTCAGTCATCTCCTAATACTTGGCATGATGCTTTGCAAAAGAGGGAAAACCAAAAATGCACCATTCTTAAAAATAGGTGTGCATGTAGCAGACCAGAAATGTGGTTACAGTAGTTATATACAGATCCACTTCTGCTTTCAGAAATTTTTCTCTCTAGTGCTATTTTCCTGCTTCATCTGCATGGTAATAGCCACCAGTTTCATTTTCCCAGCCCAGCATGAAATGTAATTTTGCACCAGGCAAAGCCTAATTTGCACCTGCAAAGAGCTTCCAGAATTAATAATACAACTGGAATATACTGCGGATTGGGTATCTGCTTTGCCATTTGCAGTGATCAACTTTATCTCTTTGTCCCTCAATTATACTTACTTGGTTTAAAGCTGAATAAGAGGAAGCGATTTGAGATACTTAAAATGTGACTCAGTGTATCCTTCATGTAATCTCTTTCTCATTACCAGGTTGGTCTTCCTGCCAAATCTGCAGTCTCTGGGGCTATCCTGCTGGTAGTGCCCAATGTTATGGGAGTGATGTGTCTATCGCCCCCTCTAGATAAAGCTGGCAACAGCACAAGAGGAATTGGGTTTTGTCAGGCAAGTTTCATGAAACTATAGACATGACAGAACGAACCTTTTAAAAAGAGCCTGTGAGAACCATGGATGGAATGATGACAGAACTGGGTTGATGGATGCGCACAGAGGTTTTGTGCAAGCCACTCTCCCGGTCTCCATTTCTTAAGAGTAATGCTATAATAAAGATAAATATGAAAAGCACTCTCCATATTAAACAAAGGGTAATTGGAGAAAATGACAACATAATTGATGTATTTGTGATATTTAAGGGCTACATTTTATGTCATAACAATGAAAACCTATCAAAATTAACATCTATGAGAAAATACAAATAGTTTTACCATGAAGCTCTTGAACTGCTGAAATCCCACATTTTTTGTATGCCAAATTTTGAAATTCTTGATTGTATTGGTATTGATAATCAAGTTGATGTTGATATTTACTGCGTTTCCCTAAAAATAAGAACTGCTCTGAAAATAAGCCCTAGCTTGATTTGGGGAGGGGCTAATATAAGCCCTACCCCAAAAGTAAGATCTAGTTTTGGGGCGTAGCACATGCCTAAAAATTAAGCTACGGTGGGGGTGGGGAGGGTGGAGCTGACCCACACACCCTACTCCTGCTTATCATTGTAGCCAGGCCTCCCATGCCCCAACACCTGCCTCGCTGGCCCTCTTTTGTGGCTGCTCGCTACCATTTGCACACATCAACCCCGGCTTCCATTTTGCCATCAGAGGCCTTCAGGAAATACCTCTGTAGCTGAGAATGGAGCTCTGGATTGACACGCGCAGTGCCCCCTGGCGTCCATTTCATCATCAGAGACCTTCAGGAAAGGCCTCTGCAGCCAAGAACTGAGCTCCGGATTGACGCACTCGGCTGCAGAGGCCTTTCCTGAAGGTTTCTGATGGTGAAATGGAGCCCAGGGCGCCACGCATGTCAATCTGGAGCTCTGTTCCCAGCTGCAGAGGTCTTTCCAGAAGGCCTCTGACAGTGAAATGGAGACCGGGGGCAATGCACGTGAGTAGTGGCTAATGGCTGCAGAAGAAGTGCATTCCCCGAAAATTTATTTATTTATTTATTATTTAAATTTATATACCGCCCTATTCCCGTAGGACTCAGGGCGGTTTACAGGGAAAATTAAAAAACATAGCATACAAACATTAAAATCAGTTAAAACTATTAATTAAATTCCAGTCCCTGAAATTAAAACTAAAACCCAATTAAATTAAATTAAATTAAAACCCCTCAGTCTGGGCCAAACAGCTCAAAGAGCCAAGTTTTCAAGTCCCGGCGAAATGAGCGAAGGTCGGGGGCAATCCTGAAAATAAGACTCAGTGCCTCTTTTGGAGATAATAATTATAATATAATTAATATAATATAATATAATATAATATAATATAATATAATATAATATAATATAATATAATATAATAATATAATATAATATAATATAATATAATATAATATAATATAATATAATATAATATAATATAATATAATATAATATAATATAATATAATATAATGCTGGATCTTATTTTCGGGGAAACACAGTAGTAACTACTTAATAAAACTTCTCCAAGATGGGACTTCCGCTGGCGGCGCGGCGCCGAAGACAGCCTCTCCTGGCTGCCCGCGGCTCAGCTGTTTGTTTTTTCGCCCGAAACAGCGCCGATCAGCTGTTCGGGCGAAATTGAAGCCCCCTCCTCGGGAGAAGAGGAGGGGGTGAGGCCCCAGGTAGGGGTAGAGTTCTCCGAGGCCGCCTGAGCTTCGAGCTTGGGCGGCTGAAGGATCGAACTCCCCCGAAGCCTGGGTTGCTCCCAGCTGGCCGTCGTCTCTGCTCCGAACTTCCTGGAGCAGAGCCAGGCGTCTGCGAACCATCCCTGCCTGAAGAAAGGACTATGATTTAAAGGAGCAGGCAGAGCGGTACAAGAGGAAAAGGTGAAGAGGACTATTTTACTGTACTCTCTAACTTGTTGGACTTTTTAAACTTTAATTGAAAGTGCGTCATAATTGAGGATTAAAAGATGGCGGCTAAACCTCCCTCTAAAACTCTTCGGAGTGGAGGATCCTCGCCGGTGCAACAATCATCACTACAGGCATTACACCCTCCTGAAGTGCTGACATCGAAGGATTTGCGAGATGCCTTGGATAAACATGCCCAGGTACTTTTGGAATCAATTAATCAATCAATTGCTGATAAATTTGCACAGATGGAGGAGAAATTGGAGAAATTTGAGGAAAGAATGGAAGAGAGGATGGAACAGAAGTACAGTGTGATGAAGGTAGACATTTTGACTTCAGTGCATAAAGTGGCGGAATGTGTGGAAGATTTAGATGAAAAAGTGGATGATTTGGCTCAAAGGAATGCTATACTAGAAGTAAAAGCACGGGAGAATGAAATTGAAAGAGGCAAGTTGGAAAGGGAGTTAAGCCATGCCCAATATTACCAGATGCAGTTTGCTGTCAGAATTAGAGGCTTAAAAGAGAATGTTAAAGAAGATTTAAAGCAGCTGATCTCTGAGGCTCTCGAAGGGGTATTGAACCAGCCAGCATCTGAAATAAGAGCAGCTATGGATAAAGTGTTTCGGGTGAATTCATGGATTGCCAGACAGAGAAAGTTGCCTAGAGATGTGGTGGTTTATTTTGCAAAAAGAGAAATTAGAGATCAAGTTATACAAGCTGCCTATGATGCTAAGGTTGTGATTGCTGAACAAGAAGTCTTGGTTTTAAAAGAAATTCCTCCAAGGATTTTAAGGGGAAGAAAGGACTATACATTTCTTGTGCAAGAGCTCAAGCAAAGAGATATAAGGTTTAGATGGGAGATTCCAGAGGGGCTGATGGTGATGTATGAAGGTAAAAGGTATAGGCTGATTACTGTGAAACAAGCACGTGATTTCTACAATAATGTCTTAAAAGCAACCCCATTAACGCTCCTGGAAGCTGGAAAGGGATCTGGAGAAGAAGAACAACAAGAGGAGGAAACAGAGGAAAATGGTGCTGGAGGAGATCAAGCTACAATCTCTTTGGATGATCCTAGAGAGCAAAGAGTGACGCGTGCTGCTTTAAAACGAGCAAAGAAAATAAAAGAACATGATCAGCAAAAGTCTTCAGATTCTTCACAACGCATTCATAGCCAAGCTGTGGGAGGAGCACGGCCTAAAGTAACCAGTCCTATCAAAGCTGTGGTCCAAGAGCTTTTCGGGGATATACATGGCAACTAAATTTTTAACCTGGAATGTTAATGGACTAAACTCACCGCAGAAGAGGAAGAAAGTTTTTCAATATTTAAAACAATTTAAGATAGATGTTATATGCCTGCAAGAAACGCATATTAGAGTTTTGGATCAAAAGTATTTATTGAACTCGAGGCTGGGTACGCAATTTGTTGCTTCTGCAGAGAATAAGAAAAATGGAGTGGTTGTTTATGTTAAAAGTGCCTTAACAGCGGACCTAATTGAAGCAGATAAGCATGGAAGATATGTTATGATCGAGCTGTTGTTTGAAGGTAAAAAGACGCTTTTAGTTGGATTATATGCTCCAAATCAACAACAAGCTGACTTTTTTAGTTTACTTCATACAAAGGTTACCCAGTTGGATTATAAATCCTTTATTTTTATGGGGGACTGGAATGGAGTTATGGATGTACAGTTGGATAAGGCTGGAGCCTTTAAACGCATTCCAAGTCACGCTAGACTGCCTAAATCTTTTTTTGAAATGAAGGATGACCTGGAATTGCGAGATATTTGGCGTGAGAGACATTTGCGGGAGAAGGATTATACATTTTATTCTGATAGACACCAATCTTTTTCGAGGATTGATTTTATTTTGTTGACTAATGATCTTCTTTTGAGAACTAAAAAGGTGAAAATCTGCGCAAGAATTATCTCTGATCACAGTCCAGTGTGGTTGGAGATTGATAAGGAAAGAGGAGATAGACGCTCATGGCGCGTAAATGAGAATTTGTTTAGAAATCAGAGAAATGTGGAAGAATGCAAACAGCGGATGAAGGATTTTTTTGAGATGAATATGAATAAGGGTACCTCTATGGATATGGTTTGGGATGCTAGCAAGGCCTATATGAGAGGGGTGTTGATATATATGAATAATAGACATAGACGTGCAGTGGAAACTAGAAGGAAAGAACTGGAGAATGAAATAAAGGAAAAAGAAAAGGCTTTGATTTTGAACCCAGAGGAGGTGAAGATCAAGGAGGCTATTAGACTGTTACGAGGACAATTTGATAAATTAATGGCTGATCAAGTGGCGACCAATCTGCGGTTTGCTAGGCATAATACTTTTTGCAATGCTAATAAGCCAGGCAGATGGTTGGCTTATAGACTGAGGAAAAAACAAAGGGCATCTAATATAGATAAGATTGAGTATAAAGGAAGGGTTGTGTATCAACAGAATCTTATTAAGGATGCCTTTGTGGATTTTTATTCGAAATTATATACTAAAGAGGACATTAATGCAAAAGATATTGATACGTATTTGGAGAAGGCTAGCATCCCGGTTCTTACGCAAGTACAAAAAGAGGGGATTAACCAGCTGATTACAGAAGAAGAAATTTTTACAGCTATTAAGGAACTGAAGGTGGATAAAGCACCAGGCACTGATGGCTTGACTGCGGCCTATTATAAAAACTTACAATTAGAGATGATAAAACCGTTAAAGGAACTGTTCCAGACAATCCAGAGGGGGGGGGGAAGGTGCCACCGTCTTGGAGAACAGCTTTTATCTCTTTGATTCCGAAGGAAGACCAGGATGCTACTTTAGTTAAAAATTACAGACCGATATCGCTTTTAAATACAGATTATAAGATATTTGCTAAGGTTTTGGCTAATAGACTGATGAGGGTTCTGCAACAGGTGATTCATGGGGACCAAACGGGGTTTATTAGTGGAAGACAAATGAAAACTAATGTGAGACATATAGTTGATGTGTTAGAGTTTTTGGAAAGGCACAACCAGATCTCTGCTGCGCTAATCTTTTTAGATGCTGAAAACTTCTCCAAGATGATCTGTCCCCAACATGGCCCTTCATGGTCTTCCAGTGATGCATTCATGGCTGCTGAAATCAGATCCATCAGTCTTGCTACTGGTTTTTTCTTTTTCTCTTTTATTCCACTTTTTCTAGCATCCTGGATTTCTCAAGGGACTAAGCCTTTGCATAATAAATCCAAAATATGGTAATTTGGGTCTCAGATAAGAATTCTGGATTGATTTGTCCTTTGATCCATTTGTTTGTTGGTTATCCATGGTATTCTCAGGAAACTTCTCTATATTCAAAAGTGTCAATACTCTTTCTATCCTGTTTTTTCAGAGTTTGGCTTTTGCTTCCATAGACTGTCCTTGGGAAAAGAATTTCATGCATGTTTCTGATATTTATAGGCAGACACGTTGTCATATCTGAAAACCTTTTCCAAGGCTTTAATTTCTCTTCTACCAAATGCTAGCTAGTGACTTATTTTTTGATTGCTAGTTTCTTTACTAGACAGTCAATCCTAAAAGACAGAACCTATCTGCCTTCAATTAGTATGAAGGTTGGTTGCTATACTTATTGTTTACATTTATAGTTAATCCAATTTTCTCCATGCTCCTTGAATTTCATTAGTAGAGCTTCTAGATCATTTGCATTGTCAGCCATTAGAGTAGTGTCATCAACATAGTGCAGGTTACTGAATTTTTTTCTTCAAGTTTTAAAACCACTCTCATCTTCTTCCAATCCAGCTTCCTTCACTATATATTAATTATATAGGGTAAAATATGGAGAAGAGAGTCGATAGCCTTGTTTCATTTCTATATCAGTCTGGAGCCAGTCTGTTTTGCCGTGTTCTGTCTGGATTGTGGCTTTCTGTCCTATATATAAGTTTCACATGAGGATATGGATGATTTGAGATTCCAGGTCAATAATATAAAAAGACTTTCTGTAATCAATGAAACATGAACTGAAAGCCAGTTTGGTCTACTGGTTAAGGCATCAGGAGAGAAACCAGGAGATTGTGAGTTTTAGTCCTGCCTTAACCTGGGTAACTTTAGGATAGGCACTCTCTCTCTCTTAATCCAACCCACCTCACAGGGTTGTTATTGTGAGGTAAATAGGAGGAAGAAAGAGCATTAGCTATGTTCACCACCTTGAATTATTTATTAAACAAATTAAAATGGGATATAAATAAAAATAATTAATTCTTTCTGATATTCTTTGGATGTTTAGATTTTCCAGTGTTCCTCAGCAGTATTGCCTCCTGATTCTCAGCTTCTTCTAAAATGAACTTGAACATCTGGTATTTCCCTTTTCACAAGGGGCTCCAATCAGCATTGGATGGTCCTGAGGATTACTTTTTGGCATATGTTAAGGATACTAGGCATTTGTTTGCATATTTTATTAAGTCTTCTTTCTTTGGTATTGGTATTAGAAGAATGAATCTTCTCACACTTCAGATTTGCTGGCATAATTTGGTTAGAGCTAAGCTAGAACTGATTGTTCTTCTGTAGTTTGCCATATATCTGTAGCTATTTCATCAATTCCTATTGTCTTCGGACTTGGTAATGACCCAAGTGCTGATCTGACTTCATCTTCTAATGTAGAGATTTTTGTAAGTAGGGAGTACCTTCTAATGCAATGATTCTTAAACTGATTAACCCAATTACCCTTTTTCCTGGTCTCAAACATCATTACCTTTCTCACACACACACAAAAATCCCCAGATTGTTGTTTTACATGAGCATTTTGCAGCAGGAGTTCTAAACTGGAACATCAAGTCATTAAGAAGCAACTACAAATTGTTTAATTACTCCCAGGATATGTTCAAATTAGCCTTTTGGAGGAAAATGCCCAGAGTTTAAGAACCACTGTTCTGTGGCATCTTGGATGTTGATATTGCTTCCATCTACTTTGAACCAATTACTAGAAAGCATTACACAGTTTATTTTATAACTTTTCATTTGGGTTCCCTTTTGATTCTTTTTCTTGTCTTTTGACTGTTATTTTTTCAGGAATTGGTGTCCCTCTTCAACTTTCACAACTATGACAACTTGCTGCATTGTACCCGCAAGATGGACCCACGCCGTGAAGGAGATGAAGTTAGGGTAAGAGACCAAGGGCCCTTGTATTGGAAAGATACTACAGATTTAAGTGAACCAGAGTGGAGGAGAAACTCACAAGACTTAGAGGGTTAGAATAGCAGAGGTAGATGAATGGCCCAGGGTTTAAGATGCATAAAAGAGATTTTATCAAGAAATGATGGACCTGAAGTCTTAGAGAGGACAGAGTAAGGGTTGCCAACCTAGAGAGGTAAAGCTCTCAATTCAGGAGGACTGTACAGTTATTAAAAACACAGGAGATCTTTGCCTTCTTGGCAAAGATCAGTCAGTCAGTCAATGTATATGATCATCCACTCTGGATGCCAATTGTAGCTCTGATTTGCAACCTTTGCTGTGCTCTTGCTGCTACAAATAAGCTGGAGAAGTGGGTATGCAGGGATGCCTTTCCACCCCCAGTTCACAGTTGCACAAACAGTTGATCAGTCATGGTGTATAGGAAAACTGCAAGGAAACAGCAACCACCACTGCCTGCAATGAAGACGTTTTCCTCCATTCTAGTCAACTGGAAGCTTATTTTAGCTACATTCTAACCCAGCTGTAGAAGATTTTTGTTTTGGGGGGGGGCATATATTCAGAATATTTCATTATGAGACTTTTTAAAAGCCTCCAGAATCATGAAGATGAGTTATTATAGGCCAGATGTGCTCAATATACTTCATATTTTTTCAGAACAAAACTGTTGTGAATCTGCTGTTTGCTGCTCACAGTGGAGATATCTCTGCTCTTCGGAGGTATGACTTTACTTAACCAGAGAAAGATGGTGCTGAAGAGAGATCTTGAGTCTAAGTGAAATAAGTGAAATTTCCTTCCATGACATTTAACTCTGTCCTCTTGGCTTTCTTCTAGATTTGCTCTGTCAGCTATGGACATGGAACAGAAAGACTATGACTCTCGCACAGCATTGCATGTTGCTGCAGCTGAAGGTATCATGTTCGGGATGCAAATCTGCTATGATTTCTAGGCACCTGCTCTTTATCCACATTTGCATCTGCAGGCTTGCATGGTAGAAACACATACCAGACCTTTTGTAATTAGTGCTTCACTGGGGCTCATTTCTAACAAAAATGGGGAAGGGGATTTGTGAAGGGAAGGAAATGTTCTCATTCATATAAGTTCAATATAATATTGATCCATCACCATTAATCAGTGTGCACTTTAAAAAAATAAGCCATCATAAAAACAATGTAATGGATCTGAGGGAAGATGCTGTATGAAAAGTATCAGTAAAAGGTGAAAAGGTATTTAGTACGAGGTAAATATAATACTGCCAATGAAGAGAATTCTATCGATGTATGAATTTCCCTACATTTAGATCTCTCTAAAAATCCAAAGCAATTTCAGGTGTAAAGATAGGAAATTCTATGTTCTCCCAGACATTTATTATGTAATTGCTTTTTCTTAAACAGGTGTCATCATCATCTTCTTGGTATCTCTTCCATCTTTTCTCCTACCACAAAACAAAACAAAGAAAGGAAAAATTAAGTAACTGCTCAGTGCTATATGACTGAGACTCCTAGAAGCTCAGTGCTTATTCCTCCAACTGCAAATTGTACTCAGATTTGCAAGATTTATGTTAAGCAAATTTGGATACTATATATTTCTGTCTCCAGGCTGGAGAAATTTCTCCAAACATTGATATAGTAAATGGAAGGGTTTTTAAAAGAGTTTTAAAAGTAAAGGTTTAAATAAATCATGCTGTCTCACCTCCAAAATAAAAAAGCTCACTCTTACAGCAAGCATGGGACCTCTAATTGCACAATCACAATAATTTCCCCAAAGTACATTTCCTAAGAGATGGTATAAGCATTCTGAAACACTCAGAATAACACTTGATTTGTCAATTCTCCTGATCTGTGTTGCTGAACACCAAGAGATTCTTTGGAAATCTGCATCTTACAAGAGAGCTTACATAGCTGAACAGAAACAAATTTTTTCCATCCTTGAAATGTCTACTGTGACTTTCTTGGTAACCCCTATTCTGCAGCCCTGCACCTTGAAGAACTCTGTAGACTAGGTTACATGTTGCATGATCTGTTGGGGATGGTTCAAAAGCTCATCTTTGGAAAGAGAGAGGAAGAGCCTCTTTTTAAGTTGTTCCAGCTTTATGATTCTCCACAGGACATCTAGAGGTTGTGAAGTTTCTGATGGAGGCCTGCAGAGTCAATCCTTTTGTCAAGGACAGGTGAGGAACAAATGGGCTGACAGTTACAGATTCAAGATCTTGCTTTTTACTCTCAGAATTATACAATCTTAGACCCAGCTTCTCCCTGTCTAAGCCAATGACAGGGACCTTATTTGCTGTTTCCAACAGCAGCTGCCTATAATATATTTCCCGTTTCTCTGTTCAGTACTCCTTGATCAAATCAGTTTTTTGATCTTGTTACACAAGACGTTTGCATGCTCATAACTTGTTTTGGGGCTGATTGGCCTCTGTTGGAACAGAATTGTGAAAAAAAAATAAAAGTTTAGTCTGATGCAATGTGACTATCAAGATATCCATATATACCTAAAGGCCTCAGCTGTAATTTAGCTTCTCTCTCCTTCAGGTGTGAGAAAAGGATGCATTACAGTTGATGATCCAGAGTAGGAAAAAGGTTCATATATTGTTAAACTTAGATCTAGTTTGTTGTTTCAATTTAGGATGCTCTGTAAATTCAGAGTAGAGTGTTGACAAGTCTCCTTATTTTGCCCTGGTACATCAGGAACTGCTGTAACAGTACAAAAACTGTCAGATTCCTTGTCTCAATAAGGCGTGCCATAACTTTGGGGAAATGTTATTACCTGACATATCATGTTTTTGGAAGAAAGATTTTCATTGAACATTGATGGTCTAAGAAGTTACATTCTCCTAGTGTATGCAATGATTTGATATCCCAGGAACATAAAGCCCCACTTGTTTTATTAGTAATCTTCATTTTGTAACGTAGTACAAAATATTCTAGTAATCTTTATAACATAGTAATTTTGGGGGGGGGGGAGGGGACACATAAATTAACCTAATTTGAAGCCAATATGGATACCTGATCCCCAAATACTTCTTTTTGAACTGCTTAGTTGAGAAAGAGGTGATTCAAGCTTTCAGTTGTTCCTCAGCACCTAGAACAGTTTTCTCCACACTGGCATCTTAAGCATATGCTGGGAACAGAGTTCTCAGGAGTTTTATTCACTATGGTAGGGGAATTCAAACTTGGCCCTTTTTATGACTTGTGGACTTCAACTCCCAGAATTCCTCAGCCAGGCATGCACTCTGGCCATTAGCTAGAAATTATAAGATTTGTAGCCTCAACCCAGTAGAGGCCATCAGGTTGAGAAAAGCTGTTCTCAATGGACAGTGATTACAGTATACAAATCTTCGTAGTGTTGCCTTCTTTGCAGATGGGGAAACATTGCCTTGGATGATGCCATCCAGTTTCATCACCTGGAAGTGGTGAAGTTGCTCAAGGATTATCAAGAAAACTACATATTGGGTTCCAGACAGGCCAAGGAAGCAGCTGAGGATCTCTCCAAGGAGAATTTGGAAAGTATGGTGTGAGAATGGTAGTTTCTGTAGCTGCGTTATCCCTGTTTTGACTGGTTCATCTCACTTCTGAAAGGAGTGTAACAGTAAACATACTATTGCTAAGGACTTGAAGAAGAAGAGAGATGTATAGAGAGAACTATATTCTCCTCATTCCAAACTCATAACTGTCCAGTTGAGCAGTATGGAGTTGTTTGGTATTTTTCCAAAACAGTCTTGTACAAGAGACTCTTGAAGTGGCTCGAGTGTAAGGATCACGTGGAGACAGCAGGCTCTGGTTACAGATTTATTGAGGTACACCCGGCAAAACTCTGCCGGCTTGAGTTCTTTATATAGCCAGCTGGAAGTTGGTTCCACCAATCAGCGGTTCGGCTTCTCCCGCCGGGAAGCTGGGCCAATCGGCTGTGTCAGGAGTTTGACAGCTAGAGTCATCCTGGTGGTTGCACTGAGAGCTGTCAGCTGCCGCGCTTGCGCCCTTGCAGGCGGCAGTTTGACAGCTGTCAAACTGCCGCGTGTTTTCCTGTCAGCCATATTTACCTCATGTAACCTATAACTAAACTCATTAACAATAACGAGTAACATTAAACATTAATATATATCAACTCTCTCCAGTGAACCTTGTATGAAAGTTCAGTACCCTCCTTTGACAGCACAAGTAAAATTGAGAAAATCCCCAGGAACCAAGTAACTTTTGGTGAGAAACCAATTTTAGCTTCAGAAAAAGGAGAAAAAGAATGCTCAACTGCCATTTTAGGTTGCTTGATAAAATCCAAGCAGCTATCACTATAAAGGCTGAATTCATTTAAGGAAAAAGGGCTCTTCAATTCCTGTCTCCTTCAGTTGTGTAACTTAATAAAACATTTCCACTATGAATCCATCCTCTCCCTTGTCCAACCATTCCCCCAATAGGTATTTAAGCAAGAAGGGAAAACATGCTTGTTTCTAATGTTTTTAATGAATTCTCACTTTTGTCTTGTCTCCACCTTCAAAAATAACCAACCATTTCTGCTATTACAGCTTACACTCCCTTTCCTACACCCACACCATCCGGGAAAGCTGCAGGGCTATCTCATAATACAGTTATGCCACTGGAGGGTGTGGAGATACAACTGTTGCTTTTTAGGGAATTGAATTTTAAAGTGCAGTAGCTGATGACCAAATCAGAAATTTAGTGCATCTATTTTGCTTCTTATTTTCATTAAAAAATACATGACATCAAATTTTGGTCATGTTATTTGATAGAATGGTGGGGGCTACAAAAAGGGATGTAGTCTATGTGTTTTCCAGATCTGCCTTGCTTGCTAGAAGCCTTACAATATATTCTGTACCTGGGAGCAAAACTTTTCAGTATTCTGCACAACTTTAATTTAGTACTCTCATTGTGGCATTTAAGAAATGAAGTACAGTGACATAAGGCGCATACAGCAAAAAGATGCAGGTAGTCCTTGGGTTACAACAGTTCGTTTACCTGACCGTTCAAAGTTGTAAGGCACTGAAAAAAGTAATTTATGACCGTTGCCGCATCCCCATGGTCACATGATCAAAATTCAGATGCTTGGCAACTGACTCATATTTATGACGGTTGCAGTGTCCTGCGACTTTTTGGATAACCAGTCAGTGGGGAAGCCAAATTAACTTAACAGTTGTATTACTAACTTAACAACTGCAGGGATTCACTTAACAACTGTGGCAAGAAAAGGTCGTAAAAGGGGGCAAAACTCACATAACTGTTTTGCTTAGCTACAGAAAGTTTGGGGTTGTAAGTCGAGGACTACCTGTACACATTTATCTCAAGCAATTCTTGGCATGTTCAAGAAATAATAAATTGATAAAGATGTTAAACACTGTTAAATCAAGACGACGTAGTTAATAAGCCTTGCCCTAGCTTTTAAGGAAAGTCCAAGGGCTTAAGAAGGAAATTAACTTGCAATGACTAAGTAACAAGTGCATTCCCTTCAACATTTGAAATGCTGAAGGTGTTACATGCACAAACGTCTCTCAAACTAACAACAAAAATTAGTCCAGTTGCAATGATTCAACCAGACAACTTCAGACAACTCTATCTGGATGATTGAGAGTCTTCATCGGCATGTTACATGCACAGTCACAACATGACTGCTAAGATGCTTGCAGCCATTCCCAAACCTCCATTTTGAGAAAGCCAAATTCAAGAGGTTAAAAATAATTTAGAAACACCAAAATGGAAAGCAAAAATGGGGAAATAGGTTTTCTACTTCTATTTAAACCTTTGCTCTCTCGCATTCTGGGTCACTACTTCAAACACTTGTTCACACTCCAATCATTAATTTCTCTCCTTCTCTCCTAAAAATTAATCACATTTATAGGGAAAGATTCAGTCATTACCCCCATATTTAGAATACTACTGCCCGATCCTAAGCACATGCATTGCCACACAGGAAATAAGTCCCTCTTCAATTCCAGAGGGCTAATGCGTGCAATCTTGCAATGTCCTAACATGGCAAAAGACATTCCATCAGCTGCTTGAAATGCACTATCATTTTTCCTGCAGATAGCTTTTCAGCAACCACTCTACTGCTCCAACAAAAGCGTTCAGTTATTTTAGAGTAGAATGGTGAAATACCCATCATAAATCAGTCACTATGGAACAGGAAAAAACGAAACCTTGAAGCTGTACAACGCTGTGTTTCACTGTTGCTGCCAATCTGACATTCCTGCAGGGTTGGTAGGCTACTTTTTCCATCTAGACTTTTAAACTACTGTGTGCCTTTTTTTACCACAAGATTTCCAAACAGTGGATATTTTCAATCAGAAGTCCAGATAAAATGACGTTTTGTTTTAGATGCTTTTATTTTTACTTATTACAATATTATCAACAGAGCATACAGAACTGCTCTTGCTACATCCAACACCAAGAAAAAGAAAACACTGCTTAAATATCTGTCGATTTCAGCTAATTTTAACTATGATGATTGTAATAAACTGTGGCAAATTCTTTATCATTCCTTTTTCACAAATATATGTATCTGCAGACGTATATTGGGTTGATTCTTGTTCCTTCAACCAATCTAGTATAGGATGATCTGGGGCTGGTATTAATAAAGTAATTCCTATAAAATTAATTTGTGCACCATATTGTTTATGAATTCAGGAGTTGGATTTCCACTGGTCACGAGATGCCATCTGCTTAGTTCCAAGCTAATTTGCCTTCCCACCACATCAGTAGGAGGCAATAGTTCATTTGTGTTAAAAACCACTGTTCTCATCAAAATGGAAATCTCTTAAATATTTTAAAGCTTGAGCAAATACTTCTAACAGGAAAAGGAGATTTTATATAATTAAAAGGCATAGGTATCAAATGATCATATAGATCTATATGATCATATAGATGATCATATAGATAATAGCTGCTTTAAAAAAGCTCATTTTTTCAACCTACCCCAAGAAAATCTTTTCCTGACAAAACCAAAATAGCAGTGCAAGATAAATGTGGCATAGGTAAAGGATGGCAAATTTCACTCAAAAAGGCAAGGAAACAAGATGTCTAAGTGCGTTGGTCCATTACTGAGTCAAATCTTACAACATGGCAAAATGAAATATATTTCAATCTGCTAGGAAGAGATATGGTATTTCCTATAAGGAGAGTGGGTCGGATTATGAAAAATTGAGAACCTCTGGATTGTAATATGGCAATAGCATTTTGGCAGAACTTGCCCTTCCAAGAAAAAAAATCTCAGTATCAAGACTCTTGAATAGATTTCAACTTTGCTTGAGCTTCTCAGGTACATCCAGGCCTGAGTGGGTGAGCAATTCACCATCCCAGAGAGCAAAGGCAGGCACCACAGGACCTCGGAACTCTGGTGACATATTGTGGATGAACATGTGTTGTTGTATATCTACCAAGCTGAATCTTTTGCGGTCATAGTCCAAGAACAGACCTACTCTTTCTGATTGGCCAATGTTAGTGATTGGAGTGGTTTCATTAGCAAACATGGCATTCCAGCAACGATTCCCATAGGCAAAGACCCAGGAATTGTCATCCATTCCTATGCAGACTTCCCGGGAGATGTCCACATCTGCAACCCCAATGCGGAACTGTTCTGATCGTTTCACAGTCACTTCCCAGTAATGGCAGCCCCTGGAGATGGTGGTATCACCCAAAACTACAGCCCAGTCTCTGAAGCGTTCAGGGTTTCGAGACACTCTGGTGGGGTCAATCCCCAGCATGCGATAGAGGACACCTGTGTCCTTTTTGAATAAATCCAAGCTGCTGTGGGCTGTTTTCTCATCTAATTTGAAACTGATCTCTGAAATAAGAAAAGCATGTATAAGGATCAAACATTTGCCTTACCTTTACATGTGACTCCTTTGTTTTTAAGAATTGTCTTCATAACTCGATAAAACAATTTACCAACTCCTGTTGACAGCGGCACATTTCTATTAATCATTTAATAATGTTATATTTTGGCTATCTAGTCTTTCCAACCTGGTATCCTTCAGATGCTTTGAGAACACCCTGAATTCCTAACTAACACAACCAAAAGGCCAAGAGTTCTAGGAGTTCCAGTTCAAAGTATCAGGAAGGTATGGGGCCAGGAAAGTTGTAATACATGATGATTACCGTAGTTTAGCAAATGCATCTCTTTCATTCAGTTAAATATACTTAGCTGATTAAGTTAAACTTGCATCAGTTTGCATAGTTATAGTTCAAAAATATTTTTCCTTTAAATTATGCATCTGCACTTTATAACTGGAATTATTTCAGAAAAGGGTTGCTATAATATGTACATATGTAACCAACATTTTAAAAGATTTAATAATTAAAATTATTCCAATTGTTTGAACATGGCATCCAACTACTGTAAATGACAATACATTAATACCAAGCTTTATCAAGGACATATATCTCCTGTAGGATTGATTCCCACAAGTACTGCAATTGTTAATAAACTAATTTGGAGGGAATTCAGTATTTTGGAGTGGAAAGCCCATCTATGCCCAAATCTTTCATAAATAAGTTTATAAAACTTGTATGCTGACTGACTCAATCATTCTTGACAGCTCACAATCTAAAAGGTGAAATGTAGAGCAGAAAAGTGTAACCTATGAAAATGTAGCTACTGAGAAGCAATTTCAAGACATTCATTATCTGATAACAAATGGTTAATATTTAAAAAGAGTTATAGCTACTTCCCACTGGAATTTCACCTGTCACCAAATAATAATTTTATTTAGTAAATCAATTTTTATGGACATCCACTTTACAAATGAAATTTTGTGTGGTTCATAATTACAAAAAATAAAAGAGAACAGTATTAACAGAACATTTAAAAAACTGTTATATAGTAGTTGCCAAAACATTCAACAAGACTAGGACAATTCATGGACTATCTAACATTCTGCTCCCATCCTCTGGAGCACATCCACTTCTTCAATGCTTTACTAAAAGATGGCCAATCTAATCTTGAAGGGGGAGAGTGATGGCGTTTCAGAAGGCAGAAGCTATAATTTATTTGTAATAATCATTTTTCCATGTCAGCATATATAAAGATGGAAGATTTTTTTTTATTATGGACAAGTAACCAGCCATTAACAGAATAATAGTGTATAATAGTAATTAGTGGCCACCTGATTCCAGGACAATTTTGAAGTCTATCTACTGTATGCTAATTGGGAATAGATCTACCAATTGTTACTGATTCTAACATTCTTTCTAAGCAAAAATGTTACTCGTAGCAATGAGCTAGATTATAAAAACAAAGTGGAGCAAAATATAAACAAGTGAACCACTGGTAAAGCAACAAAATTTGAAAAAAATTAAATTGCCCTCCCAAATAAGTTTCTAATGAATACAGGTGAAACTTGAAAAATTAGAATATCGTGCAAAAGTTCATTTATTTCAGTAATGCAACTTAAAATGGGAAACTAATATATGAGATAGACTCATTACATGCAAAGCAAGATAGTTCAAGCCGTGATTTGTCATAATTGTGATGATTATGGCTTACAGCTCATGAAAACCCCAAATCCACAATCTCAGAAAATTAGAATATTGTGAAAAGGTGCAATATTCTAGGCTCAAAGTGTCCCACTCTAATCAGCTAATTAAGCCATAACACCTGCAAAGGGTTCCTGAGCCTTTAAATGCTCTCTCAGTCTGGTTCAGTAGGAATCACAATCATGGGGAAGACTGCTGACCTGACAGTTGTGCAGAAAACCATCACTGACACCCTCCATAAGGAGGGAAAGCCTCAAAAGGTAATTGCAAAAGAAGTTGGATGTTCCCAAAGTGCTGTATCAAAGCACATTAATAGAAAGTTATGTGGAAGGGAAAAGTGTGGAAGAAAAAGGTGCACAAGCAGCAAGGATGACCACAGCCTGGAGAGGATTGTCAGGAAAAGGCCATTCAAAAGTGTTGGGGACTTTCACAAGGAGTGGACTGAGGCTGGAGTCAGTGCATCAAGAGCCACCACACACAGACGGATCCGGACATGGGCTTCAAATGTCGTATTCCTCGTCAAGCCGCTCCTGAACAACAAACGTCAGAAGCGTCTTACCTGGGCTAAAGAAAAACAAACCTGGTCTGTTGCTCAGTGGTCCAAAGTCCTCTTTTCTGATGAGAGCAACTTTTGCATCTCATTTGGAAACCAAGGACCCAGAGTCTGGAGGAAGAATGGAGAGGCACACACTGCAAGATGCTTGAAGTCCAGTGTGAAGTTTCCACAGTCTGTGTTGATTTGGGGAGCCATGTCATCTGCTGGTGTTGGTCCACTGTGCTTCATTAAGTCCAGGGTCAACGCAGCCGTCTACCAGGAGATTTTGGAGCACTTCATGCTTCCTTCCGCAGACGAGCTTTATGGGGATGCTGACTTCATTTTCCAGCAGGACTTGGCACCTGCCCACACTGCCAAAAGCACCAAAACCTGGTTCAATGACTGTGGGATTACTGTGCTTGATAGGCCAGCAAACTCGCCTGACCTGAACCCCATAGAGAATCTATGAGGCATTGCCAAGAGAAAGATGAGACATGAGACCGAACAATGCAGAAGAGCTGAAGGCCGCTATTGAAGCATCCTGGTCTTCCATAACACCTCAGCAGTGCCACAGGCTGATAGCTTCCATGCCACGCCGCATTGAGGCAGTAATTGCTGCAAAAGGGGCCCAAACCAAGTACTGAGTACATATGCATGCTTATACTTTTCAGAGGTCCGATATTGTTCTATGTACACTCCTTGTTTTATTGATTGCATGTAATATTCTAATTTTCTGAGATTGTGAATTTGGGGTTTTCATGAGCTGTACGCCATAATCATCACAATTATGACAAATCACGGCTTGAACTATCTTGCTTTGCATGTAATGAGTATCTCATATATTAGTTTCCCCTTTTAAGTTGCATTACTGAAATAAATGAACTTTTGCACAATATTCTAATTTTTTGAGTTTCACCTGTATAATGAATTATGTGAGAACAGAAAGCTGTCAGCTCAACAAACAGTTTAGCATTAGAAAGTTTTTTTAAAACATATGTATCACTCCCTTTTATTGCATATATTTAATTAAAGACTTTAATATTCATACAACCTCTCTAAGTAAGCTTATTTGAAAACAATCTCAATGAAATTTAAGATGGTTATGAGTAGGTTCAGTTCACCCTCGGATTTGCACTCACTTGAAAAATACACATTTTCCCAAGCTAGAAAAATCTGCACTTTCCCCGATTGCCTATTTAATTCTGGAGCTCTGCCAATAATTCCTCTACTAAAAGAAATAAACTGACAATCGCCTCAACAAAAACTACTGTCGGATCAGGTCCTTTAATCTCCACCCCCTACCCCAAAAGCGGATCGCACTAACAGAAAAACGTCCAGGCATCCTCATCTTAAATCCTGCCTGTATCTTTAAACAGCAGCGTGACTGGAAAATTCAACAGAAATTGAATTTCTTTTATGGAAATTGAATAGATTTTTACTATTGAATTTATACTGCTCCCGAAATAGCGAAAGGCACAGAACCACCTTAAAGGAATAAATCTGAGTGCCAAACAGGTGGCCAGTCTTGAAGGAACGAAAGAAGCCCTGGGAGTGTTGGCTGCAGCGTTAGCCGCTCACTGAGACCAGCCAGTTTTTATTACGCAAAGGGAAAAAAAAATTCTACCTCTCCGGAATATCTGGCGGTATCCGACACTGCACAAACCCCAGCTCTGACCTCTCACGCCTCTCAGGATGGGCGCCGCCATGTTGGCATTCATAGGTCACGTGAAACTGGCGGTCTGAAGGTAAATATAGGAGCCATCTTGGAGGAGGGCATAACTAAGCCAACCTATAGATGACGACCGCCATCTTGAAATTCAAAGGGCTGGATTGTTGATACTGAATGCGTTTTAGGGACCGCCATCTTATTTTAGGGCGCGGCATCTTCAGAAAACATCCCCGTGGAGCCATTTTAATCTGAAAAGAAGCTTCTTTTCCAATATAGACTATCTGATATCACGTGCCTAGATTGATTAACGGCTTGTAGAAGTTGGCCAATTTACTGTGAGAGAGAGAAGAAAAAAGTTTATATCGACTTTAAAGCTATACTACGTTAAAAACCCAAACGGAGTTTTGTAACGTTTTCATTAGACAAAATGATTAAAAATCTAAAAGGACAGGAAAGAAGGAAGAACGTGCTTCTATGGTTTGGAATACAGGTAGTACTCAACTTACAGTCACAATTGAGCCCAAAATTTATGTTGTTAAGTGAGAATTTTGTTAAGTGAGTGTTGCTCCATTTTACGTTTTTTCTCGCCACATTTGTTAAATGAATCACTGCAGTTCTTTAATAACATGATAGTTAAGTGAATCTGGCTTTCCCATTGACTTGTCAGAAGGCCACAAAAGGGGATCACATGACTCCAGGATACTGCAACCGTCATAAATGTGAGTCAGTTGTCAAGCTTTCAAATATAAATCATGTGACCATGGGGATACTGCACTGGTCATGAATGTGAAAAATGGTCATAAGTCACTTTTTTCAGTGCCGTTGTAACTTCAGTCACTAAATGAACTGTTGTAAGTCAAGGACTACCTGCATCAGAAAAAAATTACAATGTGCCTGAAAATCCAGCAGTTGTATTAATATAACAAATGTGAAACACATTTATTGAAATGGCAAGTTTAAAAAAAATGTACAAAGAATGATTAAACTTGGGAACCAAAGGTATTTTGCAGTTGATCCTTGGTCTCAGCCAAAAATATATTGCCCAATACCTCAATTTCCATCTTGTAACTTCATTAAGAAATTGAATGGAGAAGGAAGGGTTAGTTTTCCTAAAGCAATATTTTAGATTATGTAATTGAAATCTGGGGATGATTTTAAAATTGACCAGTTGCTCTCTGCCCAACTCGCCTCACAGGGTTGTTGTTATGGGGAAAATAGGAGGAATGTGTGTTGGATAAAGAAAGGAAAGGGAAGGGAAGAGACTGAATTATATATAAAAGACCTAGGAAGTACTGGTGGACCCCAGCCAAGATGAAGAAGTAGTGTGATGGAGCAAAAACTTCAGCTGCGTTATAAAAAAAGTATTGAATTCCCAGAATTAATTATTCCTTTGAAAAGTGTGCTGGTTAGATCACCCTTGGAGTATTGAACATCATCCCTTAAAGAAGATTTGGAGAAACTAGAGTGGATCCAGATGAGAGTTGCCAAGAGGCTTTGGAAATCCAATCTTAAAAGCAACCATTAAAAGCCCTAAGCATGTTTAGGTTGCCCAAGAGAAGCCTAATGGAAAATGTTACTTTAAAATATCTAAGGGCAATTATATGCAAGAGAGAGGCAGTCTTTTTCTGTTGAAATCAAAAGCAGGACAAGGAGCAACATGCTGAAAGTTTAAAAAAAAAGGACACTCAGGCTGAATATTAGAAGGAATTTCCTGATTAAGCAATGGAACTATCTACTGCAACAGTCCCCAACCTTTTTTGCATCAGTGATTGGTTTTTGAAGAAGACAATTTTTCCACAGATCGGATGGTTCCGTGTGCTACCTAATTCCCTTGCATACACAGATGCAACTTTACTCACTTCTGCGGCCCAGTTCCCAACAAGTTACGGACCAGTACCCATCTGCTGCTTGGGGGTTGCGGACCCCTGATCTACTGTGCACAGATTAGGGATCAACTCCAAGGCTGTGGGTTTTTAAATACAACTGGATAGCATTTGTGAATGATCATCCAATAGAATTATTCTGCATAGAGTAGAAAATTGGAGTACATGACCTATAAAGTCCAACCCAACTCATATATTCTAGGATTGTTGCACTATGAGAATATGAATTACTTTCCCAAGATGTTTATTTTCTGTGGGGGTGGGACAAAGTGACGCTTTTTTGACAAAGAAATCTTTTAAAGGAAAGAATGGTTAATTTTGGCAGCCATAGAGCAATCTTCCTGGATTTCAGGGACTGGATTGTACTACAATTTTTTTACTGGTTTCTTGCTGAATCAACAACTAGAAATGTACAGCTTGCTCTTGCTTGGCTAGCAAAACTAGTGTTAAATTAATTCAACAGCAATTTATTCCTTTTTCTCATGGGTTGCATGCAAGAAGCAGTATTGTGTATGAAGAATAATTAATCCTGTCATTCTAGAAAGAAATAATTTGGTAAAGCAGCAGCATCTTTTGGATGGATCTTTTAATATTCATTGTGCATGCTTCATTATAATAATTTGACAAGGCACTGGAGACGTATAACATAGAATCCTCTAGCCAATACCAGGGTGATACAAAGCCTGTCCTCATTACTGATATATTGGCACAGCAATGACTGGAGAATGCTATAGGATGCAATAAATCATTAGTATGAAAATGACAAACATTGTTAGTTCATATTTTTGCCCTTATCCAAGCCCAACAGGCCAACAACAGTTCTACATACTTAGTGTAGTATGGTACTATAGTTCTGAAGTTCATGAATTTTCCTTCGACTTCCCTTGCCCACTCCTGTAAACAATGAAATGATGAAGATATGCAGATGTTTTATACATCAGTGCATGTATTTTCAATTAGAGGATTTGGGGTTTCACTGTTACAGTACATTGTAATACGGGCGTGTGTATTACATTTACACTGTAATGTGTGGTAGTATAAAAATACTACACTATATACAAAATGCTATATAGAAAATAAGAAAATTCTTGCTTTCTGCAAAATGAATCTGCTTCACCTGAATTTGTACATGAAGTTCTTCTAATATTTTTGACACTTTTCCATTTGAGATTGAGGGTCATCTTGAATTTGCAACTCGAACTCAAAGAGCAGATGGCAACTATAGCAAAGAGGCCCCCATATAGATTCATCTAAAGCACTAATTGTGCCTGTTCCTAGATTAGGAGGCCTTTCAGATGCCAGTCGCCTCACAAATGCACTACTGCAAAGGGCTCGGGACCATCTTTGAAGACCACTTTGAAGCTACAGCAGATCTAGAACATGGTTGTGCAGCTAATAAGGGGCATACCTTAGAATAGCCACGAAACAGCACCTGCTCCATATATTGATCTCCAGTCAGCTTCTGAGTGTAATTCAACATGCTGGTTACCACTTATTAAGCCCTTCATGTCATGCAACCTGATTATTTGAGGGACCACCATCGTCCTGTGTGCTCCCACAGGGAGGGCCTTCTCAGGGTGCCGACAGTTAAGGAGTGCCGGCGGGTGATCCCCAGGGGGAGGGCATTCTCTGTGGGCGCGCCTGCCCTTTGGAATGATTTACCGGTGGAACTTCGGACCACCCCCGATCTGCGTACATTTCGCCGGGATCTGAAAACTTGGTTTTTTGATCTATCAGGCCTGGACTGAAGGGGTTTTAGCTTTTAATATTGTTTTAATTGTTGGGCTTATGTAATTTAATCTATTTTTTAATTTATACTATTTTTATATCATATTTTATGTTGCCCTGTAAACCGCCCTGAGTCCTTCGGGAATAGGGCGGTATAAAAATTTAATTACATAAAATAAATAAATAAATAAATAGTTTCTGCTTTTCTGGTAAGATCAGGCAGTGTAGGTATGATTCAAGTCCTGACAATTAAACAATTGATACCTAGGAAGTATGCCTTCTCTGTCTCAACACTTGCCCTCTGGAACAGCATCTTCCCAGAGATCTGTATGATGTTCAGAAGGTCATTGAAAACCTGGTTATTCTCCTAGGCCTTGGGGTAGGATGGTCGTTAAGTTCCTGTAGGATCTTTTGTTTGTTATGGATAATTTGCCTTCTGGGAGTGCCTTCTGTATTTTTGCTTTTATTGCTTCTTGCTTTTTAAATGTAAGCCACCTAAAGTAATTTGGTAGTGATTGCCTCTAAATCATATAAATGAAATAACATTTACAATAAAACACATGGTAATTGTGTGTGTAAGCATCTTAAAATATTAAACTGCGGAAAGATCACTCTGACAATAAATGTACCTATTATCAAAGCCATAATTTATCCTTTTTACTATGTAGTTATGAAAGCTGGATCATCAGAAAGACTAAGCAAAGAAAATGAATACTGCACTTTGGAATTATGGTGCTAAAACATTGATATGTAGAGGTGTAGTGAAGGGCATAGGGGAATAAACTAGAATTCAGCTAGATTTCTTTTTCATGTATTATGCTTTTAATTTCTTTGGAATATTACTTTGTTTTCTATCCCTTGAATAGCATTGATCCTCCTGAAAGAATATACAGCAATGTGTTGAGTAGATAGAAATGATCAGCGATGAGGGTCATTTCTCATGGATATCAGAACTCACCTTTGCCAGGAAGACACCAGCTTTTGATTTATAAATCTGTTGTTGGTGTTCCCTAGTATTACAAATTTAATGTGGAAAATATTACTCCCCCGTTTCCGCAAATGTTCGGCAACCTCATTTTTTGCCTCTGTTTTCCTGTGGGTAAGTTCAGAATTGCTCCCTTCATTTTCCTTGTGGCTTTCCAAGTCTCCGCTAAACCCTAATTCAATGCAACAAGGACACATGACTGTAATAGGGTGTGGATGGATGACTTCGGTTGCTACCTTTTTACTGACAGGATTGTTCTAGCTGTTTGCAGTAAGTCAGCAAAGATCAGCCACAGAAAGGGGACAAACAGAGAGATGGGGGAACCTAGGTCAGCCAGAGGTCAGCACCAGACCTTGCTTTTGCTGAGTCAGATGCTGACATGACAGCAAACACACGGCAAAGCAAAGGCTGGAGCCTCTCAGATTCCAGTAGCTGTTGAGGTAAAGGATCCTGCTGCTGTCTAATCTGAGCTGCCCTCAAGTACAGGTTTCCTCTGGGGACAGGCCTAATAGTGCACTTTGGATATTGGGGTACTTTCCCTTCCTCCTTCAATTAAAACAGAAGCAGCCGCACTCTTTTTTTTTTGAGGGGTGGGGGGAAGCAGGGAGGTCTCCAGATGTCAGCCTAACAAGGTATATCAGATTAAGAAACAAATATCATGCAGGTCAGGACTACTGTATTTTTATTGTACTGTAACAGCATGTTGCAAGTCTGTGCTTCTCCCTCCCTCCCTCTATCTTGATGTGAACTTGGGAGGGTGCTTGTCTGAGATGTGTATTTTTGGCCCAGTCTCAATCCACTCTTATCTGACTATTGCCTTAATAGCAGCTCTTCCTCCTGCCTTCAAGGCCATTCCCTCTTCCCGCTGCACTGGGAAACAGGAGGGTTTTAAAGAAGGTAAGATGATCCCACTCTTTTTTTAATATCCACATAAAAAGGTGTATGATTGCATGGTTGTGGTTACCAAAGTTTGACTCTTTTCCCCATCTTATAGCAACCTGCTAGACAAAGTTTGACATACTCCGTCAAAAGTAAGAACTATTCATATTCAGAGGAGCCTCTCCTATTATTCAGAAGATCGATTCCTACAGAAACAGCTGCTCCAGAAGGGGTTTCTGGTTTTTTTAAATCAAGAATTAGTTATTAAAAGATTCCAAAAATGTTTCTTAAGTGTTTTATGTGCATAAAATGGTAAAATATATATTAAGACGAACATTTGACTAATGCAAATAACTGTTTCCACTTACCATCAAATCTGACTTAAAGATAGACTTGATGGATGGATCTCATTTGTAACTCAGAGGCTGCCTGTACTTATTTACAGTATTTATAATAAGCCACTTAAATGCTTTAGGACTCTGGGCAGCATGCAACAACAAAAAGAACTTTTAATAATTATTAAATATTATGACTTGCATGATTTTTGTTCCAATGCTTTTTATGTTGCTGTTATGAATTGCTTAGTCTTGATTATTAACATAGTATAAAAACTCCTGTGATAAATAAGTACTGTACATACCGATAAAATTAATTTGAAGCAATTTAGAATATGCTACCAATATATCACCAGCAATCAAAGAAGAGCTTCAAAAGTATAACCAGCTGAAAAAACAGACTGTATACAGTGGGAACAATCAGACCTACAGCAGAGAGTTTAGGCCTCTAATGTCCCTGTTCTAAAATACTTCCTACGTTCTAATGCATATCCTGTTCTTTACCAGAAGCAACGCAGTGAACAGGCAAACAGAGGCTAGTCAGCAACAGAACAAGAATGCGAAGAAATGGAAAAAGTTGTCTGGAACAGAGCATTCTCACTAGTATACTTATGGTTAGTAGTAATAGTGCTTTCAGGTCACATTACTAGATATAATGATGACAGCTGTCCCTCTTTACCACACTAAAATGCAGGGTATGATGGCACACACAATAATAATAATAATATAATAATAATAATAATAATAATAATAATAATAATAATAATAATAATAATAATGAAGAAGAAGAAGAAAGAAGAAGAAGAAGAAGAAGAAGAAGAAGTAGTTGGAAGGGAAGGGACCTTGGAGGTCATCTAGTCCAACCCCCTGCTAAGGCAGGAAACCCTATAGCATTTCAGACAAGTGGCTGGCCAGTCTCTTCTTAAAAACTTCCAGTGTTGGAGCATTCACCACTTCTGGAGGCAGGTTGTTCCACTGGTTAATTGTTCTAACTGTCAGGAAGTTTCTCCTTAGTTCTAGGTTGCTTCTCTCCTTGACTAGTTTCCATCCGTTGCTTCATGTCCTGCTTTCAGGTGCTTTGGAGAATAGCTTGACTCCCTCTTCTTTGTGGCAGCCCCTGAGATATTGGAACACTGCTATCATGTCACCCCTCACCCTTCTCTTCATTAAACTACACATACCCAATTCCAGCAACCGTTCCCTATATGCCTCCAGTACCCCAATCATCTTTGTTGCTCTTCTCTGTACTCTTTCTAGAGTCTCGACATCTTTTTTACATCGTGGTGACCAAAACCGGATGCAGTATTCCAGGTGTGGCCTTACCAAGGCATTGTAAAGTGGTATTAGTACTTCACTTGATCTTGATTCTATCCCTCTGTTAATGCAGCCTAGCACTGTGTTGGCTTTTTAGGCAGCTGCAGCACACTGCTGGCTCATATTTAAGTGATTGTCCACTAGGACTCCGAGATCTCTCTCACAGTTGCTACTATTGAGCAAGGTACCACCTATACTATACCTGTGCATTTGATTTTTCCTGCCTAAATGTAGAACCTTACTTTTTTCACAATTGAATTTCATTTTGTTAGATAGTGCCCAGTGTTCGAGTCTGTCCAGATCCTCCTGTATCTTAAGCCTATCTTCTGGAGTATTGGCTATTCCTGCCAGCTTGGTGTCGTCTACAAATTTGATGAGTTCCCCATCTATCCCCTCATCCAAATCATTGATGAAGATGTTGAAGAGCACTGGGCCCAGAACAGAGCCCAGGGGCACCCCACTACACACTTCCCTCCATGTAGATGCAGTTCCATTGAGGACCACACGCTGAGTACGGCCTGTCAGCCAGCTACGTATCCATCTGGTGGTGATGCTATCTAACCCACATTTTTCTATCTTATCAAGTAGTAGGTTGTGATCTACTTTATCAAATGCCTTACTGAAGTCCAAGTAAATTATATCTACAGCATTCCTCTGGTCCACTAGTTTTGTCACTTGGTCAAAGAATGCAATAAGATTTGTCTGGCATGATCTGTTTTTGACAAACCCATGTTGGCTTTTAGTGATGACTTTGTTTTCATCAAGGTGTTCACTGATTTGTTGTTTGATTATCTTTTCCAGAATCTTCCCAGGTATTGAGGTCAGGCTGATAGATCTGTAGTTTCCTGGATCTATTTTTTTCCCTTTTTTGAAGATGGGAACTACATCAGCTCTCTTCTAGTCCTCTGGTAGTTCCCCAGTGCTCCAGGACCTTGAAAAAAATTAGTTCAGTGGTTCTGAGATCACGTCTGCCAGTTCCTTGAGAACTTTGGGGTGTAATCCATCTGGTCCTGGTGATTTGAACTCGTCTAGGATGGACAGGTGCTCACTTACCATTTTCTTGCCTATCTTAACTTGCATTTCTATTCTGTTTTTTATGGCACTTAAAAAAATAAACTGAGAACTGATACTGTCCAGGAGAAGCCCTTATGCTGGAAGATGCACTGAGTTGTACCTTCCTATCTAATGCTGGAAAAGATTAGGACATTGATTCAACCAACATGGTACCATATTCGCAATGAAAACTATTAAGCTACAGATTAAAGAGGCTGAAGATCATGATGTGCAATTTCAAGTGGCTGAAAAAATAATTTTGGAAGGTTGGCTTGCAAATAAAAGTCAAATGCCCATAGGAACAAAAAATATATCTTGAGTTTACAACAGAATTCAACATAAAAATATGTTAGTGATAATAGGATAAAATATAAGATGATCTTATATTCTGTGGACAGATGCATAATTCCAACTTCACTTTGTAATAGATCTATGGAAAAAAGAATGGCCTGGGATAAGAATAGAATAGAATAGAATAGAATAGAATAGAATAGAATAGAATAGAATAGAATAGAATAGAATAGAATAGAATAGAATAGAATAATAGAATAGAATAGAATAGAATAGAATATTGGCCACTGTGATTGGACACACAAGGAATTTGTCTCTGGCACATAAGTTCTCAGTGTACAGGTACTGTAGTCCTCAACTTACAACCACAATTGAGCCCAAAATTTATGTTGCTACGTGATAAATTTGTTAAGTGGATCTTGCCCCATTTTATGACTTTTCTTGCCACATTTGTTAAGTGAATCACTGCAGTTATTAAATTGGTAACAGTTGTTAAGTGAATCTGGTTTCCTCATTGACTTGTCAGAAGGTTGCAAAAGATGATTACATGACCCTTGGACATGGCAACTATCATAAATGAGTTTTCAAGCATCCAAATGTAAATCACATGACCATGGGGATGCTGCAACGATCATAAATGTAAGAAATAGTTAAAAGTAACTTTTTTCAGTGCCATTGTAACTTTGAACGGTCACTAAGCAAGCTGTTGTAAGTCGAGGACTACTGGTATATACTAGCAAGTATATTCAAAGTGCTGGTGATGACCTATAAAGCCCTAAATGGCTTGGGTCTGGGATATCTGAGGGAACACCTGCTGCCGGCATCAAGCTCCCTTCGTCCTGTGTGCTTCCACAGGGAGGGTCTTCTCAGGGTACTGCCAGTAAAAGATAACACCCAGGGGGAGGGCCTTCTCTGTGGGTGCGCCGGCCCTTTGGAACCAGCTGCCCGTAGAGCTTAGGACTGCCCCTGACCTTCGCTCATTCCGCCGGGACCTGAAGACTTGGCTCTTTGAGCTTTCTGGCCGGGACTGAGAGTATTAATTGGGGTTTTAATTGGATTTTAATTGGGGTTTTATATTTATTCAAGGGCGGTATATAAGTCTAATAAAGATAAAGATAAAGATAAAGCAAGTGATAAATTATGATCATAATCATAAATACAATCATAAATCATAAGATACAACAGTGTTGTATCTTATGATTTGTGATATAATAAGGGGGAAATTATATATGAAAACATATGAGAACTGCCATTCATGTGACAACCATCAACAATAGATTTTAAAACGACATTAACTTTGCACTAGTCCAGGGGTAGGCAACCTCGGCTCTTTTAGGACTCATGGACTTCAACTCCCAGAATTCCTGAGCCAGCTGGCTCAGGAATTCTGGGAGTTGAAGTCCATGAGTCCTAAAAGAGCCGAGGTTGCCTACCCCTGCACTAGTCCATTGAAGAAGAGCTATTTATTTTTAAAAGAAAGCAGTACAATAACTTACTATTAGTCCAATTTCTGAGAAACTGATTATTTGAAGGGGACAGGAGCCCAAGAAATGATATAGAAACTAAAGGAATACCAAATAGATTCAGACAGGAATCAGAAAAGTCTGGTAGCGTCTTTGAAGATTAACCAATTTTTCAAGACATAAGTTTCAGTTCGCTTCATCAGATGTACAGAATGATTTGAGTAGCATGGGATTAACATACAATGAAATCTATCATCTATAGCTAGGCCCTATATAACAATCATGTTTGTTCTGACCCACTAGACAGAGATGCTCAATTAATGGGATTAAATCCATATTCAGGACGAACTACCCACCTAGTGGGATCAATCAATAGTCAGATCAATTCCCAAGGAGGACCTATTAAAGGACAGCTCAGAAAAACAGAAATATAGAACACTATTGGTTGCCACCTACTGCTCACACCCAAGCCTCCTCTTCCTTCATCCCCATAGCAATATTGATAGATTTCACCAGAAATGGAGGAAGAGGTGTACTTCAAGTCAAAGAAACTTGTCAAAGAAGAAAGGCGTGCATTGGCTGATTACATAAAAGACAGCCAAGAACAAGCACTGATGCAAGTTAACAATTGGAACTTCTTGAATGTGCAGGAAACAAAACATGAATATTGAAATTATATAATAGAAGTAAGAACAGAATGCTGCCAAGAAAAAGCATTATGTGGTCAATTTCCACAAAAGATCAGGGGGAAAGTGGATACTATATGAATGCATATGGAAGGTAGATGTTCTGGACTATTTCAAGGCAGTATATTGCAATTTTAGGTCTGTCCGCTGAGGCTGCTTCACTATTCCCAGATTGACTTTCTTTTTCTGCACTTTTTGGGGATGAAAATAGGGTGTATTTAAACTTGAATGCAAACAAACAAACAAACAATTCCTACTGTGCATTTTTGGTTAGACATGTTTCTTTTGCTAACACCGCTGGAAGGCCTGCTGCCTATTTAATTGATTAATGCAGGATTTTTCCTCTCTTAAATAAAGTGAAAACACTCATTTTCCATGTAAATTCATTTAAATATGATTTCAGCCTCCTTTGATCATACAAAAATAAATCCCATGCTGGAACACTGGTAACTGTGACAACCCCCTTCAGATGCCTTCCTGATTAAGTTCAAAGAGCCGGTTGCCTTGACATTCTTACTATTGAGATGTGCCAAAAACTCCTTACTCACACATCCAGGTAGTTTGCTTTTTATTTATTTTTTTAAATTATTTCTAACATTTTTGTCCCAAGTGATTTCTCTCTTTTACTCCAGAAGCTGGAAGGGGAAGAGATGAGGGTAATTATAGGTTATTGATCGGTGGAGCTGCATCAAAGACGTAGAGTAAGTTGATAGTGATTGCTGAAAAAATAAAGGTTGTTTGAATATCTTGAGCTATCTCAGAAACTCCAGAATGAAGTCTTTCTGATCACTGGATTGCTGCTTGAAAACTTTTTCTTTTTTGCTTCACCTTTTAGATTTTAGCTGATTACACGAAAGGATGAGAATGCAGGTAATGTGGGAAGAGGACCGTGTTTGGTCAACCACTAGATGACAGCAGCAATGCACTTTCTTTTGCTCAGATCAGGCTTGGAAGGAGGACACCATGGGCATCAGGGAGGTAAGGCGATCCCTCTTTAAATGTTGAGGTACTGTGATGATGAAGACTCCATCAAGAGTACCTTGATTCCTAGTAACCACATAGACAGATTGAATATTTCTCAGCAAATAAATTGGACAAACCTCTTTTCCACTTTTGGCCCATCTGGCTTTCTCTATAAAAATGTATTTGTTCGTAAATCTACTTACTGTCTTTTTCTGAATTCTTTCTAGCGTCAGTTCTTTTCTTCCTAGAAGATTCTATCCTCTTTCCTGTACTGTATTTTTCCCATCTACCCTCAAGCACAATCTTTTCCATTATTTAGAATTAATGTGGACATTTTTCTCTTTTAAATAAGGTGAAAAAACTCATTTTCTGTGAAAATTCAAGTTCAACTAGTGAATTCTTAAAAAGTTGTCAAATGTTTTTAAAATGGATGTTTCTGTTTTATTAATCAGAATATTTCTATACTAGCTATTTCAGGGACTAAAAGTGTATTTTCATTTTGTTTTGCTATTTTTTTTAATGTGGTGAGACAATTTCAAAGATATTAAAATAAATAATAGCAGATACCGGTATGTTTTCCAAGATTAAGTATGGAATTTGTTCTCTAGGGTGACTTTTTTAAGAAAACAAGGATTCTTTAATTATACAATCTAATTCTTTCTGCCTTCTTTCCATAATACCAGTTTGACCTACGGTGGGTTATATTATAGATTGGCTAGATTCTGGACTATCATTGGCAAACCAATGGGCTGGAAGATTCTTCTCCTGATGTCTCTAGAACTGAAAGTTAGTTAAATTGAAAATTGAATCTCTCTTCATTGTTCAGAAAAAGAGCTTCAACTTATTGCCCCCAAGATATTTTAGACTACATTATTTTTTATTATTTTATTTATTGATATCCCACCTTTATTATTTTTACAAACAAGAGAAGGCAGCAAACATATCCAACACACCTGTCTCCTCCTATTTTCCCCACAACAACAATCCTGTGAGGTGAGTTGGGCTAAGACCAGCCATTGATGATGACAATTGGTCATATTGGTCAAGATTGATGGGAGCTGTAGCTCAAAACATTAGGTGGGATGCAAGTTGAAGAAGATTGTTTTAAGAAAAAGCCTGGATGCCACCTGTGCCAACTCTGTCAGAGAGGCCCATACTGTAGATCTGGTTGGAGAATAAAAAAATATTTCCCTGATCCATAAAAAAAATCTGTTACCAGAGAGTAGGAACAACTGAAGGAAGATAGCATATTAGAAATTGCATGAAGCAGAACCCTGTATTAATTTGATAGTGTAGGACCAATGGCTAGATTTTAGGAACACAGCTAGTAAAGACTGCATCTGAAACAGAAATAAGACAAGTTCCTAAACCATTGCCCTAGGCCAACTGCCACTGATTCACAGTAGATCTTCCCAATCTAGTGCCTCAGTTCCCAGCTAGCTTAGATATTTTCCCTGCTGGTTGGAATTCTGGGAGTAGTAGTTCCAACATATTTGGAAGAGACCATGTTGGAGAAGACTACTTCTGGAGGTTCTACTCTTTGGTGTTGCATCTGACCATTTTAAAGATTTTGCAGCTTTCTGTAATACCACTGACTTCTTCAAAAGGATGATCCTTGGATTCTGGCCACAAAGCTAGGGAAATGTTGGTTTTTAGAAGGTTTGCTTGTGATATACAGAATTAGAACAGAAAAGAGGATGTTCTGATTTGCCCTCAGAGTTTCTGTAGAGAATGCTCCCTTTGAAAGATTGGAATGATGCCAATTGAGAGCAGATGCCATTGATAGATAATAATATAAACCCCCTCTCTTGATGTTAGATATGATGCTTGATGCTTGAGCAGGAGGTTGAAATAGAAGATCTCCAAGATCCCTTCTAATGATCATTGGATTGTTACTCTGTTATATTGGGGTTTTACTTATTCATTTATTTAGCAGTCTGCCCAACTCCCAAACACCTCTGGAGAGCTTGCAACTATAAAACCAATATATAAAAAATACAGCCAACCAGAACAGCACGATACCAAAGCAAAACAAAAACAGTCCAGATCATTGAAACGGAAGAAAACAAAAAGAAAGTCCATATTCATCCTGTCTTCAAAGTCTGGGAGAATAATCAGGTCCTTAGAGATATCCCATATGACGTAAGGGTGGGAACCTCATGAATCTCTGAAGAGAGCTGCAGAAATTATGCAGAATAGATGCATCCCCTGAGGTCCTGCCGGGATGTCTTTCTGTAATGGACAGGATCCAGAGTGCACCTACCTGGCTGGACCTTATCCGCTTATGAGACAGAAATCACAATCTTTCCTTTAAAAAACTCTTCAAGTCTGTTTGGCCATAGGTATTCTGATTGGTAGCAAGGTATCTCACTGTATTTCTGGCAGAAATGGGTTATTTATATATATATATATATTGTTAATTTGTATCTTTTTTTTCTTCTTTGTTTCTTCCTCTCCAGGAACTGCAGCGCCGTCAGTTCTGGTGTAGCCTATTGGCAGAAGCCACAGGCACCCTTATCTTTGTCTGGATAGTGCTGGGTGCCTCATCCCCTACGGGACCTAAAGATGTGCTGCCTACTTCGCTCCAGCCAGCCCTTGCTGCAGGACTGGTAGCTATCAGTTTGGCACACTGCTTTGGTAAGATCAGTGGTGCCCAAGTCAACCCTGCCCTCACGATGGCTTTCCTGTGCACTCGTAAACTGGATGCTCTGCATGCCTCAAGCTATATTCTAGCCCAGTGTCTGGGTGCCATCTTAGCATCGGGCTTTTTTTATCTCATGTTGCCCAGCTCAGCCATTGGGCAGTTGGTCACAAAGGTAAGCTGGCCACGTCTCTTTCTTTCTCTTCCTGATGATCTCCCTTTCGGTAAGACAGCGGTCCCCAACCTTTCTGGCTCTGCGGACGGGCAGTGGTGGCGGCGGCAGTGGTGGGGAGAATAGGGGATGGTTTTGCACACACGCACACTACTTGCGGAAATGGAGCTTTGCGCACTCACCCTCGGCTTGCGTGGCCTGGTTCCCAATGGGCTATGGCCCGGGGGTTGGGACCCCTGCTGTAAGACATCCCTGGAGATGAAAATTAATATTGCCTGCTAATATGAAGAATCAAAAATGAAACCTATTTCGTGTTCCAGTGCTCTATGCCAGGAGCCCACAGTGGTGGTTCTCTACTAAGTAACCTGGTTCAATATTGCGATCACTGGCTAAAGGAAAACGAAGCGGAAGAAGTCACCTTCCTTCCTTGAGTCAAAGCATGCTACTCTTGTCAGTTGTTTTTATTTCTTTACGGTGCTCTCTCTTTTTCCTCTATTCCCTCAACTACAACCTTATAAAATAGGGTGATGTAAGAGAGTAAATGATCCCAATCATTCAGCATATCTTTACAACTGAGCATGGACTTGAAGTGGTGGTTCACAAGTTCAAATCCACTACTTTTAACTGCTACCCACCAGCTACCAGATGTTCTTTGATTTGTAGGAAATCTAACTCCAAAGCTTGGGAAGTCTGATTTTGCTAGCTACACATAACATTTATAAATTCTTCTACTCTCTGCTGCTTCCTAACCTCATTCCCACCTGCTGGGATGGTCATAGTATAAACTTTCGACAACCCATTGCCTTCTTGTGCTTCTCCTATTGCATCAAAGTGCAGGGTAATTTGGCTGTTGCAAAGGGTGGAAATGTATTTTTTTAACTTTAGATTTTTATCCAGTCTTTATTTATATAACTCAACCCTGTAGGGGCTCCTTTATCTTTTTACCTTTCATTGGCTCCAGTCTAACTTGCTGGGCAAAAGTCTGACAGAAATACTCCCTCTGCCTTGCCCAGTATACCTTATTTCCTATGAATATGCGCAATTTATAAAGGTTAGGTTTTAGTCTTAATATAAGATGGGCATCGGGTATTTTCAAGCATTGCAAAGAATAAATAGTTAGCTGTCCTGTTATAGTGACAAAACAAGGAACAAGCATATTTGTATGTTTAATTAAATCTTTGTCATATCAAGTTTTGATTGTCATTTAAAGTATTTTTATTATTTTAATAACAAAAATAAACAAAAACAATAAACGTTTAAAATCACACGGTCACTTTAATATAAGCTGTCTAAAAATATTACAGATTAACTGTTTTGAAATCATACAAGTAAACTGTCCCTGATTTCTGCTGACGTGATAGATTTCTTAGCAACGAAATGAAAATAGCTTGCCACTGCTTCCTTCTAGGATGTATACCTCAGGTCGTCTTGCATCCAACAAGTAGCCTGTGCATTGTTTCAACAGTTAATATTTGGACTGCACAATATTTTATGGGACAGTAGAAACTTACGCTAGCTAATATGTCCAGCCCTTGGATGACTTGCAGAAGATCTCTGCTCTCACTTTGAACCCTTCCTTCTTTCCCGCCTTCATTTTAGGTCAACACTGAGGGGAATGCAGGACAGGCTCTGGGGATGGAGATGTTTTCCACTTTCCAGCTGGCTCTCACCATTTTTGCTGTAGAAGATCACCGGAGGCATGAACGAGGGGGGCCTGCTGGGATCTTGGCTATTGGTTTCTCTGTGATAGCAGGAGCTCTAGCTGCGGTAAGAGCTCAGACAAACAAGTGCTCCAAAGTGCACCCAATTTCCTGACACCAGAGCTTCAGTTCCCCCAAATATGTTCCAAGTACCAAATTTTAATTAAGGCTGATTTTAATTAAGATTAATTAAGTTAGATACTTGTGTTCAGCTGGTGATCTTTAATCGTGGTCTAAAGCATTTTTGTTCAGTGGAGCTCACCCTCTGTAAGTGGATCCTATTGTAAAAAGTGCAATTACAGCTTTTATCCACAGTTGTGTTTTTTTGGTTTTTTTTGCTGCCCAGGGACAGTAACAAAACTAGAATGATTCTTAAACAGAAAGTCCTGGAAGGCAAGTGACAAAATGAGTCAGACTTACTTCTGTTGGTGTTAGGTTGTTGAGAGTTTTAGTATTCTGAATCTGAACCTGCAGCCGACCAAGTATCTTGCCACCTTGAAAATGCCTATCACCGAGCTTTTTCTCAAGCTTAATTTAACTTACTTTCATCTGCACAGCTGGAAGGCAGCTTTAATAGGAACCCCTACCAGGAGCACATCTGCCCTTCATGGCTGGTCAAACCAGTTGAGCACGTCTTGCTATACTATAAATTTTATAGAGATCTAAACAGTAAACCTATTTTGCCCATTAAACTACCCAGGGACAGGCAGCCTCCTGCTACTTCTATGGTTGTAAACTTTTGCGTAGCAGCTTTGCGCAGCCACGGATAAAGAACAGTCAGCGGCAAAACGGTAATCTATCTCAGCAACTGTAGCATATAATTTCCTATTGCTTTTTACATTCCTATGTGTTATACTGCGTGCTGCTTTATTATCTGGATATTTTAGGAAGCTGTCTTAAGTGGCTGGCCTTTAGCTGTAATAAAAAAAAATGTTCATCTCCCACAGTGTTAGGCTATGTTAGCCTGGTGAGATAGTCCAGACAAGAAGTGTAAGCAGAAGTACTAGCTCTGTCTTTATTGTAAGGTTACATTAAAAGAGTCTTGCAAGTAACCCCCTTTCCTTTATTTTTTTAAAAATCTGTTACATGATAGTTATCCAGTCTGTCCTGTCTCCCAAGGTCATTCCCACAGACCATTACAGGCTAGAACCAGGAAAATTCCAATTCTGGTCCACTTTGGCCATGAAGCTCCTAGGGTCACTTTAAGCAAGTCTCTTTCTCTCTCTCAGTCTATTCACTCAACCTACTGGACAGAATTGTTATGGTAGGAAAAAGCAGAAGGAAGGTATTGGAGCTAACCGCCTCACCCAAAACTGAAATAAATAATGAATGGTGAGGAAGGGTCCCTGCAAGGGGGCAACTGGTGTGATGAGTTACAGTGAAGTGTCAGCTTCTCAGGAAGGAGGAAGAAGGATTGGGGCAAGACAAGAGGCAGCACAGCACAGAGCTGGATAGGAGACAGAGGAAGAGAGACAGGACAGCCACTCCCTGGAATCTCCTAGGGCAGTGATGGCGAACCTTTTAGAGACCGAGTGCCCAGACTGCAACCCAAAACCCACTTACGTATTGTCAGGTGCTGGGTGGGTGTGGCCCATTGGGCTGGTGTGGCCCATTGGGTGGGTGTGGCCCATTGGGTGGGTGCGGCTGCGGCGGTAATGGCAGACTGGGTGGGACTAAAAAGTTCAATCAATTCCAACTTTGCAATTTCTTTTTTTCCTCCCGCAAGAATTTGAAGTTGATTGATTGAACCTTTTTTTTTTGCACACGGTGGCAGAGGCCTAAAGCAAAAAGGTTTTATAAAACCCAGCTGAAGGCCTAGGACTGTGCCCAACGAGAGGGCTCTGAGTGCCACCTGTGGCACGCGTGCCATAGGTTCACCACCATGGTCCTAGGGTATCTCCATCAGGGTAAGAGTAATAAGGGTTACTCTGGCAAGATTCTATATACTGAACTGTGGCTGGATTGCTCTGTGTTGTTCTTGGACAGAGCCTGACATCAATACCTTAAAAATGCTTCAGAATTTCAAAAGACTGACTATCACACATTGAGAAAAAAAAAACTGCATACAATAGATCAAATCTGAGGGTTTTATCTCTCTCTCTGTGTATAGATATTACATCACGATTGTGCAGTTTTTTTGGAGCTTGTATGCCACGCCTGGTCCTGGGGTGAGGTTTCCAATTATAATTGGCATAAGCAAAGTAATGCGTTTCCCTAGGACAAAACCTAAACTTCTTTAAATTTAATTACAGGTTAATTGAAAAACGCCGTTAAGTAAATGCGATTACTACCTACATATTTAATAAATTCCTTCCTCCTATTAAAAATTACAATGTGTGATATAGTGTCAGTCCTAGAAGGTAGAGTAGATCAAGAAACACCGTAGCTCTCGCTTTGGCCTCCTTGTAGTCTGGGAATGGTTCTTCTCTCTCTCTCTGGTAAGCTCATCCTCTTTACTGGAGATTCTGTGGAGCCTTTCTGGAATATTGGCTTTGTTTTTTGTTATTTTATTCCACCTTTCTTGAATATAACAAGGCGGAGAACATACCAAATATTCTTACTTCCTATTTTTTCCACACCAATCCTATGAGGTGAGTTGGCCTAGGCTAGCACCTTCACTACTACCCCAAACTGGTTCCAGCCAAGAATTTCAGGGACAGTAAATAGTCCTGAAGCTCAGCCAATGCACCAGCAACAGCTAGAAGGAAGAGCCCTTTTTTGAAAATAATAAACAGGAAAACCTTTCATAGAACAATCTGCCAAGGGAGGAATTGAAACGCCATTGCAGCTTGTCTCAAACTTATATTTCCTAGGGTACCTTCTCTGGAGGCAGTATGAATCCAGCCCGATCTTTGGGTCCAGCTGTCATCACAGGATTCTGGGAACATCACTGGGTGAGTAGTTACTGGGAGGAATAGCTTGAGATTTTCCATTTCTTGGATGCCCTGGAGGAAGGGGGGCAATTTTGGTAGCTGTCTCTGGATTGCCTACCCAAGAAAAAAACTCCTGCTTCCTGACAAATAACTTTCTGGAAGTTCCAATTTTCAAGGACAACCTTGAATGGAAGATTATATTCAGCATTTAAATCTGTAACTTGGAACATTTTAATATTTATCTGCTGCTATGTTGAATTTTCTGTGGCCAAGATATTGACTACAAAGTACGCAGAACTTTTAAAATAGTATTTAGGTTGACCTTAAACTCCCATCTTTACTAATTTCAGCCAGCATTAGGTATTTTTCCCCCTCCAATATGGGTTTTCCTGCTTCTTTTTCTCTCTCAAATAGTCTTCCCTTAGCCTTAGCAGCATGTTGCTTGAGCCTTGCTAGGATACTTTACAACCACATTCTTGCCAATCTGTTATGTGATCTCTCCCACCCTTCCAAGGGCTGATATATACTGCTTGCTTCAGAAACTACATCACGGCTCTCACACAACCTCTCATTCCCACTTTCCAGGTGTATTGGCTCGGTCCTATTCTGGGTGCTGTTCTGGCTGGAGTATCTTACGAATTCTTCTTTGCTGACAGTGCTTCACGGGAAAAGCTTGTTGCCTGCCTGACATGTCGTGACATTGAGATTGTGGAGGCTGCCAGCATATCTCGGTCTTCACTCTCAGCTGCTGCTCAGGCTAAATCACCTGACAAGGACGAACATGGCACTGAGTAGGAGGCTACAGCAATTCCCCGTCTCTTTGTCTTCTTGTAAAGCCTCTGTTTAGCTTCCGGCTTCCTTCCATCTTAAGCAGCTTCATATGTATTTATATTTGTACTGGCATTAGGTGCTTTTTGAGATTGGTGCTCTTAAAGCACAGTGCTGCCATCGTGACCCTACCAGAATTCTGATTCTGTTCGGAGTTTACAACAACAATAGAATCACATACAAGGAAGGATAAAAGTCAGGATTCCTAGATTCTCATAGTTTTTAGATGAGACCTAGTACCCTATTGTGTAGTGGGTCCGACACAAGAGAGATGCCAGCTGGTGTGTGAGTTCAGCTCTTTATTGGAAGGGGAAGTGAACTGGGGAATGAGGGCTACCTGGCCTCCTTATATACCTGGCCAGGTAAGCTAACAGCCAATGGGGTTGGCCCTAGGTTTCCCGCCGAAACTGTCCAGGCCAACGCCCCCTGGTGGCTGTTGCTATGCAGGTGCCTGCATACATAACATACCCGATGGTCATCAGCTTCATTATACTTGGTGACTCCTTCTTGCCACCATCAGTCTCCATATCCACCTGACTGATTTTAGATACACCTAATTTAAAACACATGTAAATGGAAAGCTAATGTAAACCCCGGCAAGATCTCAGAAGCATTCTTAGAAACTAAAAATGGTTGCAGGTTAAGAGCCCAGTGCTTTGGAAGTATGTCTGCCTGCCAGAAAAGGTATGGTGGCAGGGTCTCCTGATTTGGGGAGGCCCAGCAAGAGTCCGACTGTCCAGTAGTTGAGTATTTTGTCTTTGATCATTCCTGTGATGGCACAGGTTCTATGGGGGTGCTCATGACATGTTCTAGAAACTCCAGATGGGCCCTTGGCCCAAAACGTTTGCTGATCTAGTGAGACAGATCTAAAAGAACTAAGAAGAAATGGTTGCTCCGGTTTCTGTTCCAAGGGCAGATATAATAATCTGCAAGATAGATTGGAAACAAGGCCTCCTGCCTTCTGTTCCAAACTCTACTTGTTATTTCATTGCATGATCTTGGAACAAAAGCTTTTCCCCACATTTGTCTCCTCGTTTGTATTAGAACACCATATGGTACTATACTGTGTACTGGTATATGTATGGGCAATCAGAAGTAGATTGTCAAGAATTTCTAATGTCCGATTGGTTGACAACCAGCCACAATATTACTCCTAAATTAGATTGCTGATACTCAGTATTCAGGACCAGTTTCTAGGTTCCAAATTCTCCCCTTCAGAATATTACGTGAACTTTTTTCTTCCAAAATTCTACTTAGCAGAACCAGAATTCTAGTAAATGCCAGAATAGATTCTGGAAGCCTGAGAACCCTCATGAGCAAAATTTCAGGAAAAGCAGCGTGTTTCTCTTTGCCACATGGATGGAGTTTGACAAGAGGCCTAAGCCAGTGCGCTCGCACCCACCCCTGGACCTGATGTGCAATAAAATACGAGACTGTGATTGAGCATGCATATGCTGATTCTCCTCTCCTGTGTCCATCAAACATGCTGGCCCTGGTCAAATGCTGAGCCCAGCATATCCCATTGTCCTTGCTTCTTTCCGACTTGGCAGTTTTTCCTCAACTTGCCCAATCCCAGAGCAGGCGGATAAATCCCCTAGAGCAGAAAGAGAATTAGAGTCTGTTGAACAGTTCTGATTAAATAGCTGCTTCAAAATGCTACAGTGACAAATATTCCAGAGAGGCCTCTTTTGAAGCACAAGGGCCCTACTGGTTTTATCCCCATCCCTTCACTGGGCAGTTAACCCCTAAGACCTCACCTCCACAGACGTATTTCTATCTTGGTGGCTCTCTCAGTTTCACTTTATTTACTTATTTTTTATAAGCGGCATCAATTCCAGTGGATTCCGAGCAGGTATAACAAGGTCAAGAGGAATAATAAAACCCAATAATAAAACAATTATAGTAAGCCATCTGAAAACAAAAGATCACAGAAACCTATAAAACTACAGGAATAATCTAAGGGCTGAACATAACACGGATTAGAATTGTTTTTGCTTGTTTAAGCTGCGCCGGGGTCACTTGGACCTCCAGGAGGAAAATATTCCATAAAATAGGGGCCATCCCTCAGAAGGCCTGTCACCTGATTCATACTCTTGTGTACCTTGGGAGGAGAAAAGACCTGCAACAGACTCTCTCTCTCTCTCTCTCTCGACAGCTTGTTTGGATGGGGAGAATCAATTCTGCCAAGGTATTTCCTGATACACCCTAGTGCAGGGGTAGGCAACCTCGGCTTTTTTATGACTCATGGACTTCAACTCCCAGAATTCCTGAGCCAGCTATGCTGGCTCAGGAATCCTGGGAGTTGAAGTCCATGAGTCATAAAAGAGCCGAGGTTGCCTACCCCTGCCCCAGTGCTTCCTGTTAAGATTTTTTTCAATTATACAATTACCTTGCCTCATTCAGAAATGTTATAGGGATCCAGACATTATTTTCCTTATCTGTAACTTGTGTGGGTTGAAGACTACCTTTGGCAGGGCTTCCACGTTGGGTTTTTTTTTTCCCCCACCGAAAAATCGTAGTAGATAATACCACTTTGAGGTTGCAGAAGAGACATTCAGCCAAGTGACAGAGACTCATGTAGCCCGCTTACCTTGCTTTATGGCAGGCGATGGCATTTTTTTGTTCACAGAGAGATCTGTGGTGTCATTCAATATAATAGTTGAACCCCAGGGATGATGATGGAGTATAGAATACAAAGAGCTATTTATCTGCAACGTATTTGGTTGGTAGGAATTATTGGCGATATGGTAGGAGCTGAAGTTCAATACATCAGCAGAGCAGTAGGTTTGGGAAGGCTGAAATACTATAGAGCATTCTCAACAGCTCCTTATTGTTGCTTATTCCAATGGCGTCAGCTAGCAGGGTAGCATCAGCAGCAACTGCCTACAACTAAATTAAGCCTTAGTCACCAAACTAGTACTCATTATATCTTGACTGTTGTGACTATATCCTATCTCATCCCATCCCATCCCACTCTATCTTAACTAGTGAGTACCAGTTTGTTTTGTTCTATTTTAAACCATAGCAATAATAATATTTACAGCTAATAGCTATCATCCTTCATAGTTCAGTAATGCTATCCCCACGATTGTTAGATCTCAGTCTAAAAATAGCTCACGGGGGAGAGAGAGATAGTGGAGGAGAAATGGGTGGTGTATAATTGCGGGAATCCCTGAGATAAACTAATGTGGTTTATATTGATAGCTCCTACCACCTTTCATCAACTCACTGTTTTGACGAGCATTATGGAAATTTGATTTCAACCAAACTGTGCAATCAATTGTGCAATCCTGTATTAAAGATGCTATAGATTCTGGGATTGATAATGAGTGAATTGCTTCAAAAAAAATCAGCTGGGGAGAAATACTGTACAGAAAACACAAGAACATCATACAACATTAGACGTGCATCCAGTTTTCAGTGCTAGTCAAAACAATGTCACAAAGAGTCTTTTCAAACAGAGGGTCTTTTCAAACCTGTACAGAAGCAAAAACATTCAGAGTCCGATCTGATTTTATGCAATGATCATGATAGGACTGTCCACTCTATCTTCTAGGAGAAAAATGTCCAATGATATAAAGAGAAATTATTTGGTTCAGAGCTTCAAAACAAAGCAATATATTGGTATGTTTTTAACCTGCTAATGACATGTTGATGGTTCTGTGCTCAAACTAGGCTGGAAGTAGTGGAACAGCTCTTACCTCACTGTATCCTATGGGCTGCTGAATCTAGGAGGAAAAACACAGAAATTATAAAATCGTAAAACATCTGACATGCCTTCAGTTTCCAGCCAGCTTCCATGTCTAAGTCAGAACTTTAATTCAGTCTCCTTTTTGCTCTGTAACCATTTAACCGTACACAAAACTAGTTCTCTGTCAGGCTGTTATGGCAGGTATGATGTTGGAAGCAAATCTGGCGCAGCAGAGAAGTGACAGGAACATCTCCATGCATCCGTTTCTGTAGTGCTTTCCTTCTCTTCTGGAACCTTGAGGAAATCTTATCACCTTAAATCTTGCTGCCCCAGAATGCATCCTTATTGGGCATCCACAATGGAACCTTCCCATGTTGCTGACTATACATCTGTACTACATAATGCTGTATAGGCAGGGATTGGATTCCCCACTGGCCAAAAATCTGAAGGTCACCATTCCCTAATCACTGTATAGGATATATATTCTGGGGCAAGGTTTGTAAGGTCCTAGCGCTCTGCCCAATCCATTTTTCCCCTGTTTGTTTTTCAAAAGGACTGTTGATCTGTTGGTCTAATGACCACTAGTTGACAATGAAGAGTTGTCTCTTTTGACTGCAACACAACAATCCTCCTGATTTGTGCTGCTCAGTTGCGACCGCTGACATACTGTTCCTAAGAACTGGGTACATGTAAAAGAAGTGTTAAAGTCTGTGGTTCTTTAATACATGCCATAACATTTCCCCAAAATGATTACTCTATTGATCTGTCAAGCTACTGATCTTAAGTGGCAAGAGAGAAATCTTGGCTTCCATCTAGAAATCAACCAGATTTGTGCAACTGAGAGGGATCTACTGAATAAGTATAGCTAAAGAGCTGGATTTTGAAAATGGGGTTTTCCATCTGCGTGCAGGTGGACAAGTCAACCTATTCTTCAAAACACAGCAACTGCAGCAGTTGCAGAAGTTGGGTTCCAATCTTCCTCATAATTAGAGCAATAGAAAATCAGAGGAAGGCCCTCTGCCCAACTCCCATCCAACATGCATGGAAATGATATTGAGAAATAGAAATCATGTCTGTCTGTCAGATGCTTTGGGTTATAGTCTCTCAGGAAGCAATCATTTCAGTTGACAGTATCCAAATGAAAGGAGGAAGTCCGAATGTAAACCTGGCAGATCAACCCCGACTACATCATCCCAAGCAGCTTTTTCCATATTCCTAAGACTGTCCACATGGAAGGTCTTCTGCTGGCATAACTTTGAAAACAGTGCTTCTGTTCCAGTTATCTTATGCTCCCCTAACAGCAGGCTGATAATGAGACAGAGGCAACATGTAAAGACATACTGTATGTTCAGCACTTTCTGGACACACTTAGGTGGCAGTGGAGATGCACTCAAAGGCCATAGATATATAGTAGTGATGATCAATCAAAATCAAATCAAAATGGCAAATTCCATTCTTACAACTCATGAATTAATTGAGAGCTCTTCAATTCAGCAATGGGAAAAAAAATCAAGAGACAATATCCTGTGATAGCAGTGGACGCTTCCCTGGCACAATCACACACATGAACCAACAATGACATGTCACAAGCAGTCAAAAACTCTGGCTGCTTGCTAACGTTGGAAATTAGGCAGTTTCCCTCTCCTGCACCTCTGCATTGGGAAGAACATGCAAGTGTCCCCCTACCCTCCAAGACTCTGGTTTGGGTTGTGAAGGAGGACTCCGTACCATCTCCCCTACTTCCCAATGAATGCCACTGAAGCCATTTGCATCAGAAAGAAGACAATCTTTCTACAATAACTGCTAGGAGGAAAAACATTTGAGCAAGGAAAAGGGAAAAGTGGAAGTGAAAAAGTTCAAATTATTGGAGTTAAAGCTCTGATAGCAGCCACAGGGGCTAGGAATTGGCTTATGCCTAGACCTTTAGGTCAGACAATGAAGAGTTAAAAGACTCCAATCAGTCAATCTGAGTTCCCACCTCCTGGGCTGGACTATACTAGCAAACCTTATAAAGTTCACAGCCACAATAGAAAACAAGGGGCTTAGGTGGAGGGGTGGTGCAGCAAGCAGCAGTGAGCTTCAAGACCATCCTGCTGCACCCTGTCCAGTCTCTGTACTCCTCCTGACCCATCATGTGGGAGGCACGCTTATCCTCCTTTTGGAGAGCTGTTTTCGCTGAGTTCTTTGGGACTATGTTCTATGTGTTTTTTGGGCTGGGGGCTTCCCTTCGCTGGATTGTTGGCCCCTCAAACGTTCTACAAGTGGCCCTGGCTTTTGGCTTGGTAGCAGCCACCATGGTGCAGTCTCTAGGCCACGTGAGTGGTGCCCACATCAACCCAGCTGTCACCATGGCCTTTCTGTTGGGTTCGCAGCTTTCCCTCTTCCGTGCTGTCTTCTACGTGGTGGCCCAGGTGTTGGGAGGACTGGCCGGTGCAGCTGTGCTTTATGGAGTCACCCCGGCAGCACTACGGGGTAACCTGGCACTCAACACGGTAATGGGATCATGCAAAGCTGTCTGGAAATGTTTTTAAGAGCGGGGGGTATCCCTACAGCTGGAGACAAGCAATGAGTTAACATTGCTGTATATAGGAGATTCTCTAAAGGGTTGCACACTGTGCCCTTTAAAATCTGGATTACTAGGGAGATTATTGGGAACCAGAAGTATGAAGGTATAAAGTATATCCCATGTAGGAAGGCTTGTTAACCTTAAATCTAGAAAGATGAATCTCCTAGCATAGAACCTGAAACAAGAATTGAAATGTTTTCATAGGTAAATTATTTTTGTCTCAACAAGTCTCTTGGAGTAGTTACTCGGTAAACGCCAGATTGCCCAGGATAGTCTACATAAAACTTTGTAGAGCATAAAAGAGAATATGATTGAATTTTATATCAGTGTAACCATCGGCGAATATTATCACTATTACTAATTGTGAAACTTATTTTTGTGTAAAAAGAGAAAGTTAGAATTTGTGCAAAAACACAGGAACATTTCAAATGAAAGATAAAGTTCAGGATCCTCATCATTAGATAGGGTAATGGCACAGCGTATTAAAAACTTCCCTTGAATAGCAAAACCTTTCCTTGGATAGTAAATTTCCTTTTTGTAGTAAATGAACTGTTTTTAGGAGGCAAAAGTACTGTATTTTAGAAGCCCTCAGACCACCATTTCAGCTGAGTTTAAAAGCGTTTTAATTATGGATTTTGAACTGACGTATTTTGGATTTGAGCAATAATTGCTGCATATTTAAATATCAATTATCAGAATGAAAATTATACTAGGAATGTATCTTGGAATAATCAAAGTCTGAGTGAATTAGATTGTATTAAATACATCCTTTGTTAGTACTGTACTTATTTTTACATTTTGCTGGTGATCTAATTTCACATATCAGATTTTGGAGGTTCGCAATAATGGATGTTCAAATTCCTAGATGAATTCTTGTGATACAATTCTGTTCTAGATGAATGGAAGGCATCTGTATTCATCCTTCTCTTACAGACTATGAAATTATTTTAATTCTATTTAGAGGTTTGTCTGTAGCGGCCTAACAGCCTAACATTTTACACATCATGTGGCTGCTTTTAGACTGTTATTTTAACACCAGCGCTTTCTCACTCACAGGCTGGGGATGCCAATACAAAAGAATTTCTATAGTTCAGGTTGGACTTTGAAGTACTTGATCCTCTCTGAGCTTGGTTGTTTCTTTGCAGATGTTTCATTACCCAACTAAATAATGTCACTGATGATGTTACCCAATTAGTAATGAATAGTATATAACAGACTGGGGATGAAATGAAGGCAACCTTATGGGTGCAGTGCCCCAAAAAAGCCAAGGTTGTAACGCATTTACATCATTGTGTCTTCTAGTGAGAAGTCCTAAACTAAACTGATTTCCTCCCATTTTTGCTATGGGAAAAACTGAAATAGACCCACCAATTCCTTTGCTCTCAGCACTGCTTGGTTGTCTTGCTTCCAGAATAGGCAGGCATCTGTTTTTGGAGGGGGTCTCTTAATCCCTCACTTGCCTGCCAAATAACCTCAAGGCACATTTCTCTGCTCTGCATCAAAATACCATATTTTCTACCTTATAACACATTGAGCTACAGCGTCCCATGGACAATTTTCACTGGCCCTTTAGCTGAGCCAATGGATGACTTCTAGTGGCTTTTAGACCACTAATTGTGACTGCTTCCTTTAGCGAGCATTTAAAGTTACAACAGTGATGAAAAAGTAACAAATCCTCACATTTATGACTTTCACAGGTCTGTAAAACAAAGGAAAGCTAAAATAAGATCATAAGCACAGTTGTCACTTAGCAAACACTTTGCTTAATGACAAAGTTGCCCTTCCCAACTGTGGTCACTAAATGAGGACCACCTGTAGTCAATATAAATTTTGCCTTGTAAGTCAAGTGTTGCTGCTTTGAAACTCGGCAGGTGCATTATTTATTTATCAATTATGATTATGATTATTAACCTTCAGTTCAATTCACAGTCTGGGACTGGTAAAAACTTAACAGTTCAAGTCCTAACCAAGGACCTAAGGTAACATCTATTATTATTATTATTATTATTATTATTATTATTATTATTATTATTATTATTATTATTATTATTATTATTATTATTTTCAAGTCTCTCTGTGTTTTATTTTTTTAATCAGTAAAATTCCACCATTTTACTGATTTTCCTGACACATGATAAGAGGGTATCATCTTCACCTCCAAACTGTACATATAACCTCTTCAGTACGAGTTGTTCTAACCAGCTGTTCCCAAGACCTTGACTCTGAAGAGAAAATTGTATGCCACTGGACCCCAGGCTTCATCCAGAGGCAGTCAAAAATTTGTGGGGTGGGGTGGGTGGGATGCACCCTGTGCATTAAGCATGAGATGGGCTCTTTGGTGAGAGACTGCAATCTGACAGAATGTTAATTCCAGTACAGTCTCAAAAGAAATATGTCATAAAAGGAAGACAACAAGCCAGAGAGACAGTAGATTGAAGGAAAACTAGCAGGGATTAGCTAGATACATTTTACCTCACTCCTTTGTGCTTTGAGTTCCAAAAAGGAGTGTCTAGCTGCCATTTTAATTTTTGCCAAAAGTTCACTTTGGATGGCATTGTGGGAAATTAAAATCCCTGCCCTGTTAAATTCCCCTCAGTTAAATCCACTAGTCAGCAAAGATGGGTGGCCATCAAAACACACTTCAAGCTGGGAACTGACTCTGAAACCTAGTCAGCTGTGAATAAAACAGGACTCTATGATTTAGAAGTCTGCAAATTCACAACCCACAAATTGGTGCTTGAATTTTACTACTGGGGCTTACTCTATGCAACCCCCTTCAACTCCTAATTTTGAAGAGTGCAGTGGTGGCGGCAGCGGGACACAATTTGGCTAAAACTGGTTGACGTCAGAAATGGAGTTTGTAGATTTAAGAGTCCCTTACATTTTCTTACATTTTCCCTCTTTGTTTACCCAGTGACACATAAACACATGTATATGGTGAAATAAACAAAGGAGTGGGGAAATTCTGGGGTTCAGGTCTTAGATGAGGAAAATATTTAATGTACTAATAAACAATTGCTTCATTGGTTAGAGATATAGTGTAAAAAAAGTCAGACTAGATAGCTTTTAGGAGTGATTAAACGATCCAAGATTAATGATTGAAATATAGGTTTACCTCAGGTTCCAAAAACCAAATCAGGATGATTTATAAAAATTAAAGGCACATCAACATTAATTAACTGGATGAGCATGTCACTGGGAGTTGTCCAGCCTCCACCCTACGGACAAGAGAGAACCGAAGGAAGAAAATCAGCTATATGTGAGAGACAGGCATACATTAGAAAATGCCGCTGTTTTTGATTTATCCACTTGATATAAATAATAGACTGTCAAGATTTGTCTCATTCATTCGTCCATGCATGTCTAAAGCTCTCTTCCTGGCTACAGACTTCCTGTTCCTTTATAGACCTATCTTACTTTCCTTTATCCCTGCCTCACCTTGTTGAACCTCTAGCTTGACTAAAGTTTGGTCTGGTAGATAATCACATGGGCACTATTAAAATGTAATATCTTCATTCTACAAACCTATGCTAGATGCAAGTGCAATCAATGCTCCCTCCTAGTATGCATAAATAATTTCTACAAACCAAAGCCCCTAAGACAGTGGTGGTGAACTTATGGCACAAGTGCCAGAGGTGGCACTCAGAGCCCTCTCTGTGGGCATGCATGCTGTTGCCCCAGCCCCTGCCTTCCCCCGCAGCCCCTTCCTCACCAGCAGCCCCCCCAGAGAATCACCCTGGGTGTGGCCCGCACGGAGCAGCGCAGCCAAGCACATGGCAGCTGGGCAGCAGATGATGCTGCGGGGTGCAGGTGGAGGGCGTGGCCACCATGGCACTGCTGGGCCGCCTGGGTGATCTGCGTCGGGCCGTGGATGGCCCTGAGGGCGGACCAAGGCAGGGGTGGGCAGGCAGAGCGGGGGCAAGGCGGTTTTTGGGCACTTGGTCTCTAAAAGGTTCGCCATCAGTGCCCTAAGAGGTATAGTTGGGTATTGAATGAATTATAACTTTTGCTGTTCTCATAGTTCTATCCTTCTACCTATCTTCCTGGCTACAGATACACCCTAGTATAAATGTAAGTCAAGCTACCATTGTGGAAATCATCCTGACCCTACAGTTTGTCCTCTGTGTTTTTGCCACCTACGACGAGAGACGTAATGGACGCATGGGATCGGTGGCCCTGGCAGTTGGATTCTCTCTCACACTTGGACACCTCTTTGGGGTAATGATTCAATATGCAAGATGCACTAACATATAGCCAGCTGTAATATATTTAGGCGGTCTCTGTATTAGCCACCTGATCTGCCCTGGATGGAGGTTTACTTCCAATAGTTCCCTTCATTCTTAACCGCATCCTATTCATCTAGCAGTTTAACTTCAGATCTTTCTTCTGTTTAACTATTTTGAATCTACAAAGTAGAGGAGTGGGGGAGGGAATCTTTCTTCCCATCAAGCACACCAATCTTTCAAAGGGAATCTTTGGGGATGGTCATGCCTTTTTCTGGCGCTACTTTTATCCCGGCATGGATTTGAAGAAGGCTTTTGAAATTAAGCCTATGGCCACATGAAATAAGTTTGGGGCTCCTTGGAATTCAGGTGAAGATTTCCAGTTTGCTATATGGAATCTACTCAGTGTAACAGTTTGTCCCTTTAATTTATTTTAACTGCATCATTTAAACTAACTTTCAGTAGGTACACATTTTTAGTATACATTATTTTTCAGTTAGATTTTGGTGCTTTAATGAAATTATTGTTGCTTTATTATATATTTACTATTTGCCTTGTGCATGTGCCTAATGGCACTATATAATTGCTAATATTTAAACAAACATATAAATCAGGGAGTTGGACCCTTTAGGACTAGAAACCTGAATTGCATGATGAAAAAAATTATTTCCCTATCATAACCCTACTCTTTTTTCCAGATGTACTACACAGGAGCTGGCATGAATCCTGCCCGATCATTTGCCCCAGCTGTCATAACCCGTAACTTCACCAACCACTGGGTAAGGGAGGGGTTTGTAAGCATAAGAAATGATGACATCTTACAGTTCTTTGAAACAACAGTCCAGGGGCTGAATTATTATTTGATTTTCCCTCTCTGAATTTGGAGAAACAATTCCAACTTCAGAAGGGAGAGTCTTTTATATCTGTATCCCAACCAGCATCTGAACTCTTGAAATTTGACTCCCAGGAAGTCCTAAGTAAAATATTGTTTGGTTGAGGAGAGAACGTAGCAGAGGCAACTTGGGAGCATTTTAATTTTCTATAAAAGTAAATATTTTTAAATAGTCCCCCAAATAAATGGGCTCAGTTCCAATTTTTATTCTGTTGGTAAGTTGAGAGGAGAGAGCCAATTTAGTGTAGTGGTTAAAAGCAGGTTACAAAGCCAACTGGGTGACCTTGGGTCAGTTCCTCTCTCTCATCCCTGGGAAGGAAGCAATGGCAATCTCTTCTGAAATCTTGCCAACAAAAAGGACTTCTCCAGGCAATTGCTCAACTCAAAAAGAAAGAAAAAAAATGTTGAGAGGGCACCAAAGATGTCAGAGCACCCGAATGTCAAACTTCTATAACCTTACTTTAAGATTCTACTAATTATCAGGTGCATGACAACATATGAATCTAAACTTGGTGGCAAAAACTATGAGCAATCTTGAATCAATGGAATTAGAGATCAGGCAATTACGGAAGAGTCTTTGCTTTGCTTGTCACCTCTGGGAGCCTAGGAATCCATTTCCAGGCTCAATGATGAAGTGGAACTAATAAAGTAGAAGAGATTAGCTGACTAGAGGTGCTGGCTGGGCTGCCAGTACTTTATGATTTATCAGTGATGGGTGAAGAGGACTTTAATCTGCTAGCATTAATACCCTGAAGTATTTTTCCCCTGCAATGCTATACCTAAGCTGTTTCTGTATCCCTGACCTATCTTTTTGTTCCCCCTTCCCATGCTTTTGTCTTTTGTTCTTCCAGGTATATTGGGTTGGACCAATTATTGGTGGTTTGATGGGTGCCTTTTTGTACGACTTCATCTTATTCCCTCGGATGCGTAGTATCTCAGAACGTCTGTCTATTCTCAAAGGTGACCGGCCTATTGAGACCAGTACATCCAGAGAACCTCCAGGGGATCCTATTGAGCTGAAGACCCAAGCACTATAAAAAGTGACCATAGGGTGGCACAACCATAGCACATACACACATCCCTGCTCTGGGGTGAGATGGGGCAGAATAACTGGCCCAGTATACAGACTGTTATTGCTCCTGGCCAGCGGGAAGTGGTCGCACAAAGGAGGCACAAATCAGAGGAGGAAAATATGTTATCCAGTCTTTCTCTCTCATAAAAACAAAATAACAGACACATAAAAAATGGGATAATAGAATGCAGAGAGTGCGGTTGGGAGGGGAGGGGGACTATGTCATTGCCTGATTTTTAAACGATTTATTTTGCAGTGAGAAGTCTTAAAAACTGCTTTGTGGGGGGGGGGGAAACCAAAGGTATAAAAGAATAACTCTGCTTTGAATTCTTGCAAAACTTGCATTCCCTTCACATCTGTTGTGCTGAGTCACCTTTTGCAGACCTCGCTGCTCTCCTTTCTGCTCCTGAGTTGTTGTGGGAGACAGATTGTTTAGTGTGGGATTGCTAGAATTCTTTGTGAGTTTGCCATTGGCATGTTTCATTTCCCCTGCTGCTTTTAATATTCTGGCTCCAGTTTTGTGGGCTGTGCCAGCAAGGTATGACCCCTTGGCTCAAGTGGGTTTGAGGACTTGAATAAGAGGAACAATTCTTTCGTTCCATGAAAGTAGCTTTCCCCCTTGGAGGAATTATGCTCAGATTATCTATTGACATAGGATGGTGAGAGTATTGAGAAAGAGCAAGTGACTTGTGGCCATGTAGAATATATACATATATAATTTTGGCTTGTGCATACGTGAGAAATAATTCTGGGCGGAAGCAAATGCAGAGCCAGAGCCAGAACCCCAGCAGGGAACAAACATCACTGAATAAAGCATGTATTTACATAGAGAAGGTCTCAGTTCAATTCCTGGCATCTTGGGTAGTGACCTCAATATGCTCAGTGCTGATCTTGGACCTGCTGCTAGTGCCAGCTCTGGATTTTTTTGTGCTACGCAATACATAGCTCCTCTATAAAATTCAAAATGCCAGGTAGGGATTTAGCAGCTTAAGTAGGAACACCTTATAACACCCATTTTAAACAATCACTAAATCAAAATAAGTTTCCTAAGGAGGGGGAAGTATCTCACTTTTTACTTAAAGTATTTATTGATGTGTTTACATTTCTGTCATTTCTTTCCATCAGATGCTGCTGCTACCGCTGTTTCATTTTTCTCACTATCCCACATAATTTATCCCAGTGCTAAAAAAAATGAAGTGAAATAGAATTAGGGCATGGTTTCACTTGTCTTTAGGATAGGGTTGCCATATCTGGACTGCAGAAATTGTGGCAGCCAACAGATGGCACCAAGTGTTTTATGTTTCTCTCTGCTGCCATCTAATTGTCAGCTAGCCTACCACACATATGGGAATTCTACTTTAAGCAGTTTGAAACTATTCCATCAGTCTGAGTTTAGCCTAATTTGAAATTAAACTTTCAAGCCCTGTGACTTCATCCTCAAAGGCAAATTTAGGGCAAGAGGTGAGAAGAATAAATTGAACACAAAGGAGACGATGTTGAATATAAATCTCTATAATCTTCTCATCCAAACCACATCTTATGAATCGCTTTTTAAACTGTAGACTTAGCCATAGAACTTGTGAAATGTTATGGGCTCAATTTTTCATTGCTACCTTAGTCTATTCCACCACATTCTCTGATACCATTTCACCTCCCTTTTCCTATTTGCTATCAAGACCCTGCATGGAAATAGTCCTTTTTTGTAGAATCCTCTAGGACAGGGGTAGGCAACCTCGGCTCTTTTAGGACTCATGGACTTCAACTCCCAGAATTCCTGAGTCAGCTGACTCAGGAATTCTGGGAGTTGAAGTCCATGAGTCCTAAAAGAGCTGAGGTTGCCTACCCCTGCTCCAGGACCTCAATGTGGAGAATCAATAAAGCTATAAAAGATGACGATTTTTAGAACTGAAAGTTTTGCTCAGATGCTCAAAATAAGGAAGAGCATAAACTCTGATCAAAACAAACCAAACAACTACTATTCTTTATTAAATCAACAAATGGAACATCATACACACTCAAGAGCCCCTAAATCCAGCTTCTTCATTAATGAAAACTAATCTCTGGTCTAATCAGCATGCTTAGTAATACAAAGTAATCTTCCATTTGTATCTCACCTTGCTTCCATGGAAGTCAGGTTTATACCTCTTATGGCTTGGCTTACACAGCAGGCTAAGCTGTATTTTAAAAGCATAATTTGTTGTCCAGTGATTGGTTTCATACATCATCCTATGCTATAAACTAGAACGACTAGATTCTAACATCATGCTGTGTCAAATCTGAAGTAACCACATTATGATTTAGTACAGTGTACAAACTCAGCAAGTATTAAAAGATCCACATATAAATTATTGGTCTTCTAAAAAATATACACCTTGTCAGGAAATCAGGCATCTGTTATTGGAGCATCTGTTTCAAAAGCTCAGAAAAATTGCTTGAAAAAAATGAGTAAGGTTAGAACAATCAATAGAAGGGAATATTTGTAGCTCAGGGTTGAACTGTGAGGTCCTTGGTGGTCTCTAAGCTTGGTTGCAAGCTCAGGGAACACAGGCACCCCACATTGGGACAATGTTCTTGCTGACAAAAAATGAGTATGGCTTTTAGAAGGCTAGGGAAGCTTTTGGCTGATCTATTATTTTTTTTTGGGGGGGGGGGAGAGTATCAGCATACGTATACTCAGCTATTTAAAGCAGGAGGCCAACATCTGATGGGAGGAAGTTTGAATCATCTTGCTTTATGGATAGAACAACTATATACCCCTGAGTAAGAGCCTTGAATGCTGCATTTCTGGACTTTCGAAAAGTTTCTAGTTGCTATATGTTGTAAATATGATGCCAACTAATTTGGTCCAGCAGAATTTCTCTCGTAGTTAGGTGAACTATTATTTTACCCTGCACGGTGGGTTTTTTTGGCTCCTTATATTTAACAGCAGCTTTTCCAACCAAATAGGTTGGAAGTGCAGTTCCAAAGTATTCCCAGATATCATTGGGCTTACTAAGATCTAGGAGTTGCAATCCAATATATCGGAGGGGGCCAAATTAAGAATGGCCAAAATGTGACTACAAAGTGGTTTATTTACTGGTCAGGAAGTTCTAATAGTAGATGTGTTTTAAGAGATTTCACAGAAAAACTATTGGAATGAAAAAAATGGTGACCGATATCTTAAAAGTGGGGAGGGGGGTTATAGTGAGTGATAGGGGTGCAGATGATGCCTGGGGCATGCTTATGAATTCTGCAGTATTAATATTTGAGGTAGATCCTATTTTCAGACGTTTTGGTGTGAACTGTTTTTCCCCCCAATCTCTCTACAACTGTTATAACAAAAATGGTGTAAATTCAAAGTCAGTCAACAAAATTAACTTGGAATCACTCCACCAGAGTAATTTTATTTGGATTGATTTGCACTGCAGTTAGAAATTGTTCCATTCAGATTATTTACAGAATATGACAATTTATTTTTTATGTCTTGCTTTTATTTTTCCTGCCACTCATGTGGCCAAGATGTTCATCTTTTTTCAATGAGCTGTTTAACTTTCTGTTTCACAGGTATAAATTACTCTTTAGTTGTTGTGTTGTAATTTATTTATTTAATTAAATGCTACAATTTTTTGCTAATAGCTCTGCATCAGAGAAATCTGGCAAATTTACGATGACAGTAAGGAAGAGGAACGTGGCATGAAGCAGAAAAGTAATGCAATATTTTATACGTTCATGTCTAAATCGCACGAGTCTCTATTCGGCCTAAGGACTCATATGACTTCAAAATACAGAGATTTCCACCGATTCCAAAATCTACATTGAATATAGTGGTGCTTTCTTCTTTAATACAATTATATTAATTTAATTTAATTTAATTTTAATTTAATAACATTTATATACCGCCCTTCTCCCTGAGGACTCAGGGCGGTTCACAGGGCAGAATAAAATACCAAATACAAACATTAAAAAGAGATTAAACAGTTGCCCTAGTTAAAACAATAAAAGTACAATTCTACAATATTAGGGAATTGTATAGGAAACTAAACCTACAAATAGAGCTATGCACTACTAAACCTTTCAGTTTCAGAATTATTGTGGATGGTCAGCTAAATACATTCTGAATGTAAGTGAAAGGAGAACAAAATTCCCTCTTGTGTTCCACATACACAACTAGCAGATACTAGGAAAGGAACTGGTTCCTCACTGCATGGAATGGAACGGAAAAACAGCTATTCAACATTCATCCTGGCCCACCCTGGTATTTGCAAGCAAAGGCTGTCCAATGTACAGCTGGCTGTGTGTTTCTTTCAGCAGCATCAACAGTTACTGGGGAGATACTGATTGTTTCCATGGCTGTTTGTGGGTGCCAGAAACAAAATACTACATTAAGATCCTGCTTCTTATCTAGCAGAGTTCTTATTATGTCGGTTATGTTTGAAATTGGAAGATAAAAAGCTGCCTCAAAGCCAGGATGACTGAATTTTATTGCAAAGTAGAGTCGAGTGTATTTTAAAATAGGCACATAAAGTTTATATTCTGTCCTGAATGCACACATGTGGCTTATCAGAAATAGAATATAAAAAGAGGCCATTTTAATTAAATTCCAATGTATTGCCCATTTGATTTATATGCCTAGGAAATGACAATCCTAATTTTTTAACCTCAGTCTCTTAAGATCAAGCAGTTCAATCTGTAAAATGTTGCTAGGATAAAAATACATAATTGACAGTGACAAACAAAACATCATTACTCCATGCTGTATGTTCAGAAAATTTTCTTGTAAAGACTTTTATATAGTACAATTAAGTTAACCTCCATGATTAAGGATGTCAATTTATAAAATCTTGCTAGGTAAAAAAAAACACACCAGTAATTGACAGTCCCAAACAAAACATTAGTACTTCCATGCTGTGTATCCACACAAACCCCAGTAAAGGCTTTCACAATTATATTATATAATGAATTAAATGAAATGAAAAAAGAGAGAGAACTAAAGGGAATGAGAAAGGTCTCTTAATGCACCATTCTCATTTATACTAACATTGTCTGTTATTTTTAATGCATCCAATTATTTATTACTCTCGTGAATTCCCATGGAAATATTTATATTTGGCAAATATAAAGTGTGCCTTGCATGAACACATGAATAGTATTCCCATAGTTATTGCCATGCATTGCACTCCTGCAAGTTCTCTTACACTGTATTATTCTTGTATATTTAACAGTGTCTGCTGGGAGGATGATAAAATACACGTAGTCCTTGATTTACAACAGCTCATTTAGTGACTGTTCGAAATTGCAACAGCACTGAAAAAAGTGACTTATGACTGTTTTTGACACAACTGTTGCAGCATCCCCATGGTCACATCATCAAAATTCAGATGTTTAACAACTGACTTATAATTATTATGGTTGCAGTGTCTTGGGGGTCATGTGATCACTTTTTGTGATCTGAAAAGCAAAGGGAAAGCCAGATTCACTTAACAACTGTGTTACTAACTTAACAACTGCAGTGATTCACTTAACAACTGTGGCAAGAAAGGTCATTAAAAAGGGGCAAAGTGCACTTAAAGGTCTAGTTCAGCAACAGAAATTTTGAGCTCAATTGTGGTTGTAAGTCAAGGACTACCTGTAATTGTACATTTAAAAGCTATGTGTGTAACATTAGCATGCTAGATGCTATAAATAATAAAAGAATATGTGTGTCAGGGAGTATATATACACACGTACACACATATTCTGAGTCTATATTTAGGTGGTGAGAGAGAGAGATCCATCTGTACCCTTTTCAGTCAGGCTTCAGACCTGATTATAGTACCGAGAGAGCACTGATCATGTTTGTGGATTATCTCTGACGAGCTCAAGATGGGTATAATGCATCTACCCCAAACTCTCTTAATCTCCCAGTTGATTTCAATACCATTATTCATTATATTTCCAGCTCAGTGGATTGGGAGTGGAAAGCATTGTGTTATGTCTTCTGCTCCAGGGCTGATTCCAGCTGTTGTTGGTAGGAGAGGTCATGCTTGAGAACCCTGCTTTGTGGGATGCCTCAAGGCTCTACCATTTCCTTACTCCTATTTAATATCTACCATGAAGCCACTGGATGAGATAATCCATTAGCAGGAGGTGTAGGGTCATCAGTACACATATGAAACCCAGTTGTACATCTCCTCCCTGGACCAACCAAATGATGCTGTGAGGGTCTGAAAACAGGTTCAACCCTGGCAAGACAGAAAAACTGTGGGTTTAAGAGCCCCTGGTTCTGGGGATTTTCCCCCCAGGCATTTGGGTCACCTGTATGAGATGGGCAGCTATATACAATAAATCAAATAAATATATAAATAAATCCAGAGGGCTTTTTAACTATGGTACAAGAACACGACAGAAACATGTAACTAAACAAATCATGGTATGATTTGTCAAATCATATAGTGGGGTGTTTTTTAGTTATATGTTCAGCCCCTGAACTCTGATATGAATGTAGGTCATACCATTTGCTTCTTTTTAGAATCTATTAGGTTTCAAAAGCTAAGGTTCCCTGCCCCTGTCATCCCCTCACCCTCCCTTCCCTTTCATCAAAAAAGTAAAAAAAAAAAACCTCCTAGATTTCTTCTAGTGATGTTTATCTCCATATCCTCTAAATAATTGTGCATCTTTAAGGTAGACTATCAGCCTTTAGAGGAGACAGATACCTTCATTTAACTTCTATTTCTATGGTCTCCCGTTTGATATTACGGCTGGAAAACTAATTTTTGTATGTGATATACATACTGGTTCCCAAATCCACTTACTGAAGTACCCCATTTTGCCTGTGTGGCAAATGGTCATTTCTACTCTAGTTATTTATAGCATTGTCTAGCTAGCGTAATGTCAACATACCAGTAATGCTTTATATCGCCATAGCAGTGGCTGAGTGGCACTATAAGACGTTATGGATCACTACCGTGAGAACAGTTAATCCCTTTTAATTCCTGTAATCACATTTCTTTCTTTCCTTTTATTATGACAGAATAAAGCCCATCTTTCCTGTTCTTTTCTAGCTGCTTGTTAATTGGAATACTTTTCAAATAGCAAAATAGAAATAAAAACCATCAAAGCATGTAAAGCTATGATAAAACTATATTAAAACTATAAAGCCTATGCAGCAGCGGTATAAGCATCATTTACCACCTTTAGCATAATCGCTGAAGGCCTCTGCTCCACAACTGAAGCCTGAGCTTTCTGAGAAGCCAGCAAGGTCAGAGCCAGGATAGATGTCCCTCTGAAAGTATTTCTGGACCTGGTCAGATAACACTCCTTAGTAGAAAAGCTACTCTTGCCAGATGTAACTGGGAAGAGGCAGTCCACCAAATAACCCGCCACATGGTATATAGGGCTTTATAGGTCATTATCCAAATCTTGAATTGAACCTTGAAGAAAACTGGCAACCAATACAGCTTGTAGAACAGAGATGTAAGGAGATCTACCCACCTGGCTGCATTTTGCACCTGGCTGGAGTTTCTGGGCAAGCAGAACCAGGTCCCTCAGAAAGGGACTTTTTCACCCGGCCTCTTTGATAGCAAAAGCACAACATCATGGATGGATTTTACCCCCTCTGCTCTTAAGGGAGGCTGGGTGAAAAAGCCTCCTGAAATTCAAGCAGGATTTTCTGATGGATCTTTTTCAGATCCAGAAACCAGAGGGAGTTCTCTGGGCAGGCAGCAGCAGCAGCAGCTTGCAGTTTTCCCTACCCAGCTTCCCTGTTGACTTTCTGGGGAAGATGGCAGAGAAGTTTGCACATAATCGCCAGGTGCTTTGCAACCTGCTGTTAAGTGCAAACGGGTTACCAAGCATCCAGATTCCAATCACCTGAAATTGGGAGGCTGCAACCCTGAGTCTTCGGAGAAGGGCGGGATATAAATGGAATTAAAATAAATAAAATAAATAAATAATTTCAGTCGTGGGTCATAAGTCCCTTCACTCAGTACCATCATAATTTCGTATAGTTGCTGAATGAATGCTCATTAAGTGAAGACAACTTGTACAATAATCCATTTGGCAGGTGCCCATAATGTGACTGACCAAGAGTGAAGCCTTCTAGTCCATAAATGGGCAAAACTGGTGCACAACATGAAGTTCTTCAAATAGGAATCATGAATCTAGGAGAATTCTGTGGTTGCACACAGGGTTTCTTCGGTGCAATGCCACCCTATCCAGAACAAGGGATGGCAAGTCACTGAAATCAAAAAGACCCCAAACCAAAAGCCACTAAACTGGCTAGGATTCAGCTGAAACCTGTTTTCCCCAACCATACATCCAGAGGCTCCAAAGACCAAGACAGGTCAACAGCAGCATCACCTAATACCTCCCCCCCACCCCACCATGGTGACAGAGAATCTCACCCATTGGTTCGTGTAGATCAGAGGTCCCCAACCTTTTGGGCACCAAGGACCGGTTATATGGAGAGAGGTTTTTTTGCGGACCAAAGGGGGTGTATTTTTGTGTGCTGCCTGCATCCTGTGGATGGGGTTTTCCTTGTTTGTGTGGACCGGTTGCTGGCATGCTGCGGCCCAGTACTGGTCCATGGACCGGGGGTTGGGGACCTCTGCTGTAGATGTTAAACAGAAGTGAAGAGAGAACCAAACCCTATGGAACCCAGCAAAATGGGGTTGAGGGCAAGATTTATCATTCCCAATGAAAATCAATTTGAGATGGCCCTGCAGGAAAGAGAATCGGCACAATGCAGTACCGTTTGCTCCCAGCTCCCTAAGCTGATCCACAGGTGTATCATGATCAATAATATTGAAAGCCATCAAGAGATCAAGATGAGCAATGATGGTTGCACTGTCCTCATACCAATCATGCCAGAGATAATCAACAAGCATGATCGATGCTGTTTCAGTCCTATGTAAGGTAAAGGTAAAGGTAAAGGTTCCCCCGCACATGCGTGCTAGTCGTTTCCGACTCTAGGAGCCGGTGCTCATCTCCGTTTCAAAGCCGAAGAGCCAGCGCTTGTCCGAGGACGTCTCCGTGGTCATGTGGCCGGCATGACTAGACACCAAAGGCGCACGGAACGCTGTTACCTTCCCACCATAGTGGTCCCTATTTTTCTACTTGCATTTTTACGTGCTTTCAAACTGCTAGGTTGGCAGAAGCTGGGACGAGTAACAGGCGCTCACTCTGTTATGTGGCAGACCCGCCAAACTGCCGACCATCTGATCGACAAGCTCAGCGTCCTAACCCACTGAGCCACCGCGTCCCTTATTTCAGTCCTATACTCAAATATAAAACCTGACTGGAAGGGGCCCAGAAAATCTGTTTTAGTCAGGATCTTCTGAAGTTATTGCACGATCACTTTCTCAACAGCCCTCCTTAAAAAGAGAAGGTTAGATACTGGGTGAAAGTTCTCTGGTATGGTTAACTCTAGTAATGGCATTCTTGAGGAGAGGGTGAACAAATGCGTCTTTAAGACCCTGCCCATTGCCGTATATAAACATCTTTGTCCTCCAGTAACACAGTGTTGCCCTCTTTCAAGTTACAAATAATATTCCATTAATTGATTTTAGCACTTGTTCATGATGATTCAATGGGATAAGAAGGCATTCATACTTCTAGTGCCTCAAGCTGTTGTTAGTAGTCTGCATCTGTCTCCAACAGCTTTGCACCTATCTCAGTAACATTTGTACAGGTGCTTGGTTTGAAACCTACCTAAGGCACAAACCAAGTGGTGATTTTGGACCAAAAGAAGAGAGATGGAAACATGTCACTCATAGAAAAAAACCCTGTCCAACCCAACCCACTCTGATGCAGCCCCACTGGTGCTGAGCAATCGATTTCCTAGACTGTCCCTGGAAGAAATCATGCAGACACCTAGAAAAGAAGCATCATCAAATGTCCCTAAAATAGTAGCAACATCAAGTGCTTCTGTGCTAGATAGAAAAATACCCCAAAACTCCCTAAGAAAAAAAAAAGGGAAGTGTTGGTGATAGGAGATTAAATTCTCAAGGGAACAGAATCAGCCATCGGTAGACCAGACAATCAATCCAGAGAGGTAAGTTGTCTCCCTGGAGCAAAAATCAAAGATGTGGCTGAGAACCTAACAAAAATAATAAAACCCACAGATTACTACCCATTTCTACTATTACACATAGGGATGAATGACACGAAAATGGACCTGAAACGAATATTGAGTGATTATGAACAGCTAGGCAAGAAGGTCAAGGAGTTAGGTGCACAAGTAGTTTTTTCATCTGTACTGCCGATGAAAGGACAACATCCAAGTAAGAGAACAAAGGATTCTAGAAGTGAACCACTGGCTAAAGGGTTGGTGTCGTCAAAAACTTTGGATTCCTTGACCATGCACTGCACTACCTCCATGATGGATTTTTGGCAAGGAATGGACTGCACCTCACAAAAACTGGGGAGAATGTTTTCAGAAAATGCCTGGCTCAAATTATCAGGAGAGCTTTAAACTAAAACTGAGGGGGGAGGGTGACCAATCTTTAGGATCTCCAGGACCTAATTACAAGCAAAAACCAAAACAAATCAAATGAGGTAAGGAGGGATGGGAAGGAAGACAAACTCAAACAACAATTAGACATAGGAAGCATACTCAGACTCAGACATAAAAGATCTCAAATGCCTATATACAAATGCACAAAGTTTGGGGAACAACAGGGTGAACTAGAATTATTAATACATGAAGGTAGATATGACATAATTGGAATTACCAAAACTTGGTGGGATGAAACCCACGAGTGGAATGTACTAATAGGAGGATACAAACTGTTAAAAAACTCAGACCCCATAAAAGAGGACGTGGAGTTGCACTATATGTAAAAGACCACTATACTGCTACAGAAATGCACAAGATCAAAAACAAAAACCTCCTAGAATGCATATGGGTCAATATAAAAGAAAAAAAGAATGACATTGCCTTAGGTGTATACTACAGGCCACCCAACCAAGAAGAAAAAATAAGATGTACTTTTTGTTCATCAATTAACAAATATATGTAGGAAACAGACTACAATAGTAATTACCCTGACATTAACTGGAAGACTAATTCTGCACCAAGTGAGAAATTCAAATGATTCTTGACCAATCTAGTGGACAGCTTTCTTGTCCAAAAGGTAGAAGAGGGAACTAGAGGGACAGCCATACTGGACCTAATCCTCACAAATTGAGAAGAAGTGATAGAGGGAATTGAAGCTCCAAGAACCTTGGGCGAGAGTGACCATGTCATACTGGAATTCAATATAATGCAAACATAAGCAATAGAACATAATGATACCGGAGTCTTAGATTTTAAAAAAGCTGATTTCAACTAACTCCGAGAGAACTTGGGAAAGATTCCTTGAATGAAAATCCTGAAGGGGAAAACAACTCAAGAAGCTTGGGAAACTCTGAAAAATATGATCATGAAAGCCCAATCCAGCACAATACCACTGAAAAAGAAAAACAAGAAATCCAAGAAGAAACCAGCATGGCTGCACAAAGATCTCTCTGATAAACTCAAAGACAAAAAGGACAAGTACAAAAAATGGAAAAAGGGACATATAACTAAGGTGAATATCAGCAGATAGCCAGAATCTGCAAAGAAGAAGCCAGGAAAGCAAAGGCTCAGAATGAACAAAGACTTTCAACAAATGTCAAAAATAATAAAAAATTGTTTCTTTCAACATATAAATAACAAGAAAAAAAATCAAGGAAACAGTTGGTCCACAAGAGAGAAAGGAAGTAACAGGCAGCAGAGAGAAAGCAGAGTTGCTTAACTCATTCTTTGCATCTGTCTTCACGCACAAAGAAATAGCCCAATCTACCAAAAACATAACTGAAAAAGACAGACTAGAAATAAAAGTTAAAATAAAAATAAGAATATAAAACCTGACGGATTACATGCCAGAGTTCTAAAGGAGCTAGCAGATGTCATCTCAGAACCACTGTACCATATCTTTCAAAAATCCTGGAGCACTGGGAAACGACCAGAGGATTGGAAAAGAGCTGATGTGGTTCACATCTTCAAAAAAGGAGGGGGAAAAAAACAGACCCAGGAAACTACAGACCAATCAGCCTAACATCAATACCTGGAAAGATACTGGAAAAGATAATCAAAAAACAGATCTGCGAACATCTAGAAAAAACAAAGTTATAATTTCAGGACACTGTCAGCCCAATCTATCTGACTGGTTTGTTGTTGCAGAATAAGATACTATATAGTATAAGATGCCTTGAGTTTCTGGAAGGAAGATGGGGCATAAATTTAATAAATGAAAGGAATAACAAAAGAAATGTCAGAATTCCATGATTTTATTAGATCGGCCAATATTACACCAACTCCTATAAAGAAAAAAACAAAACACAAATCACCTGTTGATCTTATCAACCGGTATGTAGAGCTTCTGAACTGAATACACAGCAAACTCACTCAGCGCAAAGGGACCACATAACGCGGAGCCATGTGCAACCGGAATATTTGCTTAGGCTTAGGCCCGGGATATTTGCAGGACCGTCTGCTGCCAGGAATGACTTCCCATCGCCCCGTGTGCTCACACAGGGAGGGCCTCCTCAGGATACAAGTCCCATTAATTAATTAATTAATTAATTAATTAATTAAAAAACCGGAAGCGTATTTTTTTTAAAAAACTTCCTTTTCCTTGCAAGTATTGTAACAGAATTTCCCCCCCTCAAACATAGAACATAGGAATTTACAGGCCTCCTTTCCAGCCAGCACCAGCTTCCCTGCCCACCCTTTGTTGTTGCACCGCTTTTTCTGACTCCGAAAGATCATTTCTATTCAGCCACACAAAAAGCCAATGACTTGCCGTCTCCCAGCAGTCCTCTCTGATCTGGGGGCCTCGCTGCGGTACCGCCCGCTAAACGTGATTAAAGGGAACTGTACTTCTGCCTTAGGAAACCAGAAGGCTTCTCGGTTAGTAAACTCAGCGCATGGGTTTTCCCAGCGCTTCTGATTCTTCCATCTTCCTGCCATAATCAAATACGGTTCTATTCAGTCTAGCCCTGGTCCAAGCAAGTCTCTCTGCTGCTTTGCACTATGACGTGGATTTGATGGGTGTTAAGTGTCTCGGGTCAACCGGCTTAAAAACCCGGTGACTGACTTGATAGTTTGCTAGTGTAGAAAATAAGCAGGTATTGTAATACAGTATGCAAAATAAGCAAGCATTGTAGTGCAGGAACGACCAGCGGAGGGGGCTTCCTTGCTTGGAATACTGTATGTATATGAACTTCCCGGTCTTAGTTTGCTCCACCCACTGAGCTGGTGAGGGTAGCTTTCGCTTAAAAGGGCGATGCCATAACCACAGTGGAAAAGTGGGGTCAAAACATTCCATTAGCAATATGGCAGTCATTTTGCCGTATTCTTAAGGGCGTCAGGGATTGCAGCTAAAAACTGCCGCGTCGTGGGCCAATGAAACCCCCAAAAGAATGAATCGGATGGGCAAACAAATATAACGGAATTAATTCAAATCCCGGGGTTCTTGGAATGCCTTGTAGCTTGAACCTAATAAACACTCCGTACCGCAATTCGGCTCTGTGATTTCAGCGCTTCGAATGAACGCAGTTATTCTGCTTTTATAAACTATGGTTTAATGTGCTGCGTGACCATTGCGAATCGTGATTTATTCGGCAAGGTTTGGGGTGCAGCACAGTCAGTCGGGCGCATCCGCAAGCCTATTAACGATCTTCCCGGGCAAGGAAGGCGATTGTTTCGATGGACTTGTCTCGGCAATGAGCAACTTCTAAGTCGGCTGCTTTGTCGGCATTGACCCTTTAAAGAGCTAAAGCTGATTGAGCGCCATTTCAAGTTTTGGTGGCGGGAATCGCAGTAGAAGACGGGAGGACGTCGGGATCGAGTTGCTTTTTCCGCTGCAGCGAAAGCAGGAGCTAAAAGCACAAATGGAGAGCTTGGTAAATTGGGTATATCTGTGCACGGGCGTGAGGGCAGGGATTATTGGAGAGAAAGTCCTAAAGGGGCTTCTCCCTCCTGAACGATATACGTCCCATTCAGCAGCCATTTATTAGGGAACGAATGTTAATTTTTTGGCGCTTAAATTCTGTTTTAATAGCTTTGGAATCATTGCCTAAAAAGACTAAATTATATTGATAAGCCTAAAATAGGTTTAAGGCAGGGGTCTTCAAAGTTGGCCCTTTTATGACTTGTGGACTTCAACTCCCAGAATTCCTCAGCCAATGTGCCTGGCGGAGGAATTCTGGGAGTTGAAGTCCACAAGTCATAAAAGGGCCAAGTTTGAAGACCCCTGGTTTAAGGTTTGGTTAGGTTAGTTAATTTGATGACAAGAGCTATGGCACCCGCATTATATTTACTGGGGAGAACGGGCTATGGAGATTCTCAGTTTATCCAGGTCATACTTTGTCTCAAAGGTGCTTTCTTCAAAAAGCAACTGGACTTTTTTTTTCCTTCAAAAGGCAGCCGGGGAGGAGAGACTTCACTGCGTCCAGGTTTACAGAGTATTTGGAAGTACTGTAAATCTTCTTGGCTGTGTTGCAAATCATACAGGACTGCCTGTTAGCCAAGCATCTGTTACATCTGCTGGCACCCAATTCTAGTTAAAGGTCTGAGAAACTGGATAGAGTAAACCGTGGGGTAGCTCTAGGGAAGCTAGAGCAGGGGTCTCCAACCTTGGCAACTTTAAGACTTGTGGACTTCAACTCCCAGAATTCCTCAGCCAGTGAAACTGGTTAAGGAATTCTGGGAGTTGAAGTCCACAAGTCTTAAACTTGCCAAGGTTGGGGATCTCTGAGCTAGAGTGTGCAAATTCAGCCACAGAATTCTCTGAGGTCGAATCAGATGGCTTTGGGCCATTAAGGGAAAGCTGAAGATATCTGTAGAAAAAGTATCTAGTGGGTTCCTACTTCTGACTTAGATCAATTAAGAGTTGGATCTGTATTGCTGAAAAATATTAATGTCGTTCCAGTAGGATGATAGTGGACCCTCTGGCTGAGTTAACAGAATATGCTTTACTTAAATGGGTTTATAGTTCAAGGTGTTGTGTGAATCCAGCAAGCACAGGTAGTCCTTGACTTACAACAGTTCATTTAGTGACCGTTCAAAGGTACAGCGGCACTGAAAAAAGTGATTTGTGACCGATTTTCACACTTAGGTCTGTTGTAGCATCCCCTTGGTCACATGATCAAAATTTGGATGCTTTGCAACTGGTTCATATTTATGATGGTTGCAGTGTCCTGGAGTCCTGTGATCCCTTTTTGCAACCTTCTGACAAGCAAAGCCAATGGGGAAGCCAGATTCACTTAACAACTATGTTACTAAAAACTGCAGTGATTCACTTAACAACTGTAGCAAGAAAGGTTGTAAAATGGGGCAAAACTCACTTCAATGTTTCACTTAGCAACATACATTTTGGGCTCAATTGTGGTTGTAACTCAAGGACTACCCTGTATAGTTAGGCTTGACAATTCCGGGTAATTGAGTCAACCATGGTTCATTGTATTACCCTACACGAACATAGAGTGATTGTATTCATCTCTGTCACTTGCAGCAATAAATCACATCCAGGTAGGTTGTTTAAACTCAAAGTGAAGGGATTCAAGTAGCCCCATGAGGGGCAAAATTGCACCCTTTATACAATGCATATGTCCTACTGCTGAAAGTATAGGACAGGGGTAGGCAACCTCGGCTCTTTTATGACTCATGGACTCATGGACTTCAACTCCCAGAATTCCTGAGTCAGCTGACTCAGGAATTCTGGGAGTTGAAGTCCATGAGTCATAAAAGAGCCGAGGTTGCCTACCCCTGGTATAGGATGAGACCTTTCCAATGCTGCTGGTGCTCCTTCATGTGTCAAAGCAGTCCAAATGTCAGAGTAATGGAAAGGTGGAACTCCACCCTTATCCGAGTTACACATTACCCTGGAAGAGGGAACCTTCTGCTTCTTTGCTTTAGCTCCTGTAGCTTTTCATTGGCTGCCACTCTGCTTGTTAAGTTCGAGGGACACAGCGATGACTGTTTTAAGATCCAAAGCCCCACTTTCTGTGTTTTGATTCTACAGTTTCTCAGTGGGGTATTTTCTCTTGCAGAGTCCAGGAAGATATATGTTTAATAGTAATAAACATAATAAAAATAACAGCAATAATAGCAATAGTAGATAGATTCAGTATAGGAAATTAGGTTTCCCATTCAATTGGGTACTATATTCAAGGTGATTCTGAGGTAAAGGATAACATGCTTCTGCTATTGTATGAACTGTTGCTTGTAGTGCTACCCGTTTCTCTCATTTAATCCACCCTGAAAATGTTGGCTAGAGTCTATAACTGGAATTGCATGTTAAGTATGCTGTCTAGGAAAAAGTTACCAAGAAATGCCAAAACATATTTTGTTTTTAACAAATGTGCAGTTGGTAACAATAGTTACCGGTAATAGTTTAGCAGCTAAATGCATTTCAGTGGTACATTATTGAAGGAAATAGATTCCAGTGTGTTTTCAAATAATGTTACTTATTGCAGTTCCACACTGGCAATCTAGATATATATATATATATATATCACTTTGCATTTTATTCTTTAGAGTCAGACCTGATTATTTATAACACTGGAAATATTTATGAAGTTATATCCTACTCCCGGCATTCATAAGCCTTTGTATTCCATGAGACCAACAGCACAAATAGTTTCAATTGAAATTGTCATTTTCAGTATAGAGGAAAGTGTTGAAAGTTTGGGAGAAAGTGTAACTTAATAACTCTATTATGTACCCATCTCCCCATAATTAGGGTTTCATAATTTAGATTGGTTCATTTTGGGTTGCTTCGTTGTCTGTACTGATCCATAGACCAGACTATAAAACCCAGTGGCGTGTTGTATGAACCCAGCCTCTAAGTACAGGACACGGAAGAATATTATAGAGGCCCTGACTTGTTCACTATCCTTCCAGGACACGAGATAATCATCTTTTAAGTTACAAGAAGCCAGCTAGAAATCTTCTCCTAACATTCAAACAGTAATAGCGGTTCATCAGTGGCACCATTATCAAGGAGCACACAAGCACGCCTTCCTTCACTTTATGTCTTCAGACAAAGGCTGCATAGCCATTTGCCACAGCAGTAAGAACCTGGGTGGAACTTGAGCCTGATGCCTGAATGGATCTAAACATTGCATTTTCTTGTCAACAAGATGACAATAGTTTGCTGCTCTCTCCTCCGGTGTTTTTCTAGCTTCCAAGAGCCTTGGTGTTTCTTGATGGTCTCTACCCCATGAACTTGCCGTCCCTGCAACTTAGCGTTAGCGTTTTGAGATTAGCCCGATCCACGAGGTGCTCCCCCCTGCTGCAACACAGCCATCTGTCTGAGACGATGCTTTAATTTGGATTCTTGCATTGAGAAGGCGGCAGCAGTCTACAACACTGACATTTAGTTAGGGCGGGGCGGATGTTTTTCTTAAAGCGAGACTGTGCTCCAGTTCCTCAACGCTGCATGTGCTCTCATGGTATTAATCCTTAATGCGTTGTTTTCAGGGCTCGACACCTGCAGGGGCCATGTGAGCCGGCTTGTATCCACCCTTTCCCTCCTTTTCGTGACAGGAGGTGCGCGTGATCGCAGGCCAGCGTCCGCCTTTGTCTCTGCTCTGGCCCGGCTGCGTTGCCGGCTGTTCTCAGCTGCTCAAGTGGGTCTGCCGGCTGTTTCGGGTCGGATCCGCGCCTTCTACCTGAGCTTGCCTCGGCGGCGGTGGTGGGGGGAGGGGAAACCCTCAATTTGTGTGCACGGCAGGAAGCGGATTGGGTATTTCCATTGCATGATTCTTTTGGGAACAGTTTTGGGGACTCTAGAACCCCGCCTGGGCCATGTGAGCAGGGTGAGCCACACGTGGCTTAGAAAAACTGGCTTTTTGTGAGAGGGTGCGGGTTGAGTAAATTGAGTGATTGCTGAATAATCTGTGTGGAAACGGTTACGAGGAGGATAGCTGATTTTTACCCGGCTCTACGAGGTGCCGAGTTTAGGGTGGGCCCCATAGAAACACATCGCAGTGAGGTTGTTAAAACTTGGCTGAACCAATAGAGTGAGTTGTAATCCTTTACTATTTGGAAACCTTCAATTCTTATTTCCAAGTACTTTTAAGAAGTGTTGGGTGCCTCCTACCCATCAATCATTCCTATCCCTGCAACTTCAGATGCCTGTCCCTGTCACCCACAGGATTAGCTTTGATGTTAGTCATTGTGTTACATCGGAGCCAATTACCATTTCTTCCATCTTCTCAGCTTCTGGTGTAGAACTATAGTATTGAAGTGAGAGAGGGGAATTTTATTGTAGTAATGTTTATAAATAAACAAATTAGTGTTTATAAACAATTATAGTTTTTCCCCCTGACCAGTGCCATTCAGGTATCTGAATTACAACTCCTACAATTTCTAATCTGAACTGCTATTGGTTTGTCAATTTGTTTATAAGATTTATGTGGCCAGCAATCTCGTAAGAAAAACAACAGTATGGGCAAGTCACAACAATAATAAAAGCAAACACAAGAAAATCAGGGGCTTAATCCATCATCTGCAATCCATTAAACTATTGTGGGGTTCCTCAAAGTGGTCAATATTGACTCTCAACTGTCAAATGGCTAGAGGTCAAAGAGGGATCAGTAAATGGGGGCCAATAGGTGGTCAATAAAAGATGGAAGTTTGTTTGGGGTCAATTTATCTTTTGGGGTCGCTGCATGGCTGCATTCTAGTCCTTGGTCCTAAGGGTGAAGTGGATATCAATAGTTTAAGTAAAGGCATGTTAAATCTTTTTCATATTTTAATTGCAGTATTACCATTGTTTGCTACTGTTATATAGTGCTATTAGGTCAAGTAGTAATTATATTACTAACATAAAATATTTAATAAAATACTTTCAACTTAATTATTTTCAAGGAATATAGCAAGGCAGGGAAAAAGCAACCAAGTGGCAGTCTGAGGGAGAAACTGGTGAATTGTAGGATTAATGCTTGACATTTGCTGATTGTTAAGTACAAAAAAAACATGAAGAACTTTGAGATATGCCTTAAAGAACATCTAATGTAAATGGTTTCCCCAGCCTTTTCAGTGTATTGGGCCCGCTTGGAATTTTATATGCATGTTGTAGGCCAGGGGTGTCAAACTCAATTTCATTGAGGACCGCATCAGCATTGCGGTTGCCCTCAAGTGGCCGGGTGGGCGTGGCATGGGTGGGTGTGGCCTACTGGGTGGGCGTGGCTAGAGTGCATATGGCCTACTGGGTGGGCATGGCCAGCTCTACATCGTTCACATCAAGGGTGCCTATGGGGGCCTGGGCAGGAGTGGGACAGATCTGAGGGTCTCTGGCAGAAGGAGGGTCTCTGGGCCAGAGCCAAGGCAGTGGGGGCCGTTCCCTCACTGTTTCCAGGATGGCTTCGCGGGCCACATGAAACCACTTTGCGGGCTGGATCCGGCCCCCGGGCCTTGTGTTTGACATGTCTGTTGTAGGCTCTTGGGGGTGGAAGTGTCATTTGTTGCTCAGAGGTTTGTGCTGCAGTTGCCTGATCCACAATATCCATTTCCTGAAGTTGAAAGAAAAGTAACTTCTCTAAGAATGGAACCCAAGGCAGAGGGGGTATCTGATTTCTAAAACTTCAGGACAGTCATTTGAGCAAACATACATTTGATGGAAGGGGAAAGACCAATAATTTAGCCAAAAACCTATTGTGTAGTTAGAGGTGATGGGGTGTGAATGTAATAAAAGAAGCTGAAACTGAATTTTAGCAAGATAGAACTGTTATTTGTTCATTGCGGTGTCTAATAGCGCTGTTCTCTCTGTAGGGAATAATGGTATCCCCAAAAAGAGATCCATAATTTTGGAATCCCTCAGGGCTTATAGTTGGGTGGCTAGAATAGTCTTTTTCAGGTTTTGAATAGGGTGACAGGGTTTAACAAGGATGTGCCCTAGAGTGGAAACACCTCACAATATTGGAACTCATGTCCTCATCACCACAAGGTTGGATTACTGCAGTGCGCTGTACATAGGACTGCCCATGGAGACTACTTGGAAGTTTCAGTAGTCCAGAATATGATGTCCTATTTATTAGCTGGCACTTGAAACCATGAACAGATTAAAACTGTGCTCTGAGCTCTGCACTGGCTTCCATATAGCTTCCAAGTGCAATTCAAGCTGCTAGTTGTCAACTTTGAATGAGCATGGCTGTGGCCATTTTCCTTTCTCATTTTTAGTTGACACACTCAGCACGGAGGGAGGGGGGTTGCAGGTGTTTCGCTAGTCAAAATAAACTTTCTCATTCTTGGGCTTTCTCTGGTGAGAACCAAGGTCAGGGGTAGGCAACCTCGGCTCTTTTATGACTCATGGACTTCAACTCCCAGAATTCCTGAGTCAGCTATGCTGACAGGAATTCTGGGAGTTGGTCCATGAGTCATAAAAGAGCCGAGGTTGTCTACCCCGACCAAGATTATATTCTCCTCCCGGGACTGCTGGCTGGGCGTGCCATGAAAAGCCTGCCAACAAGCTGTATGGAGAAACGTAGTTATTTGCATAGAATCGGGGCTGGGTTTTCTAACTTTGTATTGGGGAATTGTTATGTATCTCTTTAGTCTTGGTTTCACTTTTGAAGTGCCGATACATTGTAAGAATAAACATCTTCTTTGAGGAATTTGCAAACCTCAGAGTTCTGTTTTAATTGTCTTTGTTGGAACCATGACATTAGTCATGAATATATAACTTGGTATCAAAGTATCTTCAGGACCACCTTCTCCAACTAGAATTGACCTGCTGAATATGTGAGTCTGAGACAAACTGCTGACATGGTATAGGGAATTTATGTATTGTATAAATTTTATTAGTTTTTATAGGGTTAGGAATGAGGTGGGATTTGGGTTGAGGTTGGGGTTGGGGTTAGGGTTTTTCCAAATACATTCTCAATATTTAGCAAAAAGCATAATGTCTGGGTTCATGTGTTTAACAAGAAATAATAGATAATGGTTAATTATCATAAACAATATGTTAATTAATTGCTCTATATCTATGAACCAAGATGTTCCACAGGGAGCTATTTTATGGCAGCACTTTTACTTTGAAACAGCTGCTCACATGAATTAAAGTTGCCATAGTTTGTCCTTGTTGTAAATATTGAAAACAGGGCTGCTCTAAAAGCCATGGAGTGATTCATGACACTTAGGCTGACTATACTATAGTGTTCATATATTATAAATATGTACTTTCAAATTTTTACTGTGGTTGTTTTTACTGTGAACTGCTGAGAGCCTTCTATTGCAGGGAGTAATAAGTTTAGGTCATCCTCCATTCCCCTATCATAAAAGGCAGAAATGTTTTTTTTTATTGAAAAGTTTTAACATACAATTTTTCTTTAAAACCCCCCTCCCCCTCCCTTCTCCCCCCCTACCTCTCCCCCCTCCCCCCCTCCCCCCCACTTCCCAGAGCTAAATACAAGGTATATATATAAAAAACAATCATAAACAATCATATACTAACAACTATAAACTCTAAAATCCATCACTCTCTAGCTTATATAGGATAAAACAAGCCTTAGTAATATTAAATATATATAAAGAAACTAAAATAAAAAAAGAATAAAAAGAAAGAAGACTTATTCAAATGCGACATAAAACTTCTTAACCCTATACTTGTTCTGGATAAACTCAATCCATTTTCTCCATTCCATAATATAGCGTTCTTGCGAGTGATCTTTCAAATAGGCCGAAATCTTCGCCATCTCTGCCAGGTCGGAAACCTTTAAAGTCCACTCTTCTATGGTCGGCAGTTCCTCTTTCTTCCAATACTGACCTATCAAAAGTCTTGCTGCCGTAATTAAATTCAACATCAGCTTGGTGTCCACAACTGTAGCATCTGTAATTATTCCCAACAAAAAAAGTTGCGGACAAAACTTTATCCTCTGAAAAGGCAGAAATGTTTATGTTCAGAAGTATTCAGTCACAGAAATAAAATATTAACATGGGGGGGGAGTCAAACTCAATATATGTAATGAAATGAACACAGGTAAAATACAGTCATGTAGACAAAGATATGATCTCAACAATGATGATGGAAGTTGACACTACTGCATACCAGCTCCTAATTATTTTGTTTCAACTCGTATATGAACAGGTTTTTACAGGATGGTACTTTTTATTCTGGTAAATTATGGCATATACCACATTGAATTGTTTAGCGGACATATTTATAGTTTTGTGTCTTTTTTAATAGACTGCAAGGAAATACGACAATGTTAAGAAAGAGTTGGTGAGATATTAACTCCCTCCCAGGTTTTTTTTTTTTTTTGGGCATTGACCTTCTGGTGGCAATTTTAGAACAAAGGCTCCAACACGAAAGAGCTAAAGTAAAACTCATCGAGAGATTCGATTCTTTTCATACTCCCGGTATCTTCAGTAGGGTTAAATATGTATCAGTCATCAATAAAAGTACATCTAAATCACCATTATGTTATTACAGTACTGTATCCTGTATTGCAACCTCCCCAAATGTCTCTGCATATGCTTTTCACACCCTGAAAAATATGCATGTATCACTTATTCACATGTAATTCAAGCTTTCTTAGGAAGTATAATCTAGCCCAGAAAAGCTAGATCCACAGACCTCCTTTTTTTCATTAAAAATAGAGATTAATGCAGCTATCTTTTTAGAATGTTAGCAGAAAACTACAGCATGCTCTGCTTGCTTGATTCCTTACACAGCATGAATACAGAAAAAATTGCATGTTTGAAAGCCATAGCACAATTTGTGCTGGCCAATCAGCTTAGTAATGTTTATCAGATTTTCAATCATTAAAAGAGGTTAGGTCAGAGTAATTGATTCATGGTTTCCAAGTACACTTTTTACCCTGAAATGTCAATGATAATCTGTGAGAGAAACCAAACTGTTGGTAGTTTAAATGTCCATGGGATTAGGAGACTATTAATAGATAAATTTGAATCAATTTATTTTAAGATCTGATTTAGTTTTTTTTTAAAAATTCAGTATCACAAGAATATTGTAGAATATAATATTATAAAAAGGGTTAAGTGATGCTTATGTACATGTAATTATAAGTCAACTAACTAGGTTTTTAGACAATCATCGACATTTGAAAAGACTGCTGAATCAGAACTGACAGGAGCATTTGCTAGAATTTCTAGCTATTCCGATAAGTAGAATTACCTCACATCTAAATGTTTGATATATAATAATACCCCGCATTTAAAAATGGAATTGAGTTTCTACTCTGCATTTGGAAGGAAGAAGGACCAATCTTTTTTGCACTAGAAAAAATATTTTTTCATTCTGACCGTATCCATGTCAGAATAAAAGTTTTGGTATCCAATCTTATACACCCTGGAAGTGTTTGGCAGTGATTGACATCATGCAAAGTCATTAGGTTAACTATTTGACTTAGGGAGTTCACGCAGGGATGTCAAACTGCCAGCCTGCATCCGGAAGCCGCGCCCACCCCATTGCTGGCAATGGCAAAACCGTCCCAATACGTTGCACAACGTCATGTGACGTTGCGAGTTTGACATGTCTGAGAGGATTCTGCACGAGGAGGATTAGCTATATTGTTATTAGAGTGTCTTCATATAATTCAATTTACTTTCTGGATATCATTGCAATTCACAGGGTTCTGTGCTGCAACCATGATATTTGATATCTATAACATTTAAAAATTCAAAGCATCTAAAAACATGTTATTAATTTAATTATTCACATGATTAGTACATGTAAAATAGATTTCTTGCTTTTGTGTGTAGGAGTGTGTGCATTTGTATATCTTATAAGTAGAGAAACATTTTGAATTTAATCCCTTATTTTAGAATTTGATTTGCAGAAAGATAAATTGTTGTGCTAATGGAAAATATTCATGAAAGGTCCTAAGATCCGTACAGGGGACTTCAGAAGCAATGGATAAAATTTTACTTTGGACTTCATCCCAAAGCAACGAAGTAGTTGCTACAATTTATTTATATCATTTGATTAAGTTAGTCACTTATATAATTACATAAATTAAATTATGAACTGTAATTAAACAAATTATATAAATTATATAAAAGATAAATTCAGGTTTAGTGGATATCCTCCCCCCCGCCCCAAATAGTTCATTAAATCAAAGTTTTGTTATAGAAAGTAAAGAACTGCACAAGTGAGCAGTGTCCAGGCTTTATGAGTTTCTTGCACCTGGTCAAATTTGGACCCAAAAGAAAACATTCTTTAGGCACTTTGTAAATTCTTTTAGCACTTTGTAAACTCCTCTTCAAAGATATGATGCCAGTCTGGAAATGTTGTGGGAAGGGGTTCTTTCTTGACCCACTTTTAAAAAAATTTCTCTGGCATTGTTAGTGCAGAGCATTGTGGTGTGCGATTGAGAATGAGGTTTGTTGTGTAACTCAGTCCTACGTCTTCCGATAGGCTCTCGCCTACCTCATTCATTTCCAGAGGACCTCTTTTCTCAGAAGCTTGAATGGAACTGGGTTTCAACCTCCTGCACATCACATGAATTGTTGTCCTTCCTGAACACTTGGGGGCTCACAGGAGAGTCATGGATCAATGCAGCTGCATTGTTCTGATTGAGGCCAATTACTGCCGAAAAGCATTTTCATCATGGTTTTCGCTTTCCTCACCTGCCAGCAAAGGAAAAATAAGGGTTCATATGTTTTTAAGCATTTACTGTGTAAATACAATGCCTTTTAAAAACATCTCAGCTTTTCTTAATTGTTCTCCTGTTAGTTATCTCTTTCTTCTAAGTTGCAGGTATTGCTTTGAATTGATGTTTACTTGTTTGCTTTTAACCTTTTGTATAATGTTTGAATCACATAGAAATACATTTTCTTGGTGATCTTAAAAGCAAATTATAAAGCAAGGTGATCCTTTTTTTTCCATAGAGAGGAAAAACTAACCAAGAAACCTTCATTACCAGCCAGTGTTTTGGATGGTTCACAGCCCAGACTCTTAGTCAATATGTTCTGTCAATCTTTCCTAACTTAGCTCCCTCCAAATATGAAAAGAATAGAATAGAATAGAATCTGGAAGGGACCTTGGAGGCCTTCTAGTCCAGCCCCCTGCTCAAGCAGGAGAACCCATACTATCTCAGACAAGTGACTGTCAGGAAGTTTCTCCTTAATTCCATGTTGCTTCTCTCTTTGATCAGTTTCCAATCATTGCTTTTTGTCCTGCTCTCTGGTGCTTTGGTGAATAACGTGACCCTCTCTTCTTTGTGGCAATCCCTCAAATACTGAAATATTGCTGTCATGTCTCCCCTATTTCTTCTTTTCTTTAGACTAACCAAACCCAAGTTATGCAACCGTTCTTTGTATGTTTTAGTTTCCAGGCCTTTGATCATCTTAGTTGCTCTTCTCTGAATTTTTTTCCAAACTCTCAACATCTTTTTTTGTGATAAGGTGACCAAAATTGGCTGCAGTATTCCAGATGTGGTCTTACTAGGGTTTTATAAAGCAGTACTAATACTTTGTGTGATCTTGATCCTATGCCTCTGTTTATAGAACCCAAGATTGTGTTGGCTTTTTTGGCTGCTACTGCACACTGCTGGCTCATAGTCAAGTGATCGTCCACTAGGACTCAAAGGTCCCTCTCACAGTTACTGTTTTTAAGCCAGGTCCCACCCAATCTGTACTTGTACCTTTGATTTTTTTTCCTGCCTAAATGTAAAACTTTGCTTTTCTCCACATTGAAACTCATTTTGTTGTTCAAGTTTGTCAAGATCTTTTTGGATCCTGAGTCTGTCTTCTGGGGTGTTGGCTACTCCTGCCAGTTTGGTGTCATCTGCAAACTTGATGAGTTCCCCTTCAATTCTCTCATCTAAGTCATTGATGAAGATATTGAAGAGTACTGGGCCTAAGACAGAGCCTTGTGATACCCTACTGTTTACTTCTCTCCATGTGGATGTAGTGCCGTTGTGGACTACTCGTTGAGTACAGTTTGCCAGCCAGCTACAGATCCATCTGGTAGTGATGTTATCTATTCCACCTTTTTCTAGCTTACCAGGGAGTAGGTTGTGGTCTACTTTATCAAATGCCTTACTGAAATCTAAGTATACTACATCCACAGCATTTCGCTGGTCTACTAGTTTAGTTACTTTATTTTAAATCTTGAAAGCCTGTCAAATATTAAAACCAAGGTGATTGTACCAATAGATTGCATTTTTGTGAAGAAAAATACAGTGCTGCTAAGTTTTACGAACCTCTTGGTGATTATGGCTATGATACACAGGTTTTAGAAGATGATGTCAAAGGGGTAATTAGTGCCACATCTGTATTGTACTATATCCTGCCTGCAACTCTTTAAAGCAGCTGCATGATTCTGGTCAAAAACATCACTGCTCCTGCCTTCATTTGAGCCTATATTCCAAATGATTTACAAAGGAGTATGCAAGCCTAATGTAGATACTCCTTGAGTTACAACAGGCATGTATTTAGGGCAGTTGTTAAGTGAATCTGGCTTCCCCCATTGACTTTGTTTGTCAGAAGCCAGCTGTAAAAGTTGCAAATGGACGTTGCAGCTGCCTTAAATACATGCCTGAATTTTGACCATGTGTCCATAGGGAGGCTTTGATGCAAGTACCATTTTAATTGCAAGTACCAGTTGTAAGTAACTTTTTCTGGGATGTAACTGAACGGTCGCTAAACAAATGGCAGTATCCTGATTTTTCCCTCACAATGGTTGAGGGTTTTTTTTTTAAAATTGAGAAATGGCCCAAAATTATTTGGTGCAGACATGTCAAACTCGCGATGTCACGTGAGGTCGTGAAACGTATCGGAACGGTTTTGCCATTGCTGGCAATGGGGTGGGCGCGGCTTCCGCACGATGCATGCGGCCCACCAGCCAGCAGTTTGACACCCCTGATTTAAGAGGGTCTTGAATCTTAGTTTCCCAATTCAACCTCTTAACCTCTTAATAATATCTCATCTTCCAAATGTTCATGTATTTCTAACAAGACACTCTGCTGTATATCTGTGCATTTACCGTACTCCCAACATTTGTGCATAGTGACCTTGGTCATCATTACCTCCAAGATTGTTGGAAAGTAGGTTAGATCCCCTTAGCCGGCTGGGTAAGTGGACCAGTTATATAAACCAGGTTATGCTGTCGTCTTGAGAGCAGTGTGAACAAAGCAGGAGCTAAGACGTAGGAAATAGTGAATTGCCTTGTCAAAGGTGGGTGGAGAAAACAAGTAATCCCCTTCCCCCATCTCCACACAGCCTTTTTTAAGGGGTCGGGGTTTTGCTAGATGCAGTCAAACCTCTTGTCCTCAGTACTCTCTCTCTGTTTGGCTGCCCTCTCTCATAGGCCCTGGAAGCTTGAAAGGATTGCTGCCATACCTTATCTGAGGAGTTTGTGTGCATGAAAGTCACAGGAGGGAGATTTGGCTGGTAAATAAGTTGTGCAGTGATTTTTCTGGAGTTGATGGGGGAAAGTCTATTGCTTATGGTCTTCAGCCCTCAATAATGATTGGCTGTCTTGCAACCTTCTTTAGGCTGTGGGTTGCCCTAAATTTCAGGCTTGTTTGGGGATCCTGGCTGAGCTGCTTGACATAGAATGTAAATACGTATATATATGTGCTTAGTTATCCTACTATCTGTGCAAGTCCAGGTAATTTGTAATCAGCATGGAAGCCTAGTTTGCTGATTTCATTTTATTTTGTTCATTAGAGAATCTATGAGCAGAGAATGGAGGAGCCATTGTTTGTTGCAGCCGGAGTGGCAGGTTCGCAGGGGTTAGGGTCCTGCAGGTGATGTCTGCTTTAGTATCTGTTTGTTTGTTAGATTTATATCCTGTTTTTCCTCCAGGAGAAGGTGACATACATAGCATGGTATTTCCTCCTCCATTTCCCCCCCCCCATAATAGCAGTTTTGAGAGAAGAGCTGCATTGAGAGAATGATGGTCCTAAATCTCCAGTGGCTGAGACTGTTAACTTTGATTTGTAATTGCTATAATAAAGACCCGAGGTTGAAAGTAGACTTGAAACGGGATTTCCTTAGTCCTTGACATGTTTTCATTAAACTGGTGGTGGGCTGAGCTGGCTTGATAATCAGCCTTTATCTTTGGAAGTGGAGAGATTTTGCTTATTTGTTTCAGGAAAAAGTAAGTATTATGCACCCTTTTCTCTCCAAAGACTAGGAGGGACAATTTATTTTTTGGGGAAAAAAAAGTAAATGTATTGACTGCGTTTAAAAGTCATTCTTACCTATAGTTTTCTGTGTTCACATGATGATACACTGAATCATAGACCAACTGTATGTATTTATGGTCATGTAAGGTTAAAATGCAAATCTTTCATTTCTGGTTTGATGTGTTACACAAATCCAGTAGCTGCCTTCTGAGATTTGTCACTTGCAAGGGGATTTGAATAAGGATGTTGTATCTGGCACATAATTAATTTTTAGGACAATAAGTGGACAGAAGATATAAGCTTCATGTATAGTTTTAATTCAAAGAAGGAGTTTCATCATGTTTATCAAATAGCCAGTTGCACATTTAATGAATTAGTGTTTAGGTTTTTATCTAATTTGCTCTGCATTAATATGACAATAAAAGTGCAGAGATATGCATGCTTTGGGTTGGATTCCAAAGTATAATTCTGAGCATTTAGGGGCACAAAGATAACACACTGAAGCTTTTGAAGGTAGCTGCATTTGTTCCTAGGTCATGTTGTAGGTGCAGGGGGAATAGGGAACTGCTTTCAAAAATTAGAGACAGGCATTGCCTTCCTGTTCCTATACACTTCAAAGGGCATTATTGAAATCAAACCCAAGACATTGAAGAATTCTACAAAACAGCATGGAGCTACGTTATTGCTTGATCGTATTATGTCTCTTGAATGGAAAGGTTTGCTGTTAATAACATGCTTTGGGGAAAAGAAAATCAGGTTGGATAAATCCAATGAGTTCTGATTTTTCCCCATCTGTAGGTTCAGTTGATTTAGTTTCTAGATCAGGGCTTTTCAACCTTTTCACCCATTGTACCCCTTTTAGGATATGGCAACATCCGAGTACCACCAGTAGCCTAGCAAGGTGTCAAAAACGTGATGACCAAGAAAAAGGAAAAAAGTGATGAAGTACAGGTAGTCCTCGACTTACAACAGTTCGCTTAGTGACTGTTCGAAGTTACAATGGCACTGAAAAAAGTGCCCCCCAAGCCACAGCCAAGCAAGACGCCTGTCTGCCCGCCTGGCGGCGCTCTTCCTCCTGTCTGAGGTTTTCACAGTTGTGAGCAATGTTGGCAGCAGGAGTGGGGTGGTGGGGTGTTTGGTTTTTATTCCCCCCTGTCTGCTGGGTGGTTGCAGCAGGTTTTGGTCACTGATCCTGGCGCTTCCGCTGAGCCCTGACAGCCCTGCAGCTCCAGCCATCCCTCACTCAGGCTTGTGCGGTGCTGCCACCAGTTCAGCTCATTCCCCTCCCCCACTACCACTTTTCTAGGATGGTCGCATACCACCTGTCAGGTGCCAATGTACCACAGGTGGTACCCGTACCACTGGTTGAAAAGCCCTGCTCTATGGAACACAATTCAATCTAGGATTCAACTGATTGAAAACCCTTGTTCTAGATCTTTGACTTACAATGGTAGTTATTTCCAGAAAATTCACATGTTTTCAGCTGTATTGTACAATTCTACCTGTACAGTAGTTAGCATTTTTAAAGGTTAATTTTAGTGGGACTTGATTTTGAAGTCAGTGGCTAGAGTCAGAATAAGCAAATGTGCTTGGATAAATTCAGGTAAGAATGTCAGTGTAGACCTCCAGACTAGGATACATCTCACATTGCTGTTTGCCTCTATAATTTGGAAACTGGATTATACGTAGAGACATAAAAGAAGCTGGTTTTTTTATGATATTTTGGTTTGGGCAGTACTGTATTTTAACTGCAAATTGGGATTTCTACCAGAAGTGAATGTTCCTTCAAGGTCAAATACGTGTTCCAGGTACCTCAAACTTCTTTTATGAACTTGTTCTATTTGCAGAAGGTATATGTGGTAGTAACTAATCATGTCTGCAATCCATGAACATGGGAAACTGACTAACTTGTTGCAGCCTATCCCAGACATTTTTTTAAAAAGTAATCTTATAAAATAATTTTAATTTAAGCAATAAACAGTTAAAAGACTAGATAGTTTGCTTAGCCCTCCCTCATTTCTTTTAAGGCCAGATGTGGAATTTTAAACACCAACAATTGATAAACCTATGTAAAATCTTAAAATACCTTGACTTTAGTTAAAAACTAACATTACAACGGCTTTGGATTTTTTCAGACTTCCATCGGAGATAGTAAGCAAGTACTCATTTGTTTCATCAAATGATGACTATTACTTTATGAATATTCAACTGTACAACCAAACTGTCTGTTCTCTGCAGGCTCCATTCTTTTTCTTAGTCTGAGATTTATGGACTTGTACATGATGAATTGTGAACTCCTAGCAACTTGCAGTGCCCTTGGATACTTAGAAGGGGACACCTACCATAAAGAACCAGACTGTATAGGTGAGTGATCAAGACTGGGAAGTATATATTAGAGGATGTGTAAGGGCTGTGTATGTCTCAAGCTATTGATTGTCAGATGGAGGCAACTAAATCGTGAAGTAGGAAACATTTGAGTTCTGTGAAGGCACTTTCTAACTTTTTGCTTTAGTTTTGAAAAAGTTGGAGATACTGTATCTTCTTGTCATCCTTCCTTGGATGGTTCCAGGGCACAACAAAACAGTTTTATTCTCTATTCCTACAACTTTATCAATCTGTCTCATCAGTCCTAGCCAGCTGTGATGAGAGTTGTAGTCCATTCCTCCTTTGGTATATTGGCCTAACTAATATGTATCCTGAGATAGCAATTTTGTGAGCTCTAGCTTTGCACCCCATTGAATTTTTGTCTTCTACTTGGCTCGAATTCCTCCAGAGAGTGTGAAAGATTTAATCCGCTATCTGCGCCATGAGGATGAGACCCGGGATATTCGGCAACAGCTGGGAGCTGCTCAGATTCTGCAAAATGACCTGATCCCTATTATCACCCAGTACCCCCAAGACAAACAGCTGTTTGATGCTGTCATCAGGTAGGAATGGCAGGATGGAAGAAGGTGGAAGGAAAGAGTATCGGTTATAGGTTTTAAGTATGAAGAATATCAGTGACAGCAACGAAGGAGTGTGTGTTACAGAGATCAGGGAACAGTCCCTGCCCTGGTCTTGTCCTATCCCATAAGACCTAACTCTCTGATCAGTGGCAAGAGATTATGATAATTTTAGTCTGAAACAATTGAGGACTTTAGATATAAATGAGAGTGATGGGTGTCTATGCTCTGGCAATTTTAAAATATCTGAACACGGTCAGTTTGAATAATGTGCATATCTCTGAAATATATGACTTGAGAGTTTTAGCTAAATTTTAGCTAAATCAATACTTTAATTGTGCTGGGAGGAGGAACTAATATCCTTCAAAGAACCAAATTTTAAAATGTGTACAATGCAGCTATTACAACAATTTTTATTATCTCTGGAGGTGAAGGCAATCTAGGTTGAATGTTAGAATGAAAAGAAGTCTAGCCTATTTAGAAAATTAAACTCTTTATATAGTATGGGTTTAAAGAAAGAATCTCCAGATTATTTTTAAATCCCATGCTTGTCTCACATGGTGATCTGAGTCTAGGTCAAACCATTATCCACTTAAATTTAAACCTGAACCAAATCCTGAACTGGAACTATATGTAATATAGGTGGCAATTAGGAATTCACTACAGAAAAATACTTACCAAAAATGAAATACTGGTGAAGTCATCACAATGAATTAGCTAAGGACTAATATACCAGTGTAGAAATATATTCATTGCTTAAATTTGTCAGTGGGAAGTTAGTATAACTTTAAGATGTTTGTGAAGTATTTTAATACTGAAGTGGTTTAATGACAACACAAGCTGGCTTTATGTTATAATCATTGACAAAGTCTCTGTTTCTTATTTTCCTAGATTAATGGTGAATTTAACTCAACCAGCTATCCTCTGCTTTGGAAAAATTCCCCAGGACATTAACCTCCGCCATCACTTTCTGCAGATTGTCTCTTACCTGCAGGCTTATAAAGAAGTGAGTTGGGAGGTGCTCTCTAGTCCTTGTCCCATTGTTTGGGGGAATAACAGGATTACGAGGAAATAGACTCTGCTTTTCTGAGCCAGGGTGCTCTTTGTAGTTACGCTTGAAGCTTTCCACAGTAAGTTTTGCTGGGCTTAAACTAAAGATCTTTGAAGGTAAGAAGAACTGACTGTTGGTTCTGGGATGGCAGCTATTTTTTTTATTGAAAAGTTTTACAATACATTTTATCTTTAACAATCCCCCCCTCCCTCCGCCCGCCCCTTCCTAACCCTCCCCCCCTTCCCCCCTCCCCCCTCCCCAACTTCCCAGAGCTAAATACAAGGTATAAAAGCAAAAAACAATCATAAACAACCATATGCTAACAACAATAAACTATTAAGTCTATCGCACTCTAGCTCATATGAAATGACTACAAGCAATACTAATATCACATTAAAAAAAAAGAAAAAAAACTTATTCAAATGCTAAGTGAAACTTTTTAGTCCCATATTTGTTCTGGATATAATCAATCCACTTTTTCCACTCCATAATATAACGTTGTTGCGAATGATCTTTCAAATAAGCCAAAATCTTTGCCATTTCCGCCAGGTCAGAAACTTTTAGAGTCCATTCTTCTATAGTAGGGAGTTCCTCCTTCTTCCAATATTGACCTACTAAAAGTCTTGCTGCTGTAATTAGGTTCAACATCAACTTGGTGTCCACAACAGTAGTATCTGTAATTATGCCCAATAAGAACAATTGCGGACAAAACTTTATCCTTTGCTTAAATATCTTCTGCATATTCCACCAGAATTTAATCCAAAAAGCCTTAACCTTTTTACAGGTCCACCATATATGAAAATACGTTGCATCTTCGCCACCACATGGCAGCTAATTTGAAGAACACCACAAGGGGATGAACTTTTTTAAAAAAAAAAATAAACAAAAGGCAGATAATGAAGGGAAGAAGCAGATTGTAGTTTCCAATACCAGGTCTTTGTAGCTTGCTTTGAGGGGTTGCTCTGTCTTCATGGGACCCTAATACGGTACATTCTTTTTCCAATCCTTAGGCATTTGCCAGTGAAAAGGTCTTTGGGGTGCTGAGTGAGAAGCTGTACGAATTGCTGCAGCTGGTGAGTTTCATTTGGAATCATTTCCCAGATCGAAAGGGGGTGGCGGTGGGGGTGGGGGTGGCGGCTTGAGGACAAGAAAGGGTTGCGAAAAGAGACAAGATTTGGACAAACAAGACTAGGGTGGGAGCAGTGAAGACAACAGCCTCCTCCTTGAGTTCATCTCTTTCATGTGCTTCCAATACGTGTGTGTGTGTGTGTGTGTGTGTGTGTGTGTGTGTGTGTGTGTATGCTCTCCTTTCTCATCCTAGGACTGGGAGCAGCGCCAGGAAGAAGATAACCTGCTAATTGAGCGCATCTTGCTTCTGGTGCGCAATGTGCTGCATGTGCCAGCTGATCCTGATGAAGAGAAGGTATTGATGTGAAAGGCTGGCCTTGGGCTGGTAAATGCCAGCCTTGAATGATGCATGGAGTAAACATACAAGCATATACCTGCAGATAAGAGGAAGCTGGGCTTCCCAAGTTCCTCCCCCACTGAGTTAATACTAACTGGTACTGTTGTAGGTGATTGTCAGGACTGCCATCCTTCACTTAAGCTTCGCATTAGCTAGCTGCCAGTCTGCCAAGAACTATGGGGGGAGGGAGCTGGTCGGGAGGCAGGGGGGGAAGGCTAACTACTCATCATACCTTCCAGAGACACCATCTCTGGGTCAAAATGCTGGGCATGGAATATAACAGCCCACCAATCAGCCCCCCATTGAAGAGACAGTTCCCAAAACAATTTATTCAAATCTAATTGGACAATAAGGGACTAGCAAGGGCAGACGTGGGGGCAGGTCTGACAGGGATATTAACGATATTCAGATAATCGGAAGTTTCCTATTCAGTGTTTCATCTGCTTTATCTCAACAACTCACTGCAGTACTGCTGAATAACTCTCCGTGGTTATTTTAGGGGGTGGGAATGTCTTAAGCTTAATAAATGATGCCTTGCTTCCAGTATGGGTTCGATATTGTTATTTAGGGAGCCAATAGACTTCAGCTGAGTGATACAGCAGAAGAATCAAAGAAAACCGTGGGATACATTGCTCCTGTCCAGAACACTCTCACTGTGATTTTCCCTTTTTTTCTTTACATTCTGAGGGGAACCTGGTCTTTACTGCTACGTCTGTCTTGCCAGCTCTTCTTTTCTAGGACGTTGTCAGGACCCACCCCAATCCACGTCTTGGGAAGACAAAAACTCTTGGGAGTCAGTTCTAGTCCAAAAGGAATCTTTACTAGGACATGCTCGGTTGTGGGAATACAAGACAGGACTTAGTATTGTTTTACAAATTGAAATTTTATAAAGGGTACCCGGTTCAACCCCCCCCCTTCCCTCAACGCCATTTGGTCAGCCCCCATCCTTCTACTTCGTGTCATCCCTTTCGTGGGAAAGAAAAAAAAGGAACTTCGAATCTTTATGGTTATTGGCTTCTTCCTCTCCAGAATTAAAAGAAGACACAGGCCAGATGCCTTCTTCTCTAACCCTCCCTTTTGTTCCCCCCAGTTCAAAAGGTTCCCTTGGCCTTTGAAATAACCTAAGGCAGGCTGAATCCACATATGCTCCACCTTCCTCGGGAGATGGCAGAATCCATAGTGGGGGGGGGGGGCGGGGATAATGTTTTAAACATACATTTATGAATGTGATATAAATGGATTCTGACAGGCGTGGGAGGTGTCTGTTCTGTCAGCCCTTCAGTGTAGTTCAGGACTTATTGTTAAGATTAACAGTAATAAATTCTTGCAAGTCTGCAAGCACATCTCTCTTCCCTTGCCTGAACTTTCCAGAGAATTAGGGAGGGACTTTTCTGAGATGCTTCTCTCCCCTCCCCCCCCAATCTCTTCTGTGGACTGATAGGCCTTTTATATGACTATTGCCTGGCTGTGGCTCTTCCTCATCCTGTTTATCAACGATATTCCCAAAGAATATGAGTGTGTCAGTGGGACACTTTGCCTGTTGTGTAGTGTGACATGAGGCTGAGCAAAATGGATATTATAGCTTCTTGTGATTTAAAATTCCATATAGGTAGTCCTTGATGGACAACAGTTCGTTTAGTGATCGCTCAAAGTTGCAATGGCACTGAAAAAGTGATTGATGGCCGTTTTTCTCTCTTACGACCATTGCAGCATCCCCATGGTCACGTGATCGAAATTCTGAAGCTTGGCAGCTGACTCTTATGTTCGTGACGGTTGAAGTGTCCTGGGGTTCACATGATCTCCTTTTGCGACCTTCTGACAAGCAAAGTCAGTGGGGAATCTAGATTCACTTAACAACCGTGTTGCTAACATAACATGTGCGCTGATTCACTTAACAGCTGTGGCAAGGAAAGTCATAAAATGGGGCAAAACTCACTTAACAAATATTTCACTTAGCATTATAAATTTTGGGCTTAGTTGTGGTCATAACTTGAGGGCTACCCATATTCTAATGGTTAATCCCATCTGATCTCTCCCATAGAACATTGACGATGATGCCAACATCCATGACCGGGTACTCTGGGCTATGCACATCAGCGGGATGGATGATTTGCTCAAATTCTTGGCCAGCTCCCCAAGTGAACAGCAGTGGAGTCTACACGTGCTGGAGATAATCTCCCTTATGTTCCGTGACCAGGTAAGCAAGCAAGTCTGTTTGGGTCAGAAATGAACGCTGGGGTAGCGTGGGAAATATCAGCAGGTGGCAGAAAGAAGCAAAGGATGCAATGTTTCTAAGTTGGGACTCCAAAGAGATTTCCAGGAATTCTGAAACTTACAGCTTCAGGAGGGGATGCATTGGCTCAGTGGCTAAGACATTGAGTCTTAGATCAGCGGTCCATAACCTTGGCAGCTTGGCTGGGGGTGGTGGAGAGAACTGAGCCGCGCAAGTAGCAGGCTGGCATGCAGGCACAGGCCCGCACAGCTCAACTTGTGTAAGTTGAACTGTGCATGCATGTGCACATGCATCGGCCTGCGGCTCACACAAGTTGAGCTGCGCACGCCGGCCCGCCACCTGCACAGCCCGGTTCTGAATAGGCTGCGGCTGGGTAGTGGGCCACAGCTTGTGGGTTAGGGAATCCCTGCCTTAGACTGTTAAAGGTCTACAGCTCAGCAATTCGAGTACAGCAAGATGGAGTGAGCTACCATCACTTCTCCCAGCTCCTGCCAGCCTAGCGATTTGAAAGGATGCAGATGCAAAATAGACAAATAGGTACTGCATATAAGCATGTGGGAAGGTAACAGACTTCTGTGTTTCACCGCATACTCTGTGCTGCGGTGATGTCACAACTACGGAAATATGTTCGGACAACACTGGCTCTTTGGCTTAAGAAATAGAGGTGAACACTATGCCTTAAGGTCGGTTATGACTAGCAGAGTAAAAACCCGCAGATAAACTTTTACTTTTTTACCTATACAGCTTCAGAAAGTAGAAGAGGAAAAAGGAAGGTTGAGAGATGGTTGAACTGTTGACAAGATCGACAGTTGTACTTTTGTTAGAAAATGTGGCTCTTTAGCCCATGTTATAATTTTATCCTCTGGTTCTGGCTGGCCTCTGTCAGAGTCGGAATATTGTGGTTCATTAACGAAGAAGAGTTTTTGTCATTAACCCTTTTAAAATTAACATTTAATTTAACGTTAATTAAACTTTTAATTAACATTTAAAGTTTCAGCATTGTGGGGAGGCAAAAGCTTCCTTACCCAGTGCAGTCTCTGTTGGTTTACTTTCTGCTGGGGTGCACGGATTTAAGGGAAGGGAGGGAATAAACATAGCTTTCTTTGCTGGAAGAAAATTGTTCCCAATAGAATCCAGAGCTGTTGGCAACCACAGGGCAGACCCGTTCAGCCAAGGAGCAGAGCATAGATGTGGCAGGCCTGGAAATCTTGAGGCAGAAGGAACAGGCTGAGAAGAAGACTCGTATATTCCAGCGAAGTAGCAGGTGAGGAAGTGAACTTGGAGGTCTTCCACTTGGCTTTCCCAGCCAATCACTGTCACTAACGATGATTTGGGGGGGAAAAGGATCCTCTCTGTTCCCAGTTATGTCATCCTTTAAATGCCAAGAATTGAGTCTGTAATCTTTAACAAAGAAAGCCATTCCCCTTCCTTGTAAATACTGTCTCTTAAGTTGGGCAACCTTCCAAAAAACATTTCTTTCTTGCAAAGATAATTTACTACTATCCCAATCATGATTTCTCACACAATATTCAGATTCAGAGCAGACAGGGATGCTTCCATCTGTTCGGGGCATCTTCCTTCTACCTATTTGTTTGTTTGTTTATTAAATTTATTTGCCACTTATCTCACCATGGGGCTACTCTAGGCAGCTTACAATAATAAAAAGGCAGAAAAATGAAAAGAGTGTAAACAGAACAGAAGTAAAACAATAGAACAATAAAATACACAGTGGCAAAGGAACTTAGCAGTTTATCCTCCAATGAACAGTTGCAGAGGCTCACAGAAATGTGTATTTGAGCTAAGGAGGTAACAACAGTGTGCAATCATTTTTTTACTACAAACCCACCCACCCCTTCCAAAAAAAAACAAACCCAAGGAGCGGCTCTTACAACGAAAAAGATGCACGTGCCAGAATCAAATACCCTTTACTTGATCCAGATTCTGAGTTCCTTTGTTTTATGGTGTATAAACCATTGCAAACAACACTGCATCTTTTTGAACACAAGAATGACACTGAAAATGAAACATTAAAGAAAATATTGCAAACTTTGAGAAAACTGGAAAAATTGGATGGAAAGCAGCACTAGCATTAGTTATTGAAATTGTACAATTTTTCCACTTTCCAAAAAGGCCTTAGACCAAAATAAGTGTCCATTATCATTAAAGATGAAAATAAGTGTTGATTTGATTAAAACTCTCCCTGTACAATTTAGAAAGTCTTTAATTGTTTCAATGCAGCTTAAGGGGTGTGAATTATGCTTTCCATTACAAAAGAAGGCTCTTTAGTCTGTGTAACTTTTTAGTTCTCTGGCTAAATTCATAAATTTAATCTAGAACAGCTGCTGTCGCTAATCATTTTTTTTACAATATTTTTGCAATTTATTTTTACAATCTAATTTTGATGGCTTTCCCAAATAATATCCAAAATTATTTTTTATTCAACAAGGAGTTCTAAGCTGACTCATTCAAGTTGACATCCAAAGTCCTATTTTTGTATATGTTAAGACTTCAGCAGAATCCATTGTATTTGGGAAAAAATTATTTATTACTGAGGAGTTATCTTTGAAATAAGTAGATAGGTATCGTTCTTCACAAATGGTTGATGTTATGATTCATAAATTAGTGGACTTGTTCATGTGAAACCACACTTTTCTGTTTTCCCTTAGACACTCTCGTTTTGGTGGCTGCTATGTTATTCAGGGCTTGAAAGCTATTGGGGAAAGAGATGTAGTGATGCACAAGGGGCTACACAATGTAAGTCACTTCAAGTTACTGTGTGCAAGGTTGGAGAGAGTGGGTTTTTTCAGGATGCAGCATCTGCACATCTGTATAGTGTTGAGGGTGTTTTTTCAAAGGAGTGGTGCTACTTTCTGCACTTACAGGAAACGGAGAAAGGAAAGCATGGGATGTTATGGGCACATGAATCATGTAGTTTTTTTTATTTGTCCTCAAGTCTGCCTGTCTTTGTCACTGAAGAGTTTAATAAAAGACTACTATGGCTATTGGGTTTCCTAGACCCTTGTGCCATCATTTATGTCTTCAGAAAATCCTGGCCGGTGTTGGTGGACATCCTCTACCAGTGCAGGCCTCTGACAGAGCAGCTCACTGCTTTTTCGTAAGCTGGCTTCCGGTTTTCTTAGCATATCATAGTTGGTTGAGGTCAATTTTGAGAGCTTCTTTTCGCTAGCTCATAAAACTACCAGATTATAATGTAGATCAATCCACAATTGTAAAGAAGTAATTGCACCATCATCAACCATATTTTCCAGGCCCAGTAGACCATATACGTTTAGATTAGACCAGGGGTTCTCAGCCCCCAGGATACGAACCAGCAGCAGACCATGGACTGCAAAGCCCTATCCGCACATGCTTGAGCTCCAAGCAGCACGCGAAACACATACACACATTCACGGTTTTTCAATGGAAAAACCATCCTCTACAGAACCGGTCCTTGGCGCCCAAAAGGTTAGGGGCCACTGGATTAGACCCTCTAGATTAAGCTAATTTTTACAGCAACTGTGTAATGTGTGTTAGAAAAATGTTCTGATTAATGACATTTATATATGTTGCATGCTCACTGGAGACAATCACTGGAAAAACAGTGTGATTGACCAGTTTGTCTAATGTTATCTCTGCACTTTATTATGAAATGGAAACTTCTGCAGGAAACCATATAGCTGTGGTAAACTTTCCATCTGGTGGTATTGGAACTAAGATGGTAGGAGTTGAATCCACGTTCCAACCTCCCTCTCCCCCCCTCTCCCTCCCCCCCACTTCCATCTTATTCACATTCTGCCCCATTCCTGGACAGGTGAAAAACTACAGCCATGATCTGTGCAAGGAGGTACGGCGGGTGCCAAAAAGGCAGCAGCTCGCCAGTGATGGTGAAGGACCTCCTCGCCGCTCTGCCCTAAATGTGCGGCGCTTCCTCCAGGAGTTCTGTGTGGAGTTCTTGGAGAACTGCTACAATCGCCTCATGTACCTGGTCAAGGTGAGAAGGAGTTTCAGGTGTGGAGCTGGCCAATTGCAGGATACCATAAGAGGGAGATGTCTTAGCCATCTATGACCCTTGTTTATAGGACTGGGCAGCAGTCAGATTCGTTGGGATTAGGGTGGCTTTTCCTAGCCCATTTGCACTCAGGTTGGAGATATTACAAGTCAAATTTTTCAATGATTCTTGTTCCTCCTCTGGTGCCAAAGGGAAGAATAAGAACATTATTACTCCCTATCCACGGTGGAAAGTTCTTGGATGCTATTAAAATGCAGCTTATTCCCTTTAAAGTTAAAGACCAGCATATTTGATGGATCCCTTCCATTTACATTGTGTTCAATATCTAAGGCTGTGTTATATGTTCTGCCATCTTTGGAGATAGGTTTGGGGACTAAAAAAGTGGAATTTCTTGATGACATTGCCCAGTTGTAAATTTCCCTCCTATGAGAAATTCTCTTTCTTAGAAGGGCATCAAATATTTTTCCCCCAATTCTGCCATTCCTTTAAACAACTATTGAAGGAATATGTGATTCAATTGGCTCAAATTCATTTATAGCAATGGCACTTAGATTTATATACCTCTGCACAGTGCTTTACAACATACTCTGGGTATTTTGCATTGTCAGCCTATTACCTCCAACAATCTGGCTCCTCATTTTACCAACCTTGGAAGGATGGAAGACTGAGTCAACCTTGAGCCGGTCAGGGTCAAATTCCTGGCTGTGGGCAGAGTCATCCTGAAATACTGCATTCTAATCACTGCACCACCAAGGTGTCAAAAACTTGATGACCCTCCCCCCAAAAAGTGATGAACTACAGGTAGTCCTTGACTTACAACAATTTGCTTAGTGACTGTTCGAAGTTACAATGGCATTGAAAAAAGTGCCCCCCCAAGCCACAGCTGAGCAAGACACCTGCCTGCCCGCCTGACGGCGCTCTTCCTCCTGTCCGAGGTTTTCATTGTTGTGAGCATTTCTGTTGAGGATTGGCAGCAGGGGTAGGGTGGGGTGGGTGTTTGGTTTTTATTCCCTCCGTCTGCTGGGTGGTTGCAGCAGGTTTTGGTCACTTCACATGACCCTGGGACACTCTGACCGTCATAAATATGAATCAGTTGCCAAGCATCTGAATGTAAATCACAAGACCCTGGAGATGCTGCTGATCGGCGCTTCTTCTGGGCTCAGCAGAAGTGACAGGATCAGCACCAAGCTCCAGCTGGAGCCTGGCTCTGATCCTGGCGCTTCTGCTGATCCTTGACAGCCCTGCAGCTCCAGCCATCTCTCGCTCAGGCTTGTGCGGTGCTGCCACCGGTTCAGCTCATTCCCCTCCCCTGCTACCACTTTTCTAGGATTGCTGCATACCACCTGCCAGGTACCAATGTACCACAGGTGGTACCCATACCACTGGTTGAAAAGCCCTGCTCTAAGTTCTTAAATGCTATTTTATGCATGTTTAATCTCCACTGTTTGCATTTTAGGGTTTTAAATTACCTTGGCCTATCAGATCTGCTTGTGTTCTGAAGCTGGGTGCATCTGACAGGGAGCCAAAAGAGCCGAGGCTACGAGATCATAGATGGCCTTGGACATTCTCTTTCTTTCTTTTCCCCCAGGATCACTTGATCAGGGAAAAGGCCCAACAGCATGATGAGACATACTACTTATGGGCTATGGCTTTCTTCATGGCCTTCAACCGGGCCTCTTCTTTCCAGCCTCAGCTGGTTTCTGAGACGGTTGGTGTTCGGACCTTCCATTTCATTGAACAGAGTCTGACCAACTACTATGAAATGAGCCTGGTAGATAAGAAGGATATCACCTCTTGGTCTAAAAGGTGAGAGGACATTCTCACAATGGAGTATTCTGTGGAATTTTTTATTTTTTATTTTATTTTTTTGCCTGCGCAGACTTAAATAATGACATTTATCTCACCTTCCTATGGAAAGTCAGAGGAATTCCTGCTTCTCAACTTCTTTTCCTTGTCTCTCAGGATGCATCTGGCTCTCAAGGCTTACCAGGAATTGCTGATGACTATGCATGAAATGGACCATTCCCAGGAAGAAGCTGTGCGCAACAGCAGCCACATCCTTAAAAGTAAAGATTTTTTTTCATTATATAGCAAGTGATTTCCCGGGATAACATTCTAGGCTTCCTGCTGGAAGGAGAAACCAATTGTAATCTGTACCAATTCCAAGGGAAAGGCTTAGAATTACATTTGCTTGGAGGGATAGGATCATAGACAAACCTTTGGTCTGGCTAGTCTAGAATTGTTAACGTGGGTAACATGTTAAGTATTTTGAGTAGTTTTCCAACCATCCCTGACCATACTATAAATTGAAGTTGCAGTCTTCTGAACAGATAGTCTGTTCTAAATATCACTAAATATTGTAGTGAGCCTCCATCTTTTTCTTATCAGATTTAATCAGAAAGGCTAAATAAAAGTATTATTTGCTGAGCAAATAAGGAACAAACAGAAAAGCAACAGTGGCCTTTCAGCTCCCAAAATTAAACTACATGGGCAGGGGGGGGGAATCTTACCCACTTTATTATTACTTCCCCTCTCCATTATTTAGAGAATGTTGGTTTTACTTGGATGAAACTAATGCCAAGCCCTTCCTTCCTCCAGATAACATTTTCTATTTGATGGAATATCGGGAGCTGTTCCTCACTCTTTTCCGTAAGTTTGATGAGAAAAAGCAACCCAGGTCATTCCTGAGAGATCTGGTGGAGACAACTCATCTCTTCTTGAAGATGCTGGAGAAATTTTGCAAAGGGAGGAAAAACCTAGTAGTGCAGGTATCTTGGGGTATGGGAATTGAGTTCCTTTCCTTTGAATTTCCATTTTATTTCTTTAGGAATCTTTTGGTCAGTGCACATATTTATTATTTTCACTGTTACCCGATTTTTTTCTTCAAGATGCTAACTGCTTCCTTTCTTCGTTATTATGCTCCCCATAAGTGGTCGGTGTCAGTTCTGCCATCTTTGGCTCGGCGCCTTGCCGCCATCCTGCCATCAAAGATGGGGAGGGAGGGAGGAGGGACGAGGGGGGACAAATGGGCAATAAACATGTATGGGGATGTGATGGGAAATAAGGAGGGGGGAAGGACAGCTTGATGAAGACCACGAAAGCATGGGTCCAGTTATGTGCCAGTCCTCAAGGCCACGCACCCTGAGAATGGAATGTGGATTGCCCCAAACATTTCAGCGATTCTCAAAACACCTATGCGGCTCCTCGTTGGATGAAGATTAACTGGTCAAGGGGGGAGGGCTGGGAGGAAGGGGAAAAAATTTGTAACCTTTTGCGCAGGAATCTTAGTTCTAGCCTGACTCTACTACAGCCAGCAACCTTTAGTAGAAGAACTATCACTTCACCCAAATGGAATGGAGGGCCTTTCTTTCCTAACTGGGGCAGGTTGGTCTAGGAGAGAGCAGCTTAGCCAACGTCATGTAGAAAGCTGAGTTTGAATCTAACTAGATTAAAGCTGGAGGATCTTTGGTCCTCTAGGTGCTGCTGAAGTAAAGTTTTCAGTGACCCCAATCAACATGGCAAATAATGCTTATAGTCAGCATTCTCTTTTTTTAAAATCCCATTTATATCCCGCCCTTCTACGAAGACTCAGGGCGGCTTACAATCTAAAGCACAAATCAATGTGCTTAGCAATAGCCTTCATTCTATGTATATGCCTGCTTATTAGGGCTTTTGCGGGGGGGCCCCAGCGGCATTATTACAAAGTCAGCTTATTGTCCCCAACAATCTGGGTCCTCATTTTACCTACCTCGGAAGGATGGAAGGCTGAGTCAACCTTGAGCCTGGTGGGACTCGAACCTGCACTAATTGCAGGCAGCTGGTGTTACTTAAGGAGGCATTAGCCCACTGCTCCACCAAGGCTCTTATTTTCTCAAAGCATGATTCAAAAATTGTTTTGTTTTGCTGCAGGGCAAGAAATACAGGAGGAAAAAGAAATCCAAGGCTCATTCTGCTGGGCCTGGTGTGCAACCCCAAACTCCCGAAGAGTTAGAGAAGGTGTGGCCAAAGCTGGTGGAGCAAATTGATAAGTGCATAAAGGTAAGATGAATCTAGTTGGCAGGAAGAGGGCTTCCTGCCAACCGGATAGGCGAAGGAAGCTCTTCAGAGTGCAGAAGTCAGGACTTCTGGGCTCCATCTTGCACACAATGAGCAGAAGTCCTTCTTCTCTCCGGCATGTTCTCTTGTAAAACAAGATAGGATTCGTGTTGCAGAAAGTGCCATCTGGGTACTTCTTGAGGTGATTGGTAAAGGCTAGCTTTTCAGAGAAGAGTTTTCTTCTGCCTGGAGGTACCTAGGGCTGAAATTCGTTACCTTCTGTGTACAAAGCACAAATACTCTGTTGCTAAGCTATGGCCTTCGCCTAAAAAGTCACACAAACCCTTGTATGAGCTCTTCGTAAGGGGGGTATAGAAAAAGACCCATTGTGACATCTTTGGAAGAAAAAAAAAGTCTTCAATTGCACACAGTCCCTGTGAAACAAAGGAAAAGCTCTCCTGGATATCTTTATTTTATTTTATTTTTTTTGCTGATTCTGCAGGTTGTGATACCTTGTTTCCAGGTCAACCTTTGTAGAAGGAATATGAACACCAGATCAATAGCACTTTTTCTCTCCTTTCTCTAAAGCAACGGGATGGTGGGTGGTGGTATTACTCTTTTTGTTCACACAGTTCATTCTAGTAGCCTCTAGCTAGTCTGCTTTCCACGCCAGGTTTTTCTTCCCTTCTTTTTATCCTCCAAGCCCATTTTGAGACAACAAACCGATCTTTTAAAATGGTTCCTCCTAATAATTACAGGGTAGCCCTGTTTCTCAAAACTTCATGAAAGTGGGCAGAATGCAGGCTAGAAGGAATGATGGTTCTTGGAATTGCCTTTTCCATCCTTTTCAAGTCATTCATGTGGATTCCATGCCTTTCCAGCTTAGCCTTTGATTAATTTACACCTGTGTAAAGCTTGCTTGGGTTGGCTGTAGCAAAATTCAGAATCTTTTGTCTGGATCTGTAACATTTCCTGCTGAAATTTCTTTCTTTTCCAGTGGGGGGGGGTGTGGAAGGGATCTTGCTGTCACAGGCTTCCATACAATATCTGTTTCTTGCCAGGGTTTTGAGTCTCCTCCAGATGACGTCATTCCTTTTGATGCCACATCAGAGGTTCCATTAGAGGAGCAGCGAGCCGAGGCCATGATACGGATCCAGGACAGCTTATTAACTGGCCAGGCACCAGAAGCGCTCTCACTCTTGCGCTCGGCAAGGTAAGAGAGCGACTTCAAAGATGCATCTGTGGGTGTGTTTTTAGCTTGCAGATAAAAATCTGTAGGTCTGCACGCAACACTTCAGAGCAACATCTTATCCTGATTCAGCCAGGTTATTGTTCTCCTGCAACTGGAAATGGGACCAGGAGAATGACTGGGTAGGAGAGTCTGCTCATCAACCCATAAGCAAATTTTCTGAATTCCTGCACTGAAGAGACTCTCAGTGGTCTCAAACGAACCCTTCCAGCTTCATGATTCTTCAAAACATCATCCTCTAAGACTGTTTATTTATTTTTTCAAAAAATAATCCTGTTGACAGTCTTATTTAAGGAACAGGACTATTATAATAAGATGAAATCAAGAGAGCAACTGACTGCAGAGGGATGTAACTTTCAATGGTTTTTTTTATATGCACAGTTAAAAGAAAGATATAAAGTAGACATTAGGACAATTGAGCAGCAGGAGACAGAATTTGACGCTGCATTATATACAAATGATGTACATATAATTGCTAAAACCTTTGTTGAAATTTGAAACAGAGGAGCCAGTTTGTTGTAGTAGTAAAAGCACCAGCCTTGAAACCAAGAGACTGTGAGTTTGTCCTGCCTTAGTTATGAAAGCCATCTGGATGACTGGGTCAGTCATCCCAGCCCCACTAACAGAGTTGTTATTGAGGGGAAAATAGGAGAACGATGGAGTATTAGTTATGTTCCCTGTCTTGAGGCATTTATAAAAATGAACAAGTTAAAGAGTGTGTGTTAAAATGGGGAAAGAACTTTGGATATAACATATTGATGGAACAGTGGGGTAGCATGTCGTTGAAAGGAATAAAATCCACACTGTTATAATTTAAAAGGAGAAATTTTATAAATTGGTGTACCATTAATATGTGACTCCAGAATAATTATCTAGAATGTATAAAGGCACTTCTATCCATGTTGGAAATGTGAAAAAACATAAAAGCTCATTTTATCATGCCTGGTGGATTTGCAAAAGCTAGAAAACTTTGGGTCCAAATGCATACAGGGACACAAAACATTTTAAAGACTAACATTCAACTGAAAGCGGAACTTTTCTTATTGAGATTAATGGACAGACAATTAGCAAAGAGCCATAGAATATTATTTTATATACGATCAGTTTTGTGAGACTACTTTATGTGCAAAAATGGAAAGACTGTGAAGTACTATAATGGGAGGAATGGTTGGTGAAGATGACAGAACTAGCAGAAGTGGCAACATCAACTTGTTTGCTTAAAGAAAGAACAACTACTAAATTTATCAGTGAGTGGAAAAGCTTTATGGACTTTTTTGCTGAAAAAAAGAAAAATGAATTTATGATTTACAGATTTGATGATTTGAAAGGGTAGATTGTGGAAAGAAATAAAAAAGTTAAGATACAGCTTCAGAAACAGGATAAAATATAAATGTACTGATAATTGCTATTAAGAAGATCAGAAGCCACTTCTTCATAACATATTGCATTTCTCAATAGTATCAATGTGAGATTTATAAATCACCCCCAAATCAGTTACATTTTCTGAACTTTTACAATAATAGTTGCTAAGTAGTAGATAGATATTTGTAGCTCTGTGTTTAACCTTGCTTGCAGTATCTGCAGTGCTTGATGTTGAGGAGAAATTTATCCCATCTCCTGCACTTAGCTAAGTTTCGTTTCTTCTGCTCCATAAGGGAGGTGTGGCCTGAAGGAGACGTGTTTGGATCATCCACCGTTGATCCAGTTGAAGAAATGGATCTGCTGAAGCAAATCTTCTTTGCCAACCTCCCTCGTGAGTATACTTCCTCATGAGTAGGCCACTTCCCTCAGACTAAGACTTTCAAAGAGCCCTGGTGGCGCAGTGGTTAGAATGCAGTATTGCAGACTGACTCTGCCAGCTGCCAGCAGTTCCATCCTGACCGGCTCAAGGTTGACTCAGCCTTCTGTCTTTCCGAAGTTGGTAAAAGGAGGATCCAGATTGTTGGGGGCAATATGCTGACCTCTGTAAGCTGCTTAGAGAGGGCTGTAAAGCACTGCAAAGCGGTCTATAAGTCTTAAGTGTTATTGCTAGTGGTATTGCTAAGACTTTGTCTTACACTTACAAGCTAACTTGAGGGCTAATCCACATGAAGCCCCATTTCCATCTGTCCTGTTTGCCATCGTTCACTCCCTAGAGACTAAAATGGACAATGTGAAATTTGAGCGGGCCACGATTCTACAAGGAGTATATATTGGAGGTGGTGACCCTTTGAGAGCTGTATGCAACGAAATTTCATTTTGATGTATGCCGATTGGTGTACATTCAAAGTGACAATAAAGTTATCATCATCATCATCATCACTTGCTCTTCATGGATTCTTTCAACAGTTTAGGTTACTTTGGTCTTTTTCTGGCCGGACTGTTTTTTAAACAGCAACACAACACTACAGATCCCTGAGGTGGCATTTCTCATATTGCTATAACAACAATGTATCATGCATGTACGCACAGACACACAATTTCTCAGGCAAGATTTCTGTGTTTCTGAGCTGGATTAATGACAGTTTCCTTTAAACCTCCTGCGTGTATTCAGGGCAAGCAGCAACTGACCCAGATGAGCCTGAGGAGGTTGCTGAGGATGAGGAAGTTGCTGAGGAAGAGTTGGCATCTGTGCAGGTCTCTGAAAAAGAGTTCAGCTTCCTAGACTATGTGAAGCGGTAAGTTCTTTCTCCGTCTCTCCCTCTTTTCTATGCAAGGAGTATTTCAGATGACAAAAATTGTCTGTGCATTCTTACCTTACCCATAATACAGGCAGCCCTTGACAAACGACCGTAATGGAGTCTGCCCATTACAGTCGTATGTTGTGACCTTTTTTGCGGCCGCCGTTAAGGGAGTGCCACTGTTGTAAAATGAACACTGCTCATTAAGCGAAGCAGGATTTCTCTGGGTGCGGTTTTTGCCAAAAACTGGAAGTATGTATCCCGTTTTGGCAAAACCATTGTAAAGCTTGGTCATGGGACCGTGGGACGGTGCAAATGAGCATACCTGCGGCCCTGTTGTTGAGCACTCGAAGTTCAGTCATGTGACCATGGAAGGAGCCCAATTGTTGGAACTTCAAAATCGGATCTTAAGGCCCCCTTTGCCTGGTCTGTCATAACTTTGAATGGCTGCTAAGCGACGTTAGTCGACAACTACTAGAAACGGTAATTGATGCATTTGAAACTACTGAAGAAGCTGAATGTTGTTATTCCCTTGATGTTCTGAATTCCAGCCTGTGTGCGCACAAATAATCTTCCCCTGCTGTTTCCCAGAACATGACTTCATGTCTGTATCCTGTGGTGCAGGTTTGCTAGTGCTAATGTAGTCAAGGCCTACATCCTGCTGTTCAGAAATTACCAACAGAACACTCCCCACACTAATCACTGCGTGGTCAAGATGTTGCACCGCATTGCCTATGACCTCAAGATGGAGGCCTTACTCTTTCAGCTGTCAGTCTTCTGCCTTTTCAACCGTCTTCTCAGCGACCCTGCCGCTGGAGCTTATAAGGTGAGGTGGAATAGGATGTGGTTGGTTATGAGTTTGATTAGAGATTAGATTTGAATTGTAAGTTTTTGCAAACTGTTGTAAGTTGAGGACTACCTGTATCGCATGTGTTTTCTGTAGCAGCGCTTGCGCTCTTAAAAAACCCACAACCTCCAAGATCGGATTGGCCCCTGCTGGTCTTCCATAGAGCTGGTCTTTTTTGCCAGTGATTCATAAAGCGCTGAAGACCTGGATATGTTCCAGTGCTTGGAGGGTTGGGAAGTTAAATGGCCCGTTGAGTAGTTTCTATTTTTCTGTTCTGTTGTATTCATGTTTAATGACATATTTGTGGGGTTTTTTCATTTTGCATATGTGTTTATTTTTTTAATGCATTGTTAGCTGCCCCGAGTCTCATTTACAAGATAAGCAGCCATATAAACCAATTAAATAAACACACACACACACACACACATGAAACAATTTCTATTGCTGAACAAGACAGTTGTTAAATGAGTTTTGCCCCATTTTATGACCTTTCTTGCCACAGTTGTTAAGTGATGCTGTCGTTAATTTAGTAACGCAGATATAAATCTGGCTTCCCCATTGATTTTGCTTATCAGAGGGATGCAAAAGGGGATCACATGACCCTGGGATACGGCAATCATCGTAAATACATACCAGTTGCCAAGCGGTCTTAAGTCACTTTTTTTCAGTGCCATTGCAACTTTGAACAATCACTAAATGAATAGTTCTAAGTCAAGGACTACCTGTAATATAAATTGCCTGGATCAAAGTGGGTGCTTTTTAAAAAAACTATAAAGATATTTCAAGACTTCAATTGCAGCTTAAAATATATGAACCATGCTATCATGGGCTTACTTGCAGCTCTGAAGCTGCAGGATACCATCTTTGATTTAAGAAGGGCAGAACACAGAATCTTGCAGTCCTAATAAGCTTCTTCCAGTGGAGAAAGATAGGTATATTGGGATTTCAGATTTCAGAATTCCTAACCATGCAGCTTTTTTTCAAAGCCTTATTTGAATATGGAAATCAGACCACAACACCTGTGGAAAAGATGTCTTTTTAATCCAGAATCCTCACACACACATAAATAAATGTATATTCCAAATTTCAAAAACCTTTTTCTGTATTCTTAATTTGGACATGCATCCTACTTTCTCCCATCTAGTACAATATCCCTCAGCAAAACTAAAAAAATATACAGAATACAGGTCAGCAATCTGCTTCACTGGGAGGGCAAGGGAACATTTTGTTCGTTCATTCATTCATTCACTCATTCACATTTCTGAACTGCCCACATCCTTTAGAAAAGAAGAATTTTCTTTAATGAAATGATTCCAAATATTGACTGTAGAAATGTAGTTAGCCCTCCCTTATTAAGAATAACTGGGACTGGGGACTCTGTCGCTAAGCGACAGGATCATAAGGCACAATGTCATGTGATTCTCTGACTTTCTGTATGACACTTGCCATTGGTAGGTGAATCCCATGTGGTCACAACATCTTGTAATCATGTGAACAGCATTTACAACTCCATTAACTTTGCTTATCTGAAGCTGGCAGTGAAGATTGCCTGTGGCAGGGGTGTCAAACTGCCGGCCTGCGGGCCAGAGCGTCATCCGGAAGCCATGCCCACCCCATTGCTGGCAATGGCAAAAACATCCCGATATGTTGCATGATGTCACGTGACATCGCGAGTTTGACATGTCTGGCCTATGGAAACCAGATGACCACAGGATGCTGTGATATTGTTAATTACGATCCAGTAGCCAAGCACATGAACCATGACCATGTAACTGTGGGGATACAGCAATGATTACAATGTGGGGATGCACCAATGATTACAACTATGAGGTCTTATTTTAAGTCCCCGTTATTCAGCTTCACTGAAACTTTGTATTGTCACTGAAAGAGTAAACGTTAAGTGAGCTTTTGGACTTACAACAAACAAAACAAAATACCTGTAAATTTTAGGAGCTGGTGACCTTTGCCAAATACATTGTGGGCAAATTTTTCGCATTGGCATCGACCAATAAAAAAGCCTACATGGAACTGTTATTCTGGAAAAGCACAGCTGTGGTTCGAGAAATGACCGAAGGCTACACGGTATTACAGGAAGATGGAAGGTGAGCTTTGGGATTTTGGTTAGCACCTAATTTCTAGGGGTGGAGGACATTTTGAGAACTGTTGCACTGGATGCTGGATTGCTACCCCCATAGTATTGTCTGTAGTTAAGAATTGAACAACAGAAGGAAGTACCTTCAGCCATTTATACATTGTTCTCAAAATAGGGGAACCATGGTTTAAGAAAGTTGTGCATTTTAAAGGCCGGGGGTTGGGGGGGTTGGCTAGCCAGAGTCCTATCAAAAGCTGCTTTTGTTTCAGCCATTGATTTGACCTAGAAAAATAGAAAGGAAAACCAGGAGTTGCTACCTCATATCCAGGATGCTAAAGTTGTGATGGGGAAAAAAGACAGCTTCTCTAATTTCTTTGATCAAACAGGCTTTCAGGATATAAGGACGTGTGTGGATGTGCATGTGATAGGTTTATGGGTGCAAATCAGGGTGCTGGTTTTCACCTGTAAACCCTACCTGGCAGACGACAGGTTAACTTTATATCAACATAGGTAAAGGGTAAAGGTAAAGGTTCCCCCGCACATGCGTGCTAGTCGTTTCCGACTCTAGGGGCCGGTGCTCATCTCCGTTTCAAAGCCGAAGAGCCAGCGCTTGTCCGAAGACGTCTCCGTGGCCGGCATGACTAGATGCCAAAGGCGCACGGAATGCTGTTACCTTCCCACCGTAGTGGTCCCTATTTTTCTATTTGCATTTTTACGTGCTTTCGAACTGCTAGGTTGGCAGAAGCTGGGACGAGTAACAGGCGCTCACTCTGCTACGCGGCACTCGGGATTCGACCCGCCAAACTGCCGACCTTCTGATCGACAAGCTCAGCGTCCTAACCCACTGAGCCACCGCGTCCCTCTATATCAACATATAGGAAGCCATATCAAACAATCACTAAGTTATTTTTGCTGGATGCCATCAGTTCTACATAAATCAGAAACCCAGTGAATGCTTTTTCTGTCTACAGAAATGTTCAAATTTTAGATAATATTTCATGGGGAAATTTTCTCACTAGGATATCCTTTTCCTTCGCAGTTCTAATGCGCGCAAGGCCTCCCACTGGACTGAAGAGGAGGAGGAAGAACTTCAGGAGCTCTACCACAAGTATAAAGAAATGGAAGGTGGGTACCTAGTTGCAGGGAAGAAAAGCCAGCTAATAAGCGTGCAAGATCAAAGCTCATTGAAGGGCCTTTCCATTCTGTGGCGGGTGAAAATGTAATTGAGCGCTTGGGGTGAGCTGAAACTTTTATAAGAAAAATTTGGGACCCCATGAGGAAGACACTTATTTGGTGGCCCACTGCAGAACAGTCTCCAGTGTATTCCTGACTCCTCTTTTTTTGGAGTCCTACTTTTGAAATGAAAGAGAAGTTTCTGAGAGAAGAGATTTCCAAACTTTTTCAGAAGCAATCTCTGGGTTGATCTCCCAAGGTGCCGTTCTTCAGTTGATAGGTTCTCAAATTCCAACCTGCTCTAAAGCCGGGGACCACTGTTCTAAAGGTGCAGGTGAGTGCTGGTCCTGTGGGTTTAGATTCTCTGCTGGGTTTGTTTTTAATCTTGTAAGCCTCCCAGAGTCGCTTTATGAGATGGGAAGCTGTATAAATAATCTAAATTAATAAATGTTTTTCCATAGTTGAATAGAAGGCAGCATTAGCATGATGCTTTTATCTTGGCATGTCAGGCTGCATTGTCAGAGTATGGTCTGTTAATGCACCTTTAAACATGAAGGTATCATTCACATTTTGTTCTCCTAAAGAAAATAAGGGAAAGGAAGTGTGTGTGTGTTCTTGTTCTTGTTCTTGTTCTTGTTCTCTCTCTCTCTCTCTCTCTCTCTCTCTCTCTCTCTCTCTGTGTGTGTGTGTGTGTGTGTGTAAAAACGGGAGGTGGAGTTTTGAAACTGGTGCTGTATTGCAGAAAACCTAAAAGCTACTGGTCAGCAAGAATGATTGTAGTGACTGAAAGTGAATTAACCAAGGAGGATTATCCTTATAAATGCTACAAATGGCTCTCGGAGCCATAACTAGGCACATGTTGTGTACAGGTAGTCCTCGATTTACTATCACAATGGAGTCCCAAATTTCCATTGCTAAGCAAGGTAGTTCTTAAGTGAGTTTTGCCCATTGTATGACCTTTTTGAGGGACGCGGTAGCTCAGTGGGTTAGGACACTGAGCTTGTCGATCTGAAGGTCGGCAGTTTGGCGGGTCGAATCCCGAGTGCCACGTAACAGAGTGAGCGCCTGTAACTCGTCCCAGCTTCTGCCAACCTAGCAGTTCGAAAGCACGTAAAAATGCAAGTAGAAAAATAGGGACCACTATGGTGGGAAGGTAACAGCGTTCCGTGTGCCTTTGGCGTCTAGTCATGCCGGCCACATAACCACAGAGATGTCCTCGGACAAGCGCTGGCTCTTCGGCTTTGGAACAGAGATGAGCACCGGCCCCTAGAGTTGGAAACAACTAGCTCGCATGTGCGGGGGAACCTTTACCTTTACTTTTATGACCTTTTTGCCATTACTGTTAAGCGAATCAGTGCTGTTAAGTGAATCATGCTCATTTAAGCAAATCCAACTTCCCTCAGTGACTTTGCTTGTCGGAAGCCAGCTAGGAAGGTAACAAGTGGGGACCACATAGACACACGCCAGTTGCCAAGTGCTCGAATTTTGATCATGTGACTGTGGGGATGCCGCAACAGTTGTAAGTGTGAAAAGTGGCCATAAGTCACTTTTTTCAGTGCCCAACCCAGGTCTTTTCCTTCTCTCCACCACCTCAGCCAAAGTCCAAGCACCAGGCCTTCTGTTCCTCTCAAGTCTTGTTTTTCAACCCCAGGTGAAGATGTGCTTGACAACATCCTGTCACATCTCAGCTCTCATCACCGGGGACGAAAGCAGGTGGCCAGGAAACTTGTGCGCTTGGGGTTGGTGAGCAGCATGCGAGACTTTCCTCAGGAGCGGTAGGTCACGTTAACACTTCTCATGATTTCAGGCTCTTCATAAACAGATTTTTTTAAAAAAACAAACAATGATGGGCATGAATCAATTTGGATGCATATGGACGTGTTGTGACTCAGGTGGTCAAGGCAAGGCAAGCCTCTAGAAAATTGTTTATTTCTCTCAACAAATGATCCAGCAAACGGCCCTCCAACAACCGGCACGGCTCCACCACCATGCTACCTCCAGGGCAGCCACCCTCAGTCCCCCAGACAACAGCTCCTGTAGTACAAATAAGGTCTGCAGAGCAGGAGTGTGTGATCACAGGGCAAGGCCCAGGGTTCCAAGTCCAGACCACAAGGCGGAATCCAGGTACAAGACAGTGCCGTGCTCAGGGCAAAGCAAAGGTCCAAGGCAAGAAGCAGTTCAAAGGGCACAGCAAAGGAAAGGCTAGAAGCAGTCCACAAAACACGGGCCAGGTCCAAGGCAAAGGGCAAAGAGCAATCTTCCAAACAAGGCAAGGCAAACGGCAACAGATGCTAGTCGAAGTCAGGGGAGTGTAAGCCAAAGCAAACAATTGTTCCTGGCAAAGATTAACTCCCCGTGGCTTCTCCTTAAGTTAATCCCCTCCTGGTGTTCCTTGTGAGGAGGGGGGTGGGGCGGCCTCCTCCCGAGTAGCCTTGCAGCCCTTCTTTGGCCTTGCCTCTGCTCTGCTCTCCTTGCCTTTGGATCAAGCGGAGAGGAGGCAGTTGTCCCTTATCAGAGGAGACCAGCTGCCTATCAGCACCACCGCCTGTCAGCGGCTGATCCTCCCCCGCGTCTGTGAGGGCAGGCAGCTCTTCCCTCTGGTCGACCACCTCCCCGGTGCCTGAGTGGCCTGGGACAGCATTGTCCTCAGCCCCTGGCCTCTCCAAACATGGCGAGGGAGATGTGGGAAGTATATCTAAGAACAGTCCCGTGGAACTTTATTGATTTTGTTTCCATATTTCACTAACGCACTTAACACTGGAGCTGCAAGCTTAGCACATACTCCAAACAAAGTTTCATTCAGGGCTTAACTCCTGAGTACGTACATGGAATAGGGATAAGCATCCTGGCTTGCAAGTTATTCGAGTGCTTTAAAGACAATAAATTGGTGTAATTTCCTGACATGCAGTTAGGCCTGGTGTCCTGGGGATTGATGGAGCTCATTTCCTGGTTTTGCTGATGGGTTTTAATGATGCTTCAACTGCTGTGTGTTTTATTTCCTATTTTGTATTTGTATACATTTTTATTTATTTATTTTATCGTGAGCCCTCCAGAGTCATGTTCTTGAGATGGATGGCTCTAAAATGTATTTTACAAATAAAACAAGGATATATACAGTATGAGTTGTAGGATACAGATCGTTCTTGGTCAACGATGGTAATTAGGACCAGAATTTCCATTGTTAAGCAATGTGGTCATAAAGAGTGACACCGTGGGACTGCATCACTTGGTGACGGCAATCCCGGCAATCCCTCTTGCCATTGTTAAATGAGGATCATGGGTAGTTAAGTGAATCCCAAGTGACTTGCAGGCAGCTACAGTGCAGCCGGGTCAGGGGTGGCAGCTGCCAAGCAAGATAGCAGGCAAGTAACATGGCAGAGCAACTTGCAACCTTTCCTGCCAGCTTCCGTATTGACTACTTGAGGGAAGCTGCCAGGGAACATCACAAATGATGATCATGTGACTATAGGACACTGCAGCTATCGTAAGTGTGAGGCAGTAGCCAAACTCCCAGATTGTGATTATGTGACCGTGGGGATGCTAGGACAACTGGAACTTCAAGGACTGATCAAGGGAACACCTGCTGCCGGCATCAACTTCCCATTGTCCTGTGCACTCCCACAGGGAGGGCCTTCTCAGGGTGCCGATGGTTAAGGAGTGCCGGCGGGTGATCCCCAGGGGGAGGGCATTCTCTGTGGGCGCGCCTGTCCTTTGGAATGATTTACTGGTGGAACTTCGGACCGCCCCCGATCTGCGTTCATTTCGCCGGGATCTGAAAACCTGGTTTTTTGATCTATCAGGCCTGGACTGAAGGGGTTTTAGCTTTTAATATTGTTTTAATTGTTGGGCTTATGAAATTTAATCTATTTTAATTTATACTATTTTTATATTATATTTTATTCTGCCCTGTAAACCGCCCTGAGTCCTTCGGGAATAGGGCGGTATAAAAATTTAATTAAATAAATAAATAAATAAATAAATCATAAGTACCATTTATTCAGTGCCATTATTGCTTTGGAAATTAGTTAAATGAGAACTACCCTAATTTTGACCCACTTAGAACAGGGGTCCCCAACCCCTGGTCCGTGGACCAGTACTGAGCTGTGGCATGCCAGCAACCGGTCCGAACAAAGAAGCAAAGCCCCATCCGCGGGATGCAGGCAGCACACAAAATCACACCCCCGTCCGCTCCGCGGAAAAACCTCTCTCCACGGAACCGGTCCCTGGTGCCCAAAAGATTGGGGACCTCTGACTTAGAAAACAAAACAGACCATAATACCCCTCCCCATTTTGCCTCCTCCCTAGAAATCCTAGCCCCGTTCATTTGGCTGTTATTATCATTCTGTCCAGTGTGGCTTATGTTGCCCAACAAACTTAACACGGGCCCTTAGCAGCCAAAATATTGCCTTTCTCAATTAGAAGATTGCGTTCTAGAGACACCTTTGGGAAAAAAACAACAAGACTCTACACTTTGACAGATGAACCCAACTCTTGGGCATTTTTTGTTGCAAAGGCAGGCTGTTTTAATCGGTACTGTAGTGACAAGCCCAGTTTATTTCTTTCAGCAGGAAAGGGGCTCGCATTGTGCTATGGACCGAGGATCAGGAGCTAGAGCTTCGCAGGCTCTTTGAGGAGTTCCGCGACTCCGATGGTGAGAGTGCCTGGCTGGCTGGCAGCAGTTTCATCTACAGCCAACACAGTAGAGCTCTTGTGTCTGGAGGAATGAGATAAGCTGGCTGGGGATGAAGGAGCTGGGACCAGAAACTTCTTTAAGGCTACCCACACACTTTTTTTTTTGGTGGTGAATTCTCTACTGCGGAGGGATTATTTTCCAGTGAGCCTCCTAAAGCTAAGAGTTACTCATCTCTATTTGTCAGTCTCTGTCTCCCCATCACCAAGTTTTGAACTGGCTTCTCTGAAATAATTACAGGTAGTCTCTTGAAGCCAGCATGGGGAACTGAATATGCTGCTATACTCCTTCTGTTTGCTCACACTGCCTTTGCCTCTTTTCTCCCTCTGTAGATATCCTATCCAATGTAATGAAGCACATCACAGCGAAACGATCCAAAGCCCGCGTTATTGAGAAGATGCTTAGCATAGGGCTGGTGTCTGATCGCAAGGAACTTTACAAGAAGCGCAAGCGCAAATCTGGTTCCCTTAGAGCGGTATGCTACACACACACACACACACACACACACACACACACCACCCTTTTTTCTATCTGCACACCTCACTTTGACAATTTGAGCACGCCCACATATATCCATCTACAGCATGATAAATCCTGGGCTAGTTTGATTTATTTAATAGTAGGAGGGAAGGGATGTATATATATATATATATATATTGCTCTCACGGATGCAGATTCTCAGATATGATCTTTGAGTTTTCTGCCAAAGGTCTTTTTTCAAGAGGCAACTGTCAAGAGCTGAAGAAGCTTCTTGGATGAGAAGCGAAACGTCTTCAAGGAAAAACAGAGAAAGTCCAGTTGCTCTCGAAAAAGCACCTTTGGGACAACTGTGACCTGGATGACTAGGAATCTCCATAGTTGATCTTTGAGCTTTCTTCTTTCCTTCTGCTCTACTTCTTTGAACATCCATTCTTTCCCCCAAGAGCAGAATTGTTGTTCTAGTCCAGGGGTCTTCAAACTTGGCTCTTTTATGACTTCTGGACTTCAACTCCCAGAATTCCTCAGCCAGTGTACCTGGTTGAGGAATTCTGGGAGTTGAAGTCCACAAGTCATAAAAGGAAGGGCCAAGTTTGAAGACCCCTGTTCTAGTCAAATTGACATTTCCTTCAATCTGTCAATCTTTTCTAACTGAGCCTTTCAAAATATCAGTTAAAACAAAGGTAGCACAAGGGATTTCCAAAATCTTATCTTTCTTTTTATGTTAAATGTCCTCTAAGAGACTAATTTGAGTCAGCCAAAAATACTGGGGTTGATAAGACTGCCATTATTACATCTGAAGTGATGGTTCTTTTTCTCTTTAGTGTGGATTATCGAAGGAGGAACACCCTAACTTAGCATCTCCTGCTGTTCTGTACTCTTAAGAGATGGACTTAGTTTCTTTCTTTCAGAATAAAGCCTCGTTCCCCAAAGATTCTGAGGTGCCTGACCTGGCTGAGAGAGATGGTGAAGAGGAAGAGGAAGATGAAGAGGAAAAGGATGACTTGGATTATGAAGAAGAAGAAGAAGAAGAAGAACTGGCCAAGGAGGATCCTGGAAATGACAAGGACCAAAAATCCTGGGACGGGCGGTCTGAGAAAATGTGGGGAGGCGCTTCAGATCGAAAACTTGTACAAAGTCTTAGACAAGAAGGTGAGGAATTGATCTCCCTGGCTGCAAAAGGAGGAACTACAGTGCTGTCTAGTGTCACAAAATTATAGGGCTGGGACACAAATTACTCAGCTTTCTGAACTTGGGAGAATTTCTCCCCCTTCAAATGATCTCTTAAAAAATTATCCAGATATTTATTTATTTATTTATTTATTTATTTATTTATTTATTTATTTATTTATTTATTTATTTATTTATTTATTTTAATTCCATTTATATCCCGCCCTTCTCCAAAGACTCAGGGCGGCTTACAAGCTTAGCAGTAGCCTTCATTCTATGTATATGCCTGCACAACCACCCAGAATGGTGTGGAGCATGGGATAACCAAATTCTCTAGCTTCCAAACTATATAACTCTGCATACTGTGGCTGTAGAAGGGTTTTACCAGGAGAAATAAGTAATCCGATACGGGGTGGGAGTTTTTGGAGATCACTAATTGACGTAGCGGGGACTTTTTTCCTATGCATTTCTCCCATAATCCCCATGTGTTATCCATATTTTGATAGGGGCCTAAGCCACATCTGTTAGATGTATTTTATTTCTTGGACTCAAGTGGGATTATCGTTCCTTCTTGTAATTTCATAATTTGTAAAAAAAAAAACCACACTGTACTTCTGTAAGGTTCTCCTGCTTGTGCAGGGGGTTGGACTAGAAGACCTCCGAGGTCCCTTCCAACTCTGTGATTCTGTAAGGGTCTCCTACTTGAGCAGAGGACCGGACTAGAAGACCTCCGAGGTCCCTTCCAGCTCTATTCTGATTGAATTTGCTTTTCACTTTTTCCTTCCCCATTATCCTTGCAAATAAGAAGCCCAACTCCTAGGAGCAATTTTTGAAATTGAGCTTTTTTTGTGATGGGCTTCAGGTCACGAAACTCTACAACAGTCTGTTTTCTAGTTTTGCTGGTATTCCTGTTTCTAAGAACTTTGATATGTTAAAGTGTGCTATTGTTTTCGGGTTCTTCTGAAATGGGACTGCCTTGTTCCGTGACATTTTCCTTCTCTCGGTGTACAGGAATATCGTATTCAGGAATACGATAATGTGAATCTTTGGTATAGGAGGACTGCTGATGGATATCAGAAGGGGGAAGAGGGATTTTCAATTTGTGTGATTATATTCGTGCAAAGGGGTCTGATATCCTGAAGTCAGTATGTAATTGGGGCATCTTGTAAGATTAGATCATTGAGCCTGTATTATTATTATTATTATTATTATTATTATTATTATTATTATTATTATTATTATTATTATTATTATTATTATTATTATTATTTTGCTGTTTGCTTGCATCTCTGGGCTTGCTCATTTTCCCATGCAATTTCGCCCCACAGGTTTTGCTGGCCCCTTGCTCTGGCTTCAAAACTGCTTGAACAGAACAGCTGCTGCCCGAGGAGAGGATGGTAAATAGAAACAAACTGGGTTGTCATATTTATTTATTTGACAAATTTACATGGCTGCCCCTTTCACTCAAAAGTGACTCTGACCATAAAACCAGGAATTAAAACATTTTACAAACGCATTAAAGCAATAAGAGGAGATAAAATGAAATCACGAGAGGGAGGATTTAACATACAATGCCATCAGCATGCAGGCTTCCCTATTATCAAGAGATCCCCAGACTTGCTGAAAGAAGCACATTTTGAAGGCTTTCTGGAAGGCCATAAGGGCTGGGGATAGCCTCACTTCAGGAGCAAAGATATTCCAGAAGAGGCTCACCTCTTAGGTCCCTTCAGATGGAACTCTTTCACAGACCTAAGCACAGCATGCCTCTCCTGCCAGATCTCATGGGACAGGTCACTGTAATAGGGAGAAGGTGGTCCCTCAGATAATCTGGGCCCAGTGCCAAATAGCGTCAAAACCAGCACCTTGAATTGGACCTGGTATCAAACTGGCAACCAATGCAGCTCACAGAGCAGAGGTATAACATGTGTCCATTTAGGGAAGCTCATAATTTCCTGAGCTGCCGCATTTTGCACCAGCTGAAGCTTTTGGATACTTTTCCATGGCAGGCCCATGTAGAGTATTCTACACTAGTCCATTTGGGAAGTGTCATTCCTACATCCAGCATGAAAAGTTTGCTATTTCATATTACTAATTAAGCCAATCTTCATAAAGTAATGCTCAGGTCTACGCTCTAGTTTTCTTCGCAGGAAAGAACTACTTATCCCAAGTTCAGCACAGAGAAGGGCAATCTTCACTTGTTCTAGTTATAGCTGGATAGATTTTTGTTTCCCCAGGATGTGCCCAGGCTGTTCCTTTGGTGCCTTTGACTGAAGAAAGTGAGGATGCCATGGAGCACAAAAATTTCCAGAAACTGTTGTGGAAGTTGGGGGTGCGATCCCCAGCCAATGAGCAGGTGAGGATTTTGATGTGAGGGACTACAGCTGACCTCTCTGTGCCTTCAGTGTAAATCTTAGATGCTTCCAAAAGTTGCACCATTTTTTTAAAAAAATAATTATTATGCTGCTTTTAGTATTTTTATAATTAACTCATGGTGGCAAACATAACTCCATCTTCCTATTTTCCCCCCCAACAACCATGTGAATGGGTTGGGCTGAGAATAGTATCTCTTCTGATATATAAGGAAAAATGAAATATAAAGGGAATAATCATGTGACACATAATTAATTAATTTAATTTAATTTAAATCAGACAATTATTTGTCTTGGCCCCTTTCATTTTTGGAATGAATCCCTCAGCCCAAGGAAGGTTGGGCATTCCCAATTTAAAGGGAGAGACTATAGGAAATGTCTATCATGGCATGAAACAGTTGTGTTATTTGTATTATTTTTTCTAAATGGGAAAACTCAGGGGTTTTTTTCCCACCTCTGTTTTTTTTTGCCTAAATATTATGCCACAAGGAAAGCAACGACCTCTTCATTATGAGGGAAATTAAACTTTTGTATAAATGCTGTTATGCAGTATGTTTAAAGTGGATATTTTAATAGATCATAGTGTGCGTTGATTCAATCTCCATATCTGAATATATACCAATATGATTTTCACATGGGAGGTTGAAATATCTTTCAGTTGTCACTGAAAGTAGTGTTATCAATTTGGGTCAGAAAAAAAAGGCTGCCTATATGGAGCATGCATGATCTTAAAAAATAGGAAAGATGGGGTAATTTTTCTAAGATGGGAGACTTGACCCCGGCCTTATTAAGCATCTGTCCCAGGCCTTCCATTTAAGATCTGCTAAGATTTTATCAAGGCCTAAAATAAGTAGACCTGTTCTTGACAAACTACAGTATATTGGGTTTTGTTCAGTTTGGCTTTTCAAGTGGATACAAAACTGTCATTCAGGATCAGATGAACCAAGGAGGTTCCGTCAGAAGATTCCCCTTGGCCGTCATCTAAAGTGGCATAGTGTTGCGTAGGCTGTAAACCCAGTTCTAACGGTGATGCAACATTAGAGATTAAAGGGGAGATGCACGTTATTGTGTTTAGAAACTTAGTCTGAAGACACACATCTGGGCTTCATAAAGCAGCATACCCAGAACTTTGGATTTGAATAGCTTAATAGCAACTAGGACAAAATTATTCCCAGGCCAGTTTGCAAACTTTGTAATTGCTAGAAATACTCCTTCGGCCTGTATAGTTAGTTCCCTTGCTTGAGTGCCCCAGCTGGTAGAGAACTAAAGTAAATGCCTAAATATTTGAAAGATTTCATCTGCTTGATAGATCTTCCATTTATTGACCATTAATATTCTTCTTTATTAAATCGATAAACTACAGAGCTCAGTAGAGAGGAATTGCTTAGATTATTTTGATGCAATCATATTTTCAATTGGGTTTAACTGTATATCAGTTTCTGTTGAGAGAAACTCTTTTGCATGTGTTGAAATATATATAGAACTAGATGCTGGAAAAAGCAAAAGAGAATAACTTACCAATCTTTCTTCCTCAGTTCCAAAGAACAACATTTTCAAATACTTACAGAAGGGGTTCCAAACCCCTGAGCCACAGCCCACTACCGGGCCATGGCCCATTGGAACCTGGCCGCCGAAGTGGCAGGCAAGTGTGCGAAGCTTCAGTTGCACATGCGCAGGGTTTAGGTTGTGTGCACAAAACCATTCCCCTACCGCAGCCGAAACTGCTGAAGCCCCGCCACTGCCAGTTCACGGGACCAAAATGGTTGGGGTTATAGGGTCTGGCTATATACTGATCTCACCTTCACAATAGGGTAATTCAGCAATTTCCATTTTTTACACTAAAATGGCTGGTAACATCTTTATTACTGTATATGTTCTGTGAGCAGTTAGCTCTTTATCCTACTAGAGTCATACCTTGATAGTCGACTGCTGTGAAATATGTCGAATTTGGTACTCAGTGCATTTTGACACAAAAATGTCCTAGTACTCGTTTGTTGGTACTTGACGCGCAAGCTAGAACTTGTCAATGTCAGTTGCCTCCTGAATCGCTATCCTTTCCAGTCAAAACAAAGGGTCATCCTTACGGATAAATTTGTTAGTGCTCGTCATTTTTGGTGCTTGTTGGGCTTCCTGGAACCAGTTAATGACGAGTACCGAGGTACCACTGTATCTATTCTTTCTCATTTGGACCTCCAATGACATTTTCTAGTGATGATATTCTTTCCTTTAGGCTGATGTGAATTTAACTGTTCTCATTTGCAGTTTATTTAATTGATCATATTTCTACACCATCCATCTTCATCCCAATGACTCTGGGTGGTTTATGAATAAAAATCACAAAAAGAGACAAAGCTAAAGCAATATTAGGAACAGAATTAAAAAGAGTAAAAAATTAAGAATGTTAAATTAAAACTTAAAGTTTGATTTTAGTAGTGGTGTGGTAAAATATTTGCAAGGGAATAAAAAAAAACAGTAGCAGATGCAGGTTGTAATCTCCTGGTCAGGAATGATCCCTCTTTGCATTTGTTTTTCTTGCAGGAATCCTTCTGGCGCATCCCTGCTAAACTCAACCCAGAACAATTACGCCACATGGCTGCTTTCATTGCTTCGGAAGAAATGGAGGGGGAGACTCAAGAACAGGAAGCTGGTAAGTTCTGTGTAAAGAGAAGGGAAATTTAAAAGGGTTTGGAATCATTCATTGATACTTCACCAAGTCAGATGGGCAAACTGTGTGCGGCAGCTGGCTTCCATCTAACATCCCCCATCCCCAGGTTCATACTGCTGAATTTCACGCAGGTTCCAATTCTGAGAAGTACATTTTTTTATTTTTAATTATTTAATTCTATACCATCTCTTCCCCTCTCCCCTGCCCCCCCTAATTGTACTATAAGCTTCTGATAAGCACCTCCCTTTTGAGTTTAAGCAACCCATCCATTCTCACAAAAGGCCCGAAGGAACAAGAATGTTGGCCTGGTCTCATTTGCTGATGTCACTACCAGATCTTAGTCATCTTCAGAAGACCTCCACCAATAAGATAAAAAGTTGCCCATCCCTGGAATACAGTGATATACAGGAACAATTGTAAGATGGTGTATCTTTATACGCTGCCGTTTTGTCTGTCCCTGCCTTTGTAATTGTGCATACTTGGTTTGAATTATTTGTTTTTGTATTTAGGTATCTATAACTTCAATAAGCAGTAGACAAAAAAGGGTTACATATTAACACCGAAGGTCAGCTCTTCTTGTTGCAAAATCAAACCCGAAACATTTTCTCACTACTGCTGATCTCTTGCCCAGTTTACTTTTCAGGTCATCTTGTCATTCCCCTGCTGTCTCAAAAACATTTTTAGTATGGAGTGGTGTTTGCTAACTTTCGTTTCTCAAAAAACACATGACTGTAGGAAATAGGTTGCTGTCTTCTAATACTATCCCATTTTCCTATTCAGGAAAACTTTTGCCAAATCCCACCCACAGGCACATAGTTCAAACTAGATTTCTGGTCCTCATTCTCAGCTTGGAAATCTCACATTGGGATGTGGCGTATTCCTGGGCCTGCTTAGCTGTCAAACAAACCCCCAGACATGTATGGTGGCTTGATATATTTTCATTCTGCATCATAGAAGGCTGGCAAGCATGTGGCTGATGGGAACACAAGCAGTCAATGATTTTATTTATTTATTATTTATTTATTCAATTTATATACCACCCGTCTCCCGTAGGACTCAGGGCGGTTCACAAGGTTTTCTTTTAAAAAATAATACAAACAATTACAAAACTTAAAATCAATTAAAAAGATTATATAGACCTTGCAATAAAACCCCAGTTAAAAAGTCCTACTTATTAAAAAAATACAGATTAAGCAGAGTGAATCACAAACTGATAAACAGTTCTGTTTGTTCGTCTCTCTAGTAGTACAAAGTATTTTGATGTGCAAGTAGCCTAAAAGGGGGAGGTGGTGTTTCTCCATGTTTCCTAACTATGATACTCATCCATTCTTGTAGTGAGATTTTTCTGCAGCCATAAGAAAGAATATTGTAAATGGTTGACTGTTTGCTATAACCGAATGTTTCAGTGCCATAAGAAATGCTTGATGTTTCTTACCCAAACAGACAGAGAGCATCAAAGATGAATTACTCTGCCCAGCATTAATACTAAATTGGTCCAGCCTTTTCCTGTGGTACTTTGGCCTTTCCCAGTTGATGTGCTTTCTTCCTCTTGTTGATTTCAGAAGATCACTCAGAAGAAGATCATCCTGAAGGAATGGAGCCAAGAGGGCTGAAAGCAGAAACGTGAGTATTGGGTGTAAGAACAGGGAGATGGGAAGAGAAGTTCAGAATGAGGGGAAAATGTCTTGCAGAAGGAAGAAAGTGACAGGAAGGGTTAAAGCAATCTTACATATTTCAGAGTAAATAGTTGCTGGATAGGCAAGAAGAAATTGAATGTTCTTGAGTTTTTGTTAGTATTTATTTCTTGCCAAAGCTTTCCTGTTGAAACTGATGGAGCTTCTTGCATGAGAAGCAAAAGGTTTTCTTCTTCCTCAAGGAAAAAAACTGTCCAGTTGCCTTTTGGGGGGAAAAAACCCACCTTTGAGACAACTATGACCTGCATTTACCAAAGCTTTGTTTTTTCCCCTATTTCTAGGGGATCTTGGAACTGGGCAGGGCTGCCCCTCAAACTCAGAATTACATATCCACTTTGTAGAGACAGGATCCTCAGCCCATCCCACAATTCTAACCAACAGCTGGAAAGTGACTACATCCTGAGCAGTCACAGGAAAGGGATTCCTCTTTGGCTGTGAGATTTTGACCTGTTGCCCAATACAGTCACTCCTCAATTTTCATTTAGTGACCATTCAAAGTTACGTCACTGAAAAAAGTGACCTATGACTGTTTTTCCCCACTTAAGACCGTTATAGCATCCCGATGGTCATGTGATCAAAATTCAGATGCTTGGCAACTGGTTCATACATATGAGAAATGTCTCGCTTAATAACACAAACGTTAGGCTCAATTGTGGTCGTAAGTCAAGAACTACTGAACTGAGCATGTAACTCAGCTATATATAACTCTGCCATGTAATGATCAGCCAGTGGCCTTGAAAACCTGCAGATGAACAAACAGAAGAACAAACAAAACCAAACAAAATTAAAAAGACGTATATTCAACACTAACAACAACAAAAAAGAAAAAATTGGTGTGCACAAAAGGAAAAAAGCTGTCCCAAATACCAAGTAAATTTAGCATTAAATATAGAATCCACCCTGGCTGGATGCTGAAAAAAAATCTCTTCCCCTTTTACCTACATACATACAGACAACATGTTAAAACTAAATATTACACTAATCTTCAAATTCCTGTGTTAACCATCTGTTCTTGTATGTAACATGTAGAAAATCCACAACAGCTTCCAGTCTCTTATAAAACTGTCTAGTCCATTATTTCTAATCAAAGCTGTTAATTTTGCCATTTCTGCTAATTTAGTTAATTTTTAAATCCATTCTTCAATAGTCAGCATCTCTTTTTCTTTCCAGTGCTTGGTAGGTATGATTTTCACAGCAAGTCACCATGTGAAGGAATAGAACCCCAAATTGTTTTTCAATTGGTTTGTCCATAAAAGCTTCAGGTTTCATTAATATTTGTTTCTTAAATATTTTTCTTTATTATAATAATTATGTTTATCCAGTATGTTTATCCAGTATCTTTACAAGACCACCACATATGATAAAATGAACCTGGATTTTAATTACATTTCGAGTAACATTTTATATTCTTTAGCAATCAAGTGGGCACCTCCAGAACATAAATGGATATCCAGCTCAGATTTTGTTCCTGTGAAAACAAAACTTTTTTCTCCAGTTTAAATCTTTCAAAAATACTATAATAATTAAACCAATCACAAACAAAAACCATTCACTTAGTAATTGTTCTCTTGTCTTTTATCTTGAATACCTCTTTTCCAAATATCAGTAAGTCCCGATATATCATACATTTACATTCCGATACATCCCTGTTCTATGTAGTGCTTTGTGAGGTGATAGCCAAAGTGGTATATTATCAGCTAATCTTCTTTTGTACTTCCACCATACATGCCCAATCGATTGCCTAATAGCATGAATCTTAAAAAACCAGAGTTAACTTTTACTTTGTCATACCACAGATAAGCATGCCACCCAAATCTCAAATCAGAACCTTCAAGGTCTAACAGCTTTGAATTTTTTAAAGTTACCCAATCTTTTAGCCATACTAGACAACAAGCATTGTAATATAATTTAAGATCCAGCAAACCCAAACCTCCTCTGTCTTTAGAATCCTGTACCAGCTTCTATTTAAACCTTGGTGTTTTATGTTGCCAAATAAATTTAGATATATCTTTCTGCCACTGTTTAAAAGAAGAATCTCTAATGAAATAACATTCTATGTAGTACATTCATTTTAATTACTGAAATCCTTCCCATTAATGACAAATTAATTTTTGCCATCTATTTAAATCCAATTTTATCTCCTTCCATATTTTAATGTAATTTATTTTGTAAAGCTTAGAATTTTCCTCAGTAAGAGTCACCCCCAAATACTGTATCTTTTCCACAACTTTAAAACCAGTTTTAAATTCCAATTTCTTCTGATCTTCCACATTTATATTCTTAGGCAATATCGCCATCTTTAATTAATTAATTTTTAAACCTGCCATTTCTCCAAACATTTTGATCTTCCTCATAACATATTCAAAGGTCTTTAGCGGGTCTTGCACAATCAATACCATGTTATCAGCCAATGTGCTAAGTTTGTAATTGTGCATTTTAACTTGTAGTCCAGGGGTATCAAACTCCCGCAGGCCAGACACGTCATGAGGAAACCGCGCCCACCCCATTGCCAGCAATGGGGAAAAAGTTCCGATATGTGATGCAATGTCACGAGTTTGACATGTCTGTTGTAGCCCTTTTGCTCTGTTGCCTTGTCTAATACCTCTATTTAACAGTTCCAACACCAGAATAAATAATAAAAGGACACCCCTGTCTTGTTCCTTTCTAAATTTCACATGGTTTTGTCAAATCTCTATTCACCATAATCTGAGCTTTCTGGAGTGTATAGATGGACTCCAGACCTTGTATAAAGCCTGATCCAAAGTCCATCTTTTCCACTGCTTTAATCATAAAGGCCCAGTTCAAGTTGTCAAAACATTTTTTCTGCGCCCAGAAAAATTAATGCAACCTCTTTGTCACTACGTTGTTGTAAATGTTCAATTATATTCAAAATTACCCTTATGTTACCTTTTAGTTGTCTTTTTAGGTGAGAAGCCACGCGGGTCTTCGTGTATATAATCCTGTAAAAAAAAAATGTAGGTCTTTCAGCTAGAATAGATGTGAAAGTTTGTAGTCATTATTAAGGAGTGACATTGGCCTGATAGTTTACATTTATGAGTTACGGTAGACATGAATGCGCCATTTGGGAGACTTGAAAGAACCGGTTAGGAATCGATCATCATAGAGAAAAAAATCTGCCTAGCTGCACCAGGAGTTGAAAATAACTTGATGGCACACAATCAATTGGTTATCAGTTCAGTGGTCTCTTCCTTTGGAGTCAGCTTTGGTTTCAACACTGGTCTGCACTTGGGAAATGGAAATATGGTAGCAGAGACTTGTTAGAAATGATTTTTTCTATAGAATGTTCTGAGGATGGAAGGACCAGGGCTTTTTTTCTCATAGAACGCTCAGAACGGAGTTCCGGCACCTTTTTTAGATGGAACCTTGTAGGATAGGCAAGGTGGGTTGTATGACAAGTGAATTCCGGCACCTTTTTCTTATACAAAAAAAGCACTGGGAAGGACTAAAGTGTAAGAGAAATGGGCTTGGTGGATGTAGCAAGCAATTTGTATTCTTGATCCCCCTCTCTTGGTTTGTCCTGACAAGCTGTTTCTTCTTGCTATTTGCAGAGAAGAGCATATCCAGCATCCTTTGGGCCCTAAAAGAAGCCGCTTGGTTGATGAAGAGAAAAACCATGGCCAAGGTATGCTTGGCTCTAATTCTGGGGTTTTAAACATCTGTTTCTAGTCTTCGTGATGCGTCAAATCAAACTGTTACAAGTCACCGACCCAGATTTTGTTTAGAAAATAAAGCCAATATGCAATGCAGACTACGATGGGTCAGATCAAAAATCATGACAAAGACCTGAAGTCATGCATAGCCTATTTTGCTGTCACAGTGCCCAAGTCCTACAAGCTACAAATGTAATGTTGGCTATTCGTTAAGTTGGATCAAACATAATGCTGGTTTAAAAGGACATTTGCTGTGCCATAATTGAGCTCTAAATGACATCCTGATATTTATTTATTTATTAATAAATTTATATGCAGCCCATGTCACTGTCAAGCAACTCTGGGCGGCTCATAACAGCAATATAAAACATTAAAAAATAAATAAAAGACATTCTGTTTATAATTCTATGTCAATAATTCTTTTAAGAACTACTGTTGCCAGCTCTTCTTCCAGGTACATTAGCATCATACTTGAGAATCCCAATTTGTGTTATTTGTCATTCACTTGATGTTTTCAAGAAGAGTGAAGATCATCTGTCAGCCTAAGATATATCAGACCTTGAGGCTGAAAGTGGCATTATCTGGGTCCACATAACCATACATTGGTTTTAAGTTTGCATAAGCTTTGCCTCCAAAGATAGAACAAAATTAGTCACACATTTTGCTACCTGAAATACCTTTCTTAATAAGCCTAGTCTCTCCAGTTTCTCATGGTTGAATCCTAGATTGAATTGTGTTCCATAGAGCAGGGCTTTTCAACCAGTGGTACGGGTACCACCTGTGGTACATTGGCACCTGGCAGGTGGTACGCAACCATCCTCGAAAAGTGGTAGCGGGGGAGGGGAATGAGCTGAACTGGTGGCAGCACCGCACAAGCCTGAGCGAGAGATGGCTGGAGCTGCAGGGCTGTCAGGGCTCAGTGGAAGCTCCAGGATCAGCGCTGTTCTGTACCAGCCTGCTACCGGCCCTGCAGAAAAGGCAGGGACAACCCCTTTACAAACGGCAAGAGGCTGGAATTACGCCTGCCAAATTTATAGCTACAAAAACAAACAAGACACGAACCAAGAAACAGGAGCTTTAAGAAACACGAACTATCCAAGCGGTTGCCTTCAGCAAACCAGCCCTCCCCACACATTCCCCTTATATTGAGTTCAGGGCGTGGCTTCTCTCTGCCTCCTTCCGAGAAGCCCCATTGCCTTCCTCTGTTTAGTCCTAATTGACTGCCTCCTGCGTCGGGCGTCCTTGAACAGGGCCAGCTGTGGGTCATCTTCATCCACGCTGTCAGGCTCACACAGCTGGGTCTCTGTGGTGACCAAGTGGGAGGGGTCTGGCTGAGGGCTCTCATCAGCAAGATCTTCAACCCCCTCAGCAAGGTCTTCAACACCCCCCTCCTCCTCCTCTGAGTCATCCGACCCAACTGCCGAACCCACAGGCTGACCCTGAATCACAACAAGCGCCAGGCTCCAGCTGGAGCTCGGAGCTGATCCTGGAGCTTCTGAGCCCAGAAGAAGCGCTGATCAGCTGAAATGTTGCAGCATTTCCAGGGTCTTGTGATTTACAGATGCTTGGCAACTGATTCATATTTATGACGGTCAGAGTGTCCCAGGGTCATGTGAAGTGACCAAAACCTGCCGCAATCACCCAGCAGACGGGGCGAATAAAAACCAAACACCCCCACTCCACCCCTGCTGCCAATCCTCAACAGATATGCTGGGCTGTGGCTTGGGAGGCACTTTTTTCAGTGCCATTGTAACTTCGAACAGTCACTAAGCGAACTGTTGTAAGTCGAGGACTACCTGTACTTCATCACTTTTTTCCTTTTTTTTTTTTTTTTGGTCATCAAGTTTTTGACACCTTGCTAGGTGACTGGTGGTACTCGGATGTTGCCATATCCTAAAAGTGGTACAATGGGTGAAAAGGCTGAAAAGCCCTGCCATAGAGAAGCTCTGTGCCTTACCTTCAATAAGCTTTATGATTTTAGAATATAGGAATAAGTGACAGCAAGTATTTCTAAGCACCACTTTTTAATCTATCCCTATTTTCACATTTGACTTCGGCCCTGCAGATTCCAGTGATGAGGATGGACCACGTCCTTCCAGTAAGAGGAAGTGCCTGCGAATTGAAGAAGACGACGAAGACGGAGGGAATTGAAGACACCTCCCTTAGCATGTCAAAATGACCAGTGAAACCAAGCCTTGGGGCCGGATTGGGCAAGATTGAGAGCAGTCAGCAACATCCCCAGGGAAAACATTAGGGAAGGAATACAGAAACTAAACTTTTATATAGCAATAAAAATCTGTATGATCACCCATGTGAAGGGAGTAGAATTAAAAAAAAAAAGAGTAAACAGCTCATAACTTCTGCCCTATGATTAGATGCGGTTGTTGTTAATGCTGATGTGATAAATCACTTTTCAAACCGCTCCGGGTTATTGCCTGCCTGCCTGCCCTTGCTTTCCTGGCATTCCTTAGTCTCGTTTTGCTTAGAGTCACTAAGAATCGCCCTTACCATCTGGTTTGCCAAGCAAAAATGTGACATACTGGCTTTTCACAGTGTTTGGTCTGTTTGTGGATCTGCCTCTTTTGTCTCCGGTTCGGCTTAGAGATCATGGGCACATATGTCACATTTTGCCTTAATTACCTGAACACATCAGTATTGGTTTCTTTCGTTCCTCTGCTTTTTTTCCTTTTGTGAAATTTCTCCAAAACAAAAAAAAAAAAAAAGGAACTGGAAGTAAACCATCACCAAACCTTGCTAAAAAAAATAGTGATGGGATAATGATACAAGAGATATTAAAGTTGTAGTTTGCATGCATCTCTGATATTTCTGCCTTGCCTCCTTTGGTAAGGGTTGTTTTTACATTTTATCCTTCTGAAATCCGCCCAGTGTCAGCTGGATGATATATAACAATGGTGGACATTTGTGCACGTCTTTGTTGTACTTTTGATTTTTTTTTTTAAAAAAAAGAACATTGATTGATTCTAAAAAATAAAGTATAAAATATCCTGATGAGATTTCTCTGCCTTTGTCCTGGGCGTGACTGCTTAAAACAGCCAGAAGATTTGGGAGCTCGCCAGACATGAGAGAATATTGTAAAGGATTCTCCTACTGATATTTCTCTTTTGCTTTCAACAGAAACAGGGTGATTGTAGTAATTCCTAGTATTTTCAGGTTCAAAGTGTGTATGTTTGGGCGCGGGAGGGTTTGTCCTTATTGCGATTGTGAGCATTATTTCCTACTTAGGGAACAAGTATGAGGAGGCAGTTGCTGGCATTGTGCCTTTTTCTAAGCCCACCTATGTTCCTTAAATTGGATTGTTTTACTCCCAGTTCAATTAGCTCCTCTCAGTAACACTGGCAAGTCAGTTATGAGTTAGCATGCATGCTGTCATTAGCATTGCAGTTAAGAAACTATTCCCCATCCCATGCCCTATATCCCATGCTTCTTTTTCTGTGGAGGGAAGCTCACTCCTTTGCCCCTTCAGGGTAAAGGGGACATTCATTTTTGTAGCTGACCTCCACAGGCACATGAATAAATCAATAAACCAAACTGCCACAGTTTTAAGTATTGGCTCACTTTGGTGTTAATTTGTTAAAACAGAGTTACTCTAATTAAAGCAACAAAGGTGGTCTAGATTTCAGGCTGTGTCGGATGTTGTAAAGGCTCTGTGCTACGTCACATGGAACTTTGCTGCCAGGACAAAACAACAGCCTCTTTGCTGCCGTTTCTGATTATTATTCTGATGCAGAGTTTAAGCCACTATGGGTTGCGATTCAGGTTCCTAATTGTAAATGCAATGACAGTAGGATACATCAGTCTTAAGATGGGAGAGGTTGGAAGAGAAGGGTGGCCGGACAAGAGGCTCTTAACTGAATGAACTAACCAAAAATGTCTGATAGAGGATTAGAGATCAGGATGGCTGACCATCGCTCATTCCATTGTAACTCCAGATGTGTAGACATAAATGTTTGTTCTATACAAACAAAGCAACTGATATGCTGTTCTTTTCTCCCCTTAATGCATTACTCAGCATTACCTGTTTCTCCCTCTTGTTATGATTCTACCTGTGGGCTACTCAGGAATTTCTACCCCATTCACCATAAAATAAAGGAAAACTGCATGAAACATAGGCATTAATCAGACAAGTAACCCTGAGGGCTTTGGCAGAAGACTAAGAGGCCAGAACTTTACAGGGGCACAGAGTGTTGTAATGAGGTTTGCAGATAAGACTGATTGCCAGAGATAAGGGTGTATAAAGACCAACTTTAATCAGTTCTCAGTTCACTCTGAAGCATTTTCTGTTTGTGTTGCCTCCTAAAGCAGGTAAGTTTCTCTTTCCCGGGGGAAGGAATGGGAGACAAGGCATAGAATAGGTGTCAATATGAGCAAAGAAATGGGTTAATTTGGAAGTAAGAATAATGTGTCACGCTGTCAAGCCTGTGTTTCTTTAGTGGGAGATCAGCATCAAAGGTAGAACCATGCTGGCGCATTAACATAGTTGGTAGTGGCAAGAAAGCAGCTGAAATGCGGTGAGCCAGTTGGCTCTTGCTGCACTAACTTGGTCTTTTGTTTGAATTATGGCACAAGTCAGACAACTGAATCCTAACTTCTGATTTGGGGGAAGCCCACCGTTTCCACAATCGAGTTCTGTAGATGTTCTGGCCATCCCTTACCAAGGCTGGCCAACCCTTACCTAGGGTAAGAGGGCCCTAGAATGGGTGACCCTAGATTGGTAGATTAACAATCTTGTGAAAGGTTGCACCATGTTCATTGCTTGAGCATGACGATTATGGTTCCTTATTTTGGAAAATGTAGTGTTTTATCCATTTATATCCCGCCTTTATTATTTTTACAAATAACTGAAGGCAGTGAACATATGCATCATACCTTCCTATTTTCTCCACAACAACCCTATTAACCAGTGTTGAATCTAGTGTGTTACTGGCCCAAGGTCACTCAGCTATCTTTCATGGCTTGAACTCATGGTCTCCTGCTTTTTAGCCTGATGGCCTGGAAGAGTAAGTTCTCAGCCAACTAAATGAAGATAGATGCCTAATGTCTCTTGAGTGTGCAAGTCTGCCCTTAAACTGAATTCAGCTTATGAAATCGATTGAATTTGCATTTTCACTGTGGCTAGGAAGCAACTTGACTGTATCAAGCCAAGTTCCACCTAGATTAGTCCTGTGGTTGCCACTGGACTGCCCACATGCAATAGAGGCCTTTTTGTCATCTTCACTTTTTTATGCTAGTTTCGTCCATCTTAGCAGACTGCCATGACAGCTCAACAAACTGATTTACAAGGACTTTCAGGACTTTCCTTCCCTTGTTATTTGGAGAATTAGTATCCGTACAGAGTTGGGCCTTTGTTCTTTGGTTTAAGAGGTTTTTGGTGAGGATTTTCAAAGAGGTTGTTTTCTGGAGCATTGTTATTGTTTTTCTCCTGGGTGAGAGAGGGGTGGGCAGGTATGGAACCATCTGCCCCGTAAGCTCTTCCCTTCCATTCAGGTGAGAGCAGAGAAGGTCGGGATGGTATGGAAAAAAGTAAATATAAAAAGCTAAAAAAAATCTACCAGAACAATCTAAAAGAAGGGGTAGGAGCATTAAAAGCATGTAAGTAAAGGAGCATGGCAAACTAGACCTATCACAGTATAGAGCACTCTGGAATAGTGAACTAGCTCTTCATTAAAACTGGTTTATGGCACAAATTTTCTGACAGATTTTAAATATTGCTGTGCAGAACCGGGCAACATGTTGTAGAAGGGTTGGTACCTGAAAGCAGGAGAGAGGTGTAAAATTGTCCTGTGGACCTTGGTATTTATGCAATAATGGTGAGATGAGGCAGGTACGAATGCCTCTGTTTTAGAGAAATACACGTTTTGTTGTTTCTGGGAGTTGAGAATCACAGGGCATTGTCTCTCTGGGTGGGGGATCTTCCTCTATTGACCTTCAAGGATAGCTGAAGGGAGGGCATATCAATGTGCTAGAGTAAAGGCCCTCTAATAGTTAAATACCTCAAGATTAGTTAAGTAGGCCTTAGGGGATGCCAAGTATCTGTTGGATTCATTGGCAATAATGGTTGGAGACCTGACTAGGCCTGTGTCTGCTACTCACTGTTTAATGAGTGTTTTGGCCTAATCATATCCCATGCTGAGTGGAAGACCTGGAGAGAAGCTCAAGGAATTCAGGCTCCCCAGACAAAGAAAGATAGGTGATTCTCTCAAGCAGGTTTTTGTTTTGTTTTGTTCCTCACATATGAACAGAATCTTGGCAAACTGAAGCAAGCTACCATCTTCATAAAGCATGTACTCTGGGAACTATTAGGGAGGAGTAATCTTCTCCCTCTTTCTCTCACACCTTTAGTGTGAGAGTTCACATCTATCTGAACTGAGTTCTCCACTGGAATACACTCTTCCTCCTGGGAATCCAGACTACATTCCATCACAAGGATGATGTTTTAGTTGTCATTGACTTTTTCCATATGGACTAAAATTTATCCTTCATATCCCTTAGTGGGGCAAAACAAAAGGGAAAAACGGGTAATCTAAACTCATAGTTAAACGTGGTCACCCACACTCTAGCCTCCATTTTCATGAGGTCTGTCTCTAGTCTTAGGGTGACACTGGAGACACATTTTAGGACTTGAAGGGCCAATCTTGGAAATTTGGCCTGAACAAGTTCCAATGGTACAAAATTGGAAAAGGGGCCAACCATTATTGCTAATCTGGGCACCATACAAGAGACGTTGTTCTATTGGCTTGGAGCTGCAGGAATGTAGTGACCCCCTCTTGTCCTGAGGAATTTAAGGATGACAAAAACTCTTGCCAGTCCTGTTTGATATCTGCATAAAGCCATTGGGTCAAATCATCCATTTGTAAGGGGTGCAGGATCATCAATACGCTGGAGATATCAAGTTGTACATCTCTACCCCAACCAAGTGATGCTCTCAAAGAGCTTTCCAATACCTGGAGACTGTGATGATCTACCTAGGGGAGAATACGATTCAACCCTGCCAAGCTGAGTGGTTATGATTTGGTTATTTTTCCATCTCTAATTCTTCCTGGGATGCACTTCTTCAGCTTGTGCATCAATTGTTCCCATTTCTAGATTGGAAGTCCTTGCTCACATCAATCAATGCCCTTAGTCATTTTTTTTTACAGTCGGATTACTGCAACATACTTCACATATGGCTGCTCATGAAGAGCATTTGGAAGCTGCCATTGATCCAGAAAGCAGCACTGAGAGCGGTTTTTGGTATCTCTCACTATTTCCATATAACAGCAGTACTCTGAGGCTTTTAGGTACAATTCAATGTGCTGGTCATTATCTATAAATCTGTCCCTCCACCACTTGGCATTCTTCTATTGTTTCTGCTTGTTCCATCAATCTAGCAGATAGCGCAGCTTCCAGGTCCTTCCATTAAATGATGTCATCTCGTTGGACTCAGGAACTTTGCCTTCTATGCCTGGATGGCCACAACCCTATTAGTTTTTCATAAGGCTCGTTTCTACTGTAGATGGGATTTTAGCATTGGAATGTATCATTTAACTCAAGGATCGTGGTTTATTGTTTTTAACTGCTGTTTTTTTTAAATGTTTGTATGTTGCCCAGGGGTGGGTGGCTTTCTATATTATTTAAATGAACTAACAAATAAATTTCTTCCCATTGTAGCAGTGCCCAGAGAAGCTGACATGAATTTATCACCGTCTCTGATGCTCTTGACTTTCCTTGGCCTCCTGCCACATCATGGATTGGGAGGGCATCTGGTGACTACAATTGATTCAAGAAACAATATTGAAAATTCCGCCTCAGATTCCAGCCTTGCTTCTCTCCGCACTTTGCTCACTTCCATCTCTTCTAATTCCATCCAGTTGCCTGGAAAGGAGCTTTCTTGCAGCGACTTAATGCCTGCTAACCTCGAACATTTTAACAGTGTGCCTCGACCAGCCCAGATTTTGATTCAAGCTGCCCTGACTCTTGCCTTGCAAAATGCAAGCTGCAGCCAACATGCCGAAACCCTTGGGCTAGACCTCTACCAGGAACTAGGGCAGAAAGATGCAAGTGCCCTCCTGTTGACAATGATAAAGGTCCTGGACACAGCTAAATCTACAGGTGAAAATACAAGCTTTGCTGCCCTGCAGTACAATTTGGACCAGTTAGTCCAGAAACAAGCTAGGTACTGCCGAGGCCTGATGCAGGTCAATGGAGCTGTCTTGCATGGCCAGGTGTACCATGAATACAAATCATTTCCAACAGCTGCTGCAGCCTGTCACAATTTGGGGAATGTTTGTGGTGGAGTGGTCACCAACAGCAGCAGATTCTTCCAAGTGGTGCTTAGAAATGGCAGCTACTTCTGGCCACAGCATGGTTCTCATTCCTGGCTTCATCAGTGCCACAGGCATGCACGAATGCAACGTTCATCACCAAAAGAGTGTGTAAATGAAACAGAGCAAAATGTACACAACGCTTTGGGGTTCATACCTGGAGTCAGCACTCTATATAACTTTGCAACCAGCATATACTACTATGCTTATGACTGCATTGACTTGGCCAAGGAGCGTGCTGTAGAGGGGGCCACAGACCTGGGTTTTGATTCCTTGGTTGCTCTGTCTGGGGGAGCTGCGACTCCCTTTAGGATGGGGGTTGCTATGGCAGTGAAACCAGTGTTCAAAAAAGGTATACAGGCTTTAATTGACGAACATCAGAAGGAAAAGCAACCACCTTGTCCAGTCCCCACCAACGTCTCTGCTCCGGTCGCCAAAAACTAATCCAGGCATTCTCAGACTTTGCACTTGGTATGATCAAATAACAAATGAGTATGTGCAACCCATCCAATAAAATTTCTGTATTGATGCTGTTGCAGTTAAGCCTGAGCAAGAAATAAATATATCACTTAAATAATTAAATTTTAATCTACTATATAATTACTATGATTCTTGAACTAGATAGTGATGAGAACAGGACACCACCACCACCACCCTTCACCCCAAAGGGAGAATCCTTGGCAAATACAGGAAGAACCAGGCTACAAAGAATCAAGTCTTATTGCTTTTGAATCAAGTCTAAAACACAGGAATGCAGAACCGGCTATCAACAATTAAGATTGATAGGATTAAAACAGAAACACTAAGAAGTATATAATAATAAAATAAATTACACGGGATCCCTCCTGGTGCTAAGATTAATGTTTCCCTAGGCAGACTTGATAAAAGAAATCAACCCATCAATAGACACTCTTCGACAAATTTAGAAATGAGAGTTTTAAACCCATGAATCAGAAATGACAGTTTTGAAAACCAAGAAAAGGTATAAAAAGGTTTGAGGGCCATTCTGTCTAGCTAGCCAGGGATTCATGCTGAATTGTTACTCCACTTTAATCTCCTTGATTAAACCTCTCTTTCCAATAGCTGGCTTCACGTTCTATTGTTGTTCTCTGCGCAGAGCCTGAACTGGGGAGTTCCTCCCAACAATAGGTTCAGGCAATTAACCAAGGACCAGAACAGGGACCAAAGACTGATATATTAATTTTCACAGCCCTCAACCTTTGCTTATCCAAGTCTGAATAGTTTTTTTTCTCAAACAAAACTCCAACACCTTTCATTTACATCTTTCCCACGTCCCCAGCCCCCCAAAGTGGGGATGTCACAACCCTAAGTTTGAGAACTCTTTATTGAAGATATTACAAATTATATCAGTATTTTAAAAATATGTGCTGGTACTTAAGTGACAGAAAATGGCAGATGCTTTGTTATTTTCTTTTTTCCAAACCAGTGGCTTTTAGATGCCCAGTTGCATGGGGTGATATTTTTTTTACAAATCACTGTGTCAAACACAGCTGGGCATAGGGGTTTTGCATTTTGTAGTTGGATGGGCTGGGGAATCCTCAGAGGGATATACATAATGAATACCCAAGCAGAATTCTGAGCTTCATGCAGAATATTTTATTATAGGTCTCCTATCTTTGACAAAAAATGGGGGAAGGGGAGGGAGAATGTGTATAAAAGTTTATATAATGTTATATGTGAAGACTGACAATTAATCAAGAATCTCACCAGAAATCCTCTCAAAAGGGATAGTGCCTTGTTTTCTTCCAGTGGCAAGGATAGTCTTCTCATTCTTTTTTGCTTCTGAGTGACATGCTGCCATCTCTCTTCTTCTAGGGCCCCACTTCTTCTAGTAGTTGTTTCTTCCTTGCTGTGTTCAGTTTGTAGACAAGACATCTGCTTTTTCCAGGAATTCTTCATTTTTGTGGATGAATCTCAGAGTGGCGAAACATGCCCTAGACCAGAGGTCCCCAACCTTTTGGGCACCAGGGACCAGTTTCGTGGAGAAAGGTTTTTCCACGGACCAGAGAATGCATCCCATGGATGTGGTTTTGCTTAATTGTGCCGACCGGTTGCTGGCATGCCACAGACCCGGGGTTGGGGACCCCTGCCCTAGACCCTACACTTTCTCCTTCAAAAATATGACCAGTTTGCATTAGTGCAGTTATACCTAAAGTCCTCCTCCTTGGGTAGGAATACAAAGATAGCGCACACCATGCAAGTCACTACGATGCTAACTTCTTTGTCAATGCCTTTATTGCTCTTAAGGGTGTGTGTATGTGTGTGTGTGTGTGTGTGAGAGAGAGAGAGAGAGAGAGGGGAAGGAGGAGGAGAAGAAGAAGAAGAAGAAGAAGAAGAAGAAGAAGAAGAAGAAGAAGAAGAAGAAGAAGAAGAAGAAGAAGAAGAAGAAGAAGAAGAAGAAGAAGAAGAAGAAGAAGAAGCAGCTGCTGAAGTAGCTTCTTGGACAAGAAGTGAAATGTCTTCAAAGAAAAACAAGGAAGTCCAGCTGCCTCTTTGGGACAACCATGACCTGGATGGCTGAATCTCCATAGACATACATACATACATACATATATACATATATATATATATATATATATACATATACACACACACACACACACACACACACACACACACACACACACACACACACACACACACACACATATATATATATATATATATATATATATATATATATATATATACACACACACAATCCCAAATAGCAATCCCAAATATGTATATATATATATCGGTGATATAGCCTATATAACACCAGGGAATCCTATGCTCACATGAGGGAAGAGAGCCAAAATACCCATTTAATTCCTTTCAGAACAGGAACCTTCCTCTAGACCCGAATTCGATAGATTTCTAGTCAGCGAACCCCCCCCCCGCCCCACTACTCAGACACCCCGAACATCAACCACGCAGACTCAACCCGGAAAGTCAACACGCTTGCACTCCGTCAGCCAATAGCCAGCGTCCTCTTCATTTACATAATCCTTTCAGGTCCCGCCTCCGTTTCTGACATCAGTCCTGGGAAATCGAAATCTCCGAGGTCCGAAAGTCGGCTCTTCTTCTGACAGCACCTACTCCCTCCGCTTCTAGACGAAAGCTCAGACTTTCGTCCAATCACGGAAAGGATGGGCGGGGCTACCCTGGGTGCTGAAGCGGGGCGTGTGTTTGTGTGTTTGTGTGTCAGTTTTTCCGCAAAGAGCTTTAATTGCGAGCTGTGCGATAACACTCCCGGGAGGAAGAGCGGCGGCTTCCTTTGGCAGGTAGCGGTTTTGGCGGGGACTTGCAGGGCTCAAGAGATCTGTGGCCACTCTGGGGTTGTTAAACGTGGGCAGTGAATGCGTGTATAGGAAGGTGTGTCCATTCGGAGGGAAACAGCCAATATAAAGTAAGAAAAAACGCGGGGATCGAAAATCCGGCGTAGAAAACCAAGTTGGACCCCCTCCCTCGTGCGCCTTCGAGGGAGCAAGAGATTGTGGAATTAAATCTCGGCTAAGCCCGAAGGCCTTTGCAAAATTCTCGAGAAAAGCGGCAAACGAAGGCTATTATTCGCTGATGAAAACCGCCCTGTCTTTTCTTTCGAAGTTGGGCTGCTTGCTTCTCCCTGAATATCCCGTCTCCCGCCCGCCTGGCGGCTTCCTTATTTGATCGAGCTGATCGGTTCCGCTTCAGTGGGGGCTTGGTTGCTTTTCCATTTCTTTTCCCGCTTCCTGCATCCACAGTTCCACGACGTCGTGGGTATGCTTCTGCTTGACTAAGATGCAAGCCGACGCAGTAAAGCGGAAGTTTGAAGTCGGGAAACCAGGGGTTGTGAAGGCGCCCTCCCTTCTAGTTCAGTCAAGCTCCTGCTAGCTGGGATGCTGGAAAGGTCGGCTACTCTCAACCACGATTGTAGGATGCTGCATAGAGCCTCTGGATGTGGGGAGGGTAAGGCAGGGCTACAAGCTTGCTTGATCCTAAGGACCAGAGACGAGTTTGATGGTGAAACTAACAAAAAGATTGGGATTTGTCTGATTGATATTCCTGGTGGGTATAGGTCCGGGGTAGGCAACCTCGGCTGTTTTATGACTCAGGGACTTCAACTCCTAGAATTCCTGAGTCAGCTATGCTGACTCAGGAATTCTGGGAGTTGAAGTCCCTGAGTCATAAAAGAGCCGAGGTTGCCTACCCCTGGTATAGGTTGATCAAAAAGAATTGTTTCAACGAGGAGCTGGAGCTGTGGCGAATTTAAGTTTCGTTTTCAAGAAATTGGGCAGAGCCAGCAAACTGCATCAGACTTGTGTTGTGAGCCAGTTAATCCAATATTAAACACTTTTCCTGGCTTTCAGATTTAATTTTCAAAAAGAAAACATTGAGCTGCAGTTCCATTTAACTGGTCTTCCCATTCTCTGCTTGTTCTCAGTCAGACTGTCTCTGACATCTACTAATGTATTTAATTTTTGTGTCTGTTTACCTTTGAGTCAGCTTTAGTTTATCATTGATTAGCCTCAGAGCCGTTTCAAAAGCAATAAAATAAAATATGAGGTCTATTTGCAAGATAAAATAGATAACAGGAAATACAATAACAAAAATACATATGTGCTAAATAAAAAAGAATGTTTAGATAAATGCATTGCTTTTATACAGTACCCCAGTCTCTTCAGATTCTTAGCTGAACTGTCTTGTCTGTAAACTTAGCAGTTTTGCTAACAATGTCCACATTAGAGCCCAGTGGGAAATAGGACAATTAGTGATTCTGACTGTCCAGTCAGATTCCTGACAACTGTCTGGGCTCCACATAGTTATTCTTGGAAAGATTTAGGAAATGGTCTGCCTTTGGCTTCTTCCTAGAACTGAAAGAGAGGGATGGCCCTAAGGACTCACCAATTTTGTGCCTAAAGCAGGAATAGAACTCATGATCTCCTGGTTTCTAGCCTCAACCATTGCATCACAATAGCTCTTCTTATTTATTTGTTTTTGTGTTTGAGCTGGAGGAGGGAGGGCAGAAGAGGTTCAGAATTTTCAGAGTATATCTAGTAGGTTAGAAGGCTATAGCTTTAGTTTGGCAAGATTCTGTCCATTAGGCATAAGCAAATAAAGGGCTAAATTCAATTGGATTGCACTGTCTTGACCCTGAGCTTGAGCCTGACACCAGGGTACTTTTGGAGCTGAGGTAAGATTAGAACCTGGATCTCTGTGCTTTTAGTTCAATACCATCACCAAGACACCATGTGGGCTGTATGGTATTCTATATATTTCAATATTGATTCCCATACAATCCTCTTCAAATGGCTTACAGTAAATATATATTTTAGTGTTCGGTATGAACACTAAGGATTTTGTCCATGGGGTCATGATGAGTCAGACAGGATTTCCTGCAACTAACAACAACAATGAAACTTGATACATTTGTGCACTTTCTTTGTTCCTTTACTTTTTCTTTTTTTGTAAGCAACCAACAAAAATGTTAGAAGCAAGAAAGCAGAAAATTTATGTGACACATAAAAATTCCAACGTAAGATCTTTTTATGCTGTAAATGTTATACCATAAAAAAGTTTCCAGCCCTGATAATAATACAAATAAGGCCAAGATTTAAAGACTTATTCATAAGGGAAAACAGGATGCCCAATCACCCATGACATTTCAAAATCCATTAAAAACACGATTGCTACCTTCATCAACTAAAATATTGTGTTTTATGGAATATTATGTATTTAGCTGCCTTGTGTTATCAAAGCAGGATAAAAATCTAAAAATAAAATTCGTTTTCTGGAGTAGGTGATTATATTAAAATCAAATTAAATAAGTATCAAAGATCACTCAACCCCCCCCCCCCAATTTAAGACTCTACTTCATCAGAATATTGTACAGAAAAGCAATTATAAGACAATTATCTCATTGGCAGAAATGAGAAAATTCTAAAACAGGAAAGTCCTGGTTAAAACCTTTTTGAACTCAAGAGGAATTATATCTAGCTAAATAGATATAGGTTTGTTCTGTTAATTGATTGTTAATCTAAATAGAACCCAAAGGTTCTAATATTACTTCCAAAGTTCATGATAATGTATCGTAGCTCTAAACCAGGCACAGTTAACAGTTCTGTAGGGGCATATTAGCAGAAGGATCCTGTGTAGATTCTCAATGATTTCATCATGTTCCAACCAATATTTCTTTTTGCTATTTTGCCATTAGAAACATTGGAAAGCCTATTGCATTCCAGAAGTAATATTTTTAGTTAGATTTTCTTTCCATTTACAAAGAAGGAGGTTTGCAATTTCCAATAGCCTGTGTGCAATATTCTTATAGGATTAATTTTTTTTTAATTTTAATCCCATTTATATCCCGCCCTTCTCCGAAGACTCAGGGCGGCTTACAATTTAAGCACAAACCAATGTGCTTAGCAATAGCCTTCATTCTATGTATATGCCTGGTTATTAGGGCTTTTGGGGGCCCCCAAGCGGCATTATTACAAAGTCAGCTTATTGCCCCCAACAATCTGGGTCCTATTAGTCCCTTAAATAATCAAGGAAAATGGGAATTCCTTAGTAAAATCTTAAGTCTAAAATCTAAGTTCAACCGCACCAAGGATCTCCCCTGTATTTCTGCAAAGGCTTTCTGCTTTTCACTATTTTGGGGACTGAGCTGAGTTATGCTGTCAAGACCTCCTGATTTTTAAAACTGTACTGATACGTCCCTGCTTTGTTTGTTTACAACATTTGATTCATTCTGACATTTTCCCCCCTTTGTTTCACATCCCCTCTGCTTTCATTCAGCTATGAAACTCGCAGTTATTTTAGCCTTATGCTGACAGCATATGGAAAGAGAACAAACCTTGTATTTCCTACATTCATGAGGCTTTCATTTGATTTGCATTGCTCTCTTTAATCTTTTTTCATTTGATTTTCTTTGCTCTCTTTTCTTTGCTCTCTTATTCTCAGTCACAGAAAAGACAACAAAGAACTTCCTGAAAAAAGGAAAAAGCTACTGGCGCTTGCATAAGGAACCAAAACTTTAAGTAATAGACGGAGCAAAGTAAATTTTCACTGGCATGCACAGCTACAGTATGAACTGTGCACTGGGCCAAAAGAATGCGAGAGAGCCCAGAACTAAGCAAGGTTATGGGTTACATCATCATCATCATCATCATCATCATCATCATCATCATCATAATTTAATTTCTATACCGCCCTTCTCCCGAAGGACTCAGGGCAGTGTACAGGGCAATAAATACAATAAAAATACAGTATACAAAAGTTAAGATAAAATTAAATATTGAAGCCCAATTACAGTAAAAATTAATAAAATTAATATTAAAATACCCCAAACCCATCAGACCAGGCCGGATTGTTCAAATAAGTAAGTTTTTAGGTCACGGCGGAAGGAGCGAAGGTCGGGAGCCATCCGGAGCTCAACCGGTAAACGGTTCCACAGGTCTGGCGCGCCCACAGAGAACGCCCTCCCCTGGGGGCCGCCGGTCGACACTCTCTGACCGACGGCACCCTGAGGAGGCCCTCTCTGTGGGAGCGCACTGGACGAAGGGAAGTTGACGCCGGCAGCAGGTGGTGGTGCAGTGGTTAGAATGCAGTGTTTATTACAGGCTCATTTTGCCAGCAGTTCAATTCTCACCAGGCTCAAGGTTGACTCAGCTTTCCATCCTTCCGAGGTCGGTAAAAGGAGGACCCAGATTGTTGGGGGCCATAGGCTGACTCTAAAGACAGGGCTGTAAAGCACTCTGAAGTGGTATGTAAGTAAGTGCTATTGCTATTATATTCCTTTACAAAGGTTACATAGGAATGATAAAGCAAACTAAATCATACTATGACTTTACAGCTAGAATGTCGCATCTGATAACGCAGTGGGATGACCTTACTTTGGCTACCTCAGCATGTCTACATTTTTCCTATTAATGGGACTCTTACCCATCCTAATTACAGAAATTAACCGCAATGGCATTTACAGTATTTTATTGCCTCCCTTCACACAGAAGGAAAAATCACGGTCTCATTTCTGTTATTTTCTCCTTTTTTTCCAGGGTTATCAGGGGCTTTAGTTTAGCAACTCCTTTGAATCTTTTTCATACTTATGCCACGTACAAGCTGTCATATATGACAACCCCATGCAAAATGTATTTATAAAAATAAAAATGTTCTCTTTTGAACGAGAACATTTGTGATACAAAAGGATTACTTTTTCCAGTTGCTTGGTGTGCTAGCAAAGGGTTCCTGATGTCTTTGCTTGCTTAGGTGTGTGGAGTTCAGCAGCATCTTCCAACATGTCCCAATGGCAACAAATTCAAACGCTGGACAAGATTCACATGAACCAGATAGATTGTCTCTACACAGATGACTGCTTACCAATGGAAGTGCGTCAGTATTTAGCCTACTGGATTGAGGAGCAGAACTGGTAATGCTATTTCTGTCATAGTCATTTCCATGAAAGCAATTTGTCTTTGATCTGCTGGTTTTTATTATCAACGTCGCTTTCTGTACAATGTTTCCCCCCCAACTATGTGTGAAGGTCTTTCTGACATACATCGTGTGGTATCAGCTAACTCTGAAATGATAGACCCTGATAGAATGTTAAATATTACTTGCCTTACAATAGTTCATTTACTGACCATTCAAAGTTAAAACCACACTGGGGAAAAAATGACATAACTATTTTTCACACTTAACAATTGTTGTAGCATCCCCATGGTTTACATTTAGATGGTTGACAACTGACTCATTTATGACGGTTGCAGTGTCTGAGGGTCATGTGGTCACCTTCTGTAACATGACAAGCAAAGTCAATGGGGAAGCCAAATTCACTTAACAACTGTGTTTACTAACTTAACAATTGCAGTGACACACTTAACAACTTTGTCAAGAAAGGTCGTAAAATGGGGCAAAAGTCAATAGTCTCACTTAGCAACAGAAATTTTGAGCTCAATTGTGATCGTAAGTTGGACTATCTATACAAAATTTTGAAGTCTACTGATTGTATTAACATTATTAAATGCATGCACTTACAGAGGAAAGGAAACAATTTCCTGGTTTAAATGAAATGCACTACCTAGATGTTGTAACAACTACATATTTATTCAGTCACCTGAAAGAATCACAGTACAGTAGTAATTTGAGAAGCCCATCCAAAAGTTCTGTCAGATAGATAGATCCTTAAAAATGGGGATTTCAAGATCTAAGAACATTTATTAATCTAAAAATCTGGTAGGTTATATTCTCTTCACCATTGTCAGAGGAAGAGCAAATATAAAAATTATAAGAATATTATGATTCATTTAAATAAGCAGGCTAGTGGTACATTTGGCAGACTTTTTTATCTTAGCTATAAGTTCAGAAAATTCATAAAGCTATTCCGTAATTATGGGTTTGATGATTCAGACCTTGACTCCTGGTAATTGACTTGACTAGTTCTTAACAGTTTTCTTGGCAAGATTTCAGAAGTGTGGTTTGCCCTTGCTTCTTTCCCAGCGTTGAGAAAGAGGGATTGGCCCAAGGTCACCCAGTTGGCTTTGGGGGTTAAGGCAAGACCAGATCTCATAGTCGCCCAGTTTCTTGTTCAGTGTCTTAACCATGATGCCAATTTTTTCTCAGAGACTTATATTACCTAAACTGTGACCCAAGAGCCATAAGACCAGCTTTGCTGTGGTTCCATTTTCTGACTATCAACAGTCTCGTTACCTTACCACCTCCAATACTACATGGGAATGCGGTTTTTTGGCAATGACTTTCTCTCAGCCAAGGCCATCTGAGTGTTGCTTTGCATTTTCTCCATTGTGCTCTTTTAGGAGCCAGGGAGTAGAACTGGACCCATCACAAGCCAGCTGTCTTTTCCATACCATGCTGTCTTTACTGGATGATCAGATCGGACGTCTGGCATTGGGGGAAGAGAACAATGCTAACTTGTTACTCAAGCACAACTTGCGCCGTTCAAAATTGCATCTACAGGTATGCATAGAACATGTATGTGTGTGTGCTGCCTGCACAGTGGGAAAGGGTCAGGATGAGATGGGAGCCTCCCTTCAAGACACCAAGGCAGGAGGAAGAACTGAAGGTTAAAAGAAGTTGACATTTTTTAAGTGCAACCACCTATGTCAATGTTTCTCAACCTTGGCCACTTTTAAGATGGGTGGACTTCAACTCCCAGAATTCTCCAGCCAGTCATGCTGAAGTCCACACATGTTAAAGTGGCCAAGGTTGAGAAGCATTGACCATGGTAGCTTAGAACCTTATCCTTGCTGGCCAAGAGAGACAAAATCTGTGTGCATGTATTGGGACTCTCTTAGTTGCCCTGTGGACCTTTCCTACATTGATATGATGGCCATGATAGCTATCCAGGTGAGATTTCATATCTCAGCTAGAAAAAATAACCTAGTGACAGTGGAGATCTACCTAGAAACAAAGAATTAAAGACTATATCTCTTTTTTCACTAGAGCCACCCAGGTCACCTGCAGGTGGTGATTCCAAAAAGGTCTGGTGTTCTTGGCAGCAGAGGATATAAAAAGTTTTTATTTAGCTACAGCCTTACGCTTTTCTATCTTGTTGTGCCCTGCCTTCCAGAGCAAGTATCAAGACCATCCCCAGGAACTAGCCATTGCTATTGATACTCTACTGAGACAGGAGAAAGCAATTCTGTCTGAAGCTTCTTCTACCTCTCAGGTAAAAACAAACAAACAAACCCTGCTTGGTCTTCTTCTGCCTGCCTTGTGCAGTCACAAAACAGTCTTCTCCATCTGGCAATACTTGGTCCCCCTTGATTTACTAAAAGCCCATTCTATCCCAGCAAAGGAAAATATTTGTCTTCCAATTTATTTTATTAATTACATTTCTATGCTGCTCATCTCCCCTACAAGATGACTCAATGACAAATTGTCACAAGGTGACAATTTCCCCAAGAGTTTGTTTTAAACCAGTAACCAACCCATAGCTCTACTGAAATATGAACTGGTTTATTACAGATAGTCCTTGACTTACAACAGCTCATTTAGTGACCATTCAAAGTTACAACAGTACTGAAAAAAGGGACTTATGACTGTTTTTCATAGTTACGACCTTTGCAGCATCCCCATGATCATGTGATCAAAATCCAGACGCTTGGCAACTGACTCATATTTATGATGATTGCAGTGTGCCGGGGGCATATGATCACCTTTTGTGACTTGACAAGCACTCAATGGGGAAGCCAGATTTACTTAACAGCCGGGTTACTAACTTATCAACTGCAGTGACAACAACTGTGCCAATAAAGGTCATAAGGGGGCAAAACTTAACAAATGTCTCAATTTAACAACAGAAATCTTGGCATCAATTGTAGTCGTAAGTCAAGGACTACCTGTGCTAAATTCCGTCCCATCCCGTTGAAAGAAAAAAATTCCCCTCCCAATTTATTTTATTTATTTATTTATTAAATTTCTATGCCGCTCATCTCTCCTACAAGATGACTCTTGATGACAAATTGTCACAAGGTGACAATTTCCCCCAAAGTTTGTTTTATATCAGTAACCAACCCTTAATTTTACTAATGTGTGAATTGGTTATTATTGTGGTGAAGACAGCTGTTGCTAAACCTGGAAAGGGTTAGGCATCTCCCTCTGTATACAGACTGTATGCAAATTACAGTATACGTATGATGAATTCAGTAAAATTAGGAGTTAGTTTATAGCAGTGTATTTGACTTGTCATGTGTTCAGTGAGAGTGGAATGGTGAGGTCATGAGGCTAGCATTACAAAGACAATAGCTTCTTGAATTAATCAAGGGCTGCCTTCTTGGAATTGATGTGTTACTTGGCTGGGTGCTCAGTTTTATCTCCTATGTTTTAATCAGTATTCTTTATGGCCAAATGTTTCTGTAGTTCTGGAAAGAGTTTGTTTTTCATGGGAATGTGGACTTAGGACAGGAGAAGTTTACAAACACTAATGCTGTATTTTCTATACCACCAGCATCACACTTCTAGCATATTGTTAGTACATTCTCCTCTCTGAGAAGAAGACTATGTTTGCTTTCGGTGAACTTTTTCATTGGGCAATTCACTGAATTTGCAAGGAAAAATCCAGAGACAGAGAAAAAAAATCTTGTGTACTGTGATAGGAAAAAGAAAAAAAAATAGGAATAAAAGAATGATATAAAATGCCTTGGTGGAGCAGTGGGCTAATGCCTCCTTAAGTAACACCAGCTGCCTGCAATTATTGCAGGTTCGAGTCCCACCAGGCTCAAGGTTGACTCAGCCTTCCATCCTTCCGAGGTAGGTAAAATGAGGACCCAGATTGTTGGGGGCAATAAGCTGACTTTGTAATAATGCCGCTTGGGGTGTGTGTGAAAGCCCTAATAAGCAGGCATATACATAGAATGAAAGCTACTGCTAAGCTTGTAAGCCACCCTGAGTCTTCGGAGAAGGGCGGGATATAAATGGAATTAAAATAAAAAAATATAAAATAAAATAGCAGTGCTATAAAAGTAGGGAGACAGATCTGAGGATTTGAGCAAGATACATGATGTCTCTTTTATCAACAGCCACTTAGGGGGGAAAAAGCTGTTTCAGTGATGATCCATACAAATGAATTAGCAATTTTTGTGTATTTTCTCTTCCTCTCTCTTCAGTCAAGTGTGGATCCTCCATGTGATTCTCCTGTGCCTACCACCCATCAGCATAATATTGAGGAGCGGCTAACGGAGATGCGGAAGACAATTCAGGTGAGAGTGGGAAGCCTGGCAGTGCTTTTTAACTCTTTCCCGCAAAATTCTAGGTTGCTAGATAATGTCATGTCAGGTTGACGCAAGCCACAGCATGGCTTAGATCATACTTTATATTAAGCCATGGTCTGCTTGAACTGTGCTCGAGTTAACAGCGGCTGAGTTAATGTAATGCTAAACCTTAAATCAAGGCTTTTAAACTACACAGTCTGGATTCACAAGTACTCTGCAAATATTATGATTTATGATAATATGCACTAGACCTCTGGCTTTTTCAACCAACCATGGTTAAAACAAAACATGGTAGCGTGTGTGATGTTTGAAGTAAGCTATTTCATTTTTATTTTATTATCATTCTATTCCCACTGTTCTGTCCCAGCCTACGTGAGTCCTTGTTATGCTCACAAGGAGAAACCCCTCTTCCAGGAAACAGGCAGGAATCGCAAGGAAAAAAACAACCTCTTTTATTCTCACAGACGTGAGTCACTGTCCAAGGCAAACAAACACAGTCCACAGAAACTTGATCCTCAACACGAACGGGTGCCTTCGGCAACCAGCACCTCCCACACCTTCCCTTTTATAATTCAGCCAAGGCGTGGCTTCCTAATGCGTTCTCCTTTGCCTTTGGAGCTGCCCCATTGCATTCCTCTGTCCTACTCGCTTGTCTTGCCTGTATTTTCATGCATCCTGGATTTGTCCCAACTGTTCTTCATCACCGTCCAACTCAAGCTCCCAGCACAGCTGTCTCAGCCTGAGCACAAGTAGAGGGGCCAGGCTCCTCGTCTGACTGTAAGGCTTGGAGCTCCTCAGAGCCTTCCTCTGACTCTAATGTCACTCCAGACCCCTCCTCCTCATCTGATTCCTCAGACTCAGCTGCCGGATCCACTGGCGGGCGAGGAAACACAACAATTACATTTGCACTTCCATTTATGTAATAGATACAGGAAGGGAAATTAATTTTGCACCTATTCAAATTATGTATTAGAAAGACATATTCATATTGTTTAGTTGTGTTTGTTATAAATCGAATCCTGCCCAGAGAGAAGAATGAAGGGTTTAAGGATAAAGACAGGAGCATCTTGTCTCCCAGAAATCTCTCATTTGCATTTTGAAAGATATACCAGGAAGTGCGTCCAAATTAGTCTCCTGAACAGTTCGGGGTTTCTTTAGGGGTTACTAAGAGTGGAAATGGGAAGAGGCATTTGATTTTGAATAAGAAGCCAAAAAACTGCACATTTTACTGGCACACACTTATACTGGGATGCTCCAAATGGAGTGAAGTGCTGTTCCTGATTGGCCTCCTTTGTATTGATTACATCCCTGCTATTGGTTCTAGCTGTGCATCACAGAATGGAGATTCATCCTGAGGTCCTATCTTTTCAGTGTGTCCTACTAATTGTTGTGTACTTCTTCAAACCTCCCTTGCTTGGCCTGTCCTTTGATGTCTGGCTGTATTCCACAGGGCCTGAAATGTTCGATTGAGCAACATGATGATCTGCAGGACAATTTTGATTTTTGTTATCGGACACATTCGCATTTAGGTGAGGAAACTAATGTGAACCTTCTTTATTTGGAAATCACGATGGGAAAAGGGCAGGGTGTTTTGTAGGATGATGGTGGATGGTGAAATCTTTCCAAAGAAATCACTCAGGAGCCTTGAGGGACTTGTTGTCCAGACAAGTCACTTAAAGAGCTCTGCAATATACTGTATAAGGTTGTCCAAGGATACAGCTTTTTAATGATACACTCCTCCCTTGAAGATTACCTGAAAATAGCTAAAGCTATTTATTACGCTTATACCTATCATACATACCTGATTTAGGAAGAAAGGGTAGCTCATTTTTTTGATGAGCCCCTTATCAAGAGCACCCAGACTGTTGTTTTACAAGTGGAAAAATTATTGATCTGTTGGAGATTAGTTCCCATTATGCTTTACTGTTAGTCCCACGACGTTAGGGAATGGCAGCAGGTGTAGGAGCAGAGGGCCGTATCGATCTCAGGGAATGCCTCTCCGCTGCTTACAAGCGGTGAGGCACTCCGACCCTCTGGCTCCGCCCCGAGGTCCCGGGAGTGAGGATGTGCAGCCTCCTGAGCTCCGGCTGGTGTACTTGAATGCCAGGTCTGTCGCTAATAAAGCCCCTCTCGTCCGCGACTTGGTCGAGGGTGAGCAGGCGGACCTGGCTTGCATCACGGAGACTTGGTTGGGCCCAGAGGGCAGGATTCCTCTGGTTGACCTTTGCCCACCAGGTTTCCGGGTGCTACACCGGCCTCGGGCTCAGGGTAGGGGCGGATGTGTGGCTGTTGTTATGAGGGAGACCTTGTGTCCACGGGAGGCCACCGTTCCCCAGATAGTCGGGTGTGAGTCTCTCTTTTTGAGATGCGGCCCTGGTGCACAGTTGGGCTTGCTGCTGGTGTACCTTTCGCCTAGTCACACAGCAGCAGCCCTGCCTGAGCTTCTCGATGTCCTCTCTGGGTTGGTGATTGAGTTCCCGAAACTTATGGTTTTGGGGGACTTCAATCTACCATCGCTGGGAGGATCATCTGAGTTGGCTCGGTTGTTCATGGCTTCCATGACGGCCATGGACCTGACGCAAGTAATTTCGGGACCGACTCATGAGGGAGGCCACACCCTTGACCTAGCTTTCTTATCTGGACGGTGGTTAGATGATCTTGGTGGGGGCTCCCCAATTGTTATGCCCCTGTCATGGACCGATCATCATCTCCTGCGGCTGGTCTTCCATTTTGCCACCCCCCGCCGTGGGTGCGTGGAACCAATTAAATGGTACCGCCCCAGACGCTTAATGGATCCCCAAAGGTTCCAGGCGGCGCTGGGGTCCCCACCTGCCTCCCTTGCTCACAGCTCGGCAGATGCCTTAGTGGAAGCCTGGGAAAGGGCAGCCACTGAGGCTCTTGACCGAGTTGTACCCTTGCGGCCCCTGACCCGGTGCAGATCCCGTCGAGCTCCATGGTTCTCCGCGGAGTTCCGGGAGATGAAGCGTTGGAGACGGGGCCTAGAGAGCGGTTGGAGATCCAGCCGATCCGAATCCGACCGATTGCGACTAAGAGCCTACACTAGGGTCTTATCTCGCTGCGATAAGGGAGGCGAGGTCTAACCACTTCGCTACCCTTATCGCGTCCGCAGATAACCGCCCGGCCGCCCTGTTTAAGGTGACTCGCTCCCTCCTGAATCAAGAGGTGAGGGAAGAACCCTTGCAGGGTCGTGCCGAGGAGTTTAACCAACATCTGTCGGACAAAATCGCTCGGATTCGGACCGGTCTGGACTCTGACTGGGCAGAGTCTGGCGATCAGGACGCGGGCGGTCTTGTCGATATTACCTGGGAGGAGTTTGATTCTGTGACTCCGGAGGAAGTGGAGAGAATCATGGGGAGGCTGAGCTCCACCACATGTTTATTGGACCCGTGCTCTTCCTGGCTGGTTTATGCAGCCCGGGAGAGGACACGCAGCTGGTTCCAGGCAGTTATATCGGCTTCTCTGAACGAGGGTAGCTTCCCCGCCGTCTTGAAAGAGGCAGTGGTGAGGCCTCTCCTCAAGAAGCCTGCCTTGGACCCAGCTGTATTGAACAACTTTCGTCCCGTCTCCAACCTTCGCTTTCTTGCGAAGGTTGTTGAGAGTGTGGTGGCGCATCAGCTCCCTCTGGTTCTGGATGAAGCGGATTATCTAGACCTGTACCAATCGGGTTTCAGGCCCAGGTACAGCACGGAGACGGCATTGGTCGCGCTGGTGAATGATCTCTGGAGGGCTCGGGACAGGGGACATTCCTCTGTTCTAGTCCTATTAGACCTCTCAGCGGCTTTCGATACCATCGACCATGGTATCTTGCTGCGGCGTCTCGGGATTGGGAATGGGAGGCATGGTCTTACAGTGGTTCTCCTATCTCCAGGGACGTTCGCAGTCGGTGTTGACAGGAGGGCAGAGGTCGACCGCGAGGTCTCTCGTTTGTGGAGTTCCTCAGGGGTCGGTCCTCTCGCCTCTCCTGTTCAACATCTATATGAAACTGCTGGGTGAGATCATTCGTGGTTTTGGAGTTGGGTATCATCAGCTTTTCCTTTCGACCCCAAACCACCCCAGTGATGCCCTCAACGTGATGTCCCGTTGCCTGGAGGCGGTTCGGGTCTGCATGGGGAGGAACATTCAACTCAACCCCGACAAGACTGAGTGGCTTTGCATACCTTCATCCCGGGTTTATTCGGATATTCCACCTCTTTCTATGGGGGGTGAACTATTACCCCCCGTAGATAGGGCTCGCAACTTGGGAGTCCTCCTAGATTCACGGCTCACCTTGGAAGATCACATAGGGGCTGTGACTAGGGGGGCTTTCGCCCAGGTTCGCCTGGTGCACCAGTTGCGGCCCTATCTAAGCCGGGATGATCTATGCACGGTCACTCACGCGCTCGTGACCTCTCGACTAGACTACTGCAATGCTCCCTACATGGGGCTGCCCTTGAGGACCACCCAGAGGCTCCAACTGGTACAGAATGCAGCCGCGAGAGTTGTGTTGGGAGTCTCCCGATACTCCCATGTTACACCTCTGCTCCGTGAGCTGCATTGGTTACCAGTTGTCTTCCGGGTGAGATTCAAGGTACTAGTAATGGTGTTTAAAGCCCTACATGGCAGGGGTCCGGAGTACCTTAGGGAACACCTGCTGCCGGCATCAACTTCCCTCCGCCATGTGCGTTCCCACAGAGAGGGCCTCCTCAGGGTGCCACCGGTCAGAGAATGTCGATTGGTGGCCCCCAGGGGCAGATCCTTCTCTGTGGGCGCCCCGGAGCTATGGAATCAGCTACCGGTTGAGCTCCGGACGGCGCCCGATCTTCGCTCCTTTCGCCGCGAGCTAAAAACATACTTTTTTGAACAAGCTGGCCTGGCCTGATGGGGGACTGGGGGGGTTGTTATTGTTATTTTATTGGGGTTTTAAGATGTATTTTTAGTATATGGGCATGTATTTAATTATTTTTTAACTTTTGTAATCCTGTATTTTTATTCTTGCCCTGTTCACCGCCCTGAGTCCTTCGGGAGAAGGGCGGTATAGAAATATTATTAAATAAATAAATAAATAAATAATGAGAGTCCAACCATCTCAATGGATTTTTTTCAGTTAAGCATTTGTGGCAGACCCATGTTGGTCCTTGGGAAAGGAAAGATTGGGCAGCTCTTTTGGATTGAGGATGAGACTCACTTACCAACATAAAGCTTCTCAGAGCTGGTGTTAACAAGCAACCATATGCATTGTTTCACCTACATGCTCCCAGCTCAAATCTATGGGCTTAGACCAGGGCTTTTCAACCTTTTCACCCATTGTACCACTTTTAGGATATGGCAACATCCGAGTACCACCAGTCGCCTAGGAAGCTGTCAAAAACTTGATGACCAAAAAAAAAAAAGTGATGAAGTACAGGTAGTCCTCAACTTACAACAGTTTGCTTAATGACTGTTTGAAGTTACAATTGCACTGAAAAAAGTGCCCCCCAAGCCAGAGCTGAGCAAAACACCTGCCTGCCTGCCCGGCGGCGCTCTTTCTCCTGTCCAAGGTTTTCATTCTTGTGAGCATTTCTGTTGAGGATTGGTAGCGGGGGGTGGGGTGGGGGCTGTTTGGTTTTTATCCCCCCCGTCTGCTGGGTGGTTGCAGCAGGTTTTGGTCACTTCACATGACCCTGGGAGACTGTGACTGTCATAAATATGAATCAGTTGCCAAGCCTCTGAATGTAAATCAGGAGACCCTGGAGATGCTGTAACATTCCAGCTGATTGGCGCTTCTTCTGGGCTCAGCAGAAGTGCCAGGATCAGCACCAAGCTCCAGTTGGAGCCTGGTGCTTAACCTGGTGCTTCCACTGAGCCCCCACAGCCCTGAAGAAGCACTGATCCTGGCGCTTCTGCTGAGCTCTGACAGCCCTGCAGCTCCAGCCGTCTCTCGCTCAGGCTTGTGCGGTGCTGCCACCAGTTCAGTTCATTCCCTCCCCCCGCTACCACTTTTCTAGGATGGTCGCATACCACCTGCCAGGTGCCAATGTACCACAGGTGGTACTCGTACCACTGGTTGAAAAGTCCTGGCTTAGAGGAGTTCATGGCCAGCCAGTTGCCAATATATGAACTGGAATGCTGAGTAGTTTTGAAATGAATCTAATTACAGAAATTGGGATTCTATACTTAAGCTTGGTAGAGAAAGATGCTGCTTCACCACAATCCAGATGTTTGAAATTTGTTAGAGGATGTCATACTTCGGTCCTACTGTAGGTCCTGCCTAGATAGTCAAATCACCCATCCTAAAGAGCTCCTTACTAGATATGAATCCTGCTTCCTGCCTGCTTTTTCCAGACAGGAAGATCAGAGGGAGTCAGTGACTCCCTCAAAATCATAGACAGCTTTGACCTGGAGAATCCGCACTCTTGGCAATCAACACTCATATGAGAACAGGTTCAAGGTTAGAGTCTTCCTCTAAAGGGCCCTCTTTTCTTGCAGAAAGAACCACTCCCGCTAGTGAGCCTATCCGGACCAGAATGGTTGAAAAGTTAGAAAGTATGTTAAAAAAGTTGGACTCCCTCCGCCGCGTGAGTATAAGTACTGGCCAGTACAGTAGCATGTTTTTTTCCCCTCTTTCATAGCTTTTTTTTTTAAAGGAACTTCTAATTTCAGTAAATTTCAAGTGATGCAAAAGCATGGGACTTGAACTTACTAATGCAAAAACATGTTGCATGTCTTAAAAGATGCAATTCCTTTTTTTTTTTTAACAAGAACCATACATGGAAATGTACAGGTAGTCCTTCATTACGACTTAACTATTACTCAAAGTTACGACAGACCTCCCCGAAAGCTACTTACAACCCGGTTTTCAAGTTCCAGTGTAGCCCTCGTCTCCCCTGCACACAGTCACATGATTGCATTTTGGGTGTTCAGCAACCAACCCAGTTTGCAGCACCCTGAGGACACATGACTGATCTACAGCAGTTTTGTTGGAAACTGTCTTTTAGTTCTGGTTTCTGGCAAAAAATAGTTTTGCTTAATGACCTTGGCATTTGCTTAACAACCACTGCAAAAAAGGTCATAAAATCAAGTCTGGTCCTGTCATCCACTTTATGACTGTCACAACTTACAACTGTAATTGCCAGATGTGAGAGGACAGGCAGCTGCAAAACGTCCAGCGCCTGAGCTGCTGGTGTCCTGTCCCTTTTAAGACTTCTCCCTAGCCAATCCAGTACAGGTAGTCCTCGACTTACGACCACAATTGAGCCCAAAATTTCTGTTGTTAAGTCAGACATTTGTTAAGTGAGTTCTGCATCATTTATGACTTTTCTTGCCACAATTGTTAAGTGAATCACTCCAGTTGATAAGTTAGTAACACGGCTGTTAAGGGGAACTGGCTTCCCCATTGACTTTGCTTGTCAGAAGGTCGCAAAAGGGGATCACATGACCCCAGGACACTGCGACCATCATAAACATGAACTAGTTGCCAAGTGTCTGAATTTTGATTACATGATCATGGGGATGCTTCAAAGGTTGTACCCGTGAAAAACGGTCATAAGCCACTTTTTTCAGTGCTGCCATAACTTTGAACGGTCACTAAGTGAAGAGTTGTAAATTGAGGAATATCTGTAATATGTGGTATAAAAGCTGAGCAGAGAGGCAGGTGGATGTTGTGGTGGTTGATACAGGAGTGAGAGGGAAGATGGTTTGTATATGTTTGGGAAACTAAAACAGCCTGAAGAAGCCTAATGCAAATAGTTACAGTCAGGGCTTTTTTTCTCATAGAACGCTCAGAACGGAGTTCCGGCACCTTTTTTGGATGGAACCTTGTAGGGTAGGCAAAGCGGGTTGTATGACATGTGAGTTCCGGCACCTTTTTCTTTTACAAAAAAAGCACTGGTTACAGTTATAGTTCTCCAGAAGTAGAACTCATAAAGAGAAGTAGTGGAGGAACAGGAGTTGCAGTAGAATTGGGGAAGAGTGGTAGTGCTTGAGTGGGTACTAGCCTTTGAGTGCTTGATAGTGTGTTGCCTAGAGGCCAGGTGTGCTTTTGTTGAATCTCGAGGGGTTTGGAGCCCACTGTCCTGGGTTCATGTAAAAGAACTTGCAACATCAGGCTTAATTACAGTTTTAAGTTGACGACCACCTGTTAATGATTGATAACAAAAAAATTTCTATTAACATATTAATTCATCGTTGCCTTTTTTCAATTTTGTATTCTGTTTTTCCCATTTTGGTATTATATCCGCACACTTGCCGGAGTTGCTCTGTGAGGGAGATAAGCTGCTTTAAAAATTGATAAATAAAATAAAATAAATAAGTTATATATTCAGCATGTTTTTAAACAGGAGATGCTGAGCCAAATCCGTGCATTTCTTGGACGCTCTGCTACTCTAAGAGATTTACTTCTGGAGGAGGTAGCAGCGTGGCAAATGCGTCAGCGTTTAGCTTGCATTGGACAGAAATGTGATACCAGCTTAGGGCATCTGGAAAAATGGTAAGTGGTAATGATCGGTCCAGTTACTTGTTTTTAATGAGACATTTCTATAAATATGGGTTTCTATAAAATGATCCCTTTGAAGAAATGCATTGCAGTAAGTTCTCGGCTTACTACCATTCGTTCAGTGACTGTCTGAAGTTACAACAGCGTTGAAAAAAGTGACTTATGATGGCTTTCCACACTTCGGACTGTTGCAGCATTCCCATAATCACGTGATCAACATTTGGGCACTTGGCAATGGGCATCTATTTATGACATTGCACTCTCTGGGGGGGCGGGGTGTCAGGTGATCATGATTTGTAACTTTCCCAGCTGGCTTCGAACAAGCCAAAATCATTGGGGGAAGCCAGGATCGCTTAACAACTGCAGTGATTGCAGCTGCAACGGTGACAAAAAGTCATAAAATGGGGTACAACTCACTTAACAGATGCCTTATTTGGCAACAGAAATTTTGGGCTCCATTGTAGTCATAAGTCAAGGACTACCTGTACTTGGTGGTAAGTAACATGGCTATTTAAGGCATTTTATAAGGCAAGGCAAACTGCAGTGAATTATGCCAGGATTGCTAGTTCTACATCTGTCTGAATCATTGATCTTTAGTTAGAAGGTAGTCCCGAGTCAGTGACCTATAGAGCAGGGGTAGGCAACCTAAAACACTCAAAGAGCCACTTGGACCGGTTTCCCACCAAAAAGAAAACACTGGGAGCCTTAAAACCCTTTTGTCATCTAAAATGAAGATAATACTGCATATATTGTTTTTACCTTTATGCTATGTATAAAAAAACTATAGTGTGCTGCATTTATGAAATCAATGAACTGCTACAAAGAAAACAAATTTTTATTTCTGCATGCAACAAAAGCATTTTGAACTCCAAAAAAAAGACACTGAGTCAAAGGTTACTTTCAAATAAAATACTCAAATGTCTATTTGAGTCCTGCTCATATTTATGAAATAAAAAGCCGGTGCAAACTTTAAAAACTACAAAGAAAAGAAAAAAAATTGCGGGGGGGGGGAGGAAATAAAGGACAGGAGAAAGAGGGGAAAAAAACCTTTCTCCTTTATCCCAACAGGTAAAAACAATTTTAGTAGCTTATCTATCATCTTTAAATACAGCATAATTATCCCCATACCTCACCTCTTAATTAAAAAAAACATCAAAATATTTCATTAAAACATTCTTTACTACAAGTCCAGTAAGGACAACCACATATATTCATATTCTGTCTCTCTCTCCCTTTCCGCCCTTGGTCTGCCAGTCCTCTTCCCCCACTCAGTTTATTTTTGTGTGTGTTTGTGTGGGAGAGACACAGAGACACTTGTGCTTCCCTTCTCTCTCTCCCTCCCCCTCCCTCCTTCCCCCTCTGTCTCCCCCCCCTCCCTTTCTCCGATCTTCTGCTCACCTGGCAAGTTGGCTTCATGCTGTTCTGGACAAGCTGACACACGTTCTTATTGGGCTGGTTCTCCTGCCCTCCCCCCCATTGTGCTTTATTGAATGAAGCATAATTGGCTGGGTTGGGTTCATGCAACACAGTAAACAAACCATGGTTTGCAAGCCATAGTAGCTGGGTTAATACAAATTTAAGCAAACTATCAATTCTGAGTCTGATGAATAAACTCAGCCAGTATTTCATGTAGTTTTCAAGAGTAAATGCAGAAGCAGTCACGATCATAACCAAGCAATTAGGCCAGTTTTTAACTATCTCCCAGTTTCTAGTAGAACAGGATGCCTGTGAATTTACTCTTTAAAGGGCCATTTGTGTACTTTGCTGGTTTTCCGAATAGCCCCCTAGTAACTTTGATTTGTTAGAAGGCAACTTGTTGAAAATAACAAGGTAGGTTGTGCCTTGTGGTCTGATGTTACAGTACTATACTACACTTCCTGTTTTTCTTCCCTGAATCCCTATTAAAGGAACTTGCAGTCTGTTTAATTTCAGGCTTCCCTCTCAGGGCTACTAGTTAGGCTTTTTTTGACTCTTGCAGATCTCTGCACCCCTCTTCACAGCCTGTTCCTGGAGCATCCTGTTATCCACTGATCTTCCCCCTGAATTGCAGGTTTACTAGCAATGCTGAGATCCTCTTCCGCTTGCTGCACCTATTAACGATGCTATTTGAGATGCATAAAAAGCTGACTTACTCGAATGATCCCTTCCCGAACCAGTTATCCATTCTGTTCAAGAGCCTTCAGGAGCAAATAATCTTCCTCTTGAAAAGGTGACAAGGGAGGGGAAGAATTCTGTCAGTAAGGAAAGGATGCAGGGAGGCGGGCAGGAATAGATCGCCTGTGGAAGACTAATGTTACTCTGCTCTTGCCAGTGCTTTTGTGGTGGAGGTACAGCCTAAGATGCAAGTCCCCAATCAACGTCCGCTGGTGCTGAGAACCAGTCACAAGTTCTCCGTCCGGGCCAGGTGAGAGAATCGTCACTCCAACAGTGGCTGTTCCTGGAGACTGTTTTGGACAGAAAACAAAATTTTAGAAGGGAACAGATCAAAGCATGTGGGTCACAGAACATTTTCAGTGTTGGGGTTGTTATTGTTATCATTTTAAAGAAAACAGCTTTCTCTCAGAACAGGGCTAGGTTACTTAGCATTTATTTATTATTCAGATCTATATAACTGCCAGTCTCATAAAGATGAGTCAGGGTGGGTTATAATGAAGACAAATTTAAAAATAATATAACTATTTTTTTAAAAAAAAACCAATATAAAAGCACATAAAACCTCCCATCGTAGTAAATTCCACAAACTTATTAGCTAAGATAATTGTATCTAGCAATCACACTAATGCGACATTGGACCAGCTCTGCTACAATTCTCTGGTCCTCATGCCCATTGGCCAAACCATGTTTGCAGAGTCTTTGGAAAGGCTAGCAAGATCAGGGCTATCCTAGTTTCCCTCTGCAGGGTGTTCTAAGGAGCAGGCCCCATGACAGAAAAGGCTGTTTCCCCAGGCCTCATCAGGTGGCAACTCCTTAGTGGACAGGATGGGAAGGGCTGGAAGAAAACCAGGAACATTGGGGGGGGGGGAATAAGAGGGTTTTTTTCTGGATTTTCCCCCCTGAAGCCATTTGGAAAAAAAGAAAAAAAAACTGGGTTTTTCCCCCAGTTTTTTTCCAGGCCTACCCATTTCTAGGCCTGGAGGAACGTTGTCTATGGGGTTGTGATGGGTCGGACACGACTTCGCAATTAACAACAACACCCATCTCTATCGACAGCACGTGTCTCCTGCTGGATCTCATGGGATAGGTAGATGTAGCTAGGGAGAGATAGTCTCTCAAATAAGGTAGTCCAGGGGTCCCCAACCTCCAGTCCATGGACCAGCACTGGGTCACGGCATGCCAGCAACTGGGCTGCGTAAACAAGCAAAGCCTCATCCGCGGGATGCAGACAGCGTGCAAAACCACGCCCTCTCCGATCTGCAGAATTCCCCCCCCCATGGAACCAGTCCATGGTGCCCAAAGAGCTGGGGGCCACTGAGCTAGTCCCATGTCATGTAGGCTTTGTAGATCATTACCAGCACCTTGAATTAAGCCTGGAAGCAAACTGACAGCCTTTACAACTCACAGACAAAAGATGTGACATGTTCAAATTGTGTAGTATGCATAACTGCCAGTGTGCTGGATTTTGAACCAGTTGAAGCTTCCAAATACCGTATTTTCCGGTGTATAAGACGACTTTTTAACCCATGAAAATCACCTCAAAAGTTGGGGAGTCGTCTTATACGCCCAGTTGACTTATACGCCGGAAAATACGGTATCCATGGTGGGAATGGATAAGGATTGCATTTAACATTAGAAGCTTTAACTGGAAACTGAAAAATAGTAGCTTCCTCTTTTTAAATATTAAAAAAAACCTCAGTAGCAACAAGCTTTTTGAAGAACAGTTACTGTTTCCAGTTCTTAAATGCTCTTATGATCACAAGTGTTTGATTGAGACAATCTAATTGCAGATTAGACAGTAAAACAGAATTAATTTGCTCTGCTCCATGAAACTTTAGTGCCAAGATCATGAAAAAGTAGTCTTTCCACTTGAAATAAGACTGCGATATATTGTTTGGTTATTTAGGAAAAATATGCAAAAACACCTCAAGGCAATATTAATAAACAGGATGTTGCAGAAACACTTTTGACTAGTAGAAAAACAATTCAATTTGAAAATATAAATACCTGCCCCCCCCCTTTTTTGTTTTGATCACATGGATTTTAATTGGTTGCTATTTCCATGATTCAGATTATTGGTAAAACTGCTGGATCGAAATAACTCAGTGGAGGTGAAGATTGGCATTGACCGGTACGTTCTTCTACTGAAACTCTAGCTTTTATAAGAATGACATGTTTGGTCAGGGTTAAAATAAGAAATATTTTTATAAAATTCTAGAAACCTTAAATGAACTTTTTGCCATACTTGGGACAGAAATGACAACAGTTTTTGAATTTGTGAAAAGATCCCAGGGTGGGGGAAGGTTATGGGAAGAAGTGAGATGTATGTAATATAAGCTACCCAGAGTTGCCTTTTCAGGGAAATGGGAGGCATATAAAATAAATAAGTAAATAAATTAATATCTTAGTGATATTTATTTGCCTGTACTTGTTGCAAGGAAGATTGGGTGTTGCTTTTTTAAATATTCTTTTTTCTGTTTTTCTTTTTTCCCCTCTTCTTTTTTCTTTCAAATTTTGTATTTCTTTTTTTCTATTCTTTTCTCTTTTTTCCTGATTTCAGTTTGTGTTGTTATTAAAACACTTTAATAATAAGTAGTTTTAAAAAACAAACAGAAAAAACCCTCTAGGCCAGGTGTGTCCAATCTGCAGCACATGGGCCGCATAATGCAGCCCCACAAGATTGTAAACTGTTAACATTATTTTGCGATTTATATACAATAACTGTTTTACGGGAGCACCTTCTGCCAATGTCAACACCCCACCGCCCTGTGCGCTCCCACAGAGAGGGCCTCCTCAGGGTGCCACCGCTCAAGGAATGTCGGCTGGTGGCCCCCAGGGGGAGGGCATTCTCAGTGGGTGCGCCAGCCCTCTGGAACTGCTTACCAACTGAAATCCGGATGGCCCCCGACCTCCGCACCTTCCGGCGCGACTTAAAGACTTACCTATTCCAGCAGTCCGGCCTGGCCTGATAGCTCTAATTGGGGTCCCAGTTTGTTTTGATTATTGTTTTTCAGTACTGTTTCATTATGTTTGCCTACCTTACTCTGTACACCGCCCCGAGTCCCTCGGGAGAAGGGCGGTTTATAAAAACAAATAAATAAAATAAATAAATAAATAAATATATTTATAAGTGGCCCAAGTCTATTTCTCTTCACTTAATGCAGCTCATGCAAGCCAAAAGGCTGGACACCCATGCTGTAGTAGGCTTTATAGATCTTACCATACTTACTAATGGAGCTTGTAGCGTTGTGGTGGGAGGGGGACTAGATATGGGACATCACCCGTTGATTGATCTTCCTTGTTCTTATCTTTTGCAGGGATGATACTAATTTGACTGGGTAAGAAATGGCTACATAAAAGCAATGGGGAATATTGAGCCTTTCCTATCTAGGAGGGTAGTGGACCATGATTCTTAATCTGGAGATTGTAAAGCTTTACTTATCTGGTTAATGGTTAATGGAGGAGGAGTTCATAGGGGGACCCTTCAGCTACCTACTTAGAAAGAGATAAATAGATTATTGGTAGATGTGAGATTTGAAGAGCTTCCTTAAAACTTCCAGTGTTGGAGCATTCACCGCTTCTGGAGGCAGGTTGTTCCACTGGTTAATTGTTCTAACTGTCAGGAAGTTTCTCCTTAGTTCTAGGTTGCTTCTCTCCTTGATTAGTTTCCACCTGATGCTTGTTCTGCCTTCGGGCGCTTTGGAGAATAGCTTGACTCTCTCTTCTTTGTGGCAGCCCCTGAGATATTGGAACACTGCTATCACGTTCCCCCCTCGCCCTTCTCTTCATTAGAGTAGATATACCCAATTCCAGCAACCGTTCCTTACATGTTTTAGCCTCCAGTTCCCTAAGATTGGAAAACTGCAGTGGATACAGAGAAGGGGAGACTTTTGGAGAAGGCAGTAGTGTGCTTGCCCTATAATTTGAGTAAAGCAGAAGTAGATAAGCTCTCGTCTAGGTTCCTATCCAGTTCCCAGTCTGATTTCTTTATTGAATATTTTAAAAATTATACGCTGCTAAATGAGATGATGTTACAAATCAAACAGCCAGTCTCCAGGGCTGTTTTAATGCCCAAAAATGTCCCTAGATCCTTCATAGGCTCAGTGGGCATTTTTTGAACGTAAAAAGATGGGTATCTAGAATTCAGTGTTTCATTTGAAAGGGTGCCCAGACAACAGGAAGAAAGGTTCCTTGGAATGGTAAGGAGCCTCCCCAGTTTGTCTTCTGGAAAAGTAGTATTTCTGACAGTCGTATATTCAACATGGCAGCCATTTTGTGATTAATCATTATAGCCATTTTGGGAAAGCATTCACAAATTACTTTCAGAATTCCAAATTTGCCAGCTGTTCAACAAGATTATTATTTTCTCTGTTAAAGTAAGACACTATATCTAAATACATACTATATCTATCTTTGACCAGCAGGAAATGGCATGTGTTATGATTGATCCTTGTATTTCTGTCTTCTCACTCTGTGTCTCTCATTTTGAAGGTTCCGGAGGTTCAATATTTTGACATCCAATACCAAAACCTTGATGATGGACGATCCCCAAAAGAAAGGACTCGTTTGTGATTTTAAGTACATTGTACGGGAGTATTGGGAGAGGATTTGAATCTTTTTTTATACATATACATATACATATACATACATACACACACATACATATATACACATACATATACATACATACGTGTGTGTGTGTGTGTGTGTATATGAAGGAGAAAAGATAGTTGGAGCAAGGGGATCCATTTAAATGATAGAAAAGGGGACCACAAACATTGCTCCTCAAAGGGGAAATCTGACCATTGCCGACATAGAAACCAAATTTTTTGTCATCCCACTCTACTTAATTTTGGCAATAGATAAGAAATCTTATTTATATTTCTTGTAAGCTATATTCAGTGGTTCTCCATGTGGGACGCATTTTTTTTCCATTTCACGTACCTAAAATATTACCATGTTTCTCCTTTTTATTCTTCCCCATGTCTTCATGCAGATTTTAATTTTTCCATAGTTACAGTTTAGTTGGGGGAGACGAAAGCGTGGTGAAAATTAGATTTTGTTTACTTGTATTTCTTTTATGCATCCTGTGAATCAGCCTTATTGAGTGAAAAGGGCCAGGGGAGTTCAGGTGCTAAAGCCATAAAAATTGAAGCTGAGCAGGGACAAAGGAGGAAAGGGCTCCTGCTGCTTCCAAACCACAACTGCAGTTGATCTCAGACCTGTGAGGGTCTTTTCTTCACTGTGGATCCCCTTTAGATACTGGTAGTCCTCAACTTACAACCACAGTTGAGCCAGAATTTCCGTTGCTAAGTGAGGCATTAAGTGAATTTTGGCCCATTTTACAATCTTTCTTGCCTCAATTGTTAAGTGAAACACTGCACTTGATAAGTTAGTACGTGCTTTTAAAATGCTGACTGAATCTAAGAGACTGCACATAGCACAATAATAATAAATGACACGTCAGATCAAAGAAAACCACATTTCTACAAACTAAAAATGGCAATAGCTTCCTTTTTGGGAGGCACTTCATCCCCTCTCCCTTTTCTTTTCTTCTGTCTAAGCTGTTGAGCCTGCTAACCAAAGCAGCATTGCGACACCTGAAATGTTACGCAACCTAAGAATCATATAAAGGTAGTCCTTGACTTATGACCACAATTGAGCCCAACTTTTCTGTTGTTAAGTGAGACATTTGTTAAGTGAGTTGTGCCCCATCTTATGACTTTTCTTGCCACAGTTGTTCAGTGAATTGCCGCAGTTGTTAAATTAGTAACCTGGTTTTTAAGTGAATCTGGCATCCCCATTGACTTCGCTTGTCAGAAAGCCGCAAAAGGGGAATCATGTGACCGTGGGACTCTGCAACCACCATAAATATGAACCAGTTTGCCAAGCGTCTGAATTTTGATCATGTGATCATGAGGATGCTGGAAAGACGGTAACACTGAAAAATAATCCTAAGTGATTTTTTTCAGTGCCATTGTAATTTTGAACTGTCTCTAAACAAACTGTTGTAAGTCGAGGACTACCTGTATCTTTTGTAGCCACGGACCAGGGCCACAGACTCACAAGATTTAAGTCAAGATTTAAATCGTAACATTTCTGCAAGCCTTTACAGATGCTCTGTGATGACATCACAGGTTGAGACCCACTGAACTAGATCATAACAAAAGGACTGAATCGACAGCTGACTTGGGAGCTGCAGTTTGGGAGGAGGTGATAACACAGTAGCTGTTCCCTTCCTCTTGTACTGATTTCCCAACTTAGGTCCTGTCAGGCCCCCACCCATCCGGGTTGCTTGTTTTAGTAGGGAGTTCAGGTGGCTAAAATTTTGACCTATTGTTTATCTGGTTATTAAAAATCTAGTGTTTAACTATTTCAGGAAGTATGCTGTTCCAGTATCTGTTACTGTGGAAGCAAAGTGGCATTGCACATCAAAGCCCCAAATAATCTACAATCCTTCTTCTAAAAAGGTGTTAAAATAATGATGCTCTGATAAAAGTTGTGAGTCAGGAGCATACAAAGCAACCCCAGAGAACATTTGCTTTTCCATCTGCATAAATGAATGGTGCTGTGATTTTTTCCTATGCTTCAGCCTTTTATTTAAGTAATCTTTTAAAGCAATGTTGAACATTCAACATGCAAGAGTAGAAGTTGAGGAGAAGCTGAAATTGGTGAAAAAAACCCAAAATGATTTTGAAAGACATGCTTCTGATCTCACACAAGCACATCAGCTTTCTGCTATTCATTAAAGTAAGGACATCTTTTTCCAGATGTTCTATGTTAGTCTGTAAGAGAAACCCCATTGCTGCAAAAGTTGCATTAAAAGATGTTCAGCATCAGTGATTCATTTATTTTAAAGCAGCTGCATATTTTTTTTCAAGCTTACCTGGAGGACTAAAAAGATCAGGATGCTTCAGTGAACAGCAGAGAGGTGCTGTGCTTGCACAAGAAGTCCAGCGTTTTTTAAAAACTATTTTCTAAGTGGTCACAATCATAGAAACTAGGTTTGTTTTCTGATAAGCCCTTTTGTTCATACAACTGAGTAGGATGATAAGTATCTCTTTGAAAAGAACCTGTTGAAGTGATGCATTTGGAAGGCAGTAAATTGGAGAAGATTCAGCAATATATTGATTTGGTTTGATGTGCTCTCTGTTCCTTTTCAGTCTTATTAATAAAAATTCTCTTCTCTTTTCAAGACGCTGAAAGAGCAGAAAGTCTCTGGTGCAGGGAAAGGCAACAAAGGGATTAGCGAGGTGAGATTTCAGTTAGACAACAGGTGATGGTTTATTAGTGTAAAGATACCCTACATTACTTGTGGACCTGACCATAGATTTGGGCTTAATAATACCCAGAGGCTGTGTTATCCCCAGAAAATGTTAAGGATCTGCTTCTCGAGGTGGTAGAGCAAGCTTAAAGATTGGAAAATACGTCTCAAGTTAAAAATGAGGAATAATTGCAAATTCCAGTACTTCACTGATCTTTGGCCCCATTGCTTGCACTTCTGTTTATTTATATTCATTTGTGTATAATATTTTTCGCTAAAGTAAAATTCCCTTCAAATAAGGCTCTATTCCTTCATGCAATTTTCTTGGAAGTGGTATTGCCTTCTTCCAGGTTGATTTTCAACTTCCCAATATATCCTAAGGCCTGGGAGTCCCTTATTCAGATATAAACCAAGCTTTGTTTTTTATGCTGTGGGAAGCTTATTTATTCTTACTTTGGAGGTTCTGGAGTAGGTGATGTATAAATCTGCGTATATAGGTAGTCCATGATCTATGGCCATTTAGTCAGCAACTGTTCCAAGCTACCAGGGTACAGAAAGAATGGTGGTTACTAACAGTCTTCAGAGTTCTGGCTGTCCCAATACCCCATGATCACATTTATTTTATTTTATTTATTTTTAATTCCATTTATATCCCGCCCTTCTCCGAAGACTCAGGGCGGCTTACAAGCTTAGCAGTAGCCTAATAATCATGATCTGGGTGCTTGGCAATCCATTCACACTTAAAATTGGTTGTCAAGCACCCTATGATCACATGTTTGCCATTTGCAGCCTTCTCTTCTGGCTTCTCTCTGCCTAGAAAGTCAGTGGAGAAATTAGCAGGGAAGGTTACAAGTCACCAGGATAAGCTCAACCACCCCCACCTCTTCCCCTCAGCATCTCTGTGCTTACACCAGTCATTCAAATGCTGTAAGGTCTTGCCTCAGCTATCTATTCAGGAAAGCATGACTCCTGAAACAAGTGTTATTTCAGGAGGATCTTTCACTGAGAGAATGTGATTGCAGAGAAGCCAGTTCCCCTATGAAAACGTTAAACTAATTCCGAATTGTTCAACCCCCATCCCAACACCCCAGTCCATCAGGGACCAATCCGCAGGCATGAAGGTGTTTTGAGAACTCCGTGACGAAAAGGTGATAACAAAGTGTCTTCTTGGCACCGCAACCTTGGTAGCAGGCTGAAACCGGCCAGAAAGGAGTCCATCCAGATGGGCCTGGCAGCCCATTCCCCCCTCCCTGTTTCCCACATTGACTAATACAGGGGTGTCAAACTGCCAACCCGTGGGCCAGACGCATCACAACGAAACCACGCCCACCCCGTTGCCGGCAATGGGGAAAAAGTTCCGATATGTCGCGCGACGTCACATGACATCGCGAATTTGACATGTCTGGACTAATACATCAAAACGAAAGCAACAAATTCTTCAAACCCCAACTAGCCATCCTCCTTCCCCCTGGAATGGCAACGTTCCAACAGGGACCTGACGCATACCCTCCCTAAACTGTGCCTCCCACCTGGCAGCAGCCATTTTTACCTGCCTGCAGGCCTGGTAAACTTCTTACCAACTCGCAACTTTTTACCAACTCCCCCACTTACTTGGGTGGTGGGAAACCATCAAGAAACTGCCTTACCTAATGGCCATGGCATTCGATGATAGGACACCAACCAGGATTGCAGGGATTGGCATTGCTAAGCAATGTAGTTGCACTTTAGGACCACTTTGCTTGGCGATGGAAATTGTGCTTCTAATTGCCATTATAAGGTGAGGAATCCCTATACTGGTTTCTTTACCTATTTGAATGTATAAACACAACGTGTCACCCGCTAAACAGAACATATTTCTTATAAAGGGGATTCTTGTAAGTTTGTGTTGCAGTAAAACCTGAAAGCATAGCACACAGTAGTCTCAGCAGCTCTGATCAGCCTTTGTTCATTTTCTCCTGGGGTTTGGCTGATAGGGATCATTGCCGGTCACTGAAGAATTGCACATTATCACTTTCACCATGGACTACTGCTATCAAGGTATCGAGTGCCAGCTGCAGGTAAGAGAATCTTGCTAATTCCATTAAACATAGGAGGGGAAGGCAGCTGTACTATTATTATTACTTCATGTGGCATGGGGGCGACGTAGGCTGAATTTGGGGAGACCCTGGTTAACTAGGTTCTCCTCTGATCTGTTTCTGATCAGTGATGGCATAAGATGCATCCTTTCGACTCAGTGGTTATAAAACCAAATGACTCAACATTTGTTCTTCTTATGAGATGGGCAGCTATATAAACTTGATGTACAGATAATGCCTGAGTTGCAAACGTTCACTTAGCGAATGTTCAAAATTATGTGATAAACGCCCCCTTAGTGTTTACGAACAAGTCTCGAAATTATGAATGTTGCAGCACCATGGCAGTTGTTCACCCTTACTAACGACCACAGAGGCACTGCAACGTTCACCCTGGCTATACCCTTCTTCCCCCCCCACCCCCCGCCAGGTTTCCATAGACACTGTGGATACTCACCTTGTGAAGGTCTAGAGAGCCTTTGTTTCTTGGCCTGTTTGGCTGCTTCAGGCCTTTGGTGCATTTGCAGAGAATGGAGGCCTAAAGTACCACAAGATCACTTGAGAACAGTAGCACGAAATCTCACACTACTGATCTCACTTGAGCTCATGGTACTTTAGGCCTCTGTTCATTGCAAACAGAGGCTTGGAAGCGGCAAAGGGCTTTGTAAACGGAGGAAAGGCTTGAAACTTCGAAGCCTACCTTCCATTTGCAAAGCCTTTTGCCATTTTTGTAAAAAGTCTTTGATGCCGAGAACAGAGTCCCAGATTGATGCCCGTGTTACTCCCTGCTTCCGTTCTCAGCCACAAAGGCTTTTCCTCAAGTACATTTTGTGTGGAGACTGGAAGCCTGAAGTCCTGCGAGATCACAGCTTCCAGAAGCTTCCAGTCTCAGCGCCCAAAGTGTTTGCAAGCTGGCCGGATGCTTTGAGGTAGAATTTTCGCTGACCCAAAGCCTCCCGTCAGCTTGCAAACATTTTGCATGGAGACTGGAAGCTTTTGGGCGCTGTGATCTTGTGCGGTGGAGAGGCTGAAGAGGAGACAGCTTGCTAGATCTTCGCAAGGTAAGTGACCCGGCGCGGTAGGATGGGGGGGAAGCAATTGTGGGGGGCATGAGGTATCTCAGTGGGGGGGAGGCTTTGGGTGGTCTGAAGCAGGTGGCCTGCTCCATCACTAGGCTCCCATGGCCTTCCCCACCGTTAGATACCTCATGTGCACTTAACGAACCGCGCATTTATTAGCAAATGCGTTGTGGGCGAAAGCAGGTACACCGTTCATGCCTACGAATCCTTACCAATGGAATGGGCAGGCTCCATTACGTTCGTGACTCAAGGACTACCTGTATAAACAAACATTATCACCTATTTTCTGTATGAATCTAAATTTCTAGACTTTTTTTAATATGAAGGAGAAATTAAAATATCTTACTAACTCTTGAAATAACTATCATCTTCTGCATTGCCACTACACTGCCCCTTCTCCAAAAGACTGCTGAGTACCGTATTTTCCGGCGTATAAGACGACTTTTGAACCCCTGAAAATCACCTCAAAAGTTGGGGGGTCGTCTTATACGCCGGGTCGTCTTATACGCCGGAAAAAACACACCTTCGGATCTTTTTTCTGCTGGGCGGCGGGATCGCTGGGTGAATGGAGGCAGGCGATGGCGACCCATGGTTAAGCGGCGAACGGGTGATAGAGGGCAAACTCTCGTCAGCTTCTGGGGCGGCTACTGCAGCTGCTGCCATTGCTCGCTCAAGGACTGGCCGTGCTAGCGCCTCCAATGCTGGCTGACAGGTCCCTGATGAGAGGAGCAGGACTAGCCCGCGCCCGTCGTCTTGAGCAGCCGCTGCCCTGTTTCCCTCCCTGTTTCCCTGCTCCGCCTGCTCTGTGATTGGCCCAGCTTTGCTCCTTTCCCACCAAAGGGGCGCCTCGCCTTATTGTCTCTGAGCTCTCTCGCCTGCTGCGCTACTGCTCTCAGTTCCGCACTCCGAGCAAGCAATTCTTGTGGTCAGCGCGAGTCAGGCGGTGCCTCGGCGGGAGCAAAGGCTCTCCCTTCCTACGGTCGAGCGGGGCGCCTCTGGGGACCGCCTGCCCGTCCTCTCGTCGGGGACCTGACAGCCAAGCATTGGAGGCACTAGCACGGCCAGTCCTTGAGCGAGCAACGGCAGCAGCTACAGTAGCCGCCCCAGAAGCTGACGAGTTTGCCTTCCATCACCCGTTCGCCGTCGGCCGCTTAACCACGGGTCGCCATCGCCTGCCTCCATTCAGCCCAGGGCTCCAGCCGAGCGGGAGTCATGTTTCTGCGAAGAGGCGGCGGCCGTGGCGGCAGCAAGGGACTCGAGAAAACTTCCTGTTCGTCGTCCTTCCCCAGCGACAGGAAGTTTTCTCAAATGGGTGGGTGGAAGAGCACATTTGCAGACGGAGCAGCCGCGCGTCTGGAGCCAAGCCCTGCCCAGGAGGCGGTCAGCCAGGTGGGCTCGGAAGACGCGCTGGAGAGGCGGGCTTGGTGCGGCCATGCTGAGGCCGGCTGGCGAGGACCGCTGCGTGGTCTGCGGGCGAGAGGGCCGCCAGGCCTGCCGGAAGTCCCTGGAAGTTCCTGGAACGGGCTGGCAGGCACGCTCTTCCCCGGCCTGCCGGAAGTCCCCCAAACTTGGAACTGCCTGGCGGCGGGCAGGCGCTCCCTCCCCAATCCGCCGGGGAGCGTCTCCCAAAGCGCAGCATCTGGCGGCCGGGAGTCCGTCGGCCTGGTCGCTGGCGAGCTGGCCCGCGGCTAGGGCCGGGGCCCAGGAACAGGTAGCCGGGTGCGGGTGGGGGTAAGGAAAGCCGGGCGCGGGCTTCTGCGGCTGGTTGTGAGGCCGGATGCGGGCGTCTGCCGGGAGACATAGCGGGTAGCAGGGCGTGCTCTGCTTATGGTCAGATGCCGCTTGGGTGAGGGTGAGGGGCTGGAACGGGCTGGCAGGCACGCTCTTCCCCGGCCTGCCGGAAGTCCCCCAAACTTGGAACTGCCTGGCGGCGGGCAGGCGCTCCCTCCCCAATCCGCCGGGGAGCGTCTCCCAAAGCGCAGCGTCTGGCGGCCGGGAGTCCATCGGCCTGGTCGCTGGCGAGCTGGCCCGCGGCTAGGGCCGGGGCCCAGGAACAGGTAGCCGGGTGCGGGTGGGGGTAAGGAAAGCCGGGCGCGGGCTTCTGCGGCTGGTTGTGAGGCCGGATGCGGGCGTCTGCCGGGAGACATAGCGGGTAGCAGGGCGTGCTCTGCTTATGGTCAGATGCCGCTTGGGTGAGGGTGAGGGGCTGGAACGGGCTGGCAGGCACACTCTTCCCCGGCCCGCCGGAAGTCCCCCAAACTTGGAACTGCCTGGCGGCGGGCGGGCGCTCCCTCCCCGATCCGCCGGGGAGCGTCTCCCATAGCGCAGCGTCTGGCGGCCGGGAGTCCGTCGGTCTGGTCGCTGGCGAGCTGGCCCGCAGCTAGGGCCGGGGCCCAGGAACAGGTAGCTCTTCCCCAGCCCGCCGTAAGTCTGGCTTTGCACCATCTGCATCAGATGGGGCTGAATCGGGCTTCTGTCGGACACTTGGGATACGTTTTTTATTTAAACAAAAAGCTGTCCGAAAATTGCAGATGGAAAGACATGGGATAAGAACATCGAAAGACAGGACCATAAAAACAATCCTTTGAAAGGGTGGGCGTGAGTGTTAGAGTGGTGATTTAACACTCCAGTTAAAACTATCTAGCATATTTTTCATTCAAACCTCTCCTTCATTACTTCAGTCTGTTGAATTCAATGGAGGACTCTAGGAGAACATGATACCATGGTGATTCTGAATGTGACAATTTTGGATCTGTTTGCAAATCCAGTCTGGCATCACTGAGTTGTGTTTGATTGATCCAAACGGAATTTTGGATTATGACGGACAGGGAGGGCAGGGCATGTAAGTATTTTCCGGCATATAAGACAAAAAACCTTGAAAAACTTCTTAAAAGTAGGGGGTCGTCTTATACGCCGGGTCGTCTTATACGCCGGAAAATACGGTACCTAAGAACCTGGGATGACTATAATCCATTGTGATTGGAATTGTGTCTGCACATCTTGCTTTCCTGCCACTGAATGGACTTACCAATACAGCAATAAGTCTTTGGTAGTGTACAATGCCCTGGAGTATCTTTGCGGTGCGTTTGTATTGATTCCTTCTTTTCCAACCTTTTTTCATCATCAGACATCGACCTTGCCTGTGGTGATTGTTTCCAATGCCAACCAGATCTCCAGCGCTTGGGCTTCCATTTTATGGTTTATTATGCTCAGCACAGATACTAAGGTAAGAACCTGTTTTCTTACAGCTGTTTCTCGGAAGTGGGCATTATTGTTTTCTTACCACTTGTATTGGAACCAACTTTTCTCTGCTTTGGATGGGGAAGGCCTCTCATTCTGCTTGCATAAATCACTAGTTCTAGGTGTTCTCTGAAGGAATCATTTCTCTCATGCTTCCCTCTTGTATGCAGTTCAAGAACACCGAAATCAACTGAAAAGCTTCTGCTTAACTTCCACGTCTGAAAACTTTCTTTGGTAGCACCTCCCCTCAGGATCTCTGTTTCTAGAATCATATAAATGAGAGTAGGGAGCCTAATAGAAGAATGATGTTCTTGAGGGCAAGTTTCATTCTTTGTTGATGTCCACTTGTCCTCCAGCAGCTAGCTACTGTGCCAGACATACAGTATATGGCAGGATACCATCACTTTGGGGGTGGAAAGTAACATCTATTTTTATCTCACAACATTTAACCTCTCCAAAGTCTGGGTTTAAAGCAACCCTCCTAATCTAATTTTCCCCCGGTCATATAAGAGAAAGGTCTCATAAGGCTGAGGTCACAGAACTTTCTAGAAGAAACTGATAAGAAAAGGTTGCAAAAAGCTAGTCTGTAATCCCAGTTTCTTTGGACAGCCCAAGGGGATGAATTATGTCTCTAAAACTGTTCCTCGTATGTATTCCATGGGGAGCCTTTGCACGCATAGAACAATTTAAAATAAAACGAAGTGCCCGATTAATGCTTTTTTTCCCCCTTCCTAGAACCAACTGTTTTTCTCCAACCCACCAGCTGCCACCTGGGCCCAGCTTTCCACTGTATTGTCCTGGCAATTCTCAGCAGCCACTGAGCAAGGCCTGAACATCCAACAGCTCAAAATGCTGGGAGAAAAACTCTATGGTAAATTGGGAAATTTTGTCCATAGGGAGATGAAGCAGGGATTTCACTGACATGGACAGGTCTGGGTTGAAAGTCCTGCCAGGGCTTATTCTGTCTCTGACTTTTTAGCAGAGAGGTTTAGGCAAAATGGGCATTTATAAATGGTCAAGAGCTGGGAATGTAAAATCAGAATTAATTCATGCCTGATTCATTGGAGAACTGTGTCCAAGGTCTTCAATTCTGCTTCCCAGCAGTTTTCATTCTCCTTGTAAAGTGAGACAAGAATAGCACTGTTGTAAGAAATAACGTTCTGCTCAGGTTCATATCCTTATCAAGTTAGTTGTATGGTTTTTCTCATTTTTTCTTCCCATCAAAGGGCCAGGTGTGAACTCACAGAGTACCATCACATGGGACAAGTTCTCAAAGGTAAGCAGTTCTTCCCGAAACAGCTTCCCAGAGGTTGTTTGCTGTCCAGCTACTAGCCTCCTCATTTATCTGTCATCTTTTTTTTTCTCCAGGAAGCAACTCCCAGCACCCCAAAGGAGAATAATTTCAGCTTCTGGACCTGGATTGATGGAATCCTATTGCTGATTCAAGAGCATCTGCTTCAGCTCTGGAACAAAGAGTAATGATTGGGGAGAAAGGGAAAGTGATAAAAATGAGGACATCTGGATTATTCCTAGCCTTTGGGGGAGACACCAAATCATACACAGATAGTCCTCAACTGGCAACAGTTTAGCGACCGTTCGACGTTACAGTGGCATTGAAAAAAGTGACTTATGGCCATTTTTCACACTGGCAACTCTCTCCATGGTCACATGATCAAAATTCAGATGCTTGGCAAGTGACTCATATTTATGACCGTTGTAATCTCCCAGGGCCAAGTGATCACCTTTCGGGACCTTCTTTACAAGCAAAGTCAATGGGGAAGCCAGATTAACTTAACAAGTGTCTTTCTAACTTAACAATTGCAGTGATTCATTTAACAACTGAGGCAAGAAAGGTCATACAGTGGGGCAAAGCTCATTTAACTGTTTTACTTAGCACCGGACATTTGGGGATCAATTGTGGTTGTAAGTTGAGGACTATCTGTATTACTTGTTTGGGAGACAGTCCCACATACTGGGGTGGTAGCAGCATCTCTCCTGGATTTGGGAAGAGAATTTCATAACTCTATCTTGGAAGGCTGGGGATACAGCTTTTTCCCATGGTTTTCAACACCACTGTTTTTCAACCTTGGCAACTTTAAGACATGTGGAATTCATCTCTCAGAATTCCCCAGCTAGTATGCTGGCTTGGGGCTTGTGGGAGATGAAGTCCACATACTTTAAAGTTGCCAGTTATTAAAAAAAACAAAAACCTGTCTTATGACCTTAACTGAGATTGCAGAAGCCAGGAAAAGAGCACAGTGTTTAGGGTTTTTTGCCTGGAACAGCAAAAACATCGTGACTCTGCAAGTAGGAAACAGGGTTTGAAAAGAAGCAGTGAGGAAGAGATGAAACCAAAGCTGTTAGAAAGCAAGGGAGAATCAGTAGCTTTTCCTGATATATATCTTTCCCATTCCCAAATTTGACTAGACTCATCATGGGATTTGTGAGCCGCAAATACGAACAGCGTTTGCTGAAGAAGAAAAGAGCGGGCACCTTCCTAATACGTTTCAGTGAGAGCACCTCCAGTGGTGGCATCACCTTTACCTGGGTAGACTTTAACAAGGAGGGTGAGTTTTTGGATTCCTATCTTACCTTTCATCATCTTCAGTGATGCCCTAGAAAATAGCTTATCCCAGTTTATTAAGCTTTGGCCTGAAAATAGACAAGGATTTTTCAAACTGCACTAAGAATCGTAGGGTTCCTTAAAACTTGATGGGGTTCTGTAAAAGACTGAGGGCAATTTTTTTTTAAAAAAAGAAGTCACTCAGAAACAGCCAATTTTCTATCATTAGACGTTTGTCCCTTTAATTTTTTTTTAAAAAAAAAATCATCTCCAAAGTTAAAATACAGGAAAAAAAGGAAAAAAAAAGACATCAACTGAGACCAAAACAACAAACAAAAAACAATAATAAATAATATTTGTATAACAAATAAATATATCGTTAACATTAACATTCAATTTAAAATGTCCGGCCTTATTGAATGCTGAAAAATATATTTCAAATATCTGATACGTTCCCCACCCCACTTGCATAACAGGTCTACAACTAGTTATTATTTTCTCATCTATGTTTACTGAAATACTGTGGTACATAAAAAGATGTCACTAAGGTGGAAATCTTTTGTCCATCTATCAAGTCGACCCACCATCTGTTCACTTAAAAGAAAAGAGTTAACAGGTAACCTCCAAAACAAAAAGAATCTTCAAAGCCCTCGTGAAGGTGAGAACAATTAACCAGTGGAATGGCTTCCCTTCAGACGTTGTGGCTGCTCCATCACTGGAGATTTTTAAGAAGAGATTGGACAGCTATTTGTTGGGAATGTTATGTAGGACAGGGGTGTCAAACTGCCGGCCCGCAGGCCAGACGCTTTACGTGGAAGCCGCGCCCACCCCATTGCCGGCAATGGCAAAACAGTCCCGATACGTCACACGGCGTCGCTTGTTTGACATGTCTGGTATAGGATCTCTTGCTTGAGCAGAGGGTTGGACTGGATAGAAGACCTTCAAGGTCCCTTCTTCCAACTCTGTTCTGTTATCCTGAATCCCTCCTCTCATCAAGCGCACAGCCTCCCAGATTCAAATTTCAGGATGGTAACAGAAATCTCTCCATATCATTTTTGCAGGTACTCCTGAGTTCTATTCAGTTGAGCCCTACACCAGGAAAGAGCTGGAGTTCCTTTCCCTACCTGATATCATCCGAGACTACCAACTCCTGGCTAAGGAGGTCATCCCAGACAATCCACTCCTCTACCTGTATCCTGACACTCCACGGGATGAAGCTTTCGGCTCTTATTACAAAAAACGCCAGAAAGGTATTAGCGGCTGGCAGTTTCTCCTTAGGCATTCTCCACCAGGACTCTTATTAGCTGAGCTGCATTTTTCCATGGATGAGTTTATATGTATTCTGATATTTCCATAATTGCTGTATATGGGAGTTGATATTTAGTAAATGAAATTTTTTGGATAGGGAAGGTTTAAAGTACATTTTGTCAGATGGATGGTGATGATGATGGATTATGATGATACGTTACAGAGCAACCTAAATTGTTCCGGAGGGTTTACTATTTCAAGGAGGCAAAGACAGATGATGCCTCAGATATACAAGCGATGCTCTCTTGGCATGGGAAACAAGTAATAAATATGGGCTCTTTCTTTGTCATGCAAATTTCAACAGTGGAGGCAAAAGATTCACCTTTCCACGTGGCATTTCCATCAGAGTTCTTCTGAAGTATTCATGCTATCCTGAATAAAATGATAGTGCAAACATTTATCTCCATCATAAGGATATGCATTTGAGGAATTCTTTCCAGTATTCTATCGGGTAATGGTTGTGCAGTGTTCGGGCATTTCACTGTCCATTTCATATATTTGTTTGTTTGTATCCTGCCTTTATTTATTTTTTCTTACAAAAAACTCAAGGCAGCAAACATACCAAAGACACCTCCCTCCTCTTGTGTCCCCCAGAACAACAAGCCCATGAGCTGGGTTCAGCTGAAGCAGAGAGAGGCTGGCCCAAAGCCACCCAGCTGGCTTTCATGGCTAAGGCGGGACTTGAACTTACAGGCTCCTTGTTTCTAGCCTGGTGACTTAACCACTGTCATGAACAAGCTCTCTGTCAAGGAAGCTATGAAGGAAATTCTGTGAAATCTGGTGCAAGGATTGTAAAGTATTGGTAGTTGTTGCTGCTTCTCTGTCCTTCATAGCCTGTCCTTTCTTTCCAGTAAGCACGACGGAACAAAGAAGATACTTGAACCGTCGCCTGATCAGAGTCTCTGCGTGAGCAATACCTTCTTAATTTCTTTCTTTCTTTCTTTCTTTCTTTCTTTCTTTCTTTCTTTCTTTCTTTCTTTCTCTTTCTTTCTTTCTCTTTCTTTTTCTTTCTTTCTCTTTCTCTCTCTCTTTCTCTTTCTTTTTTTCTTTCTTTCTTTCTTTCGTTCTTTCTTTCTTTCTTTCTCTTTCTTTTTCTTTCTTTCTTTCTTTCTTTCTTTCTTTCTTTCTTTTCTTTCTTTCTTTCTTTCTTTCTTTCTTTCTTTCTTTCTTTCCTGCTTTAAGCAGGTGATCGTAATTGTCTCGTGCATCACTCCCCAACTGTTTTTGGTTCATCTGAATCCAGCATTCTAGTGCGGTCCCACTTCTCATGGGCTCTGTATCTCCCGATAGATGTGAGACGCTGGGCTAAAGTGGGAATCCTGTTTCCTCTCGCTGGATTAAAGGCCTTTTTACAAAGGCCTTAACTTGGATCCAGAGTAATGCAAGTAGACAGCGCTTCTCATGGAGTTACTTTCTTTCTTCTTGCCTCCCACTCCTAAATGGGATTAAATGGGATTAAAATAAAAAAATAAAAATAAACCATCCCTCAGCTTTTTGAGGCAGTTTTGACTAGAGGAGAGAATCATCAGGGAAGGAAAGTTCAGGAAAGGAAATAGGTCTTCTTGTTTATGGAACTCCTTCCTGATGTTATATGTCCTGCACAGCCTTTGAGTTGTGTTCTTCCCTAGCTTAGCTAACCCTTCTGTCCTTAAACCTAGCTAGGTGGGCACCTTCGGAATGGAACGGGGCGTTCCCCTATCAAGCTATTGTTGCTTGTGCCTTCCACTCAGGGAGGGGCTATCTCAAAGTCTTTTTATGAAAACTGGTTGATGGGGGGGTGTCAAACACCTGAGTACAGCTTTCAAAAATTGGAGAAATGAAATCTGAGCTGATTGCCTCAGTCTTATGTAAAAAAAAAGATTTTAAGAGGTTTCAGCTGAACCTCTTTAGCGAGAGAGTTCCCCAACTTGGGTGCCGTGGCAGAGAACACGCTGTCCTCTCATCCCAGTTATGGATGTTGCTGAAGGTGGTGGAATGCTTCTTTTTTTCCCCTTTCTCCTTTAATTCATCTCCGTCTAGGCAACCAGGAGAGAGTCAGACACCAGATGTAAAGGAGCTCCCCCCTAGAAGCAATGAGTTGGTCGCTGATGAACCGGGGAATCTTGAGTATAAACTGGAGGATGTTCTGATTGCCAAGGAAGGTAAGTAATGGATCTGGGCCCTCTTAAGTTGGGCAACTGTTATCCCAGAAGTAATCCTTTTTTTTTGAGACTATGGTTGCAGGATTCTCTTTGTCCGTTCATTTCCATTTTCCCTCTTTCCTTTTGGATTTCTCTCATTTGTCTTTCTGATTTTAGTTCGGCTGATTTGCTCTCTCTTCTTTTCTTTTTTTTTCTTAGATCCTTTTCTTTTCCAGTTAAATGAAGAGCAGCAACTGCTCCAGGAACCTTCCAACTTCCTTGAGATTCCACAGCTGCGTGTGGATGACCCAGTTTTCCAGTGTCTGCTTCCTCTCGACAATACAAGCAATGGCATTTCTGGAAATGATATTGAGGATTTAATGAATGATTATGCTAAGGTAGAGATATAGGTCTGTAGGTCCGATCCCTTCATATTTTTGTGTAAACCAAAGAGTAATTAGGTTTTAGTTGTAAAATGAATATAAAAAGAGCAGAAGACCCACAACATAAGTGAATTTAGCTGGCAGCCATAGTTTTGTATTTTTACTTTTTATTTTTTTTATTCATCAGATTGATATGTCTGCCCATCTCTGGGCAGAGTTTCTACTGCCCAGCAGAAATATATTCAAAGTGGCTTCTGAGAGAAATGCCAAGATTATTTCCCAAAGACAGACACATAAACACACACACACACACTTAATTCTCTACATGTTTTTTATCCCCCCCCCCCATTCTTTCTTGCCTATAATATACAATCAAGGGCATTGACTCATATAGGAAAAAAATACTTGGACTTCCAAAAGGCTTACATGTTGGACTAACTCTTGATTAGAGTTGGACCAGGTAAAGAAATCTTCATTTTGAGTTTAAGGGGTTTGCAAAAAGCCAGTTTGGGAAAAGGAAATATAATTTACTAGAATCTAGAAAAGTAGTGGAAAAAAGATACCCAGAAATATAAAAACGATGTGCTCATTCAGTTAATTGGGTAAGCTGGGGACCTTTTGAATTAATGGCTCAGCATCCATCCAGTTTATTAGCAGGTGTGTTTGTTTGAAAAATAACATATCATAGTTGTTGTTTGCTAGAATTAGAGTTACCATGACAGTAATCAATGACGTAATACTGAGCTTTCATTTCTGTTTGTCTTGCCTCTCAGTTGTAAATTTGTAAATAAAAAGATGCTACAAAATATGGCTTCTGTCTGCATCCTTTATGGGAAGCTGGCCCAGTCAAGCTGCTCTGGAATTTCCCTTCATTTGGAGAAGTGGCAAGGATCAACCAGATCAAACTGTACTTTGGAAAAGACACCTAGAGCAGGGGTGTCAAACTCAATTTCATTGAGGGCCACATCAGCATTGCAGTTGCCCTTGGGGGGGGGCAGATGGGTGTGATCAGGGTGGGTGAGGTCTACTGGGTAGGCGTGACTGGAGTGTGTGTGGCCTACTGGGTGGGCATGGCCAGCTGTACATCGTGTCAAGGGTGCCTATGGGGGCCTGGTCAGGAGTGTGACAGATCTGAGGGTCTGGCAGGAGATGGGACCGGGGCAAGTGCCAAGGCATTGTCCACTGGAGGAGCCTCACTGTTCCTCTCAGGTCGTGTGTGTGTGGGGTCCTGGATGGTGGTGCAGAGGTCAAATGCCCAGCCCATCCATCAAGCACCTGCGGCACTAAGCCCAGCCCCACTTCCCCAAGGGGGCGCCCCACTGCACTTACCTCCTCCTCAAGGCTGCTGCTGCTGTGCTTATTCTCCTTAGCCAGGTTGCTCATGATGGGTAGGAGGGCAAAGTCAAGAGGGAGGCCCAGTCCCTCTCCATGTGAGGAGACCTGGCTTTGTATCCAAAGTTTCCTTAGCAATAGGATGGGAGACCCCCCCCCCAGGATAGGCCAGGAGGAGGGGGCAAGGGGATGGTGAAAGGGCAGCAGGGAAGGACTAGGCAGGACTTCCCTGAGACCCTCCCTCTCCCTTGCTTGCTTGCTTGCTTCCTTCCTTAGAACAGAGTGGTGGGAAAATATTTGAGATGAGGGAGGAAGAAAAACAGGCAAGGGCTTCCGGTGGCTGCGCGGCGCCGGAGACAGCCTTCCCGGGCTGCCCGCGGCTCAGCTGAGTTATTTTCGCCCGAAACAGCGCCGATCAGCTGTTTGGGTGAATTTGAAGCCCCCTCCTCGGGAGAAGAGGAGGGGGTGAGCCCCCAGGTAGGGGTCGAGTTCTCCGGAGCCGCCTGAGCTTATGGCTTGGGCGGCTGAAGGATTGAACTCCCCCGTAGCCTGGGCTGCTCCCAGCTGGCCAGCGCCTCTGCTCCTGATTTCTTGGAGCAGAGCCAGGCGTCTGCGACCACCCCTGCTTGAAGGAATGACTATGGATTAAAGGAGCAGGCAGAGCGGTACAAGAGGAAAAGGTGAAGAGGATTATTATATTTTACTCTCCAGCTTGATGGACTTTTTTGAATTTTAAATCTGAAGTGAAAGTGCGTCACAATTGAAAGTAAAAGATGGCGGCTAAACCACCCCCTAAAACTCTTCGGAGTGCTGGAACTTCTCCGGTGCAACAATCATTATTGCAGGCGTTGCATCCTCCTGATGTATTGACATCGAAGGACTTACAAGATGCTCTTGAAAAACACACCCAGGTAATTTTGGAATTAATTAATGATAGATTTGCACAACTGGAGGAGAAATTGGAGAAATTGGAGAAGAGAATGGAGGAGAGGATGGAACAGAAGTTTAGAGTGATGAAGGTAGACATCTTGTCTTCAGTGTATAAAGTGGCTGGGTGTGTGGAAGAATTGGAGGAAAAACTAGAAGACTTGAATCAAAAGAATGCTATATTAGAAGCAAAAGTATTGGAGAATGAAGACAAAATGGATAAGGAACTGAGTCTTGCTCAATATTACCAGATGCAGTTTGCCATTAGAATTAGAGGCTTAAAGGAGAATAATAAGGAAGATCTAAAGCAGCTGGTTTCTGAGGCTTTCGAAGTAGTATTGAAACAGCCAGCATCTGAAATAAAAGGAGGTATGGATAAAGTGTTTCGTGTGAATTCATGGATTGCTAGACAGAGAAAGTTTCCTAGAGATGTGGTGGTTTATTTTGCAAAAAGGGAAACTAGAGATGAAGTTATACGAGCTGCTTATGATACTAAAGTTGTGATTGCTAATCAAGAAGTTTTGGTCCTAAAAGAAATTCCTCCAAAGATTTTAAGGAGAAGGAAGGATTTTACATTTCTTGTGCAAGAGCTCAAGCAACGAGATATAAGGTTCAGATGGGAGATCCCAGTTGGGTTGATGGTGACGCACGAAGGTAAAAGGTACCGTCTGGTTACTGTGATGCAAGCGCGTGATTTCTACAATAATGTTTTAAAAGCAACGCCATTAACACTTCTGGAAGCTGCAAAGGGTTCTGGAGAAGGAGTACATCAAGAGGCCGAAGATGGTCAGATAGAAGACAACGGTGTTGGAGGAGATCAAGTTACAACTTCGTTGGATGATCCTATAGAACAGAGGGTGACGCGTGCTGCTTCAAAACGATTCAAAAAGAGAAAATAGCAGGATTTGCAGAAGTCTATGGAATTTTTACAACGTACTTATAGTCAAGTAATGGGAGGTGGGAAAAGATTTGGGTGTAGACGCAATATATTTTTATATGTGGTGGATTTGTGGAAAGGTGGAGGCTTTTTGGATGAAAGTTTGGTGGAATATACAGAAGATTCTTAAATGGAGGTTAAAGTTTTGTTCGCAATCTTTTTTTTTTTTGGAATAATTATAGATGTGGCAGCAAGACTTTTGATAGCTCACTACTGGAAGAGGAACTGCCGATTACAGAAGAGTTGACTTTAAAGTTTTCTGATTTGGTTGAGGTGGCGAAGATTTTGGTCAATTTGAAAGATTATTTGTAAGAATGTTATATTATGGAATGGACAAAAGGGATGGAGTCTATTTAGGATAAGTATAGGGTTAAGAAGTATTATAGTATTTGAACAACTCTTTTTTCCTTTTTTTCCTTTCTATGTTGGGGTTGTTTTTTTTGTTTTTAATATATATTTAATATTATTAACGTTTGTTTTATCCTATATAAGCTAGAGAGTGATAGATCTGAGAGTTTAGGGTTGTTGGCTTATGGTTGTTTATGTTTGCTTTTTTATATATATACCTTGTATTTAGCTCTGGGAAGTGGGGGGGGGAAGGGGGGAGGGGGGAGAGGAAGGGGGGGAGGGAGAAGGGAGGGGGAGGGGGGATTTGTAAGGGGAAAAATTGTATGCTAAAACTTTTTAATAAAAAAAAAACAGGCAAGAAACGCAGCTGGGGAAGTGTCATCCTTCGTGAGAAAAGTAGAAATGCACCGTCACCTGGAAGTGGCCAGCACATGGCCTACTTCACATAACTTGCTTGGTGGGCACTGGGAGAGGGGATGCCATGAGCAGCGTGAGAGTCGATGTTACCTGCCCAATGCTGCCCAGCCCCCAGCCTGCCCGGTTTTGGCAGGCAGCAGGGTGTTCTCCTCACAGTGCCAAGAAGCTGGGTCGGGGGGCACGAATCTGAAGAGAAGCGCAACGCTGCCCAGCCCCTAGCCTGCCCGAAGTAGGCAGGACCATGTGCTGGCCACTTCCAGGCGATGGTGCATTTCTTCATTCCTCACAAAGGGTGATACCTCCCCAAGCGTGTGCCCAGTAGGCAGTGCCGACATGGCAGGGGCTGGTCCCTCACTGTTTTCAGGTGGCCTTGTGGAGCTAAGACTGAATGTATTTCAGCATAGATGACCACCACGAAATTGTACATTGGCTCCTGGCCATTCCCTCACTGTTTCCAGGATGACTTCGCGGGACACATGAAACCACTTCGCGGGCCAGATCTGACCCCCGGGCCTTGTGTTTGACATGTCTGACCTAGAGAGCTGTTGGAGGTCCAGCAGATCCGAATCTGACCAAACACAGCTAAGAACTTAAGTCTTACCTAGTGGCGATGGAAGCGGCAAAGCATGTTTACTTTTCCACTCTCATTGCGTCCACAGATAACTGCCCAGCCGCCCTGTTTAGAGTGACCCGCTCACTGCTTAAACAGTGACCGATGGATGACCCCTTGCAGGGTAGGGCTGAGGAATTTGTACAGTATCTGCTGGACAAAATCGCTCAGATCCGGACTGGTTTGGACTCCGACTGGGTGGAATCCGGCGAAGTGGAGAGGGTACGTCTTGGTTATACCATTTGGGGTGAGTTTGACCCTGTTTCTTTGGATGATGTGGACAGGATTATGCGTAGACTGAGCGCTACAACTTGTTTATTGGACCCATGTCCCTCCTGGCTAGTTTCGGCTGCTGGGGAGGTGACAGGGCAGGCTCCAGGCAGTTGTCAATGCTTCATTGATAGAGGGTGTCTTCCCCTCTGCCTTAAAAGAGGCGGAGGTGAGGCCCCTTCTCAAGAAGCCTGCCCTGGACCCGGCCTCTCTGAATAATTATTGTCCTGTCTCCAACCTTCGCTTTGTAGCGAAGGTTGTTGAGAGTGTTGTGGCGCGTGAGCTCCCGCAAATCCTGGATGAAGCGGACTATCTGGACCCGTACCAGTCCGGTTTCAGGCCTGGTTACATCACAGAAACGGCATTGGTCGCACTGGTAGATGATCTCTGGCGGGCCCGGGACAGGCCTTGCTCCTCTGTCCTGGTCCTACTTGACCTCTCAGCGGCTTTTGATACCATCAACCATGGTATCCTGCTGCGACGGCTCGAGGGGTTGGGAGTGGGAGGCACTGTTTTACGGTGGTTCTCCTACCTCTTGGGCTGTTCGCAGTTCTTATTGGCAGGGGGGCAGAGATCTACCCCGAGGCCCCTTTCTTGCGGGGTACCTCAGGGGTCGGTTCTCTCCCCCCTCCTGTTTAACATCTATATGAAGCTGCTGGGTGAGATCATCTGTGGCTTTGGGGTGAGGTATCACCAATATGCGGATGATACCCCAAGCCAACCCAGTGATGCCCTTGACGTGATGTCCCGGTGCCTGGAGGCGGTGCGGGTCTGGATGGGAAGGAACAGACTCAGGCTGAACCCCTCCAAGACCGAGTGGCTGTGGATACCGGCATCTCGGATTGCATGCTCCATCTCTTTTGTTGGGGGGGAGGTACTGCCCCCCTCAAAAAGGGCCTGCAACTTGGGTGTCCTCCTGGATTCACGGCTTAACTTGGAAGATCATCTAACTGCTGTGACCAGGGGGGCCTTCGCACAGGTTCGCCTGGTGTGCCAGTTGCGCCCCTTTTTGGACCGAGATGCCCTATGCACGGTCACCCACGCCCTTGTCACTTCTCGCCTGGATTACTGTAATGGTCTCTACATGGGGCTGCCCTTGAAGTACACTCGGAGGCTTCAGCTGGTGCAAAATGCGGCCGTACGGGTGCTTATGGGAGTTTCTTGATACTCCCATGTTACACCACTCCTGCACGAGCTGCATTGGCTTCCGGTTGCCCTCCGGGTGCGATTCAAGGTGCTGGTAATTATCTTTAAAGCCCTACATGGCTTAGGCCCAGGGTACTTGCGAGACTACCTGCTGCCATTATCAACCTCCCATCGCCTGGTTTGCTCCCACAGAGTCGGCCTCCTCAGGGTTCCGTCGGCCAGGCAATGCCGGCTGGTGACCCCCAGGGGAAGAGCCTTCTCTGTGGGTGCCCCGACCCTCTGGAATGAACTGCCTCCGGGGCTGCGGACGGCCCCTGACCTTCGGTCCTTCCGCCGTGACCTGAAGACATGGATGTTCCAACAAGCGGGCCTGGACTGGCTATGGTTTTAAATTTGGCTTTTATTGGGTTAAATTGTCATTTATTTATTACACCCATTGTTTAATTCTTTTTAAAATTTTGTACTTTATGTTTTTTAATTTTTATTGTTGTGAGCCGCCCTGAGTCCTTGGGGAAAAGGGCGGCATATAAATTTAATAAATCTGAATCTGAATCTGAAAATTGAGCAAATACAAGCTACATCCACACCAATCCTTTCCTGAAATACATGTGTGTAATTTTTACTATCTTCTGCAACTCTGGGATTTCTGTCCTTTTATTCAATCTTTTTATTTTAATAAAAACATTTGGGTAATTGTCAAATTCCTGGCTTTCATATTTCTGTCCTGTCAAGTATGAGGCACTGTTTGTAGATACAGATGTAGAGGTCTGCGATAATAAATTGTAAGGATATTGACATTGGCTTACTGATGCAGCAGAGCACTATTTCTTTCAATTTTGACAACCCTCTCAAAGTTTGGCAAATTCAGATTTGCTATAAAACATTGAAATGGAAGTGTTAATGTGGGACACCACCGGGGAAAGGGAAGGTTCCAGGAAAATGCCCACTACCGATGATGCCCCAATAGCTCCCATCGTCCCAGCACTGTATGAAATAAGTCAACAAAAGCAACTGAGTTACGCTAATTTTGTATATTGCAGCACTGGATGAGTTCAGGCAGCATTCTGCCCTGTCCCTGTAGGATAGGGGTGTCAAACTGACGGTCCATGGGCCAGACGCGTCACATGAAAGCCGCGCCCACCCCATTGCTGGCAATGGCAAAACCGTCCTGATACGTTGCGTGATGTCACGTGACATCGTGAGTTTGACATGTCTGCTGTAGGATACTAGAGGGGAGGGAGAAGTCTCTCACCGCTGTGTCCTTTTTCCATTTATGGAACTGTTGAATACATTTCAGCAACACAAATTTTTATTGCAGTCGATCATACAAAACACTTCTCATAATCCCTCAAAAGAGGATGAACATACATTTTACATTGTAAATGAAAGTGAGAGATTCTTGAATGATCCCCCCACTTTTGATATTAATGGTTGGCACTTAGTTTTCCTATACATTCTTGGTCACTAGCACAGCCGTGCTTAACAGGAATTGAGCCATATAAATAAAAATAAATATATTAAATAAGTACATTAAATATATATTAAATAAATAAGAGCACATTCTCCCAGGTCATCTTCCCCCAACTTCTCTTGTCTCGTTGATTTTTGCATTCCCAGACAATGGATTGTATCTTATGGATAATGTGCAAGTATGTGAAGGTTTGTAATGAAATATTCTCTCTCCCACCATGGCATGGTTCTAGCTCAGATAGTTACGTTCCTATTCAATGCTGCACAGTGGGCAAAGACCCGTGCCATCAAAATTGCAAACAACTGTAGGCGCTGTAAGATGACATCCACCACATGCGATTCCTCCCATGCTTGTATTTCTTTGGCTCCACTTCTGCTTTCACCCTGTAGTTAGAAAAGGACATAGGTCAGATCTGCATTTTACCCAACTATCAAGTTGTCAGTCCTTGTGAATGCTCATCCTGGCAATGGGGTTTGGATGCTCAAGTTAGAGAAAATAATTTGGCACAATCTGAGCTGGTGACTAAACAGGGCCAAAGGGAGACATTTGGAGCTATAGGCCCTCTTCGGGAAGTGTGCAACTCTTGTGTTTACCCTATGAAAGTAGCTATGAGAACCATAAGGGGAAGGGAAATAATTTCTCTCTTTGTAAAAACAGAGCCTTTCCTAACATTGTTAGTGCCTTCTTGACCAGTAGTCTTCAACTGAAAAAAAAGTGACGAGCAGTCCTTGCACTTGCATTGTTGCAGCGTCCCTGTAATCTGTTCCTTTTGCCTCATAAACATACTTTACCTTTGGAAGGAGCTGCAACAAATCAGTCACAGCAGTTCGGAGCCCAGTAGTAGTATCTGATTTTGAATACTGTGTCAGAAGTTCCTGATAATGGTGAAGAGCTGGACGAATCTTCCTCAGACACAGCTAAGACAGAACAAAAGCTAGTGGTCATTTTAATTTGATCCATCAACCAAATTTGGAGATCCCTCAATAGAGGGAACTTATTCAAAGCTAAAGGCTTGCTTGTATGGCCCTCCTTACGTGGTTGGGGAACTCTGTGTCATGGGTTCTTTTAACTGTCCCCAATTTGGTGGGCTCAAGACACAAAAGAGCCAACAACACAGGTCCCTAGACAACACACGCAAGCCCTTACATACTATTAAACATTAAACACTCTTCTCCACAACTACTCCTCCTACTAGTACTCCTTATGAGTACAGCTAGAGAAAAAACACCCCTTTCAAGTTGCTTCAGCCTGCCCCACACCCCTCCCTCTTATCTTCCCTTCTCCCTCCCCCCCCCTCAGCTTTTATAGGCAACCTTGCTTTGCTTAAGTGAGGAGGGAACTTAAAGAGACAGGACAAAAGCAGCACAGGTGCTGGCAATCTTCTGGGCCGCCACTCTGTGCTCACACTGGTTAGAATAGAACTTGTGTGATCATCTCCCTCCTCTACCCCCCACCCCGCCCCCCCTCTACTTTTAAAATGCCAGACTCAAGGCTGCTTTTAAAACATATCTTTTAGAATGGGCCAAGCTGACTGAGGAATTCTGGGAGCTGAAATCCACAAGTCTTAACGATGCAAAGATTGGAGACCTCCACTAAATATAAATGATGAAGTCTGACTGGGGTTGCTTATTGAAGGAAATGAGATCAGATATGTACTAATTTTTCTCTTGTCGTGCAAAGTTGGAAATCTCTTCTTCCATTTTGGCTCTCTTTTTCGATTGCCAGCTATAAACATTGTCCCTTCCCAGAAAAGCAGCCTTCACATTCATCAGCTAAAAGGACAATCCTGCAAGTATCCCACAAAGGATTTAGTATTAGCCAGATTCTTCAGACCTTCTCATGAAGGCTCTTTGAGAATGAGATGCATACTCTGAATACTTTATTGTGTGTATCAGGCAAGTCATCTTTTAGGGAAATCTCCAGAATCACCTTATCGATGAGAGGAGCATCATATACATTTGATAACGAAGAATAGAATAGAATAGAATAGAATAGAATAGAATAGAATAGAATAGAATAGAATAGAATAGAATAGAATAGAATAGAATAGAATAGAATAGAATAGAATAGAATAGAATTCTTTATTGGCCACTGTGATTGGACACACAAGGAATTTGTTTCCGGTGCATAAGCTCTCAGTGTACATGCAAGCAACAAGGGATAAATCATGATCATAATCAAAAAAATTCCTTAGAACACAATTTAAGCACTATTATGCTATGTTTGTACAATTATCTCCATAATTTACAATGCCTTCTTAGTATCATTCAGCCATTATTTAAGTAATGCCTGTCTGCATAAGTATTATTTTTGAACCGTTACAACTGGATGATTTTAGAAACTCTACATCACTATTGGAGAAATGATCTAAATGTATATATAAAAAAACCAAACAGTTTAACTGTCTTAACTGATTTGCAACTGTTCTTGAATTAGTAAAAAACCACCAAGATTACAGAAATCACAGTACATAGAATGAAGTAATGTTTTACTATTTGTGATGTTTTTATGCTTTTCAATATGGCTTGTTTTGGATAGACGTAATTACCATGCTGTTCTTGCCCAGGGAATCTGGATCACAGTGATCGTTGCATTCAATTCGCTGAGGAAGTGAAATAGTTAAACTTGTTTCCTAGGGGGAAAAAATAGAGGCACTAAATATAAAGAAGTACATCAAGCACATTTAAAACTGAACCAAATGTTGGAATACAACCATCCCTACCAGATACAACTCATCTTTAATCTTGTTCCCTTGTTATTTTTCTGTTCTGAAATTATATTGTGTAGAAAATGTCTGCCTATTCCCCTCCACCCCATTCTCTATCTGTGTTCAAGTAAAGACATTTGTTTTTTGAGCATTTGGATTTGGATATCTGCAAGATTAAATGACCCCTTCCAGGTCTACATTTCTAATCTTTTATGAGTAGGATTAGGGAGACAAAAGCTCACATGGTCATAGATTTTCGGTGAAACATACTTTCAGCCAAATCCACTTCACAAATGTGATGGTCATAAAATGAGGAGAGACCCTCCCCCAAATTATAGCTTCCTTAAGTTCTCAGAAAAAAGGCAAACTAAAATTTAATAAATGATTACACTGAGAAAGATCAAATGGAAAACGTGAGCAAGATAGTTTACTTTCAGCAGTTCTAAGAAATGGGTCTTGTCACCTCTGTAGCTTATGACAGTTTAAGAAAAGCTGAATTGCAAAATGTGGTCTTTCATAAGAGTCTAATCTGCCTCTGAATCTGGTCACAAATAACAAAATAACAGACACAGACAAATGGACAGATAAATACAAGTGATCAGAAAAATAAAAAATCGGTCTCAGATGACAACTCAAAGGTAAATCCAAATTGATCTTGAAAATGGGTAGGACAAGTAGCTTAATAGTATGTTGATATTTGCCCTTCATTTGCCTTCGGTTAGGGAGGAAACCCTCACTTTATCATACTTGCTATATTTTTCTTCATTTTAAATGTTTTATTGTAATTTCTCGATTTATTGTGAGCCACCAAGAGTCATTCAGAGTCAGCTGGCATACAAGTTTAATTTATTATGGTTTCTTGCAAAGTCAGCCAGATGTTTAAACTGAAGTTGGCATTTTTAGCTGCCTATAGACCTAGATAGGGAGATGATGATGGTGATTTTGATATACACAGCAACCTGAAATCAGAGCCACCAGTTCTTTAGCTGGTGCATGAGAGTTAACACCAGCTAAAGAACTGGTAGCTGTGATTTCAGGTTGCTGTGTATATCATCATCATCATCATCATCATCACCATGTTATAATGTATTGGCATGGTATATATGTAGATTCAAACACTATGTCCTTGTGTAATTAACAAATTAACAAATTAATATTTAATAATATTTATAATTAATTAAATTATTAAAATTGTAATTTTAATTCTACTATATTAAATAATTACTGATAAATAAATAATATCAAACAACAGCATCTGCCTAACCCCTCCCTATCCCTTGGGAAGGACTAAAAGTGCCCAAAATATCAAATCCAGTCTAAACATCTGGCTAACCGTGCAACCAACCATATTTATTCACTAGAAAAAGAAATAATGTCCAACAAGATGTCATACACATGAAGCATACTACAACTCTTGATTTAGGTTAATTGTCTGAAACTCATTTAGCAGAGCCTTAGCTACAGAGGAACTTCAGGCACCTAAAAATAATTTTATCTCAGATTCGTGAGGCCTGAATGTTTTCAGTTATGCTACATCAGTGTGGCTAAGCATTGGGAAAAGGATGTTTTTCCCCTTTAGTCATGTGAACATAGGGGCCAGCCATGCTGCAATACTAGAGTAACAAGTAGAGAAAAGCAGCAGTTGCATCACAATATGTGGTTTCAAAATGAAAAGCAATAAGATCAAATATGAAGCTTTTAAAATGATATTTACAGGTGGGGAGATGTATATTAAAAATATTGGAATCAGATTTGTTTTATAGGGGATGAGAATGCTCTAGATAAGAGCAAAAGTGATCAAGATTTTCAGTAAACTCTTTTACGTGAGAATATTTTGGAATGGTTTCTCAATCAATATTTGCTTTCAGATTTGGATTTTGTTTCACTTTCTTCATCAGATGTGCTGATGGATGTACAATATTGGGAATTTTATTCTGTATTCACTCTTGGTTATATTGGTTCTTGGGTATTAGGTAAAATGGCTGTCTGATGATGACCTCTCACATTTAATGTGGAAAAAATTAAGGGAAGCAGTTGGTAGATTCCTCTGACATCACCTGCAAGTGGAAAATTGCTCTTCCTGAAGAATACTGGTAGTTCCAACTTACAACCATTTATTTAGGGACCATTCAAAGTTACAACAGCACTGAAAATGTGACTTACAACTGGTCCTCACGCTTACGACTATTGCAGCAGCCCCATGGTCATGTGATCAAAATTTGGGCATTTAGCAGGTGTTTGTGTATTTAAGACATTTGCAGCATCCCAGGGTCATGTGATCGCCATTTATGGCCTCCCCAGCCAGCTTCCGACAACCAGAAACAAAGGGGGAAGTCAGATTTGCTTAACAATCAGATGATTCACCTAACAACTTCAGTGATTTGTTTAACAGTTGTGGCAAAAATGGTCGTAAAATTGGGTACAGCTCACTTAACAGCCATCTCACTTAACAACAGAAATCCTGGTCCCAATTGTGGTCATAAGGACTGCCTGTATCTCTCAAAGCCTGGTACTGAGTTACCTGATTAGACCAGTTACCTGATATTAGACCAGGAATGGAGGTAACCAGGGCTTTTTTTCTCATAGAACGCTCAGAACGGGGTTCCGGCACCTTTTTGGGATGGAACCTTGTAGGGTAGGCAAGGCGGGTTTTATGACGTGTGTGAGTTCCGGCACCTTTTTCTTATACAAAAAAAGCACTGGAGGTAACAGAAAGAAAGGAAGTAAACTGTTACTCCCTGTCTATCATCCATTTGAGGGGCTAGCAGAAGACTGAGGGGGCTCCTATTCTTAACCATGTGTCTTTGTGGTTCCTGGAAGACAACAAGAATCATATTTTCAAAGTAGCACTTCCAACTTGTCCTTAGGTGACAGAGGGGGTTGTGTGGTCATTGGAAAGCTAGTTGTGTAGAAATTAGGTTTTCTTTCCTGCAGTCCAAGTTAATGTAACCAGGGAGGATGGATGAAAAAGGAATGAGAATGAATGAATGAATGAATGAATGAATGAATGAATGAATGTGTATGAGAGAGAGAGAGATGGAGGGAGGGAGGGAGGTCTGCCTGGGGAGCTTAAAATTGCCCGATAGGACTACCAATCCCATCCCCAGCTTCATTGTGTAATTATTTTCTATGGCAGGACATATACGGGGAGAAACATAAAAATGGTATCTTAACCCTGACTACAGTATATAAAGAGGGCATAAGGAATCTTTTAACAATTAGAGAGGCATCTTTCTGTTGGGGTCAGCAGGCTATAAGGAAGAGCCCTTACCTGGAGCCAATTCACGGCAAGTGTGATTTTAGGATATTCCCAATTCTTACCTGATTTTCTTCATAATAAGATAATGCTGCAAGCCTGTTTTCAAATCTTGTCGATTTTCCCATGAAATGCCCCCTTTTCAAAACTTTCTCCTGTTAAAACCCTGAAAACAACCCCCTTTCCTCAGCCAAATCCTTCTCCTTCAGCAAATAAATAAATGAATAAATAAAAAATAACTCAGTTGTGGGGTCCTTCTCTGCAAGAAAACTACTAAGCTCAGAGAGCACCAAGGATCCCATAGGATCCCTGAGCTACAAATATTCTCTTCTATCAATAACTCAGTTGGAAGTTGCCTTCCCTTTGTCTTGCTCCTTTCCTTAGTGAAGGGATGCATAAAGGAGCCCAGGTTGACAGGCAGCTGAACCTTCCAATCATTGGTGACTTTAACATTATTAAACATGAAATCCAAATTAATCGTGTTTAGCTATACTTGGTGCTAGAAACGTACATGTTGCTTCTGACCTGACTCCACTAAAGGAAAAAAAATGATTCAATTTGGAGCCTTTTACTCTTGTATATCTCTTGATCAGGAAGATGCCACACATCCCAGCCTTAGGCTAAAGAAAATTCTTCCAGAAAATCAGCTCTCTGAATCAGGAGAAGATGTATTTAACCTTCCACACACACACACACACACACCTTTCATGCTCTTCGGTGAAATCAGACACCTTGTGGCTACCATTTGCATTGCAGGAAAGAAAATGTCCACTGCAGAATTTTCTGATTCATATAATGGGGTTGGGATTTGGATCAGAATTTTCTTAATCCAAATCCCAACCCTACTCATACAGTATAACTGCTAAAGCCATCTTTTTGCAACCCTCTAAGTAATTTCTTTGCTTAACCAGAGTTTATTAAAGAAACTACAACTAGCTGGCTTGATAAGGTAAAGGTAAAGGTAAACGTTCCCCCGCACATGCGTGCTAGTCGTTTCCGACTCTAGGGGTCGGTGCTCATCTCTGTTTCAAAGCCGAAGAGCCAGCGCTTGTCCGAGGACGTCTCCGTGGTCATGTGGCCGGCATGACTAGAAGCCAAAGGCGCATGGAACGCTGTTACCTTCCCACCGTAGTGGTCCCTATTTTTCTACTTGCATTTTTACGTGCGTTCGAACTGCTAGGTTGGCAGAAGCTGGGATGAGTAACAGGTGCTCACTCTGTTACGCGGCACTCGGGATTCGACCCGCCAAACTGCCGACCTTCAGATCGACAAGCTCAGCGTCTTAACCCACTTGATACAACATGGTAAATCTTAAACCATAGCTTACAAAAACTACAGGGATGCATCCATTTTTTTCAGTTTAGTGCCCTACCTCTACTTGGAGATATCAACTGTGATGCTCCATCATAAAACTGTAGTCCCATTCAGATCACTCAAGCCCAGCCATTTCCAACTAACTAAATCCAACAAACATTTCAATTTGCCAAAAGGAATTAATGCAAGCCTACATAATTGCATTCACTTTGGGGTTCTTCCTATAATGTACCCCTTTTCCCTGCACAGACTTCCTATCTGGAATTTGGTCCCAATGCATTCTGTAAAGAAGTCAAAGCATTCTCCTTCCCTTTCTACTCACCACCTTAGTCACATTCAGCTTCTGCAGGTGCTCCAGGACCTTTTGTGAGGCAGTTTTGCAACCCTGCCAGTCTATACCACTTTCCTGGGGCAGCCACATTCCTCTGGAAGCAGTAAATAGGAGGAGGAGGAGGAGGAGGAGGTGAAGGAGGTAAAGGAAGGTGCTCTGGAAGGGATGCCATCGGTTGAGCATCATCTCTGAAGATTTTAGACTGAACCTGAAGTGATGCTGGAGGATCTCGTTTGATACTGGGAGTCAGAGGAACCAGGATCATATTTATCTTGCTGCTATAGGTGACTCAGGCATATAGTGGGGAATTCCACCCTGGGGAGACAGGTGGGGGTGGTATTGCAAGTGCACTGATGTCAGGGATCAGAGTGGCCTGATATGGCCAACAATTAGGGTGACAGAGCTGAGTCCACCAAAAAAGCAGAAGTGATACCCATTTTTGGGCTCTCCAAACATCAGTAACCTCAGAGATCAGCTCATTTGCCTAATGATGCCTTTGGGCAAATCATAAATCCCCATTTCTCTCCCTACCTGTAAACATAAATACAGGGAAAAACCCCATAGTATTTTTGGGATACCAGCTAATATGTATATCAGAATTAGAAAATGATTGCGGGAGAGGAAAACAAGAATCTAATCTACTGTCCTTCAAGTGACAGTCACCCAGAAGACCTTTTACTTCTCCTTGGGGAACTGAATGCTTTTCTATCCACTCCAACTTACATTATTAACGTTTATGTTTATGTATTTGTTCTGTTCAAAAACAGAATAAAATTTGGCAATCTGAGCTAAGAAAATATGTAAATGTATAGTGTCTGCAAAGAATTTGTACACTGTCATGAACACTAGACAGAAAGAGAAGAATCTAACAGTTCTTCTCAAAAGATAATAAACTGACAAAACCTCAGCATCCCAAAATCAGAATCCATCCTATAACTCATAAATATAGTTCATAAATACAGCCAAGCAAAAGAGGCACAAAGGTCACTTGTTTTTTTTGTTTGTTTCATCTCTTCTTCTCAAGTTGTTATTAGAATGATTCTGATATTTCTCTTCCAGGAAAATTCCATAATTATTTCCAAAAATTATAGTAACTATTGTTAGCAATAATGTCTCAAAAAGAGAAGGCACCTGAAAACATCCCTATCTAGAATGATTAAAAAGAAGTATTTGTCTGGAACAGAACACTCAGGCCTGGTGTGAGAACTGCGAGAAGTACCAACCCACAGTGAGGGAGGGAAGCGTTGCATAGACCGAGGCAATAAGACAGGGGTGTCAAACTCAATTTCATTGAGGGCCGCATCAGCATTGCGGTTGCCCTCAGGGGGGCGGGTGGGTGTGGCCAGGGTGGGCGTGGCCTGCTGGGTGGGTGTGGCTAGAATGCGTATGGCCTGGGTGGGCGTGGCCAGCTCTACATTGTTCGTATCAAGAGTGCCTATGGGGGCCCGGGCAGGAGTGGGACAGATCTGAGGGTCTCTGGCAGGAGGAGGGTCTCTGGGCCAGGGCCAAGGCAGTGGGGGCCGTTCCCTCACTGTTTCCAGGATGGCTTCGCGGGCCGCATGAAACCACTTCGCGGGCCGCATCCGGCCACCGGGCCTTGTGTTTGACACGTCTGTCCTAGATTCACAGCTCTCTTTAGAAGACCATATATTAACTGTGACTAGGGGGGCATTCGCCCAGGTTTGCCTGGTGCGCCAGTTGCGGCCCTGGTGCGCCAGTTGCGGCCCTATCTAGACCGGGATGCCTTGCATACGGTCACTCATGCACTCGTGACCTCTCGATTGGACTGCTGCAACGCTCTCTACATGGGGCTGCCCTTGAGGACCACTCGGAGGCTCCAACTGGTGCAGAATGCAGCCGCGAGAGTCGTGTTGGGAGTCTCCTGATACTCCCATGTTACACCTTTGCTCCGTGAGCTGCATTGGCTTCCAGTTGTCTTCCGGGTGAGATTCAAGGTGCTGGTAATGACCTTTAAAGCCCTACATGGCATGGGTCCGGAGTACCTTAGGGAGCACCTGCGGCCGGCATCAACTTCCCTCCGCCCAGTGCGCTCCCACAGAGAGGGCCTCCTCAGGGTGCCACCGGTCAGAGAATGCCATCTGGCGGCCCCCAGGGGGAGGTCCTTCTCTGTGGGTGCACCGGATTTGTGGAACCGTTTACCGGTTGAGCTCCGGATGGCGCCCGACCTTCGCTCCTTCCGACGGGATCTTAAGACCTACTTGTTTGAACAAGCCGGCCTGGCCTGATGGGTTCTGGGTTTTATTACTGCTTTTAATGTATTTTAACATTGTTTTAATGTATTGGGCACTTTAATTTTTTCTTAATTTTTGTATTCTTGTATTGGTATTTATTGCCCTGTTCACTGCCCTGAGTCCTTCGGGAGAAGGGTGGTATACAAATAAAATAATAATAATAATAATAATAATAATTATTATTATTATTATTATTATTATTATTATTATTATTATTATTATTATTATTATTATTGGTAATGGTGTTCAAGGCCCTACATGGCATGGGTCCGGAGTACCTTAGGGAGCACCTGCTGCCGGCATCAACTTCCCTCCACCCTGTGCGTTCCCACAGAGAGGGCCTCCTCAGGGTGCCACCGATCAGAGAATGTTGATTGGTGGCCCCCAGGGGGAGGTCCTTCTCTGTGGGCACCCCGGAGCTATGGAATCAGTTGCCGGTTGAGCTCCGGATGGCGCCCGAACTCCGCTCCTTCCGACGCGATCTGAAAACGCATTTGTTTGAACAAGCCGGCTTGGTCTGATAGGGGGTGGGTTGGGTTTTTTATTGCTCTTAATATTTGTATTTATCGTTTTTACTTGGGCATTATGTTTAATTCCTTTTAACTTTTGTATTTTTTGTATTTTATACATCTGCCCTGTTCACCGCCCTGAGTCCTTCGGGAGAAGGGCGGTATATAAATAAAATTAATAATAATAATAATAATAATAATAATAATAATAATAATAATAATAATAATAATTATTTGCATTTTTACATGCTTTCGAACTGCTAGGTTGGCAGAAGCTGGGATGAGTAACAGGTTCTCACTCTGTTACGCGGCACTCTGGATTCAACCCGCTCAGCGTCCTAGTTTCTCCCAGTGGATGGTACCTTTTCTTTGGTGTCTAGTGTTCAGGTAACATATGACCACAATCAAGCTCCAAAATTTTGCTGCTGGGTGAGACGCTTGTTAAGTGAGCTTTGTCCCATTTTACAACCTTTCTTGCCACAGTTGTTAAGTGAATCACTGCAGTTGTTAAGTTAGTGACACGATTGTTAAGAGAATCTGGCTTCCCTATTGACTTTGCTTGTCAGAAAGTCACAAAAGAAGATCACATGACCCTGGGACACGGCCACCGCCGTAAATATATAAACCTGTTGCCAAGCATCTGAATTTTGATCATGTGACCAATGGGGATGCTGCAGTGTTTTTAAGTGTGAAAAATGGTCATTAGTCACTTTTTTCAGAACCGTTATAATTTTGAACAGTCACTAAATGAACTGTTGTAAGTTGAGGACTACCTGTCCTACATTGATTACTCGTATTTGTTTGTGTTTGGATTAGCCTCATCCAAGCCGCATAAAGTCTCCTAAAGGAAACCTCTCCTAAGAATGGAGTCTCTGATCATTGAGGACCCAACATCTTTCGCCTCCAAACCATTCATTTATTTCACTTTTCTCCATTGTAGGATCTTTCCCATTGAGTCACCATACTGGTGTGACATTTGATGTCCCACTGTCAGTTCCTGTCCAGCCTCTGGGGTTTCTGTTCTGACTAGCTGAGAATGGCGCTCTTCTTATTTTGTGCCCCCCTCATTATATGATTATTGATGGATTTCTCTGAGGTTTTCGTTTCTTTTTGTTTTGTTTTATCTGCTTTGCTGGAGGAAGGCGGCAGACCATAGAGATAGAGCATGATTAGAATGGCAGCAGACAAGGAAGATTAGAGTGCTGAGTTATCTGATTTAAAATTTCTGACACAATGAAGGCATAATAAATGGTTTAGTACGATTTGACCCCCTTGCTATGAGTCCAGCCCCCATGACTCTGCACAAGTCCTTGTTCTGAACTTCCTAATGTATTCACAACAAGGCCAGTGCAATGTTAAGACCTGTGGAAAACAGCAGCTTCCTCTCCTGATCTCTACGGCAACTCAATGCAAAGAATTCTTTACTACCGCACAGCTGGTTGGAAAAAGGCAAGGAGAGAAAAAGACATCATGCAGAGAAACAGCAGGCAATCATACCTTCAACGGATGCTTCACTTTCACAATATGCAACATTTAATTGTATTTTGCCAGCTTGGGAATAATTGGTTTAACATTCCACACAATGAGAGATGGAATACAAGCATTTTGATTGTCAGTCTTGCATATTAGGTGTTTTGTGTTGATTCTCACTCCCACTCACCTCCTCTCTCTCAGTGATTTCAACCTGGCTGGGGAACTCTGGGAATTGAAGTCTATGTATCTTAAAGTTACCAAGATTGAGAAAATGTCTGCCTATCTGCCATTCTCTCTCCCTCCCTCCCTCCCTCCCTCCCTCCCTCCCTCTCTCTCTCTCTCTCTTTACACAAACACACACACACACACACCTCTATATGTATTCTGTATGTACGTATATGTACGTGTATATCCTACTTTGAGGTTGCCAAATCCCACATTGATTAATTTCCTCAGGGGAGCCTCAATTTAATTACAACCCTTACTGATTATCACTTTTGTGTCAGATCTCAGAATACAAACTCTGGGAAATCCAATGGCAAAACACAGCTAATCTATGATTTGCTGGCATAACAGTATTAGTGTAATTGAGAAAAGAATAAATTAAACTGTTTCATGAAATTGCGTCACTAAGGACTGCTTTCAAAATGATCACATGTTAAATCTATATTAAGGAGCAACCTCAACTCTTTGCAACTTCATGGATATATTTTTGACAACAGCAAAAATGGAAATAGATTCCCATTGCTTTCTTTAGCAATGTTTTTCCCCCCCCTGTGGCTCTGGAAGTGCCTGGTGATCTCCCATCCAAATACTAACCAAATTCAATTCTACTTAGTTCCTATTGGCTAAGTGCTATCAATTATAAAGATACAAAATTAAGTACAGTACTTTTATATTCTTCTATAATTAAGTGCATTTATATATTGCCTTGAAAAGTATGGAAATACCAATACAAAATATTAGATAGAACAGGGCTTTTCAACCAGTGGTACGGGTACCACCTGTGGTACATTGGCACCTGGCAGGTGGTACACGACCATCTTAGAAAAGTGGTAGCAGGGGAGGGGAATGAGCTGAACCGGTGGCAGCACTGCAGAAGCCTGAGCGAGAGATGGCTGGAGCTGCTGGGCGGTCAGGGCTCAGCGGAAGCACCAGGATCAGCGCCAGGCTCCAGCTGGAGCTCGGCACTGATCCTGGCACTTCTGAGCCCAGAAGAAGAGCCGATCAGCTGGAATGTTGCAGCATCTCCACGGTCTTGTGATTTACATTCAGATGCTTGGCAACTGATTCATATTTATGACGGTCAGAGTTACCCAGGGTCACGTGAAGTGACCAAAACCTGCTGCAACCACCCAGCGGATGGGGGGAATAAAAAACAAACACCTCCCACCCCTGCTGCCAATCCTCAACAGAAATGCTCAGACAGGAGGAAGAGTGCCGCCGGGCGAACAGGCAGGCAGATGTCTTGCTCGGCTGTGGCTTGGGGGGCACTTTTTTCAGTGCCATTGAAAAGGTTGAAAAGCCCTGAGATAGAAGATCATTGGCCAGATAGACCTGGATTCTGCTTTAAAAAAAACCTTGACTATACTGGAGGAATTCTCACCATTGATAGAACTGTGTTCAACTCTAATCTCATGGAATGTATGATGATGCTTGGTAAGTATATTTTCTCTACTTATCAGTTGGCTTTATTTTCTTTCCTGAACTTCGGACAATTTAAATGATAGACCCTGCATACCAATAGATACTGTTTTTGTTAGATGTTTTTGTGCCAGCCATGGCAGTTCCCCAAAAAGGTCATCAGATGGGAGCAAAGAGGCATCTTTGCTCCCACTGGTGGGTCAGGGGTCCCCGGCCCCAGCAGCCCCATTGGAGAGAGTTAATTGGTAAGGGAGGGGCTGAGGACCCCCATAAAAACCTCTGCTCAGGGGCTGCTCTCTCTTCTCTCTCTCACTCTCTTGTTGTCTGCTTGCTTGCTCTCTTGTGGGAATGATCCATGAGCTCAATCCAGGCATGGATGCCTCCATGCTAGGGAACTCTTTCTCTTTACTCTATTGTTAATAAAGCTTTATCTGATTGCATCCCTGCGTGCTGCCTTTTTACTTGGAAGCACCTTAACGAACCATCTGTCTCGTGAGGCCGTCTCACAGTTTTTACTATCTTTGCAGTCTGAGAACATGATGTCTGTCAGGTAACTGATGTTACATCAAGAGGGCTTATAAGAGATTAATAAAATCCTGATTGAATAACTGAAAGGACTAGTAGTCAGGTGATTTTCCATTGGGCTTCTAACCACTTAGAATCTCAATTCTAATCTCAATTCTAATCTTAATCTCAATTCCCCCCCCCGCCCCACACACAAACACAAAATGTGGGCTGATGGGAAGTTATTTATTGACATGGCCAATGAAGCACAAATCTCTGTACTTGGATAGGAAAGGACAATCCTGTTAAAACTAGAATGTTCACTTGGGAGAAGATTTTTCTGGACTAGATCAAACAATAATGTGGAAATGAAAACTTTCTGGACCATGTGCAACAGAGATGCATCCTTGTACAGAAATAGAATATGGAATGCTGCTGTTTCATTTTGTAGCACAACTACAATTACAATGTAGCTTCCCATTTATTTCGTTTTATTTAAAGAACCTTTGTTGAGAGAAAAATCTTCATCAGGGTCCAGTCCAAGCTGGGAATAAACAAAATGGAGACTGCTTTAGAAAGAAGGTTGTAGTTTATTGAAGAGCAGAGCCAGACAGAAATGTGGCTCTGAGAAAGCTGAGCAACTGTTGCTGGGAGTGGTGGGTTTTTATATCTTCTTGAGATTTTATGTTTGGACTTGTTCCTGTGGCATGAACTTTGACCTGAGGTTCAGTGTGCCTTTTTAGTATTCTGATGGTGGTGAGTTAATCCTATTATGTCCTAAAGGCCATGTCCTGTTTCCCTAAGGCTGTGGCTAATGGCTATGTCCTGTGTTGGATTTTTTGGGTGAGGGGTTGTTGGTTCTAGAGATCTTTGTCTTTCTAAGCCCATCAGCTCTAAGCTTCCTGGCTCCAATCTTTCTGAACGGATTGTCAAATCTGCATTTCTACAGACTTGGTTTCTGCTTGAGGCAGAAACTGGGGGGCAGGGGGATTTCTGCCTTTTAAGATCTTCTCCATTATTCCTTTGGGGAAATATAATATTCTACCTTTTTAATATCCCCCAAAATATTTCTTTCTTTGAGGGGGGAGGGGTGCTGCCTTCCTACTTCTTAAAAAAGAAAAAAAGTCAGGTGGGGTAGGCAATCTAAGTAGCACCAGGGGAAATGCCATCAGGCAACATTTTGTTTATTCTTGCTTCAAAATTTTCAGTTTTAAAATCTGCCATGCCATTGTATTAATAAATAGCCAGAGGAGGGCAAATTTCTGGGGCAGTTTCTCAATATTATATTCCTACCGAATTCACACTTTCCAACTTGGCATTACAAACAGTGCTGTGAAGAAAAAATTCCTTATGCTTATAATTGTGAACTTATTTATAACAGACAGACTGAGAGAAGGGAGGGAGGGAGGGAGGGAGGGAGGGAAGGAAGGAAGGAAGGAAGGAAGGAAGGAGGGAGGGAGGGAAGGAAGGAAGGAAGGAAGGAAGGCTATTTTTGCATTAAAAGTTTTGGTACAACTGTGATCACATAAACCCATCCATCCATCCATGTTACTAACTGAACTGCTATGATTCACTTAACAACAATGGCAAGAAAGGTCATACAATGGGGAAAACTCACTTAACAAATGTCTCACTTAGCAACAGAAATTTTGGGCTCAATTGTGGTCAAAAGTTGAGGACTACCTGTAGTGTATTTTCTATACCTTGGTTATTTTGGCTTAATAATCCTTTTGCTTTAGCCACAAATCTCTGAGAGCTCTGATTTGGAAATCTTAAGATAACAGAAGAGGATTTCTCTACATCCACCTCCACTTGTTAAAGAAGATGAAGAAAGCATCTTATACCTAGTATTGGATAATTTCAGGTTTTTTGCCAAAGAGGTTTGTTCCAGGAGCTAAGAAGACACCTTCCTTTTGTGCTGTAGAGAAAGAATAGTCTGATTGACATATTCAACATTTCACAGGATTCAGGCATCCTTGAACACACTGATTGAATTCATTAGAAGATAATCCTAGCTAGATTCTGCTTCCATAAATTCTGATATACAATGACATTAGGAGAAATCTTTCTACACACATATATTTGTAAAGTCAGTTCAAAGTGCATAAAAATATAAACACATGCATATAATAGTTTACTCAGTATGATTTCTCTTATTTATTCATTTTTAAAAAGGGGAAACTAGCAAGGCAGGGCTGTTTGAATGCACAGCAGTTCCGGATGCTGCCCAAGAACTAATCAGCTCAACCCTTGCTTAGCTTTCTTCAAAGGTCATTTAACGTCAGCTTGGTGCTGCCCCATTATATCAGCACTGAATGGTCATACCCGGTAGTCTTAACCAAACAGAAGAAAAACAGGATGGAGTTTTAAAATAAGCAAGCAAATTGTACAGGAAGGAAGAAAGGAAAGGGAGCAACCAGGAAAACAAACCTGTAATTCACACAAATGGGAGAATGGGAGTGTTATTTTCATATTTATTTTGATCCATGGCAAATTGCCTACATAGATAAACCTAGAATTAGCCAGTATCAGTCCTTCAAGACTTTCCAAACCAGACATGAAAACGAAAGACACACAAAGTAATAGTAATTTTAAGATAAGGCTACAGTAATAGAAGCTTGCAAGTCTGATGTGCTTGTCCCCCCCCCCCTTTAACTTCATAAGAGTTAAGGAAGGTCCCATCTGAGGCACTTTCTCAAAGTACAGTTCCGGCCCGGACTCAGATTTCTTTTATCTGGCCATGGCCTTGGTTGCAGCTCTGCCTCCTGTTTCTCTTCCCATTACAGCCAGGAAGAATCTGTCCTGTTCTTGGTTCCCCTCCTGACCCAGGGTTGAATCCAGCCATCCTGTCAGTGGAAGTCACAGCAAGTTCTGGCTAGAAAGGCACATGGCTAGTGTGGTGGAGATTCCAAATGTTGTCAATTGAAACCATTAGGAAATATCCCCTTCCTGTTTTCCTGATGATCCAAAATTGCATAGAAAGATACTGCACGCAGCTATGAAATTCACATGACACATTTCACCCTCCTGAACTCATTACAACACCCTTCTTTTCCATGTCTCTTTGCTTGAAAAACGTGTGTTTGGGAGGGGTGAGGTGGGAAGGGAAGAAAAATCATGTAATGAATAACCTGAGGCACATTCGGGACTTGGCTTCTGTTTCTGTTGCTTCACTCCCGATTTCAAAAGAACAAAGGAACTAATATGTGTGATGATTGCATATCAGTTACATAACACAGAAGGCTAATTATTTTTAAATTATCCTGTTGTGGCTTAACCACCTCCTTCTTTTCCCTGAAAAATTGTTTTAAGTTCCTGTCTTTACTGTCTGTATTGATATTTCTGGAGAACATTAAAGGCAGGATGGAAATAATCTGAATAAAAATCGACTTGATCCCATGTGTACTCAATAGATAGCCATTTTATTCAGTAGTTCTATTTGCTTTATTCTCTGTCTGTCATTTAATAATAATAATAAAGTTGGAAGGGACCTTGGAGGTCACCTAGTCAAACCCCCTGCTCAGGCAGGAAACCCTATACATTTCAGGCAAATGGCTGTCCAGTCTCTTTTTAAAAACTTCCAGTGTTGGAGCATTCACCACTTTGGAGGCAGGTTGTTCCACTGGTTAATTGTTCTAACTGTCAGGAAGTTTCTCCTTAGTTCTAGGTTGCTTCTCTCCTTGACTAGTTTCCATCCATTGCATCTTGTCCTGCCTTCAGGTGCTTTGGAGAATAGCTTGACTCCCTCTTCTTTGTGGCTAGCCCCTGAGATATTGGAACACTGCTATCATGTCACCCCTCATCCTTTTCTTCATTAAACTAGACATAGCTGTTGTGTTGTGGGTTCTGAAGAGCAGGGAAGATGCCAGGCAGATGAGTACAGAAGAAACATAGCTTTATTGTAATGAGACTGTACTGTACTGAGGCTTTGGGGTAACATTGCACAATATATATAGCCCACATGCTCTGAACAACCAATCAGATTGAACCCATTATTCCCGCCACGTTAACTGCTGCCAGGACTGAAGACGTCCTGTCTGGGTTGCTGGAGAACCGTTAGTTCTCCAGCAGCACACGTGATTAAACCCCCAAAAGCTCAGTACATAACACCCCTCCCCCTTTTAAGAACAAATAATCTAACCCTTACAAGTTTAAAGAATTCAATTCACTCCCAACTTCCAATATATAAGTGAATGTTTGACCCCATTCAAGGTAGTAGTTTCATAACGCGACCTTCTCGGACGTGTTATGCACAACTGCATGCAATGAGACTAATGACAGTTCTGCTGTTCTGCCAGTAGTGTTACAGTACCTAACAGTACCTAATATTAGCTACAAAGAAATTAAAGAACATCTCGATGAAAAGATTCACCCTCTGTTAATCCCTTTTCAGTATGCAATGCATCACAACTCTTGTGTTGATTAACAAAAGAATCAAAAAAATATCTTAAATGAGCAGGCATGCCTAAGAACTGGTAATCATTTTACACAATACATTGTCCTTTATTTAACAACATAGTCTGTAAGGTATGCAGGAGGTTTGTGTGGCCGTGAGGAACGTCATGGGGTTCTAACCACTTTGTGGTCTACCCACTTATCTGGCATGCCATGTGCATTCATGTTCTCCTGTGCTGCAGAATCTGAAGATGGAGAACTGCTCTGGCTGGCCTCTCCAGGTTGGCCCACCCCAGAGTCAAGACTTGGAGCAGAGTGAGCACAGCTGTCACTGATGCATAGCTGATCTGACTGATCAGGGGTCCCATGTTGCACCTCAGAGTTGTTTTGGTCCTCCTCGGACTCGAATTCTGCTGTGTGCTGAAAATACTGGTGGTACGGATGAGAGCTAGCTTGTGTGCCAGCTGGAGAACTACGGGAGGGACTTGTGCCAAACTTCTCACTCAGTGACCCTTCTGGAAATCTTTTCCTTAACTGGTCAACATGCTGTCTGACCAGTCGCCCTCCCTCCACCCCTACTGTGTAACATAGGGGTCCAGTTTTGTCAACCACCTGTCCTGGGACCCACAAGTGTCCGGGCCCATAATTTCTGGCCCAGACCAAATCACCAGTCTGTAGCCCCCTCAGGGGTTTGGGTTGAGAAGCATCCGATGCCACTATGTCTGGATGAAGTCTGTCTAGTTTATTGATGAGTCGTCTACCCCAAAGAAGCTCCGCTGGACTTTTACCTGTGGCTATGCAGGGTGTAGAGTGTTGGCAGAGTAAAAAGTCTGCCAGTCTATGATGCCAGTCCCCTGTGATGATGCGCTTGAGGGCATCCTTGGTTGTCCTCACCATTTGTTCAGCTTGCCCGTTTGACAAAGGGTGGAAAGGTGCAGATGTGGCATGTCTGATTAGATTCGCTCTGAGGAAAACCTGAAACTCAGCAGCAGTAAATTGAGCCCCATTATCTGAAACCATGACATCAGGTAGCCCATGTGTAGCAAAGAGTTTTCTCAACACCTGGATGGTCCTAGCAGTAGTCATATTAGGAACCGGAATTACTTCCAGCCATTTTGAGTGGCTATCCACTACTACCAAGAAGAGCTGTCCTTGAAAAGGCCCAGCATAGTCAATAGGAATCCTGGACCAGGGATTATGAGTCTCCTCCCACAGGCGCTGCACGTGGCCATACAGAATCTGCAGTTTGCGTGGGAATGGTTGCCTCCGCACCCCATACATCTAGAGAAGAGAACTGCCTTGTAAGTGTTTTCTTTTTATTGATTTCCACGTTCTTGTGCGCCCGGCTGTTTCTGTAGCTTGTCTATCTCCGTCTCTTCTTTCACTGCTGTTTCGCTGCCAAATTTAGCGACCTCATGGTGAACGGTTTCTTCAGCCTTTTTTTTTTATTGAAAAGTTTTAACATACATTTTATCTTTAACAGTCCCCCCTCCCCCTCCCCTCTCCCTCCCTCCCTATCCCTCTCCCCCTCCCCCCCCCGACTTCCCAGAGCTAAGTACAAGGTATAAAAACAAAAAAAAACAATCATAAACATCCATATGCTAACAACCATAAACTCTAAAATCTATCACTCTCTGGCTCATATAGGATAATACAAACACTATTAATATTAAATATATATAGAGAAAACAAGGGAAAAAAAGAAAAAAAAGGAAGACTTATTCAAATGCTACATGAAACTTTTTAGTCCTATATTTGTTCTGGATATACTCAATCCATTTTCTCCATTCCATAATATAACGTTCTTGCGAGTGATCTTTCAAATAAGCCGAAATCTTTGCCATCTCTGCCAGGTCAGAAACCTTTAAAGTCCATTCTTCTATGGTCGGCAGTTCCTCTTTCTTCCAATACTGACCTATTAAGAGTCTTGCCGCCGTAATTAAATTCAACATCAACTTAGTGTCCACAACCGTAGCATCTGTAATTATTCCCAACAAAAAAAGTTGCGGACAAAACTTTATCCTTTGCTTGAAAATCTTCTGCATATTCCACCAAATTTTAATCCAGAAGGCCTTAACCTTTTTGCAAGTCCACCATACGTGAAAATATGTTGCATCTTCATCACCACACCTCCAGCATTTTGGCTGATAATTCTGATACATACTTGCAAGCTTTTTAGGATCTAGATGCCATCTATAAAACATTTTATAAAAGTTCTCTCTTAAATTTTGAGCTTGTGTAAATTTTACGTTCCTCACCCAAATCTTTTCCCACGTATCCATTGTAATAACTTCTTGGATGTTTTGGGCCCATTTTATCATACAGTCCTTAACAAGTTCTGTTTCTGAGTCAATCTCTATCAATGCAAGATATATCCGTTTAATATGTGCTGGTCCCTGATTTCTAATTTGCTTTATCAGATTTTCATCAGTCATTGTAAAACCAATTTTCTGGTCTTCTTTCCACCTGGCCCGTAGCTGAATATATTGAAACCAAGTTTGAACAATCTCTTCATCTCGCAAGAGGCTATATGGTTTCAAACACCAGACATTTCTTTCCAAGCTTAAAATCTCTTTATACGTAGTCACATCGTGTTTAAAACCAACATTTATATTTTCTATTGCGTGTTTTGGAATTGCCCACAATGGTATCTTACAGTCTAACTTATGTCTATACTTCTTCCAAACTCTCAGCAATGCCTGTCTTAAAATATGCACTCTAAACACATTATCTACCTTCTTATCATACAACAAATATGCATGCCAGCCAAACAGCAAATCATGGCCCTCAAGATTTAATAATCTCTCTTGTGTCAAATTAATCCAATCACTTATACCTGCTAACGCAGCAGCTTCATAATATAATTTAAGATTAGGCATTTTAAGACCACCTCTTTCACGAGTATCCTGCATAATCTTAAGTTTAACTCGTGGCCTTTTCCCTGCCCAGACAAATTTATTGATACCTCTCTGCCATTCCTCCAAATTAGAATCTTTCTTAAGAACCGGTATCATTTGAAACAAAAATAAAAATTTAGGCAGGACATTCATTTTCACTGCTGCGATTCGCCCCAACAAAGACAATTGCAATTTTTCCCAACTCTCCATTTCTTTTTGGATTTTTCCCCATAATTTTTCATAGTTATTTTTATATAGTTTTGTATTAGAGGGCGACAAAAGCACCCCCAAATATTTGACCCTTTTAACAATCTCAAATCCAGTTAACCCTTCTAAAAGGGCCTTTTGCGATGCTGTCATATTTTTAGCCAGAATTTTAGTTTTTTGTACATTAACTTTAAATCCAGAAACCTTCCCATATTGCATTATTATCTCCATCAGGACCACAACAGAGCTCTCCGGCTGGGTCACTGTAACAACCAGATCGTCTGCGAACGCTCTCAATCTATAATCCTGATCTCTAATTTGTATACCCTTAATTCTTTCCGAATTCCGTATTTTTACCAGTAATATCTCCAATGTTAACACAAATAACAAAGGCGATAACGGGCACCCTTGCCTTGTACCCTTCTCGATATTACATGCTTCTGACAAGCTATTATTAACTATTATTCGGGCTGTTTGTTTTTGATATAATGCCCTAATTGGTTGCAAAAATTTATCCCCAAAATTCATTTTATCTAAAACTTTCATCAAAAATTGCCAATTCAATTGATCAAAGGCTTTTTCAGCATCTAAAAAAATTAGCGCCGCAGGGATCTGGTTGTTCCTTTCCAAAAATTCCAACACATCAACTATATACCTCACGTTATTTTTCATTTGCCTACCACTAATAAACCCAGTTTGATCCCCATGAATCACCTGTTGCAGAACCCTCATCAATCTATTAGCCAACACCTTAGCAAATATCTTGTAATCTGTATTTAATAGTGATATCGGTCTGTAGTTTTTTACTTGAGTAACATCTTGGTCTTCCTTCGGAATCAAAGAAATAAAAGCAGTTCTCCAAGACGGAGGCACCTTTCCCCCTCTCTGGATTATCTGGAACAATTCCTTTAACGGTTTTATCATCTCTAATTGTAAATTTTTGTAGTAGGCCGCAGTTAAACCATCTGTACCTGGCGCTTTATCCACCTTCAACTCCTTAATTGCTGTATTTCTTCTTCTGTAATCAATTGATTAATCTCCTCTTTTTGTACTTGCGTAAGAACCGGAATGCTAGCATTCTCCAAATATACATCAATGTCTTTTTCGTTAATCTTCTCCTTAGCATATAATTTAGAATAAAAATCCACAAAGGCTTCCTTAATAAGATCCTGTTGAAACACTACCTTTCCCTTATATTCAATTTTGTCTATATTAGAAGCCCTCTGCTTTTTCCTTAGTCTATAAGCTAGTCATCTACCTGGCTTATTAGCATTGCAAAAAGTGTTATGCCTGGCAAACCGCAAATTGGTAGCCACCTGGTCAGCCATTAGTTTATCAAATTGTCCTCTTAATAGCTTAATAACCTCCTTAGTCTTCACATCCAATGGATTCAGAATCAAGGCATTCTCTTTTTCCTTAATTTCATTCTCCAGTTCTTTCCTTCTAGCTTCCAAAGTACGTCTGTGTTTATTATTCATATATATCAACACCCCTCTCATATAGGCCTTGCTAGCATCCCAAACCATGTCCATAGAAGTATCCTTATTCATATTAATTTCGAAAAAATCCTTCATTCGCTGTTTACACTCTTCCACATTTTTCTGATTTCTAAACAAGTTCTCATTTACGCGCCACGAGCGCCTATCTCTATTGTCCTTATTAATCTCTAACCATACTGGACTATGGTCAGAAATAGCTCTTGCACAAATCTTTACCTTCTTAATCCTAGAAAAAAAATCGTTAGTCAACAAAATGAAATCAATCCTGGAAAAAGATTGATGTCTATCAGAAAAAAAGTATAATCCTTTTCATGCGGGTGTGTGTCACGCCAAATGTCTCGCAATTCCAAATCATCCTTCATTTCAAAAAAAGATTTAGGCAATCTGGCATGACACGGAACACGCTTAAAAAAACCAGCCTTATCCATCTGTATGTCCAAAACACCATTCCAGTCCCCCATAAAAATAAACGATTTGTAATCCAACTGAGTAAGCTTTGTATGAAGTAAGCTAAAAAAGTCAGCTTGTTGTTGTTGTTGTTGATTAGGAGCATACAGCCCAACTAAAAGCGTTTTTTTGCCTTCTAACAACAAATCTATCATTACGTATCTTCCATGCTTATCTGCTTCAATTAAATCCGCTGTTAAAGCACTTTTAACATAGACAACCACTCCGTTTTTCTTATTCATTGCAGAGGCGACAAATTGCGTACCCAGCCTTGAGTTCAATAAAAACTTTTGGTCCATAGCCCTAATATGCGTTTCTTGCAAGCATATAACATCAATCTTAAATTGTTTTAAATATTGAAAAACTTTCTTTCTCTTCTGAGGCGAGTTTAGTCCATTAACGTTCCAGGTTAGAAATTTAGTCGCCATGCTTGTCATCCCGAAGCTGTTGGAGCACATCTTTAATAGCCCCTCTGTCGCCTTTGGGCCGTGCTCCTCCCACTGCCTCACTGTAAGTACGCTTTGAAATTTCCATAAACTTCTGCTGGTCTTGTTCTTTTATTTGTTTTGCTCTTTTTAAAGCAGTACGCGTCACCCTCAGCTCTCCAACATCAGCCAACGAAGTTATAGTTTGATCCCCTCCAGCACCATTCTCCTCTGTCTGTCCATCTTCTTCTCCAGATCCCTTTGCCGCTTCCAGAAGTGATAGTGGGGTTGCTTTTAAAACATTATTGTAGAAATCACGCGCCTGTGTCACAGTAACCAGACGGTATCTTTTACCTTCATGCATCGCCACCAATCCAACTGGGATCTCCCATCTGAACCTTATATCACGTTGCTTAAGTTCCTGCACAAGAAATGCAAAGTCCTTTCTTCTCCTTAAAATCTTTGGAGGAATTTCTTTTAAAACCAAAACTTCTTGGTCAGCAACCACTACTTTAGTATCATAGGCGGCTTGAATAACTTCATCTCTAGTTTCTCTCTTTGAAAAATAAACCACCACATCTCTAGGTAGCTTTCTCTGTCTAGCAATCCATGAATTTACACGAAAAACTTTATCCATGCATCCCTTTATTTCAGATGCTGGCTGACCCAATACTGCTTCCAGAGCTTCAGAAATCAGCTGCTTTAGGTCTTCTTTAATATTTTCTTTTAAGCCTCTGATTCTAACAGCATACTGCATCTGATGAAACTGAACAAGACTCAATTCTCTGTCCATTTTATCTCTTAACTCTTCATTCTCCAATACCTTTACTTCTAATATAGCATTTTTTTGAGTCAAATCTTCCACTTTTTCTTCCAAACCTTGCACACATTCAGCTACACTTTCCACTGTAGACAAAATGTCTACCCTCATCGCACTGAATTTCTCTTCCATCCTCTCTTCTATCCTCTCCTCCATTTTCTCCAATTTCTCCTCCACCTTTGCCAATTTATCACCCAGTGTTTTTAAAATTACCTGGGCATGTTTTTCAAGAGCATCTTGTAAATCCTTCGATGTCAATGCAGCAGGAGGAAGCAAGGCTTGCAACGATGTCTGTTGCACCGGGGAAGTTCCAGCACTCCGAAGAGTTTTTGAGGGAGGTTTAGCCGCCATCTTTTTACTTTTACTTGTTACGCACTTTCACTTTAAGTTTAAAAAGTCCATTAAGCTAGAGAGTAAAAATAAAAGTCCTCTTCACCTTTTCCTCCTGTACCGCTCTGCCTGCTCCTTTTATTCCAGGGTCTTTCCTTCTGGCAGGGGTGGTCGCAAACGCCTGGCTCTGCTCCAAGAATTCCGGAGCAGAGACGCTGAACAGCTGGGAGCAACCCAGGCTACGGGGGAGTTCAATCCTTCAGCCGCCCAAGCTTTAAGCTCAGGCGGCCCCGGAGAACTCAACCCCTACCTGGGGCATCACCCCCTCCTCTTCTCCCGGGGAGGGGGCTTCAAATTCACCCGAACAGCTGATCGGCGCTGTTTCGGGTGAAAACAACACAGCTGAGCAGCGGGCAGCCCGAAACGGCTGTCTCCGGCGCCGCGCCGCCACCGGAAGTCCTCTTCAGCCTTGATAGGTTTGGCGGTTTGCACTACTTGCACGGCTCCTCCGGCTGCTTCATCGGCCTTTATTTCGTCTTGTGCCTCCGAGAAATGTTAAATTGGGTCTGGCGAATAGTCTCTGTTGGAGGGCTTTGTCTCTGAGGCCGCAAATGAGCCGATCCCTCAGGCGTTCTTTAAGGTTTGAGAATTTGCAAAGACGTGCGGCCTGGCGCAGGCCCACGATGTATTCTGACGCCGATTCTCCTGGACGTTGTACACTCTGGTCAAACTTGAATCTCCATGCCATTTCTGACATTTTTGGCTTAAAATGTCTGTTAAGTTTTGGTTTGAGGTCAGCAAATGATACTGCTTCGATTGGTGTGGGGGAAAACAGGTTTTCTGTGAGGTCAAACATTGCTGGCCCACAGACGCATAGCAGCGTTGCAGCTTTGAGCCCATCTTCAGCGATCTGATTTGCCCTTAATTAATTCTCGACTTGAGAAAGATACGACGGCCATTCTTCTGGGTGGTGAATGTTGAACTTCCTTAATTTGCTGACCTTTGGCATCTTGACTAATTCCTGCATTTCTGATCCTGCTTCTTGAGCTCAGACGGGTAATTCTGAGCAAATGGCCACTAGCGTAGTTTGCTAGCCAGCCGAGGGGGGGGAAGATGCCTCTTTCCACCAGCATGTAAAGCCGACCCCTCACGAGTTCAGCTCTTTAAGGTGAAGCAGGATCCCACCTTCGTCGCCACTGTTGTGTTGTGGGTTCTGAAGAGCAGGGAAGACGCCAGGCAGATGAGTACAGAAGAAACATAGCTTTATTGTAATGAGACTGGACTGGACTGAGGGTTTGAGGTAATGTTGCACAATATATATAGTCCACATGCTCTGAACAGCCAATCAGACTGAACCCATTATTCCCGCCATGTTAACTGCTGCCAGGACTGGAGACGTCCTGTCTGGGTTGCTGGAGAACCGTTAGTTCTCCAGCAGCACACATGATTAAACCCCCAAAAGCTCAGTACATAACAATACCTAAATCCAGCAACCGTTCCTTATATGTTTTAGTCTACAGTCCTCTAATCATCTTTGTTGCTCTTCTCTGTACTCTTTCTAGAGTTTCAACATCTTTTTTACATCGTGGTGACCAAAACTGGATGCTGTATTCCAAGTGTTGCCTTACCAAGGCATTGTAAAGTGGTATTAATACTTCACGTGATCTTTATTCTATCCCTCTGTTAATGCAGCCTAGCACCGTGTTGGCTTTTTTGGCAGCTGCAGCACACTGCTGGCTCATATCTAAGTGATTGTCCACTAGGACCTAGTGAACAATCACTTAGGTATAGACTCTGAGATCCTTCTCACAGTTGCTACTATTGAGCAAGGTACCACCTATACCACGGGTCGGCAACCCACGGCTCTGGAGCCTCATGCGGCTCTTTGAGCCGTCTCCTGTGGCTCCCAGTCGCCCGGTGTGCGCGCACCTCTTCAAACGGGCAGTGGTGCGCGCGCACCTCTTCGAACGGGTGGAGGTGCGCGCACACCTCTGCCTGAATGGGCAGTGGCGCCATTCATTGGGAAAGCAGCTGCGGCCCGTTTGCACAGCTGTCGCCTTCCTCTGAAGGCGGCAGCCTGCAAACGGGCCGCAGCAGCTTTCCCGATGGACGGCGCCACTGCCCGTTCTGAGAGGTGCACGCGCACCTCTCCGAATGGGCGGAGGTGCGTGCTCACCTCTCCAAAATTTTGGAGAGGTGCGCGCGCACCTGCGCCCGAACGGGCAGTGGCACTGCTCGTTGGGAAAGCTGCTGCGGCCCGTTTGCAGAGCTGCTGCCTTCAGAGGAAAGCGGTAGCTCTGCAAACGGGCCGTGGCAGCAGGTCTGTAAACGGGTGGCGCCGCACGTGCACCTCTCCGAACAGGTGGAGGTGCGCGCGCAGCTCTCCAAACCTTTGGAGAGCTGCGTGTGCACCTCTCTGAATGGAAAGTTGCCGCGGCCCATTACTAAACTCTACATATTGCAGAGCACACATAACTTGCCAGTTTCTAAGGAAACTGACCGGGGCCTGCTCACGCCGGTATCCCTCGCATACCTTCTCTATACCTGCGGGGGCGCGCGTGGGGGTGGTGGGGGTGGTGATGGTGAGCGCCCTACGCTTTGAAGCGCTATTGTTCAGCTTGCAACTATTTCCTGGAAAGCCTTGAATGTGGTGTCTTTGGCACCATCCACACGCCCGGTGACAAGTCCAAACGGTGCGGATATGCAAGGGAAATGCTAAAAGCCATGATTAAGGCATTGATTGCGGCCCTCCGCTGGGGGCTTAAAAGAAGCCAGTCAGGCTTGTCGCGGTCTGATGATGATGACAAACAAGCTTACATTTCCTTTAAAATAAAATAAGATGGATTCCCCTTCCCCTCCTTCCACCCCCCACCTCGCCCCCTGAAAGGAACACAGTATAACACTAGGCGTTTTACGTGAGGGGAAACATCTCTCATCTTCGCCCATCTTTGCCGCCGATGCTGTTTCCCGAGGCGCTCGGCTAAGGAGGAACTTTTTTTTGAGCGTGGCTGGGACGGAGGACTTGTCCTGCGTGTCCACAGGCAACGAGGGCAAAACCCCTTGCGACCTGGTTGTGAGAAATGGGGAGAATGAACACCCCCCACACACACACACTCGGCCTCCCCGTCGCCTGGATTCTCACTTCCCCTTCAGGCGTGCTCTGAGACTCAGGCACGCGGCGCTTTTTGTTTGCGGAGCTGGGGGGAAAAAGTTGCCTTTCCCCGTGTTGATTTTCTTTCTCCCTGTACTTCTAAGATTACGGAAGCTTTGCCAGAAAATTTTATGCGGGTGGTTGAAAGATGGCATCACAATAAGGAGGTGACCGTTTGACTGGGTGCCAGATTAATGTCGGCTCTGCAAACGGGCCGTCGCCGCCGCGCAACCTGTACTTCATCACTTTTTTCCTTTTTTTTTTTTTGGTCATCAAGTTTTTGACACCTTGCTAGGCAACTGGTTGTACTCCGATGTTGCCATATCCTAAAAGTGGTACAATGGGTGAAAAGGTTGAAAAGCCCTGCTCTAGACATCTTTTGACCCTTTTCAGCTCCCTCAAGTCCTCTGTCACACATGAGGAATATTGGAAGTGATGGGCCAAGAGAGGTCTCATAGGTACAATTCTATTCAAGGCCTCAGTTGCCTCTTTATGCAGGGCAGTGACTGGGGCCTCAGCAGGATCATGCACAAAACGTCTCCTTGGAAGCCTTTGGAATCAGTTGCTGGAGGTAGACCAATCAATTAGGTCAGGGGGTCTTCAAACACGGCCCTTTTATGACTTGTGGACTTCAATGCCCAGAATTCCTCAGCCAGGCATGCTGGCTGAGGAATTCTGGGAGCTGAACTCCACAAGTCATAAAAGGGCCAAGTTTGAAGACCCCTGAATTAGGTCCTATCTTCCTGTGGAAAAGGATAGCATAAGAGAATCCCAGAGTCACTCTGGCATGATCTGACCATGCCAGAGAGGACAAAGATAGTTCCCTTCTGACATTACATTGCGATAAATGATTTGGGATAAGCCCATGGCCTCCATGGTGGCCATGAACTTCCAAGCTGCTTCCAAGATAGGGGATCCCCCAAAGATGTGAGATTGAAGCCTCCACAGGCCATAAGTTTTTCCACAGCCAACCCTAAGAGAGCCTCCAACAGCTCAGAAAGGGAGGTTGTTACACAGCAAGGAGGCTGGTACAGTAGTAACGGTCCCAACAGATTTCATGAGTCTACCTTCAGAAACAAGGTCTCACAACTGCAACTTGCGAGCAGCACCTTTGAAATGACAACTGCTATTCCCCTCCCCTCCCCTGGTCTTACCTGATGCCATACCCTAAACCTGGTCAGGCACATTTCTAAGAGGGACAAACCCCCACCTCAGGCACAGCTATGGCACAGTAATGCATGCTAGGCTGGCCTGTTCCTCACTAATGAGATCATAAATAAAAGAAGGGGTTATTTATTAACCAACTGGCATTAAGACATGACAGCCAGAAGCCTGGGTCTCTGTCGGTCTGCTAACCAGGACCTGGGCATGAGTACAGAGGGCCAGAACATGGCATTGGTACCAAACACCAAGGACATCTTCTCTGGGAGTGATCCACCCTGTGTCTCCTGTCAAACTACCCCATGCCCATCACCACTTGACTAGATTGATCCACTCCAAGACCTCAGAGTCTTTGTTCTACATTCACTTTTGCCTCCTGGGTCCCCTAGCTAGGGTCCCTTCCATCCATTCTGGTATTGCGGCTGCCTGGAGGTAGTGATGAGCCCCCTATGGTGCTTAGCCCTATTGTGTACTGGGTTCTTTGCAGCAAGTAGGAGACGAGGCGAGAGTTCAGGCAGGAACATGCTTTATTGAATGCAGGAACTGAAATGTAACCAAGGCTTCTACGCAGCTATTTATACTCTGGCCACTAGGTGGCAGCCAGTAGGTTTAAACGAGCCTATTGCCATCCTAGAACCAACCAATGGCGGTCCTGGAGACGGTCTGTCTGAGGAGCCAGCGACCGTTACCCAACTCCTTGCTTAAGCAATCTCACAGCATTCAAAACCCACGTTTCAAGTAAACTAGGCCCAATACATTACAGCCCTGCCTCCAACACCACTGGGAGCCTGAAGCCACTAATGCAACCCCATCGAACTTAACCAGCCTCTTTCACTAGTCAGCAAATTAGGGCTTAACTCACTTCTCTTTATAACTCTTATCTGAGTAAGAGGGTGCCCAGCTAAACACACATTTACTCACACTCACATTCATATTGACATTCACTCACATGTACTTCATTGCTATCTATGCATTACATTCCTGCAGAGGCAGAAATGCAGGCAGAGGTTTAGTTCAAATCAAACAAATTGTTGAAGAAGAAAACCATTGCAGTGGCTGACTACATAAAAAAAAACAACTGAAAACAAGCACTAATGCAAATTAAAAATTGGAGCTTGCTGAATGTACAGGAAACAAAACATGAATATCAAAATGATGTAACAAAAACATTAATAGAATGCTGACAAAAGAGTGAGGGGAAATTGTATCAGATAAAACCTGGCAATGGTTTACAACTGGAATATTAAAAAGGAAAGTAAAGATTTATTTTTGGCTGCTCAAGAGCAAGCTATTTGAATTCATGCAATCATGGCCAAAATTAGAAAAAAAAATCATTAAATGATTCAGACTGTGCAAAGAAGCAAAAAGAACAATAGATCATACACTCGGCTCACGCATGATCATATCATGCACTGATTATAAAAATGACATAACACAGTTGCCAAAATGATTCACTGAAACATCAGTAAAAATTTTCATGTGCCAATAATGAAAAATTGGTGGGAATATATAGTTGAAAAAAATAGTCAGATATGAGCAGGTCAAAACACGATGGGATTTCCAAATACAAAGATAAAGTCTTCATACATAACATGAAAATGGTTGGTTAAAAAAAAGAAAGTGTGTATAACTGATATGGCAATACCAGGGGATAGTAGAATACAGATATTACTCTACTTATAAAACTTTGCAAACTTTCACCAGTACAAACAAATTGGTCCACAAGTCCATCCTAGAAAGTCCTGGAAGTCAGGAAAAGGTGGGAAAGGTTTTGATTCTGGAACACTGCATGCATAAGCAGCATGCCAAAAATTAAATCTTCTCCATCTTCTGCTGCCTTCTCTTTCCTTCTCCTGAAACTCTGCAATAAACACCAGAGTGATAATGAGGAGGAAGCAGCACAAAGAAGTGTCCATCCATTATGAAGCAGACCACAGTTGGGGAACTACGACTCCTTTATAACTTGCGGATTTCAACTCTCCAAAGTCCTGAGCCAGCCATGCTGGTTTAAGAATTCTGGGAGTTGAAGTCCACAGGTCACAAAAGGGCAATGGTTCCCTAGCCCTGAGTAGACAAGGGTGAACATATTGGAGGGAGGGAGGGAGGGAGGGAGGGAGGGAGGGAGGGAGGGAGGGAGGGAGAGAGAGAGAGAGAGAGAGAGAGAGAGAGAGAGAGAGAGAGAGAGAGAGAGAGAGAGAGAGAAGATGAAAGCAATGCCAGCCATGGCAGTTCCCCAAAAAGGTCATCAGATGGGAGCAAAGAGGCTTCTTTGCTTCCACTGATGAGTCAGGGGTCCCCGGCCCCTGCAGCCCCATTGGCGAGAGAGTTTTATGGTTAGGGAGGGGCTGAGGCCCCCCATAAATACCTCTGCTCAAGGGGCTGCTCTTTGTTCTAGTTCTGCTCTCTTCTAGTCTACTTCTGTTCTTTTGTTCTCTCTCACATGCAGGCATGGATGCCTCCATGCCAAGTAATTCTTTCTCTCTAATCTATCATTGAATAAAGATCATATGATTGCATCTCTGCGTTCTGCTTTTCACTTGAAAACACCTTAACGATCCATCGACCTCGTGAGACCATTTGTTAAGGTGCTTCCAAGTGAAAAGCAGAACGCAGAGATGCAATCATATGATCTTTATTCAACGATAGATTAGAGAGAAAGAATTACTTGGCATGGAGGCATCCATGCCTGCATGTGAGAGAGAACAAAAGAACAGAAGTAGACTAGAAGAGAGCAGAACTAGAACAAAGAGCAGCCCCTTGAGCAGAGGTATTTATGGGGGGCCTCAGCCCCTCCCTAACCATAAAACTTTCTCGCCAATGGGGCTGCAGGGGCTGGGGACCCCTGACTCACCAGTGGAAGCAAAGAAGCCTCTTTGCTCCCATCTGATGACCTTTTTGGGTAACTGCCATGGCTGGCACAAAACATCTAACAAGCAATACATTCCTTAGGCATGAATCATTCCACAATTGAAACAATAATTAAGAACAAAGACACAATCTTGGAACAAGTTGTAGTGGGTCTGACGCAAGGAAGAGACGCCAGCTGGAGTACAAGTTCAGCTCTTTATTTTGGGGGTGGGGGTTCGTACTGAAGAACAAGGGCTACCTGGCCTCCTTATATACCTGGCCAGGTAGGCGGCTGGCCAATGGGGTTGGCCCTAGGTTTCCCGCCGAAACTGGGTTTCCCGCCGAAACCGTCCAGGCCAACGCCTCCTGGTGGCTGCTGCTATGCAGATGCCTGCACCTGGATACATAACACAAGTGAAAAGTTCAATTCCTATCCAATCCATGATAAGCAGGAAGAGATGGAAAAGATGGAGATGCTGTTCAGCATGTGAGTCGAATATCAGCATTGGTGACATGTGCCGCTTAGCCTAATGCTGATCCAGGAGCTTGTTTCATGATTTGTAATATAAGGCCAGTAAAAGAGCTGTCGAAGACAAGTTTGTTGCAACACATGGGTAGTTCCTGCATTTTAAGGCTCATGTGAACCCTCACAATGTGAAAGTGAGTGGAGAGGCAGTGAGCGTGGATGAGGATGCAGCCGAGAAGTTCCTGGAAACCCTCAAGGAGATTTCTGAGAAAGGTGGTTATTCGCCCCAGCAAATATTCAGTGTGGATGACAAGGGACTTTATTGGAAGAAAATCCCGAAGAGAACCTATATAAGAGAAGAGAAGATGATTCGAAGCTTCAAACCTGTGAAGTATGCTAGGTGGCAACTCTTCTGGTAATCTGATCTAAAGCCACTACTAGTCTATCACTCCAAGACCCGTGAACTCTTAAGAACATCTAAAAGAGAGAGCTTACTTCCTGTTGTGTGGAAAGTTAATAAGAAAGCTTTGTTCACTCTTCTCAATGTTGAAGAAAGATTCTTCCATCATTTCATCCCAGAAGTGGAGAGGTATTGCCGAGACAAAAATATCGAGTTCAAGATTTTGCCATTTTTGGATAATGCCCTAGTCCAGGGCTTTTCAACCAGTGGTACGGGTACCACCTGTGGTACATTGGCACCTGGCAGGTGATACGCAACCATCCTAGAAAAGTGGTAGTGGGGGAGGGGAATGAGCTGAACTGGTGGCAGCACCGCACAAGCCTGAGCGAGAGATGGCTGGAGCTGCAGGGCTGTCAGGGCTCAGCACCAGGATCAGAGCTTCTTCGGGGCTGTCAGGGCTCAGTGGAAGCGCCAGGATCAGTGCCAGGCTCCAGCTGGAGCTCGGCACCTATCCTGGTGCTTCTGAGCCCAGAAGAAGCACCAATCAGCTGGAATGTTGCAGCATATCCAGGGTCTTGTGATTTATATTCAGATGCTTGGGAACTGATTCATATTTATGACAGTCACAGTGTCCAAGTCATGTGAAGTGACCAAAACCTGCTGCAACCACCCAGCAGACGGGGGGAATAAAAACCAAACAGCCCCCCACCCCACCCCCATTGCTAATCCTCAACAGAAATGCTCACAACAATGAAAACCTTGGAAAGGAGGAAGAGCGCTGCCAAGCGGGCAGGCAGGTGTCTTGCTTGGCTGTGGCTTGGGGATACTTTTTTTAGTGCCATTGTAACATTGGACAGTCACTAAGCAAACTGTTGTAAGTCAAGGATTACCTGTACTTCATCACTTTTTTCCTTTTTTTTTTGGTCATCAAGTTTTTTACACCTTGCTAGGCGACTGGTGGTACTCGGATGTTGCCATAACCTAAAAGTGATACAATGGGTGAAAAGGTTGAAAAGCCCTGCCCTAGGTCATCCACTTGCTGGAACAATTTCCATCCAAATGTGAAGGTCATATATCTGTCTCCAAACACCACCACCCTCCTGCAACCTATGAACCATGGGCTGATAGCAACCTTGAAAAAAATGTTATCTTTACCATACGTTTAGGCAGGCAGTTCAGGCAACTGAAGCAGACTCACAGACGACCTTGTGCTATTTTTGGCACATCTATAAGGCTGTCTTTGCAATACAACCTGGTTATCAATACAACCTGGTTATCCCTATAAACCTGAATGGGTTTAGATATGTCTGTAGAGGTTCAGCTTGACTAAGAAAGCACTTCCAGTGTTGGAGCATTCACAGCTTATGGAGGCAGGTTGTTCCATTGGTTAATTGGTTAATTGTTCTGACTGTCAGGAAGTTTCTCCTTAGTTCTAGGTTGCTTCTCTCCTTGATTAGTTTCCATCCGTTGCTTCTTGTCCTGCTTTCAGGTGCTTTGGAGAATAGCTTGACTGCCTCTTCTTTGTGGCAGCCCCTGAGATATTGGAACACTGCTATCATGTCACCCCTCACTCTTCATTAAATTACACATACCCAAATCCAGCAGCCATTCCTTATATGTTTTAGCCCCCAGACCTCTAATCATCTTTGTTGCTCTTCTCTGTACTCTTTCCAGAGTCTCAACATAGTAATCAAAGAAAAGAATGATTTGGCCAAAGATCTTCTTAGACTTGTTTCTTATCCAGGAAGTCGCACTGACTACTTTATAATTGAACTTGGTTTCAATAAGGACAAAAAAAAAACCTATTAAGGAAGATTTCTGAAACCCACTATCTTCAGAGCTTTAAAAACAGCTCTTAAAATTAACCCTGGCTCTGATGTCTGATAAAAACCAGGCATAATACAGTAAAACCACCTAGGTTTGCCTGTCTTGTTTTTAATTAAGGTGGTTTCTGAACTATGTTTAATTGCACCTTCATGAGCAATGCATTGCAGCAGTCTAAATCAGAGACTCCAAGATCTGAGCAATGGAAGACAAGCTCATTTAATTCTTGTCAACCCTTTGAAAAAGACCAGGTCAAGAAACAGACGCCACAAGAGCTTCTATAACTCTGCTTTGTTGTTATAATAATGGAATCTTGAAAGCCTTATGGAATTTCTCTACCCCACCCTCTCATACCGAAGAGAAACAGGGTGGGGCAATCTTGACTTTCTTCCTCCTGCTGTTTTTCTGGCCTATGCTGGTATTATTGCAAAGATGATTTGCATTCCTTTTTCAAGACCATTTCCAGATACCGCTACACTTTACATTTAACTAAATTCCTAGCTGGAGTATTACTAATCGAAGGAACAGCAGATCCTAGAAATTAGCTTTGACCAACGACAGAGCTGGATCTACCAGCATCTCCAACTGAAAAGCTGATATTTTGCAAGAGAAAGTGCAGCCTACCACAACTGTTTAAACATTTACCCAGCCAGATAAAAAATGGTCTCTATTGTTGCTTGCATCCAGTCCATTACTATCTTTGAGCCCTGAACCAGCCCCTCTTAACCTCATTTCTATGAGCCTTGGTGGCGCAGTGGGCTAATGCCTCCTTAAGTAACACCAGCTGCCTGCAATTAGTGCAGGTTCGAGTCCCACCAGGCTCAAGGTTGACTCAGCCTTCCATCCTTCCCAGGTAGGTAAAATGAGGACCCAGATTGTTGGGGGCAATTAAGCTGACTTTGTAATAATGCCGCTTGGGGGCCCCCAAAAAGCCCTAATAAGCAGGCATATACATAGAATGAAGGCTATTGCTAAGCACATTGGTTTGTGCTTAAATTGTAAGCTGCCCTGAGTCTTCGGAGAAGGGCGGGATATAAATGGGATTAAAATAAATAAATAAATAAATAAATAAATAAATAAATAAATAAATAAATAAATAAATAAATAAATAAATAAATAAATAAATTTCTATCTTAGGAAAATGCAGTATAAGCCAGCATAGCATCCACACAATCTTTAGACCACTCTCCTATAGTGGCATTAATATCAATATTAAGTCTTACAAGCTACACTAGCTATTGACCACTACTAGGTTTCTGGCACAACTCAAAGGGCCAGTGGCCATGGATAAAGCCATTAGTGGCATGGGACTGGGTTACTTCTGAATTCAGTTCTCCCGAATCACTTCTACCCATCCCATTAGATCAATCAGTCAGAACAGAGCTGGAAGAGACCTTTTAGGTCTTCTAGTCCAAACCCTTGCTTAAACAGGAGACCCTATACCAGTGATGGTGAACGTTTTAGAGACCGAGTGCTCAAACTGCAACCCAAAACCCACTTATGTATCGTCGGGTGCCAGGTGGGCATGACCCATTGGCTGGGTGTGGCCCATTGGCTGGGTGTGGCCAATTGGGTGGGCGTGGCCCATTTGGTGGGCGTGGCTGTGGTGGTAACGGCAGACTGGGTGGGACTAAAAACTTCAATCAATTCCAACTTTGCTAGATTTTTTTTCCCGTGAGAAATTGAAATTGATTGATTGATTGAACCCCTTTTTTTTGCACACGGCTGTGGAGGCCTAAAGCAAATTTTTTTTATAAAACCCAGGATGGGGCAATGGCATACGTGCCATAGGTTCACCACCATGGCCCTATACCATATCAGACAGGTGGCTGTCCAGACTTTTCTTAAGAACCTCCAGTGATGAAGCACCTACAAATTCTGGAGGCAAGCTGTTCCATTGGTTAGTTGTCCTCACTGTCAGGAAGTTTCTCCTTAGTTCCAGGTTGCTTCTCTCCTAGATTAGTTTTCATCCATTGTTTCTTGTCTTGCCTTCTGATGCTTTGGAAAATAAGTAGATCCCCTCTTTGTGGCAGCTCCTCAAATACTGGAATACTGCTATCATGTCACTCCTAGTCCTTCTTTTCTGTAGACTAGCCATACCCAATTCCTGCAACCGTTCTTCATATGTTTTGGTCTCCAGACCTTTAATCAGTTGCTCTTCTTTGCACTTTTTCCAAGCAGAAGAAGATCCAGCAGAACAAGCTGTTAATTAAGGACCCAGAAACACAGCTTTTCTGTCATGGTGCCTACCCTTTAGAACAGGGGTGTCAAACTGCCGGCCCATGGGCCAGTTGCATCATGTGGAGGCCACGCCCTGCCCAACTACTGCAATGCGAAAAAAGTCACGATACATGGCGACACATCATGTGCTTTAGAACATCATTCCCTAGATCAGGGGTGTCAAACTCAATTTCATTGAGGGCCGCATCAGCATTGTGGTTGCCCTCAGGGGGCCGGGTGGGTGTGGCCTACTGGGTGGGCGTGGCCTACTGGGTGGGCATGGCTAGAGTGCGTATGGCCTACTGGGTGGGCGTGGCCAGCTCTACATAGTTTGCATCGAGGGTGCCTATGGGGGCCTGGGCAGGAGTGGGACAGATCTGAGGGTCTCTGGGCCAGGGCCAAGGCAGTGGGGGCCGTTCCCTCACTGTTTCCAGGATGGCTTCGCGGGCCGGATGAAACCACTTTGCAGGCCGGATCCGGCCCCCGGGCCTTGTGTTTGACATGTCTGCCCTAGATTGACTAGATTGGTTCTGACCCTATTGGCTTTTCACAAGACGTTGAAGTTGTCGGTATGTGCCCAGGAATGGGGATTGCATTGTTGGTTAGAGTTCATGAGATAGTTGTTAAAAGCTTCCAATCTGAGTGTAAAAGGAGAAAGAAAAAAATTGACACATATTAAAATAGCTGTGTGAGGAGTTCTTTGGGATAGAGTAGATAAAATACAGTACACAGAGACGTTTTGTGAACCAGTTCATTTTTTTCTTCATAACATTTCAGATATTAAGTATGTTTAATTTATTTTTCAGTGACTGAAAGCTAACTAGGCAAGCAGCCTACGGCTAAAACTTAAAAATTAATCTGTTCCTGCTTCTAAATTCTGAATAACAGTGTGGCGATTTACGGCCCTTGCTCTCCCATTCAGAAATTAATTATCTCTACTTATAATAGTAACATTTCCATTTCTATGTCAGCATGCCTTTCTTAAGCTATTGCTAAATGTGCAGCTATTACTAAATTCCCCATAGAATTAATCAAGGGCATTAGTTAGAACTTTGCAACATATCACAGCTAGCAGAAACCTGATCTCTTTTACTCTCTCTAGTAATCTGCACCAGGTAGACATTCCACACCACACCACATTCATCTTTGGTCTCTCAAATGACTTAGGAGGCTGAGTCTTTTTGGCAGTCCAAGATAGTTAAGTCCATCTTAGCTTGCTAGCCTTTTTCTCCTTCTCATTCCCTCCAACTGCAACTCTTTCCTGACAGTTTCCTTAGCCCAGTGATGGCGAAGCTTTTACAGACTGAGTGCCCTCCCCCACCCCACCCTCACCCTGCCCCTGCTCCACCCTGCCCCACCCTCAGGGCCTCTCACCGCCTCCACAGCCCGCCCAGCAGCGCCATGGTGGCCATGCCCTTCACTCATGCCCCACAGCATCAACTGCGCATGACGGGGCGCCTCTGGCATGCAAATTCGCCACCACTACCTTAGCCCATTTCAACTCCACCTGACCCTAGTAAGAGATTCTAGTATGGAAAAACACATCAGATGATTCAGCTTTTTCCCAGACACAGATTATCAACTGCAAGAGGGTTACATGTCTGGGAAGTCACATGACAGGAGGGCAGGCTCTGTCTACCTTCTCCATTCGGTCATATTCCCCAAGATTTCCACTGGACTCATTGATATCAGTTCTGCAGACAGCGATCTCTGGACCAGTTCCAAAACTAGAGAGAAAACCAGAAATTTGATTGGGTTTCTCCGAGTAGTGATAAACTACAAACTTGTATATTGTCAGACATCAACAGCTGAGTCTTCCATTAGTCTTTGTTTTTGATTTTTCAAACAAACTAGTGGTTTGTGGCTTTTGGCTACAGTGAATTCATAACTACACAGATTTTCCATTTTTTTTTTCAGAGCATAACTCTCATTTTGTATGATACTGTATAACACTTTAGGTAGTATTTTTTTCTGAAGACAAAGAATTGGATGTTCCCCATCCTCAGAGTGTTAGTTTAGGATTATTCCCAATCCCACATCAAATCTATCGACATGTGAAATAAATGGAAGACTGTAGTCCTCTTAATGCAGAGTGACTACACAAAGCAGTTGTTGATTCTTGAAAGGCTTTTTGGTATATTAATTCTTTCTTGTTAAGTCTGCAGGGGCTTCTGCTTTTGTGGAAAAATGAGATATAAACTATCTATAGTACCATACAATTCCTAGGATTGCTTTGATCTTCCAGAGAGCTGGAGACTGCCTGTGTTGAATAGCTTATATCTTCTTTTCTGTCTTAACTTCTTGATCAATAATGAAATCCAAATATAACAGTTCAGAATAATCTAGATTGCGTTTAATAAGATGAATGGTCAAGCATGCTTTTTAAAAAAAAACAAAACTAGAAAAACATTCTTTAAGTGCTGCACATAATGAGTGACCTCCAATTTGTCCCAAGCTTCAGCTAAGTTCTGTTACGAAGAAGTATGTATAGTTTTGCTTACTATTTTATTGACATTTTCCTGACTCCTTGGCACACGATAAGACTACCACTTCTAAGGCTGCTAAAATACAGATGATAGTTTTCTACATTTCCTTATTGTCCTCTAATGGTTGTCCAGGGTTTTCCAATATAGGTGCAGTATTATAGCCCTACATAGAAAACATTATATTCTCCTGAGAAAGGCAAGTATACCATAGCCTGCAGAACAGTCATGTATTGATGATGTGCATTCTCTATTGCCTGCAAACCTAGAGAAGCACTCACAATTGTGTGAGATGGGCAAATCGTTCTGGTTCTGAACACAGAATGAAGCTGACCCAGTTGACTTCCAAGCAATGCACATAATCATGGATGATTCCATCAGCTGAACAACAACCGTTTTTTCAGTCCTCAGCAGGGAGCAAAACTGCACTGCAATCATGTTTTGCAACCTCTATGGGTATTGCGAAAGGTACACCCCTCCCTCCTAGTTTCTGCCCCTTCTCCTATGGCTGTGGTGGTGAACATGTGAACATCAAGATGTGAACATCAAAACAGCCACAGACCCTTCCTAGAGAAATCCAGTTGCGGCAACCTCTCAGTGATGGACAGAAGATGGGACACGTAACCCCCAGGAGGTCACATGACATGGCAGAATTGTTGAGTGCAGTGGGGAAGTTAGTTTAATTCCAAAGCACTTAAAATAACACCTTGAGGGATTATAATTGGCTGGATTATTTGGATTTTAGAGTTTCCCTAATCCCAAATAACTCGCCTACCCCCTTCGAGTATACATCATGTAAACAGGACCACTGAGTGATTTGTATTTGTCGTTTTTAAGCTTAGAATTGCTGTTGACAAGCTGGGGAGAGCAAAGGTTTATTGAATCAGTGGGGCCTTTTAATAAAGAGTAAAGCTTCCGTTCAGCAACCAACACCAAGAAGTCCTCTTTCTATTTCATTATCATTGGGCTGGATCTATCTGAATAACATAATATTGAAGACTGCTTAAGCTCTCAATGGTCTGGGTTGTTTTGTTTTTTTTGCAGCATTTGTAAACTGTTATCTTATAAGCTGCAAGATCTGAGAATAGCATGTCCCCTTTGCATGTCATCAACTATCTCAGATCAGTCAGGAAGTGAGGTCTTCTGTTTCCCTTAGTTCTGAAGAATGTTACTTAAAGTTGATTTCTCCCCACTTTTTTTTTCCTCTTCCACCAATAATTTGGTTTCTATTTCTGCGGCTTCCCTGGATTCTATTTTCATCAGCTCTCTGGTATGCAGTTCCCACTGTCATTTCCACAGGCTAGCTCTTTTGACCCATTGCATTAACTTTCTTATTCATTTGTTTATCTATTTATTTATTTGCCTTTATTATTTCTGCAAATGACTCAAGGTGGCGAACATATCCAACAAATCTTCCTCCTCCTATTTCCCCCCCAACAACAACCCTTTAAGGTAGATTGGACTAAAAGAGAGTGACTGGCCCAAAGTCACCCAGCTGGTTTTCATGACTAAGATGGGACTAGAACTCAGAGTCTCCCCATTTCTAGCCTGCTGCCTTAACCACTAGACCAAATTGGCTGTTTTTATTTGACTGATGGGAGCATTAAAAATACAGTACCATCCAGCCCCCTTTCACTTTTGTAACATGTTGTTTTTCTTTTGAAATAGTGTGTCCATTTTCAGCCTGGTTCACAGCAGAGCTATATATTTTATTAACGTTTCAGTGTAGCAGATAGGCAAGGAAGAGGCTGATAAAGATAGCTGGTAAGGAATAATCCTATTAAAAACCTTCCTTCTACAAACACTGTAGTTTTTAAATTGTGAATGACAGTATTATTTATTATACTTTTATTTTTTTTTATCATGGATTGTAGATTTTCCAATCAAAACTGGCTTTGCATACAATTCCCCTTCAGTAAGTCAAGATGAAAATGGGGAACCAAAAAAATAAATAAAAAATACAAACCGTGCAAAATAATCAAAGAAATTACCTCCATAATGCCCAAGAATAAACCACAGCTAGCAAAGCATTTTAACAACTTTCAATTGCTAGAGAGAAAAACAAATTTTCCAGAGCACAGAAATGTTTAAATAGGTAGATCTTAAGAAACTTCCAAAATGCCATTCAAATGTCCAGAGGAATAGCACTTAGCAATAGCACTTAGACATACACTGCTTCACAGTGCTTTAAAGGTAAAAGTAAAGGTTCCCCCGCACATGCGTGCTAGTTGTTTCCAACTCTAGGGGCCGGTGCTCATCTCCGTTTCAAAGCCGAAGAGCCAGCGCTTGTCCGAGGACGTCTCCGTGGTCATGTGGCCGGCATGACTAGACGCCAAAGGCGCACGGAACGCTGTTACCTTCCCACTGTAGTGGTCCCTATTTTTCTACTTGCATTTTTAAATGCTTTCGAACTGCTAGGTTGGCAGAAGCTGGGACGAGTAACAGGCGCTCACTCTGTTACGCAGCACTCGGGATTTGACCCACCAAACTGCCGACCATCTGGTCGACAAGCTCAACCTCCTAACCCACTGAGCCATCACATCCCTTTCACAGTGCTTTACAGTCTTCTATAAGCAGTTTACAGAGTCAGCATGTTGCCCCCAACAATCTGGATCCTCATTTTACCAACCTCGGAAGGATGGAAAGATAAGTCAACCTTGAGCCGGTCAGAATCAAACTCCCGGTGGTACGCAGAATTAGCCTGCTGTACTGCACTCTAACCACTGTGCCACCATGGCTCTTATCATAATGTGGGGGATAGAGAAGGCATGTTTCCGTGGCCCTGGTGATGGGAATGCAGAAGGAAGCGTGTTTATTCTTATGAATTGTAGAGGTTACTGGAAGAAGACAGTCCCGCAGATATCCCAACCCTGTATCATAAAAGGTTGAACTGAGGAAAGAACAATATGAAAAAAATAGAATAATTTTCATAAAATTAGATAAACGTTTTCTGTTTAAGTGGAAGAAATAACTGAACAAGAATCAAATAGCACAAAGTAAGTGTTGCTATCTCATTCCTGCCTCTGCTATAGCCACTGATTTATAGCAAGAAGTTGTAGTCTGCATTTTGACAATAGTTACCGAATATTATTTTTTACTTCCCCATTTTTTTTATCAATGAATATAAAACCAGTGAGCAATACCAGGTGCTATGATTCAACATCAAAAATATTAGCCCTTCTGCCACATATCTGACAATTTATCATGACATTTATGGCTCATAAACAACCCTAAATAAGGAAATCTACATTCTTTCTCCAGGCTGCAATTTAGAATAATTTAGGCACGAGTTTCCCATTATATTTGCCACAGTTTTTTTCTATTTTTTTCTACTTCTTCTCCATCATCCCCCTTTCCCCCTTCTGTTCAGTCATGTTCGATTCTCAGAGACTGCCTGGACAAGTACGGTACCTGCAGTATTCTTGGCAAAGTTTTTGGAAGGAGGCCTCTGTAATGTATTGGGCTTGTTTTACTGAGTGTACCATGTGGGTTTGAATGCTGGAAGGTTGCTTAAGCAGAGAGCTGGCTAACAGCTCCCAGCTCCTCAGACAACCCGTCTCCAGCACCGCCATTGGCTGCCTGTAGGGTGGCAATAGGTTGCTTTAAACCTATTGGCCGCCACCTAGAAGCCAGGGTATAAATAGCTGCATTCGCAGCCCTGTTCCCCAGTTCGGTTCCTACAAGCAAATAAAGAATATTCCTGACTGAACTTACTCGCCTCGTCTCTTCTCTCAAGCAACAAACCCAGTACACAACAGCCTCCTTCTTAGGGCTGAGAGAAAGTGACTGGCCCAATGTCACTTAGCTGGCTTTGAGTCTGAAGTGGGACTAGAATTCCTGGTCCCCCAGTTTATTAACCGGATGCCTTAACCCGGGGGGGGTCAAACTGGTGGCTCGCGGGCTGGGTGCGTCACGTGCAGGCCATGCCCACCCTGGCTCCGCAATGGCAAAAAACGTCACTCTGTGTCACAATACGTCATGTGTTGTGATCGGGCTTGACACCCATGCCTTAACCACCACCACTCTCAGATGCCTATGTTGATATCAGCAAAAGGGAACAGGTTGCAGAGTGATGATTATGGGCAACCATGATACCCGATGTCATATCTCTTCTTTTTTTCTCTCCTTCTTTTAAGTGGAGACTGGGAGCATTAAACCTGTGCTCCAGCATTGCTAATGTTATTTTAAAGTTATTTTGTTATTATTTGCCAAGCAGAAGGAAAAACGAACCACACACAAACACACACACAAACGTACATCTTTATATATACATGAGGAATTAGCACTACGTGTAACATCCAATTTTTAATTGTTAAAGCATTAGTAGATTCTAAGAAAAAGAAGAAATCTCTGTTAGAGAAATCTCTAATAACCTCTAAATATAATTCTTGGAGGTGTAACGTTTGTTCAAACAGAGAAAAATCGAGTAAACCGTTTAGAGCCTTAATTTGCTTGAAAATGTGTTTTCTTCCAAGTTGAAGTTGGTGGGATCAAATTCTTATGACGCATAAAGACCCGAAGAGCCATTTCCTTTGTCAAATCATTAATTTTGACACCATTTCAAAGTGCATAGTGAGAGTGAAAATTATTGAGTTAAGTAAGATCCCTTCAAAAAGAAATCCGGACAGCACATAAACACATCAACCCATGTTTGGATCAACACATTTTACGATAGCAAGTGAGTTTCCTTGAAGCCTTAGTGAAAGAAGATTTAACTACAAGTTTAAGAACTTTTTTAAAAATATTTTTTCCATGGGAAACTGATTGATACTTTAATAGCTAAAAGGGACAAATATGGACACTTGACTTCCAACTTCCTTCTGGCTTCCCCATTAGTTTTCTTGACGGAAGCTGACAGAGAACATCAAAAACCTATCTTTCTTTCTTTCTTCCTTCCTTCCTTCCTTCCTTCCTTCCTTCCTTCCTTTCCTTCCTTCCTTCTTTCCTCCCTCCCTCCCTCCCATTCTGTCATTATCTTCTTTCCTCCTTCCCTGCCTTCTTTCTCTCTCCTTCCTTCCCGCCCTGTTACTCTGTCATCATCTTTCTTCCTTCCTCCTTTTCTGCCTCCTTCCTTCTTCATTATCTGTCATTCTGTCATTATGTTCCTTTCTTCCTCCTTCCCTTCCCTGTATGCAGGTAAGTGGATGCTGGTTGGTGGTGGGAAAGGAAGCAAAGGATTGTGAGATTGGCTGGGAAATTGTCATATTGAAAATGAAGATCATGTGACTGCAGCAGCAGTCTAGCAGTGCAACAGCAGTGAGTAGCATTGAAGCAACCACAACTTTCTCAAATTTCATTCCCCCAGGAGTCATAGGTCCCAGATTTTGGACAAATTCTGTAAATTAGCCCATTTGAGGTATCTTGGTTCAAAAATTGTTGCCCTTTAATGCAGTATTTTGCCCAGTTAAAGAGTATAACAATGAGAATTTATAAATTGTTCTGTTGTATGTTTAGAGAAAGTGATTGGTTATGGTGTTAAAACTGAAGGGAAGTATTACAATTATGAAGGAGTTTCTGAGACAAAGAGAAAATGATAAATTAATTTGTAGGACAATATTTGAAGGTATTTAAGATCAAGATTTTCAATATGTTGTTATTTGTGGTATTTCTTAATGGAATTTTTCTTCATTGAGTTTGAATGATGAGGGTTTAAACATTTGTGTATAGATAAGAGATAGAATATGGGAAGAAGAGGGTGAAAAAGAAGATCATGGGTGGCAAATAAATGTAATAAACAATAAATTAACATTATATTGATAGCTCCTACTAGTAATGTATGGCTGTGAGAGTTGGACCACAAGGAAGGCTGAGTGCCGAAGAATTGATGTTTTGAATTGATGTTGGAGAAGACTCTTGAGAATCCCTTGGACTGCAAGGAGATCAATTCAATCAATCGTAAAGGCAATTAACCCTGACTGTTCTTTGGAAGGATATATAGTTGAAACTCCAATACTTTGGCCACCAAATGAGAAGAGACTCATTGGAAAAGACCTTGATGTTGGGAAAGAATGAAGGCAAAAGGACAAGGAGACGGCAAAGGATGAGATGGTTTGATAGCGTCATCAATGCAGTGAACGTGAGTTTGGTCAGATTCAGGCAGACAGTAGAGGAAAGGGAGGCCTTGTGTGCTATGGACCATGGGGTTATGAAAAGTTGGACAAAATTTAGTGACTGAACAGCAACAAAATTCTGATAGCTAAAAATACAAATCATCTGGAAGCTCTAGTAATTGGACTTAAGGAGCACTATGAAGAAATGGAAATATTTTTTTTAAAAAAGCAACAACCTAAAACCTTAGGTAAAGCAGTTAGCCTTCTAGCTAATAAAGAAGTTATTGGTAGGGAGCATACCTTTTAACGCTATCAACAATAAAGAAACCAACAATCAGAACTATGCTGCAGATAAGCATTTGTTAGGGTAGCAATAAAGTCATTGGAATGTGTCCATACCTACAAAGATCGTTATGAAGCAGGCAGAAATTTTCCCTCTGCTATTCTGTGGAAATGGAAATTGGACTTTGAAGAAGCAGGATAGAATGAGCATTGATGCTTTTGAGCTTTAATATTTGAGAAGACTCTTGAGAATACCATGGACAGCGGGGGGGGGGAAACACACACACAAAATGGCTTCTATAACAAATCAATCTAAAGTTCTCACTTGAGGCACAAATGACCAGGCTCATATTTTGGACAGATTATACGATGACACAGCTCTTTTGAGAAGTCCATAATGCTGAGAAAAATGGAAGAAAAGAAGCCAATCAGCAACAAGATGGGTGTATGTATATGTGATGGCTGCACTGTAGGAAATGTAAAAGGCCAGGCTGAGGATAGAACTTCCTGAGAAGGTCTATCTACAGTATGTGGTTTCTAAGAATTAGTACTGATGTTCCAGCATTTAATCAATCAGGTTATCGGGTTTATGTAAAGCCCAGTGTCATTTCTTGGAAATTAAGATCATCCTGGAGATTGGCATTTTAATTCACAGCATATACGTTCCTATGTATTTCTTTAAAAAAGTAAAATAATCAAAGAGAGAAGGGGCAGATAGGCAGTCATTGAGCATAAAAGAATTGTTTATCTGCATATTGGAGCTCAAGGGACTCCATATTGGCTATGTCATTAATAGCACTTGAAGTAACCCAATGAAACTGATTCAGAACTGATTTAGGAAAATAATAATAGCTATACTTTCATACAAAAAGGGACGCGGTGGCTCAGTGGGTTAGGATGCTGAGCTTGTTGATCAGAAGGTTGGCAGTTTGGCGGGTCGAATCCCGAGTGCCGCGTAACAGAGTGAGCGCCTGTTACTCGTCCCAGCTTCTGCCAACCTAGCAGTTCGAAAGCACGTAAAAAGGCAAGTAGAAAAATAGGGACCATTACGGTGGGAAGGTAACAGCGTTCCGTGCGCCTTTGGCGTCTAGTCATGCCGGCCACATGACCACGGAGACGTCCTCGGACAAGCGCTGGCTCTTCGGCTTTGAAACGGAGATGAGCACCGGCCCCTAGAGTCGGAAACGACTAGCACGCATGTGCGGGGGAACGTTTACCTTTTTATACTTTCATACAATGCACAACTGATTCATAGCATTCCTTGCCACAAGACTTAATAGGTAATGCTTAAAAGTCCCTAAAATGTTGTGAGATGAAATATCCCATAAGTCACGCATGACACCAACTCTACTCCTTGCCATCAATTCCACTCAAAGACCCTGAGCACGCCTGATCTGTCAGTGAATTCAGAAACATAAAACAAAACACGTTAGATCTTTTCACCTGTATTTCACGGAGGTGAAAACTAAGCTTGTTTCCCATTAAGAAATTGACAAACACAGCAATCATAACTAAAGAAAATTCCCTCAAGATGTGGAAATCTTTACCCACTTAATGCAATTTCCCAACACCAGACCCATCATCCAAAATTCAACATCTAGACACACAAAGAGACAAACGTTATCATACTCTGCAGGGTGAGAAAACTGCATTTCCTCCCTCCCTACTGGACCCTGCACAGGCAAACATGCCAGCAGGCACATCTGCACACCTCACAAATAAAGGATAATTTTTCCTATAGATATTACTTTTCCTGTCTTTTAACTCTTGGCCACCTTCGATTTCTATACTGTTACATTGTCAAATAAACCCATCCTTTGCTTCAAGCAATTTGCCTTTTGTGATCATTGGATACTGGTTTATTCCAGCTCTGAATGAACCAGTATTTTTTTCTGACAGCATTGATCCATATGACCAGCCTGTCCCACTCAGAATACAGTGATCAACCATTTCTCAAGGGGAGGAATACATGACATTGTCCTGTACCTTCTCTCAATCTTTCAGAAAGACCATTTCCATCAATCTTTTCCCGCCATATGTAAAAAAAAATCTACAATTCTTCGAACTTGAACAGCCCAAGTGATGCTGTCCAATTTACTTCATTTCATTATACAAATACATCCATTCCAGTTGGTTCCTATGCTTATGGGTGAAACTCCCCCTTCATTCCAATAATTGTTTCTTTTAAATAGTTTTAGTGGTGAAAAGGTAGAACTCTGGACTTGTCTTTATTTTTAAATCAGTGAAATTGAGTAAGGATTTTTATTTTATTTGTATGCCACTGTTGAAAGAAAATCTTCATCAGGGTCCAGTCCAAGCCGGGAATAAACAAAATGGAGACTGCTTTAGAAAGAAGGTTGTAGTTTATTGAAGAGCAGAGCCAGACAAAAAGATGGCTCTGGGAAAGCTGAGCACACGTAGCTGGGAGTGGTGGGTTTTTATATCTTCTTGGGCTTTTGTGTTTGGAGTTATTTCCTGTTCCTGTGGCATGAACTTTGACCTGAGCTTTTGAGCATGTCCTTTTGGTTTTCTTGTGGTGGGTTAGTCCTATTATGTCCTAAAAGTCATGTCCTGCTTCTCTGTGGCTGTGGGCTTACTTTCTGTGTTGGATTTTTTGGGTGAAGGGTTGATGGTTCTAATCACTCTGCTATTGTTAGCTGTTAGTTTTCCTGCAGGGGATTTCAAAATATTCTGTCTTGAATGGGTTTCTGCAGGCAGTATTTGCTCATGAATGAGGCCTCAGACCTTCTGAATGGGATTATCAAATCTGCATTTCTACAGACCTGGCCTCTGCCTAGTTTCTGCTTGGGGCTATTAAGAAAACTGGGCCTGCTTTTCTGCCTTTAAGTTGATTTGGGGAAATATAATATTCTGCTTTTTTAATATCCCCAAAATATTTCTTTCTTGGGGGGGGAAGGGTTGACTTCCCACACCCCCTTTTATTATTTTTACAAATATCTCAAAGCAGCAAATATAACCAACACACCTTCCTCCTCCTATATTCCCTACAACAACCCTGTGAGGTGGGTTGGGTTGAGACTGAGCCCCTAAGTCACCCCACCCCATGAGTTCTCCCACTTTCTAGTCTGGAATGCCCAAGTTAATAGGTGTACTGTACTGATGAACTTGCAGCATTGTTTTTCTTTTCTTACCACTCCTTCAGCGGATACATCAGATGAGGGGGTTTCAAGTGCTTTTTTTTGTAAAAGAAAAAGGTGCCGGAACTCACACATGTCATACAACCCGCCTTGTCTGCCCTATAAGGTTTCATCCAAAAAAGGTGCCAGAACTCCGTTCTGAGCGTTCTATGAGGAAAAAAGCCCTGCAAATACCAGAGGAAGTCAGTGGAGGAGGGCTCATACAAAAAATATCAGTGGAAGTCACAGGTTCTCAAAAAGCTATGGAAAGGGATTGGTGCTTACTTCCTCTGCACAAGTGGTAAGGGTGAAAAAGCAAGGGCATAAGCGTGGTCCAGACAGAACATCAGCTCCAACCCTTGGATCAAAATACAGCACTGGTTGAAATCTGGAAAGAGATTTAAGCCAGTTTTGCTTCCAGCTGGTTTGAGGCTGCAGTGCAGAAATGCTCCAAGAAGGAGCATTTATATATGCTGATTTATACAAGCAAGTATATGGGGAAGAAATGGAGGTAGTGACAGATTTTATTTTCCTGGGCTCCAAGATCACTGCAGATGGGGACTGTAGCCAAGAAATTAAAAGACGCTTGCTCCTGGGGAGGAAAGCCATGGCAAATCTAGACAGCACACTAAAAAGCAGAGACATCACCCTGTCAACAAAAGTGCGTATAGTCAAGGCTATGGTCTTCCCAGTTGCAATGTAAGGCAGTGAAAGTTGGACCATAAAAAAGGCTGAGCACCAAAGAATTGAGGCCTTTGAACTCTGGTGCTGGAGAAGACTCCTGCGAGTCCCTTGGACTGCAAGGCGATCAAACCGGTCAGTCCTAGAGATCAACCCTGACTGCTCTTTAGAAGGCCAGATCCTGAAGCTAAAACTCACTTTGACCACCTTATGAGAAGAAAGGACTCACTGGAGAAGAGCCTAATGCTGGGAAAGATTGAGGGCAAGAGAAGAAGGGGACGACAGAGAATGAGGTGGCTGGATGGAGTCACTGAAGCAGTAGGCGTGAGCTTAAATGGACTCCAGAAGATGGTAGAGGACAGGAAGGCCTGGAGGAACGTTGTCCATGGGGTCATGATGGGTCGGACACGACTTCGCAACTAACAACAACAACAAGTATAATAGGTGACTTCTCAGGGGGCCTTGACCAGGAAATACCCTTTATAAATGCTTTACAGATTGGAGATTACGGAGGGAATTCTTCAGATGGCGTTTTGGCAGAATCAAGGAAGAACTTTCTTAGCATTTTCCAAACTTGTTCCAGGCATTTCTTCTCTTTTGACACGTGTTTTTGTGTAACCAAGCCAGACTTTTTCCACCCAGATCTTGGAAATTTTGCACTCTTCCTTGCATCATTCTAGAAAAGGAAGAGGCAACTTCTGAATGTGGGTATTGCACTGAATGTGATTCAGTGAGACAGGAAAGTACAGAAGAAGAGGTGCCTGTGCGTGAGATTAAAAATACGCTTTAAGAATCCGACGTTCCCGCCGAGTGGAAAACCTTTTCTGACAAGGTGTCGCTGTTTTGCATGGGCGAGGCTCCCTTATCACTCCCACGTGCCTCAAAGACTTAAAAAAGGAGGAACTCCGACAAAACGACCTCACTCCTGGCGGGAGGGGAAAGAGAAGGGAAGGGAAGGGAAGGAATTTCTCTTTAATTGGCTGAGTCACTTTCGTGACGACAGCTTTTGTTTTGTCCCTTTTGAATTTCCGTCCTTCCCCTTTACGCAGCGAGGAAAGAGCGTCCTTGCACGTTGAACGGCAAACGCGACGTCTTCGCCGATTGGACGCTCTCCCACGAAGCCTCGGCTGATTGGTCGAGGAGCGGGAAGGCTTTGTTCCACTCTGAGAGCCTGAGAGGCGGACGAGGGAGAAGCAATGAGAAGGGTTTGGGTTGCTATAGCGGCGGCAAAGAGGCCGAGGAGGTGAGGAACCGGAAACAGCCTGAAGGAAGCGAACGCGGAGAGCAAAGCATTGTGGGTAATGCTTCTTCTCCTCTCTCCCCCCCCCACCCTTTTCGAGAGGAGAATTTATACCGTTTCCCGAAAGGATGGGAAGGCGCTTAACGTGTGAATATTCCGTAATCGAGGTTACGGAGCAGGAAGTTATGAACAACTTCCCGTAGCCTCGCTTTTCGCGGTGGGTTGTGGGCAGTGCGAGTCAGCTTATGAATTTGGCTGACATAGGCCAGGGGTAGGCAACCTTGGTTCTATTATGACTCGTGGACTTCAACTCCCAGAATTCCTAAGCCAGCATAGTATAGCTCGGGTAGGCAACCTCGGCTCTTTTATGACTCGTGGACTTCAACTCCCAGAATTCCTGAGTCAGCTAAGCTATGCTATGCTGACTCAGGAATTCTGGGAGTTGAAGTCCATGAGTCATAAAAGAGCCGAGGTTGCCTACCCCTGGTATAGCTGGCTTAGGAATTCTGGGAGTTGAAGTCCACGAGTCATAATAGAACCAAGGTTGCCTACCCCTGACATAGGCTACGGCCAGTCTGTGCGGTGCTCCTAATCCGAAGGGGAAATGGCGTTGGGCTCTACCTCTCAGCAACTCCCACTGGCCTTTCCTTGAGGTCGCCGAAACGTTTTAAGCCTTCAGATGTGGTTGAACTGCAACTTTTGGCAGCTCGAGCAGCACAGCAGTGATGAGCTCAGCAGATATAAAGAGCCGCAACTTTTCAGCTTTATGGCGGGTGATCATTTGGAAGGGAATATTCAGCAATCTGTCATAACGTACAGGTGACACACTGTCGTCCTTTGCATACCTAATAAAAAGGAGGGCTATTCCTTTGGGTCTGTTACCTCCCTGTCTTTCTGTTTTTCCTGGAAATAAATAACATAAATAAATAAATAAAAATGGTGATAAGGTGACGTTTGTGGGTGCTCATTACAACAAGATGTGATATTAGATTTGTTTGCTCCCCATCTTGGCTAGAAGTGACTTGCGGAGGCTTACAAGCATTAAAAACCAGTAAACGTTAAAAACAATAATGACATTTGCAATTGAAAGGTGATGAAGAAGGGAGCACGAAGTTACAAGGGGGGAATCTTCTCTTAATCCGATAGCCACTTCCAAGTGGTGCATCCCCATTGGGGCCCAGGTAAATTAGCAGAGCCAGGTCTTCAGGCTCTTTTGGAAAGCCAGAAGGGAGGGTATGGATTGCATCTTCGGGAGTGGGGGGGGGTACGTCGTTCCAAAGCGCAGGCACTATGGCAGAAAAGACTCTTCTGGGCTCTGTCAGCTGAAAATCTTTGGCCAATGGAGCCTGCAACATGCCTTTTCTGCCGGCATGCCTCAGATAATCTGGACTCATGCCATGAGCTTTAAAGGTGATAACCAACACCTTGAATTGTACCTAGAAGCAAAGTAGTAGCCAATGTAACATGGGCCAACCTATGGGCCTCCAAGAACTAGCCATGCTGCCCCATTCTGCACTAGTTGTAGTTCCTGAATATTCTTCAAAGATAGCTCTGTGTAGAGCGCATTGCAATAGTCCGGGCATGAGAAGATCAGGACCTGAATGACTGAGCCTTTTTTTTAGTGTGGTTTTTCTCAAAAATACTGGGGGAAGATGTGTCAAGACTGCAATTCCCCAATTCCAGTTAGTATAACAATTTATAACTTTGTCATGAATTTGGGAATTTTGATTCTGTGTCAGAGAGCTGAAGATAGGTTAGCATAGAACACTTCCTTAAGGAAGGACTTGGTTCTGCTTAATTGTGAGATATGCATGTTTAATTAGAAGTAAATCTCACAGAGTACAACTTAAGAGGTACTCCCAGAAACAGACTTGGTACAGCACAACTTTATTTTTGTTTCCAGCATATCTCAGTTTCTTCAGCAGCAATCATTGCACACTTAATACATTTAGGCTACACATTTTAGTATTAGAGAAATTTTATTATGTTTTTTCCCCTAGGCTTTGCTTCTGATTTAGTTTCTAGTTGAAAAACGGACAACATATTTGATCCAATTTTGCTTCATATTGTAGTGCTAGGACAAACCAGAGTTTAGGACAGACAGCATTTGTGAAATCTTTGATAGCTGAATATTACTTTTTTCCAAGTTAAAGCTGGATGCATAATCCACTATTATGCACCTACAAGTTGAGTTTTGGATCATAAATAATTTATTAATAATTTATTATTATTTGGTGTGGTGATTAAGGTGCTGGCCTAGAAACAAGACTTTCTAGTCCCATCTTGGGCATGAAAACCAGTTGGGTGACTTTGGGCCAGTCACTCTCCACCCAATCTATCTCATACAGTTGTTTTTGTGGGGAAAATAGGAAGAAATATTAGGTATATTTGACACCTTGAGTTTATAAATAACTCAAGGTGTCAAATATACCTAATATTTCTTCCTTTGTTCCCCACAAAAACAACCGTATGAGATAGATTGGGTGGAGAGTGATGTGAGAAAAATCTAATAATAACGGATATCATTCTATTTAATGCCTTTATGTTTTTGATCTGACAATGCCTCTTGCCTGGAAACAGCACCATTACAATAATTGAAGTCCAGCTACAGCAGGCATCCTTCTCGGGATGCTATAACTTTGTAGAGGGAAATTGAATTATTCATACTGGCTATACTTTTTTAATTCCATTTTTAATGACTATAGTAAACCTTGAATTCAGCAATAAATATATGCTGAGTCTTTATCTTTATCTAATTGTTCAGTTAAAAAGTGTTTATGTAATTACGCAGGAAATAGTTGTACAGCAATATACAGTATAGTCATAGAAAGCATGAGAATAAACGAGACAAGGGGAAAAAAACAATGCTTCTGGAATTGTTTCCAACCCCTCAATAATAGCTTGGATATAGGTCACGTGACCAAGAGGGGAGCTTAGAATGGAGTAGCCAGCAACATTCTAATGCACTGTCCAACTGCCTCCACCATAAGGCTACATTGGGGGGGGGGGAAATAGGCCTTTTTGTTGTCCACAGCCACTAATCCATAATTTGCTCAAATTTGTCTTTCTTTTGCTGGCTTCTCTCTTCCCTTCCTTTCCTCCACACATTCTGTTTAGTTTAGGGAGAACTACCTTGCTTTTGGAAAAATCAGCCTTTTTACATAACTTCTTTCCAGTATTCTGTTGGGTTAAAATTGCATGTTAATCATAATTTATTCCTTTATTGGGCATTATTGTGTACAGTCCTTTGCCTCGCTTTCTCTCTACATTGTGACCTCTGAGTGTAACATTTGAACATGAGCAATTTTCTCTTGATTAAAAATGGAATGCATTTGTATTGTAGGTATTCTCTACCTACCTGCTTTTCTAAAGACTTTGTCATGGTTCCGCTGAACCATGAACTATTGACAGTTAGGATAACCAGGTTGCTTGATGCACTTACATAACTCAGTTGATTTCATCTTACACTTTGGTTCACATTTAGGACTAAAAGAAGAGCTTATTGTACTCATTAAGTGAATATTTCTATCATATTTATACTACCTAGGAAATTAAGGATTGTATTTTTTTTCCTCCGCTATACAGATAAACGCCCACCATGAATTTTGAAGGTCTTGATCCAGCCCTTGCAGAGTACGTTCCTTCCCTACATCCTGCCCTAGATCCCCACCTCAACCCAAGCCTGTTACAGAATGTGGAGCTGGATCCAGAAGGAGTCCCTCTGGAAGGCATCACTGTGCCTGACTCAGTGCATATCATGGAGGGCATGTATTCCGAACTCCACACCGTTGTCTCAGAAGTGGGTGTACCTGTTTCTTTCTCCCACTTTGATCTACATGAAGAAATGCTCTGGGTTGGAAACCACGGAGTAAGTAGGGTTGTTGTTTTTTTGTTTATGTGCCAGGTTTGATTAAAATTGTATGTTTGTACTAGGCCACACTCTGAGGAAGGATGGACTTCAAACTAACTTTGTGGCCATGATGGATGATTTTAGGGAAAAGATGGGATATGAGCTTTGAAAATGAAACAGATGAATTTGTTTCTAACCCAGTTATTTTGTGATCTCACTAGATTTGACCAAACAGTAACACCTATGTTAGCCAAAGGAAAAACAAAGTAAGGTTGGTTGATGTAGCAGACAGTATTACATAGTTGAGCGGGTGAAAGAAACAGAAGATTTCATGAGAATAAAAATAAACTGGCCCTTTGAGAAGACTGTTAATTGATCACATTTTGGGTTTCTTTTTCAAGTCTCTCTCATTGTAGTCTCTGCACGTTCAGCCCAGTGTTGGAACAAGGTTGATTGACTTGCCTCTCTCTGTTTTAGGGTCATGCCACTTCTTTCTTTGGTCCAGCCCTGGAACGATATTCCTCCTTCCAGGTACACAGCAATGATGACATTCGACAGATCCAGAGCCTGGAAAATGGTGTGTTCTTTCTGACCAAAAACAACCTAAAATACATGTCAAGAGGTGGGCTCATAATCTTTGATTACCTGTAAGTACCTTCTATTTATGGGAGTTCTTAGATGACTGCAAAAGATATGTATCGTTTCTTTTAGCCTTTTGTTTATATTCTGCTTCCTACAAAATCTTAAATGTAATTCTTAGAACCCTCCAAAACGTCTTGCTGAATGTGCCATTCCAGAGGGTAGTGTGGCAGTTCTTGGAAGTGAATGGTGCACACGAAAAAATGGTTTGAGATTTTGTAAATGTATTTATCATATATTTATTATTGCAACTTAAAAGTACTGTTATATTTCCAGAGACACTGAGCAGCTTGTAGTATTATAAGATTAAAAACAAAAGTGACTATATAATCACTTTCAAAGAATTCGTGGATATTTAACAATGCACTCACAGCTATTTCTTAAGATTGTCTGCTACAATAAAAAATAATTTAAAGGAGAAGGTAGAAGACGTAGAATAGGATACAGCATAATCAGGCTATTTTGGATATGGCTTTCAAAATGATAGGCTACAAAAATGATGCTAACAAACAGGCTGATGTTTTTAATAGCTAGAAGAGACAAGCAAATAATAAATCTAAAGAATGTCTTGAATGTGTGGATTTCAACTCAGAAAAGCGACTTGGACAAGTTTTTTAGAGAATGAAAAGAAATCAGCTTTAGGGACATTACTTAAAAGGAATGAATATCAAGATTTTTAAAAGCAAGACAATGATAAAGTTGGTTTATTTAATCAAGGTGAAATATTTTTTCTTTAAGTTGCTTTTAACGGTTTTTTCCTTGACCAGGAATAAATGATGAGGCTTTAACAATCTGTGTGTAGATAAGATATGGGAAAAATAATTTTTGTTTCATGTTTAGAGAAAGTGATAAAAAGGCAAGTGCTTAACTTGTGACAGAATTTCTGAGAGAAGATAAAGAGTAAATGATTAAAAAATTAATATGTGGGATATTATTTGAAGGGATTAAATATCAAAATTTTCAATACATTGTTTCTGGTAGTTCTTAATGGAATTTTTGTTGACTAAAATTGAATGATGAGACTTTAAAGATTTGTTTGCAGATATAAGATAAGGAAAGAAGAGATTTTTTGGCTATATTTTTAGAGAAAGTGATAAATTATTGTGTAAAGAAAAGGAAAAGAATATGAAATTGATTTATTTGTTTAAGGTTTATACACACACACACACACACATAAATTCTGTTAACTCTTAATGCAGTTTTGCTGATTAAAATTGAATGATGAGTATTATTTCTGATAGATAAATGAAATATAGAATGAAGATAGTTTTGGTTGAAAAATTGTTATATTCTTCTTAGCATTTATTTTTTACTTGTGTGTTTTTAAAGTTCAATAAAAATTATTATTAAAAATAGATAATTTAGGCACTCAATCATGATGTTGGTCTTCCTTGAAATTGCATGTCCTTAGGTTAAGACATATTCTGGAATTCTCCCAACAATTTTTGTCCTAGTCACAATCCTCTTTTTGTTCAGAACTCATCCATTTATGGAGTTCAGCCTATAGTACACCATTTTAAATATATTGTTAAAATAGTAAAATATAGTAAAGGTCTACATTGAATTATGATAATGAAGTGAAACAGGAATTAAGTATATTTCCATGATTAAATTAACCAAACATAGCAAAACATAAATGATCCACATTTATTTATTTATATTTCATATTTCTTAACTGTCCTCTGTAGACTTTGGGTTGTGTAGATATGGTAAGTATAAATGTCTTTGTGAAATCACTTCCATCTGTTTAGCTTCTCATTGAATCTGGATTGCATAATAGCATAATATGGAGTCTTTTTAAAGCAAAAGATTTTTCAAATGTAAAGAACAACTTTCTATCAGGAAGTTGCCTTTCTTTCCAGTTAGATATGATTATCCTCTTTGGTAAGCCCCAAATTGGATAAAGCCAAAACTTTTTTGTAAGACAACAGGATTCCATATTTTAGGAATCATGTGGTTTATCACGCAAAGGTTGAATGGGGATTTTATTGCAGAAAAAGGTTGTTCATTGCTGACTGATGGGAAACACAGAATCTCAGAAGCACGATGTGGCTTTTTCATTTTACACTTCTGGTGCATTACCTAGCAGATTATTGCCTATTTGAAAAAAAAATCCCACAGAAACTGCAGAAGAAAGCTTAGATTTCACAGCCGGTCTTTTCTCAGGAAGAATAAGGGACAGCGTCAATATCTGTGATGATGACCACAGGGTGGTGGTTTTTTTTGTGATGTAACATTGTCTGTATTTACTTAAAAAGGTATAAGAAAACCATGTGTGAATGGAAGATATCAATCAGATCTGGCCTCAACTGTTCCCTTTTTCTCCTGAAGCATGGATGAAAGTGAGGACATGCACAGCCTTTTACTGACTGATCCTGGCACTTTGCTTGTTGGAGGCCTAACCAGCCACGTGATTGAAATAGACCTCAACACAGTGCAGGAAACTCAGAAGGTACAGCCTGGCTTAGAACACACCTGCTGTTTTATTGTGGAACAGATCCTAACAATCTCAGACTGCTGCACAGGGTGGGTTGGTTAAAGGCAGATATCTGGTGAAAGCAAGACTAGTTTCTACTGAAATGTCACTTTGTCTCAGTCCTATAAACAAACTGTGAGTCTAAAGCAGAAGAGATACCGCTTGGCTCATGTTAAGAGAGATAATGAATTGAGAGATATTGTTCCCTCCCTGTAATGATTTTTCAGGCAGTACAGGTAGTCCTCAACTTCCAAGAAGTTCGTTTAGTGACTGTTCAAAGTTACAGCGGCACTGAAAAAAAATGACATGACAGTTTTTCACACTTGCGACCCTTGCAGCATCACCGTGGCCACGTGATCAAAATTGGCAACTGACTCATCATTTATGACCATTGCTGTGTCCCAAGGTCATGGGATCACCTTTTGCTACCTTCTGACAAGCAATGTCAATAGGGAAGCCAGATTCACTTAGCAACTGGGTTACTAAGTCATCAACCGCGGTGATTGACTTAACAGCTGTGGCAAGAAATGTCGCAAAATGGTACAAAACTCACTTAACAAATGTCTCACTTAACAACAGAAATGTTGGGCTCAGTTGTGGTTGTAAGTCGAGGATTACCTATACTGTTTTTTATTATGGCCAATATGAAATGATACTTATGCTCTCTCCCCCAGAGAAGTACCATTGAAATAAAAAATATTTATTATTATTTATTATCTTCTCACCAGAATTTTGGATATGTTAAATTAAAATACATATTTCAAAACAAACTTGTCTGTGTTACGAATGTTAAGAATAAGATCATAATACAAAATCATAATACAAATATGAATAGAAGAAAAAAGGGGCCACGCTGGTAATGTAGCAACACGTTTTGGTTAAAAAAGGAACAACAGCTTAAATTTTCCCTGTCCAGGTTTTTTTAACTCCAGCTTTTATCTGTATCCATATCCATTTTAGTACTCGGTGGAAATTCCTGGAGTTACAATTATGAGACAGTCGAATCGTTTCTTCTTTTGTGGTCACACATCAGGAAAGGTAATACTAACCTCCTTATTTCAACCTCTTGGCTTCCGGGAGCTTTAAGCAGCTCTCATATAATATATCTCAGGCTTTTACATTAGGTTTCCCTGCGTGATCTCCGCACTTTTGCCGTAGAACATGAGTTTGATGCCTACTCAGGCAGTTTGTCCGATTTTGACGTCCATGGCAATCTGTTGGTGACATGTGGCTTCTCCAGTCGAATGAATGGCCTAGCTTGTGATCGTTTCCTCAAGGTGTACGACTTACGCATGTTGCGAGCCATTACACCTCTGCAGGTCCATATCGATCCTTTGTTTCTGAAGTTTATTCCTACCTACACATCTCGCCTGGCCATCATCTCTCAGACAGGCAAGTAGCCAGCTGAATTGTCCTCTGATCTGAAACTTTGATTTTTATTGCGCTGGAACTTTGGAATGCAATTTCATCAAACTCTAACCCTAGATTAGAAAGTAAATGAAGTCATGCTGGGAATGTTATGTTAAAGATCTAGAGACAATTCATTTCTTCTTTTGCTTTCTGTTCTAGGTCAGTGTCAGTTCTGTGAACCTACTGGATTAGCCAATCCTGCTGACATATTTCATGTTAATACAGTGGGACAGCTAATAATGAGCTTTGATGTGTCATCCAGCAAACAAGCTATGGTTTTTGGAGACTCAGAAGGCTGTGTCCACTTATGGGCTGATTCACCTGAGATCACCTTCAATGCCTACTCCCGGGAAACCGACTTTGCCTTACCTTGTATTGTGGACACCTTGCCCCACCTTGACTGGAACCAAGATCTCATGCCCTTGTCACTTATACCTGTACCTCTGACCACTGAGTCGTTGCTGTCTGATTGGCCTGCAGCCAATTCTATCCCTGCACCCAGGTACTTCTTCAACCTAGGAGTGGTAAGAAGAGGATAGAAGTTGTTGGAAAGTAACATCATTTGAGATGGGGAATTTGGTGGTATCCTCCTCCTCACTATTTGGGCAGCCTAGCTTTAAAAGGAGTGATTACAGAGATTTTAAAAATGATTAAATGATTGCCTATTTTGCAGACGAGCTCCACCTGTTGATCCAGATATCCTTCGGACCATGAAGAAAGTTGGCTTCATTGGCTATGCTCCAAACCCCAGGACCAAGCTCCGGAATCAGGTAGCCAATTTGAAACCTGCCCGTTTTATGTGGGGGCTGTGTAGTATTAATGACTGCCTTATAAGATCATGCTATTTGTAGTTAGGAGGGGAATCCTACAAATACTACTGAATTATTATTTTTTTATTTTTTTAATAAAGTTTTTATTAGTTTTTCTCTTACATAGATATATTAATTTTTCAACCAGCGTACTGTTTGGATTCAAAAGCGCTAATACATAGTCAATTCCTAATTCCTATTCCTTGTTTCTTTCTTCTAGCCCAATGATGGGGAACCTTTTAGAGACCAAGTGCCCAAACTGCAACCTAAAGCTCACTTATGTATTGTTGGGTGCCGGGTGGGCGTGGCCCATTGGGTGGCTGTGGCCAGTTGGATGGCTGTGGCCAATTGGGTGGGCGTGGCTGCAGTGGTAATGGAAGACTGGGTGAGACTAAAAAGTTCAATCAATTCCAACTTTGCGAGATCTTTTTTTTTTCCTTGCGAGAAATTGAAATTGGTTGATTTATTGAACCTTTTTTTTTGCACACACTGGCGGAGGCCTAAAGCAAAAAGGTTTTATAACACCCAGCTGAAGGCCTAGAACTGGGGCGACAGTGCATGTGCCCACAGAGAGGGCTCTGCGTGGCACCTGCGGCACGCGTGCCATAGGTTCGCCACCACAGCTCTAGCCATTTGTAGAATGACTCCCAGATTTAGTAGTATTCTGTTTCTTCTTTATCTTTCAATCTCATCTGTCCATCTCTGCCCATTCCAATATTTTTTAAATTATTTCTTCCTCTGGTGGTACTCCTTCATTTTTCCAGCATTGCGCGAAGACTATTCTTGCTGCTGTTGTGACATGTAGAATCAAATAGAAACTTTGTTTATTAATCTTTTCTGGCATTATACCTAATAAAAAAAGTTCAGGTTTAAATTCCACATGTTCTCCCAAGATTTTTTCTAACCAAGCATGTACGGTATCTTTTTCCAATAAGCCTTTGCTTTACCACATGTCCACCAAATATGATAATACGTGCCTGAGTTATGTTTACATTTCCAGCATGTATCTGACATATTTTAAACATTTTTGCTAATCTTGCTGGTGGCAAGTGCCATCTATAAAACATTTTATATAGAATTTCTTTATACGAAGTTGACATTGTCAATTTATAATTTCTCTCCTATGATTTTTGCCATTTTTCTAGTTCTAAATTATAACAAAAAAATTTCACCCACCTTGCCATTGTTTCTTTAACTTGTTCACTTTCCATCTCCAAAATTAACAAAAAATTATACATTTTCTTAATTTCTCATCAGAAGTTAACAATATCTTATCAAATACAGTTTGTTCTTTATAAAACCCATACAGTTTCATGTCTTTTTCGTATCTGTTTTGCATCAGTAGATGTGCCCATCACGACAGGTTGTGATACCCTGATTTTCCAATTCTTGTCTCGATTTTAAATTCCCACCAGTATTTAGAATATCTCTATACGTCCAAACTTTTCCAAATTCTGCCAAGTTTGGATTTAGAAAAGCTTCCATCATTGATAGCCACCCTGGAATTTTTACATATATTTTAGTTTTAATTTTTCCCATACTGCTAACAAAGCATTTCTTATATAGTGATTTTGGAAATACTTATGAATTTTATTTTTCCCATGCCATAAAAAAGCGTGCCATCCCAATTGTAAATCGTGTCCCTCCAAATATAACAACCTTTTATTTCTCAGAGTTATCCACTCTTTCACCCATGTTAATACAGATGGTTGATAGTACAAAGCCCACTCGGGTAGGCCAAAACCTCCTTAGATTAATGCTCTCAGGTTCCCATGCCATGGGCCAGAGTGGCTTAGGTTGCTGAGAATTAGGAATCCGAGTTGGCTGGAGCGTAAAGATCTTTATCTCTGCTTGAGTCTGGAGTTAACATTACTGCAAAAGGCGTGGCACCGATGTGTGATTTAGTACCAGATGGAAGGAAAAAGAATCAGCACAGGGATTTGGGAGTTGAAGGGTTTGTTACTTTCAACTATATCTCATTGTTTTGTGTATCTGCTTTGTTTTGGTGTTGCAAAACGCAAAATAGGAAAAGAGATAAGCGGGCAAACTGAAAATGAGCCTGTTCCTGTTTACTACAGATTCCCTACCGATTAAAGGAGCTCGACCGTGAATTTGATCATTTCAGTCAAGTCCCTGAATCCCCCATTGGAAGAGAGGAGGAGCCACGGATTTACATGGTGGCAAAGAAATACAGGAAGGTGCGTTTTTAAGTTGCTGCTCAGAGTCTTCCTCCTTTTTTCTTTAAAGAAAGTTTTAATGTACTCAAGGGAGCAAAGGTAGGGGGGGGGGAAATACCTGTCTTTTACACCATACCTTATAAGTTTCAATCCCGTCTGGAAACAAATTCTTCTCAGCCTCCTCAAGTTAGATTGTCACTAATTTTTAGCTGGGTGTGTGTGTATAAGAAAAGTGAATGTTGAAATTGAGATTACTTAGGTATTGTCACAAGTATAATTATGACCTGAGAATCTTCCCGAATTAGGCTCTGAAGAATCAAGCATTTGCACAAGGCACTCTAGGGAAGTTTATATGAAAGAGAAATTGTGGTGTGGAAGGCCTCTGACTTACAGCATGCTGATTCGCTAAATTACCACACGTGCACCGTCCTTATGGATTTGTATGATTGTCACACCAGAATGTTTTTTGGCTCGTCTTATTTAGGTCACGATAAAATATTCCAAGCTGGGCCTAGAAGATTTTGACTTCAAACATTATAATAAGACACTTTTCGGTGGTCTTGAACCCCACATTCCAAATGCTTACTGCAATTGCATGATACAGGTAAGCACAGTGTTGTTTCTTTTTTGTGTGTGACATGCCTATGCAATATTCCCCTTCCTCCTATAATTCTGTGTTGTTTATCCATCATATCTTTGTAGGTTCTTTATTTCTTAGAGCCTGTGCGCTGTTTGGTCCAGAATCATTTATGCCAGAAGGAGTTCTGCCTCAGCTGTGAGCTGGGTTTTTTGTTCCATATGCTGGATTTGTCCAGGGGAGACCCTTGTCAGGTAAAGATAAACAGGTCTTCATGTTCATCAGATCCTTGTGAGATAGTGGAAAGGCAAACAGAACCTTTGGGATTTTGGCCGGGTTGAGCTGGAGCCTGTTCTTCCCCATCCAAATCCGTACCGCTTCCAGCCAACGGGACATCACATCGAGGGCATCGCTGGGTTGGTTCAGGGTGGAGATAAAAAGCTGGGTATCATCAGCATATTGATGATACCTCACCCCGAAACCACGGATGATATCACCCAGCGGCTTCATATAGATGTTGAACAGGAGGGGCGAGAGTACCGACCCCTGAGGCACCCCACAACTAAGGGACCTAGGGGTTGACCTCTGCCCTCCTGCCAATACCGTCTGCGAACGGCCCGAGAGGTAGGAGGAGAACCACTGTAAAACGGTGCCTCCCACTCCCAATCCCTCAAGACGTCGCAGCAAGATACCATGGTCGATGGTATCAAAAGCTGCTGAGAGGTCTAAAAGGACCAGGACAGAGGAATAACCCCTGTCTCGGGCCCGCCAGAGATCATCCACCAGCGCGACCAATGCCGTCTCTGTGCTGTACCCGGCCTGAAACCCGATTGGTATGGCTCCAGATACTCAGTTTCCTCCAGGACCAAAGGGTGCCACCACGCTCTCAACAACCTTCGCAAGGAAGCGAAGGTTGGAGACAGGACGAAAGTTATTTAAAATAGCTGGATCCAAGGCAGGTTTCTTGAGGAGGGGCCTTACCACCGCCTCTTTCAAGGCGGCAGGGAAGCACCCCTCACTCAAGGAAGCATTGATAACTGCCAGGAGCCAGCCTCGTGTAACCTCCCGAGCCGCATAAACCAGCCAGGAGGGACACGGGTCCAACAAACACGTGGTGGCACTTAATTTCCCCATGATCCTGTCCACTTCATCCGGAGTCACAGGATCAAACTCTTCCCAAATATTATCGGCCAAACCCATCGTTTCCCCCTCGTCAGATACTGCCCAGTCAGAGTCCAAGCCAGCCCGAATCTGAGCGATTTTATCCACCAGATACTCACTAAACTCCTCGGTTGTATAAGCTTTCTGGACAAGGATGATGAATGGCCAGAAACCAGGTTTACCAAGTTTAGGACAGACTGTTCATTGGTTGGTTTACACCTATTGATAACTGAATATGATGGGACCACCACTATTTTTTTTATTTTTTTTTAATTTTAATTCCATTTATATCCCGCCCTTCTCTGAAGACTCAGGGCGGCTTACAAGCTTGGCAGTAGGAAGAGTCCATTTCATAGAGGCATAGTGTGTTACAGTAACCCCAGGTGGGAGCTTTCTATCTGGGCGTGGCAATGCTTTGAGATATGTCAAGCAGCAGAGTTACAGGCCAAAATAGGGCTTTAGGATTTCTGTAATACAAACAATGCTAAATGTTAAATTTGTCAAAATGTGAGTTTCAGGTACGGCAGTTGGTTAGAAGAATTATACATCGTTGCTAGGAGACATCTTGATTTTCAACATTGGATTGTTGATATGTTTCCCCCCATGTTTGCCTTTTCCTTTGGTTTGACTTTGCCAGCATTTGCATTTGCCTCTTCGTTTATCTTCAAGCAACAGGATAAAATTTGGGGCTTGTGCTGTTCATAATTTCAGATGTTTTTCTTTCTTTAATCTGATCAGTTTTGTAACTGGCCACTTAGCCCTGTTCTGTGTGCTGTTGCCCTTCTTTTGTTAATTAATTTAGCACAAGAAAATTTACAAGTCTTAAAGCTGTAGGCACACGTGCTCTTCGTGCTTTGTTGTCTTTGGGGCTAAGTATGTTTCTGCAAAGCAGAAAAGGAGTAAGGAACAGTAATTCCAAAACAGTAAAAACATGAAATAAGAAAAATAAACATAGCTAAACCTGGTTTATGCTGTACCATGCATTGTAGCTCTCCGTACCCTTTCTTTCCTTGCAAACCAGCGTTGCTTCCATCACATCCATATACTTCTTCATATGCTGCCCTTTTTTTCTCGAAAGTTTTCTGAAAAGAAGAAGATAAGAGAAATCTACCTTTCACAATGGAGTTGATGCTCTATCCGGGGATAATTTTCTCAGTCTTCCTCTTCTCTGCTCCTTCATTCTTTCTTCATATACCTCCTTCAGCTGCCCTCCTTTCTTCATAATACATCCTTCAGAAGACTGGTGAAGACCTGGATCTTTACCTAAGCATTTGGCAAGGGAGAGTGAGGCACCTGGCTTCTTTCTATTGGGCTGTCGTGCATAAACCATTATTTTTCTTTTATTGGTTTTATTTGTAACTTGTTTGCTTGTTGTGAGTCACCCAGAATTGTTGGAAATCAGGCAGAATGTTAGTGTCAGGACCCACCCCAAACCACGTCTTAGGAAGACAAAATTCTTGGAGTCAAATCTGTTCCAAAAAGAATCTTTACTATGACATGCTTGGTTGTAGGAACGAGACAGGACTTAATATTTCCACGAAGTAAACCCTTATAAAGAGTTCCCGGTTTAACCCCCCTTAATCCCCATTTGGTCAGTCCCCCATCCTTCCTCTCGTATCATCCATCTCGTGGGAAAAAGGAAGTTAGGACCCTTTATGTTTATTGCTGTCTTCCGTGACAAAAGCCAGATGCTAGCCCCCCCTTTTGTTTCCCCAGTTCAAAAGGCTTCTCCTTTCCTTTGAAATGCCTATTGCCGGTTCAATACACATTTATTCTCTTCTCTTCGGGAGATGGCAGAATCCATGGAATAATGTTTGAAACATTCCATTTATGAATATGATATAAATGGATTCTGACAGCTTGATAAATTATATAGTTAACATGTGAAATTAACAACGATTACTTTTTTAGTTGGTGTGGGTGTTTCTATGCATCACGTTCTTCCCAAGAACCCTAGGATGTTAAATGTATCAGCATAGTATACGTGCGGATCCAAGCAGTGTGGTATTTTGTGCTTGGCAGATGGAAATTTTGTCAAATGCATCTAATATTAGTTAGTATGGCAACCAGTGTGCTGATAAGCACTGGGCTGATGGCCAGTTTATGCCACAGTCTTTCAAAATTGATTGTCGGATTTTGTTACTTTGTGATCTTGTCTAATTTTTTGTCTTCTGTTTGTTGTCTTGCACTATTGCCGTATCAGTTATTCGCGCTTTCTTCTTTTCAACCACAGTTAAATCTGGTGCCTTATTAGTCAAGACTTTTTCTGTATTCGGAAACCCTGCAGTATTTTAACGTGCTCATTTTCAACTATTTTTTTGTCTGTACGTTCCCACCAATTTGTCATTCCTGGCTCGTGATAATTTTTACAGATGTTCCAATGAATCATTTTGGCAACTGTGTTTTGTTGTTGTTTATAATCAGTTTGTGTAACCTTTTTGCATGAATCGAGGATATAGCCTACTGTTTCTTCTACGTTGCCTGTTGTGCTCTTTGAATCGTTTGGCACTTTTTCAATTCTGGCCTTGATTTGTACTAGTTTGAACTGCTTGTTTTTGCAGAGCCAAATTCAAGGCTTCGGTGATATTCCAGTTGTAAGCTATTGCCAGGTTTAATCTTTATCCCCTTTCCCCTCACTCTTTTGTGGGAATTGCCTTTGTAGAGTTTTTCTTGCCAGCATTCTCTTCACTTTTTTATCATATGCTTTTGACATTCATGTTTTGTTTTCGTTAAGTTCCAGTTTTTAACTCTCTTCAGTGCTTGTTCTTGGTTATCTTCTATATGATCAACCAGCGCATACTTTTCTTCTTTGTTTGACTTGAAATAAAGCTCTCTGACTCCATTGCTGCGGGGCAGGTATAACCTATCGGTGCCGCTACAGGGATGTCATGAGTCATGAGTTTTCTCGTTTTTCATTCTAAGCCAGGCATGTCAAACTGCCAGTCCACAGGCTGGATGCGTCACGCCAAAATCGCGCCCACCCCATTGCTGGCAATGAGGAAAAAGCCACGATAAGTCGCATGACATCACAAGTTTGACATGCCTGGTCTAAGCTGCCCAATTCAGCTTGTGTCTAGTTTCAGCAGCATATTGCGCAATAGGTATGGCCCAGGTATGGATGCTGTTCCCACTGTTTTAATTTCCCCTTTGGTTAGCTTGGATTTCATGTCCTTTCCACATGATTCGCAATGTAGAGGGTGTCAGGGCAAGCATGCTTACAAGAGAGTGTAGAACAGGGGTCCTCAACCTAGGCAACTTTAAGACTTGTGGACTTCAACTCCCAGAATTCCTCAGCCAGCAAAGGAATTCTGGGAGTTGAAGTCCACAAGTCTTAAAGTTGCCAAGGTTGAGGATCCCTGGTGTAGCGGGTTCTTGAGCGTAGTCTTTCAAGAGCTGACATGGCTTAAGATTGCTTATTATTGTGATACATAATTTTCTCTTCCCTTTCTCTCAGGGGAGTAACTTTCTGCGTGCCTTCCGCACCATCCCAGAAGCGGCTGCTTTGGGATTGATCTTGGCTGATTCAGATGAAGCTACAGGGAAGATGAACTTAGGTCGGTTGATTCAAAGTTGGAACAGATTCATTCTGACCCAGCTCCACCAGGAGACTCAGGAGCAGGAGGGCCCTCAGGCTTACCGGGGCATTGGCAGCAGGTAATAAACCCTCTGCGTGGGACAGCTGTTAACAACAATGTACTTGCCATGTTTGGTCTTCATCTGCTTTTTGTACTTCAGAAAAAGAAAAAAAAACCTTAAGGGTCAGTGTTACATGGAATAATTATTCATTTGAAAGTACAGTCAAGAAAGAAAAATGAGTCATCCGGTGTACTGATGATAGAATATATTCTGCATCTGTTTCTTAAACAACATCTCTAAATTAGGCTGTTGAGGCGTTTCTCAACCTGAGCGACCTGTCTTCCCTGGCCTTGTGCCCCTGAATATCATCACATTCTCTACTGATCTAGTTGTGTTTCTTCTAGCAACTTTGGATCTTCCGGGGACTCCGTCATCGGGCAGCTTTTCAGCTGTGAAGTGGAGAATTGCAGCATGTGCCGCTGTGGCAAAGAGACAGTCCGAGTCTCTTCTACGCTCCTCTTTACTCTTTCTTATCCTGAAAACAATGGTATGGAGTTTCGGAAGTAATGTAATGACAAATGTTGCTGAATGGAACTGGGTTTGTCTTTTCTCGGAACGTGGGACAGCAGATGTGAACTGCTTGAGGTTTTCCAACTTACCTTTTTTTGTGATTCATCATGCCTGAACCCGTATCTTTTAGAGAAAAATTGGATTAAAAGTTTTTAAACTATAATAAAAATATTCCTGGAGCATCAAAGGCAGTTGTTAAAAAAAAGTTATAGGCTATTCTGTCAGGCACAAGACATCAGGAAGCAAGGCGGTTCAAATGACTACAGGTTTATTGCGTGCTACTGCTCTCTACAAGAATCTGAACTTCTAACTGTCAAAAGTAAATTACAATAGATAAGAATCAGTGGAATTCAAAGTGGGTTGGGCTTAGATCTCTTTTGAGCACAAGGGGATTTGAGACTGATGACATGCTTGACCTCTTCCTTTGGGCTGAGCCTGGTCATCTCCTATGTTCACTCATTTCAATAACTCAACTTTATAAATCTTAACATCTCAAACCGCATCTCAGATATTTAGTTGTTGGAATCTGTTTGGTTGGTCCTAATTTAAATGCTGGGTAACAAAAAGGGGACCTTCTGTTATTTAATTTCTGTAGCAGTTTATCTCATGTGCTTTGCCATTTTTACCTTATTACTCAAACCAACCCTGTTGCATTTTATAATGATGCTTTTCATTTTACGTTGAAAAAAATATAAATGGGCTGAAGGAAACATACTAAGTTCATAGGATGACTGAAACAAGAATTTTGGTTTCTCAGTCGTAGGGTTTCTAAAGCATAATACAATAGCCTGATTGAGTGAGCGATTAATTAGATAAAATATGTTTAGCTTGCAGGAGTAATCAAGACTAGTTTGCCCTAATTTAAATAATTTCTACCACACTCATCCATCAAACAGATCCAAGAACTAGCCAGATTGATTAAAAATACTTTGTTTCCCCCAAAGTAAGACCCGGTCTTTGTGTGTGTGTGTGTGTGTGTGTGTGTGTGTGTGTGTGTGTGTGTGTGTGTGAATTTTTTTGCCTTCAAAATAGGCAGTAGGTCTTATTTTCTGGGGATGTCTTATTTTTTTCCTGACATCTGCTTCATCTCCCAGCAGCAGGAGCCTGCATGGCTGCCAGCCCACTTCTGCCGCCTCCGTGAGGCAAAGCAGGTGGCGGAGTGGAGCTGCCCCAAGTGCTCCATAGGTGCCCAAACGCTTTTCACCCAGAAGGACACCGCCAGCTTCGTCTACTTGTGAATGGGGCCCTTAGAAAGTGTTTTACTCCGTCTCCAAGTGCCCCATTTGCAGTCAAACAAAGCTTCCAGTCTCCCGTCATTCCTCCGTCTGGGCGAAACGTGTGGGTGCCTATGGGGTATTTGGAAACTGAGTGCTCCATTTACAAACGCCCCATAGGCACCCAAACACTTTTTGCCCGGACAGAGAAATGACGGAGACTGGAAGCTTCTGCTTGTAAATGGGGTGCTAGGAAACAGGGCTAATCGCTCCATTCCCAAATGCACCATTCACAAGCAGACATTTCTAGCCTCCCTCTGGGCGAAAAGCATGTGGCGCGTCTGGATCGCCTGCCTCCCTGCCTTTGCCTCCGCACTGGACTTACCTGCGCTGCGCCTAGGGGCCGACGGGCTGTGGCTGCTGCCAGACACCATTGGTCCCCATGCGCTCGCCACTGCTTGTGCTGGCCACGTCCACCCCCAGGCTTATTTTTGGGGTAGGGCTTATATTAGGCCCACCCCCCCAAAAAATCAGGCTAGGGCTTATTTTTGGGGCGGGTCTTGTTTTCGGGGAAACACGTTAACATAAGCCACTCTTTCACAGAAACTTTAAAACAATGCAAAAAAGAAGAGGTTTTAAGAAGAATAGGAAAGCAAATCTTAAAAGACTATGTTTTAATGTGATATGCATACATTAATCATCTCAATAACACTGAAGCAATTAATTAACCGTAGGTTGCTTATATTTAAAAAAAAAAAGAATTTGAGAAAAATCAGTTTTCAAACTGCCCTCTTTCCTTCTAGAGCACCCTTAGGCCTCGTGCAGGGATAGATGTGAATTGTCTGTTGTGACTCAGGGCCAGCCTGTGGGTCCGACAGCCGGGTCCGATGTATCGGAGGACTCAGATGTGGGGGAGGAGGGAAACGAACCGGCTGATGATGATTTGGAGGCTTTGCAGAGTCCTCAGCCGGGGACCTCTTCTCAGCTGTGTGAGCCCGAGAGTGCGGAGGATGATGACCCACAGCTGGCCCTGTTCAAGGACGCCCGACGCAGGAGGCAGACGAGCAGGGACAAACAAAGAAAGACTATGGGACTCCTCGGGAGGAGGCACAGGGAGACCACGCCCTGAGCTCTCTATAAAAGAAGTGTTTGGGGAGGGGCTGGTTGCTGAAAGCAACTTTTTCCGCTTGAGAAGACAAGCTCTTGTGTTTTTTGTTAACTGCGTAATTAAATCTTGGCAGAAGCCTTTTAGCCTTGGACGCTCTCCAGTCTCTTCTTTCTGATAAGGGGTTTGTTAGAAGAGGGCTGGTTCAGAACAGTTTGCTTTCAGCCCCCCACCCCTTAATACTACGATGGAGCAGCTTCTTGCCGAGAATGCCCAGCTCAACCAGCAACTCACCTTGCTGGCCACTCAGGTGGCACAACTGCAGGCTCAGGTACATGCTGCCCCCCCACCCAGGAGGAAATGTCAGATAGCTATGCCGGATAAATTTGCTGGTAAACCAGAACTGTTTCCTGCCTTCCTGGGACAATGCCAGCTTTATATCAGCGTGAGAGCAGCTGATTTCCCCACTGACCGAGATAAGGTGGGATTCGTGTTGAGCCTTCTGTCGGGAGATGCAGCTCGATGGGGCACGCCTCTGTTGGCACAGCCTAGCCCTTTGTTGGATAACTTTGGGGGGTTTTGTGACCATATGCGCCTCATGTACGAGGACCCGATTAAGGCGCAGACCGCCACCCGACGTCTGAAAGCTTTGAGGCAGGGTCAGCGCCCCCTACAGGCCTATATCAGCGATTTCCGGCTGCTTAGCCAGGATTCCGCCTGGAATGAGGCTGCGCTCGTGGATGCCTTTCAGGATGGCTTGTCAGAGGAGATGTTGGATGAGCTGGCCCGCGTGGACATTCCCTCAGACCTGAATGGGCTGATCCATCTTTGTCTGCGGATCGATGCCCGGCTGCAGCAGCGTAAGAGTCGCCGTGCCACCCCACAGACCCCTGCCGCCCCTGTTGTGCGTGAGCCCCCAGTCCAGAGGGAGGAGCCAATGGAGCTGGGTGCCGCCAGGTCCCGTCTATCGGTGACGGAAATGGTCAGACGACGATCGGAGGGGTTGTGTTTTTACTGTGGGGACCCTGGACATTTGGCTGCTTCTTGCCCGAAGAAGCGTCAGCGGGCGTCAGTGACCAAGCCTGCCCGAGAAAGTCCCCTGCTTTGCTATCGGGAAACGGCCCGAGCCCGATCTAGACGGTGTGAAAGATCGGGCGACCCACAACGATCACGCCGAGCGACGCCGTTCCGACGGTGCCAGTGAACCTCCACGGCATTTGATTTTGGAGGCACGACTGATCCTTCCTGGCAAGCCAGAGGGGATTCCGGTCCATGCCTTAATTGACTCTGGGGCTACCACTAACTTTATGGATTCGGCCTTTGTGGCCAAATGGGCTGTTCCCCAGTGTCCGGTGGATCCGCCCATGCTTGTGGAGACCATCGATGGTCGAGTGCTCCTGTCCGGGCCTATCACGGCCGCCACGCAACCCGTGTGTATGGCCATCAGTACCCATGTGGAGGCCATTCAGTTTTACGTCACTTCGGATCTGCACTTCCCCGTGGTCTTGGGACTGGCGTGGCTCCGGGCGCATGATCCACAGATCTATTGGTCTCAGAACTTGGTCACCTTCCCAAGTTTGCAGTGCGTGGACCACACCCGCCATATCTGTGCCGGCCAGGTGGAGGGTTCCTCAGGGGTTTCCTTGCCTCCCGTACTGTCCGACTTTGCTGACGTGTTCAGCGAGTCAGAGGCGGACCAATTACCCCCGCACAGGCCCTACGACTGCTCCATTGACCTAGTCCCTGATGCGCCTCTCCCAGTGGGGCGTTTGTACTCCATGTCGGAGCCCGAGTTGGCTGCATTGCGGGACTTCCTGACAAAGAACTTGGCTCGTGGATTCATCCGGCCCTCGTCCTCGCCAGTGTCTGCGCCCGTGCTCTTCGTCAAAAAGAAGTCGGGCGAGTTACGGCTTTGCTGTGACTACCGGAAACTCAACGCTATCACGGTGCGTAACCGCTACCCGCTGCCCCTCATCCCCGAGCTCTTGGACCGACTCCGGGAGGCTAAGATCTTCACGAAACTGGACCTGCGTGGAGCTTACAACCTCGTCAGGGTTCGGCCGGGTGATGAGTGGAAGACAGCGTTTGGTACTCGCTATGGACATTTCGAGTACACGGTGATGCCGTTTGGCCTGACCAACGCCCCCGCTGTGTTTCAGCATTTTATGAATGACATCTTTCGGGATCTGTTGGACCAGTTTGTTGTGATTTACCTGGACGACATCCTGATTTACTCCCCGTCGCGTGAAGCGCATCATCAGCATCTCCGTCAGGTCCTGCAGCGCCTCCGGAAACATCGGCTGTTTGCCAAGTTGGAGAAGTGCCAGTTCTACCAGGTGACCATTGATTTCTTGGGCCACCGCATTTCTCCTGAGGGCATCGCCATGGATCCAAGTAAAGTTGAGTCGTTGCAGAGTTGGCAACCCCCGCGTCGCGTGAAGGATGTTCAGCGACTTCTTGGATTTGCCAACTACTATCGGACATTCATCCCTGGCTTTGCTGCCTTGACAGCCCCCCTCACCCGGCTCCTGCAGAAGAAGACTCGGTTCCAGTGGAACGCCCCCGAACAACAGGCGTTCCAAGCTTTGAAGGACGCCTTCATGAAGGAGCCCATCTTGAAGCATCCTGACCCGCAACGGCCGTTTGTCGTGGAGGCGGACGCCTCCGACATTGCCATTGGGGCCGTGTTACTCCAGGCAGCGACGCCCAACGGTACCCTTTTCCCTTGCGCGTATCACTCTCGGAAATTGAATCCCTCGGAGCGCAACTATACCATCTGGGAGAAGGAGCTGCTGGCCATCAAGGCGGCGTTCGAGGCTTGGAGGCATCATCTGGAGGGGGCGCGGCATCAAATCGAGGTCCGGACGGACCACAAGAATCTGGAAAGCCTGCAGACCGCTCGGAATTTGAACCAACGCCAGATCCGGTGGTCCCTCTTCTTTGCGAGGTTTGACTTCCGGGTGCGGTACATACCAAGCGGGCACAACCAGAGAGCGGATGCTCTGTCCAGGAAGCCCGAGTACACCCGAGTGGAAGACAAGCTTCCGCCCAGGACAGTGATCCCCGTTGAGTCTTTTGCTGTGGTACGGGAGCCGGTGGATATACGGGCTCGGATCCGGGAGGCGCAGCAGCAGGAGGCGTGGGTGGCTCAGCGGAAGGAAGAGGTGGGGCCAGATTCGCCTTGGTCGGTCACGGATGGACTCCTGTATTATCGTGACCGGCTTTATGTTCCAGGAGGGCCACTCAGGGGACTCGTCCTCAGCCAATGTCATGATAACCCGGCTGCGGGGCATTTTGGCCTGTTCAAGACTCTGAACCTGGTCTCCCGTACTTTCTGGTGGCCCCGAGTCCGACACGATGTCCAGTCTTATGTCACCTCCTGCGTCCCATGCAGGCAGGCCAAGTCAGCGACAGGGGCCCCGCCTGGTTTACTGCAGCCTTTGCCAACGCCCAAGAGACCCTGGGGGGCTGTGTCCATGGACTTTCTGACGGATCTACCCCCATCCTCCGGCTTCACGACAGTGTTTGTGGTGGTGGACATGTTGACCAAGATGGCGCACTTCATCCCCTGTCGCGGCTTACCGTCAGCTCGCGCCACTAGTCGCATGTTCATCCAACAGGTGTTCCGGCTGCACGGCCTTCCCTATAGGGTCGTCTCCGATAGGGGGGCCCAGTTTACAGCCCGCTTCTGGCAGGAGTTGATGCGGGCGTTGGACATTAAGGTTTGCCTCTCGTCCGCGCATCATCCTCAGACCGACGGGGGTACCGAGAAGGTCATCGGCATCTTAGAGCAGTATCTGCGCTGCTACGTTAACCTGCAGCAGGACAACTGGGTGGACTATTTGGCCATAGCCGAGTTTGCCTTTAATAACTCGCAACACACCTCCACGCAGATGACACCGTTCTTGGCCAACGTGGGTTATCACCCCAGGTTCTTCCCTCTTTCTCCCGTGGACTCACCGGAGCCGGCAGCGAACGAATTCATGGCGGAGTTACAGGCGATCCATCGGTTGGTGCGACGGCAGCTGGAGAAGGCCAAGGCCGACTACAAGAGGTTCGCCGATCGGTCGAGAAGGGATACGCCTCCACTATCGGTGGGGGATCGGGTCTGGCTGTCCACCAGGAACCTACCATCCACTCGGCCGGCGAGGAAGCTGGACCACCGTTACCTTGGACCGTTCCCAGTCGAGGCCGTCATCAACCCGGTCGCCTATCGTTTAACTCTGCCACGTTCCCTGCGCGTGCACCCCGTCTTCCATCGGTCCTTGTTGGTCCCCGAACAACCGGCCTGCCCACTTCGCCAAGCGGAACCTCCCCCATCAGGAACTCGTGATGGAGGCAGCACCCCCGAGTACGAGGTCGCCAGCATCAGGGATTCCCGCTGGCTGAAAGGTCGCTTCCAGTACCTGATCGAGTGGAAAGGGTACGGGCCGGAGGACTTCACATGGGAAGACGCGACCGCCGTTCATGCCCCTGCGTTGGTGACTGCTTTTCACGAACAGTTCCCATCCCGACCGCATCCGGATCGGCAGACCCGGGGGAAGGGCCCTGCGGTGCGGGATAGTGTTGTGACTCAGGGCCAGCCTGTGGGTCCGACAGCCGGGTCCGATGTATCGGAGGACTCAGATGTGGGGGAGGAGGGAAACGAACCGGCTGATGATGATTTGGAGGCTTTGCAGAGTCCTCAGCCGGGGACCTCTTCTCAGCTGTGTGAGCCCGAGAGTGCGGAGGATGATGACCCACAGCTGGCCCTGTTCAAGGACGCCCGACGCAGGAGGCAGACGAGCAGGGACAAACAAAGAAAGACTATGGGACTCCTCGGGAGGAGGCACAGGGAGACCACGCCCTGAGCTCTCTATAAAAGAAGTGTTTGGGGAGGGGCTGGTTGCTGAAAGCAACTTTTTCCACTTGAGAAGACAAGCTCTTGTGTTTTTTGTTAACTGCGTAATTAAATCTTGGCAGAAGCCTTTTAGCCTTGGACGCTCTCCAGTCTCTTCTTTCTGATAAGGGGTTTGTTAGAAGAGGGCTGGTTCAGAACATTGTCTATATGCTTGATCCTTGTCAAGTGGGCCTGAAACACTTTGTTACTTGTCTGGAGGGTGCTCATAGTGACAAGGTTCAAGATTCCTGAGAAGACAGTTGTTGGAACTGGGCTTCTCAACTGGTCTAGGCAACTGTTTCTTGATACCACCTGCTTTTCCATTTCCTTCCTTGTGCATCTCAGACTCGTGATGTTTGATGTCCTATTCTAAACTTTGCAGCAATGCAGATACCTTCTTTTTGTGCCTCCATCTTTCCCAGATAAAACAATGGATTATGAATTTGCCCAGATATTAAAAAGAAGTATTTGTCTGGAACAGAACACTCAGGCCTGGTGTGAGAACTGCGAGAAGTACCAACCCACAGTAAGTGAGGGAGGGAAGCATTGCATAGACCGAGGCAATAAGCCAGGGGTGTCAAACTCAATTTCATTGAGGGCCGCATCAGCATTGCGGTTGCCCTCAGGGGGCCGGGTGGATGTGGCCAGGGTGGGCGTGGCCTACTGGGTGGGTGTGGCTAGAATGTGTATGGCCTGGGTGGGCGTGGCCAGCTCTACATCATTCGCATCAAGGGTACCTATGGGGGCCTGGGCAGAAGTGGGACAGATCTGAGGGTCTCTGGCAGAAGGAGGGTCTCTGGGCCAGGGCCAAGGCAGCGGGGGCCGTTCCCTCACTGTTTCCAGGATGGCTTCATGGGCCACATGAAACCACTTCGCGGGCCTGATCCGGCCCCCGGGCCTTGTGTTTGACATGTCTGCTACTGCTAAGCTTGTAAGCCACCCTGAGAAGGGCGGGAAATAAATGGAATTAAAATAAAAAATAAATAAAATAAATGTCTGCAATAAGAGGTTTGCAGCACTGATGCATAGAAAACTTGGCATACTATCTGGGACTGCTTTGAGAATAGAAATTGTACATTTGATTGGCAGCTGACCAAGCCAAAGTATGATTCAAGTACCTATGGCAAGGTCAATGGTAAATTGATTTTCAAGATAAAATATTAAGTAGATAATTTGAAGAAGAAAAGTATTTTTCCCTCTCCCTTAATTTCAGCTCCTGCTATCAGTTTTTCTATGAAACAACAACTGCTAAAAGATCAAAATAGGGATCTTTAGTCTGATCAGAACATGCCCATAACTAGACATTACCAAATAAAGTTACAACGGAAGTATCAAAGAATAAATGTGTCCCTTTGCGTCAGTATTACACATCATATATCTCTCTCTCTCTCTCTTTCTCTCTCTCTCTCTCTCTCTTTCTCTCTCTCTCTCTGCCATTTCAGGTCCAGACGCGCAACATCCGCTGTCTGCCAGATGTGTTAGTCATTAACTGTGAAGTCAACAGCTTCAAGGAAGCAGAATTTTGGAAGGTGCAAGCTGAGGTAGGGAGATGCACACGTACGTTGTTTTCTATTGCCATTCTTTTCTTTATGTCCAATCCCCTCCCTTAGGCAGCATCGGACAATGCATTGTCAAGCAGTTCACCATCTCTGCTTCAGGCCTATTCAAGATCCTCACTCCATTTTTCAGGCCTCTGTTTTTACAGGTAGGACCTCTGTTAAGATAACCAAAAATAAGGAAGTCAGCTTCAGGTGTTCAGGTGTCAAGCTGCGTTCTGGGAAATTGACCATAGAATTTCTCCACCCAAATGGTGCAACCTCCCTTAAAGAGCCAGCGGCTTGGGGATTAAACCAGAGGTGGCATTGGCAAATAGAAATAAAATGTGTTCCCCTTACCACATGTTGAGAAGCAGATGGAGAACATAGGTATATATCTGGCTGTCCTTCTTTCTTGATCTAGTGACATCCGCCTGAGTCGATGGTAAATAGAAGCATTTCAAGGTATACGTATTTAGATTCCTGTGCTTCAGGTTCATCCTTTCTTTAACAGTATGCTTTTAAGAAGAAGATGATGAAGAAGGGTTGCCTGGAATTCCCCAAAAGTAGAGAAATAGCAGTTGGAGAATGGTAAGTACCATTTCTATCCAGGGAATCCCTAACTTTTCTTAAAAGTTTGTGCTGACCCTACCGTTCCTTAATGATAGGTCTTGTTTTTTGAACACATTGACCACTTCTACCATGTTCTTAATTATACCAAAATACAGAACTGAAGGGCAGAGAAAGACCCTGCAGCAGTAAAATTGCAATCATACTGCAGGTGGAAAAGTGCAGCTCTACACAAAGAATATGGAATTGGCCCATTGTAATTACAAACGATGAGATAATTAATACCTTTTCTTGCTGAAGTAGTCAGCTGTATTTCTTTGGCTTGTAGCACTGGGTGCTTGAGGAAAGAAAGAAAGTCAGTCCAGTGCTCAATCCTGTTCACTGATATAACTCCTTCCACCTCTGTGATATATTGATTGGCATTTGCTTTGCTTTCAGGAATGAGTTAGGAATGGCTGAAGGGAGACACTCTTACACCTCCATTGAAGAGCTAAAGAACATCTGGATTCCTTACTCCATCAAGATGAAGCTCTCCAAGAACAAGGAATTGGAGGTTTACAACTGGGATGAAAGCAGTGACGTAAAGTATTTCTCGTTTACAAGAAAATACTTCCTTAAAATACTTTCCTTATACCTGACTTAAATGTGAAATGTTTTCTCGGTGTCCTAGTTCTTGTGAGTGCTCCCAAGGTGATTGTGTTGCATAGGACCATTGCCCACTTTCAGAGAGAATCAGCTATACTTAAATCATCCCAGTGTCAAGAAAGAACTCGTCAGGAAAAACCAAGTTCAGACTATTTGTTTTTGATTCCACCATAAAGATACTAAGGCAGCTTGCAAATAAAAGCTTGTAAAGCTTCTTTGCGCATGGTAATTGGGGCTGTTTAGACCAATGTGGGAGAAATGGCAATTTAGAATAGAATAGAATAACAGAGTTGGAAGGGACCTTGCAGTCATCTAGTCTAACTCCTCACCCAAGCAGGAGACCTGCTTACACCATTTCCGACAGATGGCAGTCCACTCTCTTCTTGAAAGCCTACAGTGATGAAGCTCCCACAACTTCTGAAGGCAAACTGTTCCATTGGTTGATTGTTCTCACTCTCAGAAAATTTCGCCTTATTTCCAAGTTGAATCTCTCCTTTTGATCAGTTTCCATCCGTTATTCCATGGTCTGGCCTTCAGGTGCTTTGGAAAATAGGTTGACTCCCTTCTCTCTGTGACAGGCCCTCAAATATTGGAACACTGCTCTTATGTCTCCCCTGGTCCTTCTCTTCACTAGACTAGCCATGCCCAGGTCCTGTAACTGGTCTTCATTTGTTTTAGCCTCCATCTTTGTTGCTCTTCTCTGCACTCTTTCTAGAGTCTCAACATCTTTTTTTATAGTGTGGAGACCAAAACTGGATGCAGTATTCTAGGTGTGGTCTTAGTAAGGCTTTATAGAGTGGTATTAGTGCCTCACATGATATTGACTGAACTGAGCCAAAAGGAAGTGATTGGATTATCTAGTTTGCATCCAGTGTTGGTCACCGTGATACAAAAAAGATGTTGACGCTCTAGAAAGAGTGCAGAGAAGAACAACTATGATGATTAGGGGACTGGAGGCTAAAGCATACAAAGAAGCATTGCAGGATTTGGGTATGTCTAGCCTAGTGAAAAGAAGGACTAGTGGTGATATGACAGCGGTGTTTCAATATTTGAGAGGCTGCTACAAAGAAGATTGGGGGGGGGGGTCAATCTATTTTCCAAAGCAACTGAAGACAGAACTAGAAGCAGTGGATGGAAACTAATCAAGGAGAGAAGCAACCTAGAACTAAAGAGAAATTTCCTTACAGAACAATTAATCAGTGGAATTGTTTTCCTCCAGAAGTTGTGGGTGCTCCAACACTGGAGGTTTTTAAGAAGAGATTGGACAGCCATTTGTCTGAAATGGTATATAGGGTCTCCTGCCTGAGCAGAGGGTTGAACTAGGAAGACCTCTAAAATCCCTTCTAATTCTGTTATTCCGTTATCTACACCTGCCTATCTGTCTCTGACATTATTAGGGTGGTGATAGGCAGACTTCAGGATTGATGCATCTTTTCTTCCATCTGTCCCGGAGCAAGATGAAAAACAATGGCTCAAGGAACTTTCAAATATATAAAACTAAAGATAGGATACCTTTGAATGTAGCTGCCACCCAGGGATTTGATTTCAGCTTGAAAATATACACAGTAATTCATATTTGATTTTCCCTGAAAACAGTCTTCCTAAAACAACACAGTTTTATGGAGAAATATCATTAGTTGCAATAGTTTGCCAATCTGTTATAAATCATCATAAATGTTACCAGTAGTTCCTAGGAGCCATCATGGTGCTGTGGTTAGAATGCAGTATTGCAGGCTAATTCTGCCGACTACCAGCAGTTTGATCCTGACCGGCGCAAGGTTGACTCAGCCTCCCATCCTTCTGAGGTTGGTAAGATGAGGACCCAGATTGTTGGGAGCAAAATGCTGACTCTGTAAACCGCTTAGAGAGGGCTGTAAAGAGCCGAGGTTGCCTACCCCTGTGCTACACCAAGGGGTTTTCAAACGTGGCTCTTTTATGACTCGTGGACTTCAACTCCCAGAGTTCCTCAGCCAGCGGGCCATGTTTGAAGACCCCTGTGCTACACTGATATATAAGATTCTGGAAAGGCTAGCTGCATATTGGAGGTGAACTATCCAGGGAGTTGGCTTCAGGAGTACTAAAAATAGCGCACTTTTCCTCTTTGTTTGGGGGAAATGCACCGGTGCATTAAAACCATGTACAACTGTGTGAGAGCCACACAGAAAATTAGCCCACGTCTGGAACTGTCTTTCTTGTTGCAGTTGGGCATGTTGGAAGATCAAGAATCTACATATGTCTATGACCTCATGGCAACAGTTGTACATATTCTGGATTCCCGGACTGGGGGCAGCCTTGTGGGGCATATCAAAGTTGGAGAGACCTACCATCAAAGAAAGGAGGTAAGTCCTTTAATAAAAAGCAGAGCTTCTTGATCTTTCTAACTGGCTCTTGTCAATTCCTATTAAAAGGAGGGGGCTTTTAATGGCTAAATTGCACCTAATTGTAGGATATGATTGCATCTGATTGTAGATGTTCACTGATTGAACGTCTTTGTATTTAGCGCATAACTTTATTGTTAGGGCTAAATTAATTTAATTTTACTTTTAACTTTTGTACGTTGTATTTTATTGCCTTGTACACCGCCCTGAGTCCTTTGGGAGAAGGGCGGTATAGAAATTCAATAAATAATAATAACAATAATAATATCTTTCTTTTCTTAAAGGGTGTCACGCATCAGCAGTGGTATCTTTTTAATGACTTTCTCATTGAGCCTGTGGATAAGGTGAGGATATGATGATGATTTCTATTCTGTGCTCTTGCTTTTCTACACGTCACAGAAATAGAGATGAATATTTATACCAAGTTACTGACTTTCCAAGCGTTTTTAAAACTAGATAGCTTGGATGTTATAGAGTGTTTTGACATAAAATGGAGATCAGAACTGAATAGATTTGAAAGAGCGTATCCTTAGAAGTGGCCTTACATAAATTGGAGTGCTTCGAGGCATATTTCCGTATTAATGAGAATTGATATTTGTTTTAAAGCTTCTGTAAATCTCTTGCTTTATTGAAAGCCTAGCTGAGGCATCATATTCTATGTTACATTTTTTCCCCCTGCAAACAATATTAAGTTGTATATTAAAGACGGTACGTGAAATGTCTTTTATAGTCAGGTGGACATAAAACAACTTATTTTACTTGGAGACACGTAATGTACTACAGAAGAAATGTAATGTATTTATAAGGCATATTTTGTAATGTATATGCCCTGTGCCAGGAAATATGCATCAAGACGCTGTGCTGTGCCCCCTTCTTTACCCACCCCACCCCACCCACCCACCCTGCCGAGAAATTTGAAATCTCTTCTTTAGGATCTTAGATTTTACAACCTAGCCAGGGTTGCCCTGAACTGTTGCCATGGATAAACAAATGTGGGTATTGATTTGTCCAAGTCATAGCTTGTATCCATGCTGAAACTTCCTTAACATTCTGCATTCGAGTCTAAAGAACTTGAGTCAGCACAGAGAGGTAAAATTATAAGTCAACATTTCTTATTTTGGACTAATTTTCCCCACTTTTTTAAAAAATTTTAATTAAAAATAGCTCCAGCAAGCTTCCAGAACTCATTTTTTATCTGTCTGTTCTCCCACTTCTGTCTTATCTGATTTTTCCTGTCTGCCTTTGGATTTACAGTGCGAGGCTGTACAATTTGACATGAGTTGGAAAGTGCCTGCTATTCTTTATTACGTGCGGAGGAACCTCCACTCCAAGTACAATTTACACAGTGAGTGTATGTGGATGTAGAAGTGCACTTACAAAGGTAGCAAGAAATAAGAGTTGCTGTTTCTTAAAACCTGAAAACCAGGTTCAGCCGTGGTGAGAATCTTTAATGTATTATAACCCAGGTGTCCAATAATATTAGGGCAGGATTATAATGTCCCTCTGTATATGTATGTATATAAGAAGGATGACTGCTGGCATTCCTAAACAAGTACCAGATAACTTTCTTATAACTTATTTTAATGACATAGACGTGGTCCCTAATGGAGCCTGGCCATCATGGTCGTAAATAGTGGTGGTTGTAAAGCAGGCCACTCACATGACCGAGCCAATTTTAATGACTTTTTTTGCAATGGTTATAACGCAAACTTATTGTTCACTATGGGCCAGTTTTTTGAAAACCAGAAGTAAATGCCAGTTTTTGGCAAAAATGTAGTGTTACGGAGTCACGTGAGTATGGGATGCCTCAAACAGCCTTAAATGTGGGGCAGCTGCCAAGAGCGCGAAATACGGCCTTTTGATTGTGTGGGGAGTGGCTGTCGTAACTTTGGAACTAAGTCATAAATACACCCAGGGAGGCCCGTCGTAACTTTGATCAATCACTAAGCAACCAGTCATACGTTGAGGACTACCTGACCTGAAATCTTTGTTCAGAAGCTCCAACAGCTAGCACCCCTACACAGGTACCTCTAGATGAGAGAGATGTTATTGAGCAAGTAGCTTTGAAGGTGGTACAGTCGGAATAGTGTGTGATTTCAATAATAGTATGTCATTCCGGCCATCAGCCGGGTTCATAGATCCCAGTAAGCTACAGTGGTTGGTGAGAATATTGAGTCCAAGTAATATGTTTAGAATTCTGCCAACCTAGCAGTTCAAAAGCACGTAAAAATGCAAGTAGAAAAATAGGGACCACTACGGTGGGAAGGTAACAGCGTTCCGTGCGCCTTTGGCGTCTAGTCATGCCGGCCACATGACCACGGAGACGTCCTCGGACAAGCGCTGGGTCTTCGGCTTTGAAACGGAGATGAGCACCGGCCCCTAGAGTCGGAAACGACTAGCACGCGTGTGCGGGGGAACCTTTACCTTTTTAATATGTTTAGAAAACCACCTGTCTGTTTTAAACACTGATTAGGTGAAATCAGGTATAGGAAAGAAGCTATGTTCATCCAGAACATAACTATGATTTAATAGGGCCCGCAACTTGGGAGTCCTCCTAGACTCACAGCTTTCTTTAGAAGATCATATAGTAACTGTGACTAGGGGGGCCTTCACCCAGGTTCGCCTGGTGCGCCAGTTGCGGCCCTATCTAGGCCGGGATGCCTTGCATACGGTCACTCATGTGCTCTTGACCTCTCGGTTAGACTACTGCAACACTCTCTACATGGGGCTGCCCTTGAGGACCACTCGGAGGCTCCAACTGGTGCAGAATGCAGCCGCGAGAGTTGTGTTGGGAGTCTCCTGATACTCCCATGTTACACCTTTGCTCTGTGAGCTGCATTGGCTTCCAGTTGTCTTCCGGGTGAGATTCAAGGTGCTGGTAATGACCTTTAAAGCCCTACATGGCATGGGTCCGGAGTACCTTAGGGAGCACCTGCGGCCGGCATCAACTTCCCTCCACCCAGTGCACTCCCACAGAGAGGGCCTCCTCAGGGTGCCACCGGTCAGAGAAAGCCGACTGGTGACCCCCAGGGGGAGGGCCTTCTCTGTGGGTGCGCCGGATTTGTGGAACCGTTTACCGGTTGAGCTCCGGATGGCTCCCGACCTCCGCTCCTTCCGACGTGATCTAAAGACCTATTTGTTTGAACAAGCCGGCCTGGTCTGATGGGTTTGGGTTTTAATTATTGTTTTTAATGTATTGTAATTTATTGTTGTATTGCATAGGGCATTATGTTTAATCTTTTCTTAATTTTTGTATCTTTGTATTTTAGTATTTATTGCCCTGTTCACCGCCCTGAGTCCTTTGGGAGAAGGGCGGTATACAAATTAAATTATTATTATTATTGTTATTGTTATTGTTATTTTAAGTTTGTATCTCTGGGCCCTCTCATTCTCCTGCCTGAAGAAAATTGCTTCCCACGTATCTCAAAAATAATAATAATAATAATACCCCAAATGGATAATCCACTTCGCACGACACTCAGTTTGAAAAGCCAGAGGTTACATTCATGCTAATCGGCCAGAGGGCTTAGTTGGCACATAGACTGCCAATTGGAGTGGCAGAGGATCCTGCCTCTCTTACGTTGCCCCGTGAACTCTCCTTATCAACCAGGGCAGATAAGCTTTCCTTCCTGCTTCCATTTTTTTTTTTTTAAAAGATAGCTCTGTCTGCTTAACAAGTGGGGTATATGACTAGCTTAGCTTTCAGCCAGCTCATTTTTTTATGTCCTCACTTGGTTGTTTTTCAGGGGCCTATTTTGTACATATTCAGCACACGCACATGAAACCTTCAGGAGGGGGGGAAAGGTTTCTCTCCTGCTTGGGGTGACCTGTGTTCTCATGTTGAACAACCTCAGTTTCTTCACTTTCAGCCTTCCTTACCAATCACTGGGCACCCGCTCCTTGATTTCCCCCCCCCCCCCATAATTGCCTTTATGCCCAAATGGAAATTCCACTGAGAAGTATCAGATAATAGTGTCGTACAGCTGGGAGGAGAAATAGCCTTGTCTTCCTTCACGGTCAGTGAGTGTGAAGGTGGAATTTTGGAGAGGTGGTCATAAGTTAACACCCCAAAGACGGAGAGAACAAAGTAAATATGTTTTGCAAGGAGGTGCGGTACTGTCAAGAGGAAGTGAAAGAAACTGAGCGATCGTCATAAGATGAAAAGACCCATCAGCATAGGAAACGGAGGTCACGTCTAGGATAAAAAAACAGGGCTAGCCAAAACACTTTTGTTGTGCTGTGAAATGGAAATTGTTGGAGGGTGTTTAGATGAATGCTGAAGTAGCTATGCAGCTGTTCTTCCCCAGACACCAGCACGTCCAGATATTTACTGCAAGGCCGCTTTTCAAGAAGCAGCTGGAGTGGCGTTCTTCATCTTAACTTTAATGTATTTTGAATTGAACTGGGTGTGAATGGCAATTGTGGAGTCCTGAAACTGCCCTTTTATGTTCCATCAGAAATCTATTTGGCTTGTTTCTAGAACTGTGACCAGCTTCAGGATTGAGTTACTCTTGTGGTGGATCTGTCTTATTAAAATAAAATCCTTATTTTAAATTCTGTGATTCAGTTCTTCTAGAGAAGTCAGTCCTATGACGTCAGAGGGTTTCTTTCAAGAGTTTTAGGCCCTTTATGTATGAGTGATCAACTTATTCTTAGAAAATAGTGTCAGTTGTACAAAGGAAGAAGTTGTGCTCTTGAGGTTTTCTCTGGGGCATTCCCTGAGCGAGATAGGATTTCCCTTTCTCTTTGGTTTTTCTGTATACTGAGTGTAATCTCCGAGTGAGTCAACCGGTCAAATTTCGTTTTCTTTTTCAAGTCAAGAACCCGATTGAAGCCAGCGTGTTGCTTGCCGAGGCTTCCCTTGCTCGCAAACAGCGCAAATGTCACGCCACTTTCATCCCCCTCATGCTGAGCGAAATGCCCCAGGTTGGAGACTTGGTGGGACTGGATGCTGAGTTTGTCACCCTCAATGAGGTAGGCCTTGCACGTTAGGACAAGAGATAAGATTTCTGGATCTAGCATACTGCCTTTTGATCACAGGCAGCATCTATTCACCCTTTAATCGTCTGCGATAGGAGGAAGCTGAGCTTCGCAGTGACGGGACCAAATCCACGATCAAACCCAGTCAGATGTCAGTGGCCAGGATCACGTGTGTCCGGGGGCAGGGTCCCAACGAGGGCGTTCCTTTCATTGATGATTACATTTCCACGCAAGAGCAGGTATGCAACCTCCCTTTAGAAAAGCCTCACAAGGGGTATGCCGGTGCTCTGTTCTGCAAAGGGTTTACAGAAGCTAGACCCCCGTCCGTTTCAGGAAGCAGAGTTGGGAGTTAACCATATGTGAGGCCATGTGAAACCCTTTTCAGGAACTGGATTTGGGAGGC